>NC_090440.1:1039028674-1039657911 GCF_031143425.1 Pleurodeles waltl
AAGAACCACGACACCCTGGAGCCCGAGTTGCACATATTTCCCATGCTGGTCTACCTCCTCCTACACCAGGAACATGAACGGCGGCGAAGACAACCACGGTGAGTACTGCACCTAGCACAAAAGGTAGGGGGGAGGAAAAAGAGAGTGACACACACACGCAACACACAACACCCCCACCTCAACACCATACACACAAACAGATGCAACAACATCACATACCTACCCCTTAACCCTCAGGAATAACGTAAGGACAAAAGGATGTGAGTAAAGCCAGTGTAATAATAAAAAAATGATAAATACATCCTTAAAGCACAAAACAGTGTCTACAATATATACAAATGAGGGACAATGCCCATTTCCAAATGTCCATGGCCCACAGGGCCATAACACATAGGCAAAGGCCACACTTGACTCCTGCCTCAATACGGAGAGGACACTGCTGGGGCATCGGGTCGAAGATACACAGGCACCTCAGGGGAAAGGGGAACGGGGGGCACCTCAGCCGGAAGATGGTACAACGCCACTGCTCCTGGAGAGGGCTACATGCCCTCTGCGATGTCCTGGGGAGTGCAAAGCCACAGTCTCTCAAGTGGGTGGTTTGCCCACTGCTTGGTCCTGAGGAGTGCAAAGCCACAGTCTCTAAAGTGCCTTCTTCCACTGGTTCTGGAGAAGGCCTTGTGCCCAGTGTGCTTCATCCTGGCAAGAAGGGGGTGAGTGGATGCCTTCTTCCACTGGTTCTGGAGGGAGCTTTGTGCCCTGTGATGCAGATCCTGGATGGTGCAAGGTCACAGTCCCTCACCTGGGTGTCACACCTACAGTTGTTGCAGGGGCCAGGACACATTACAGCCCATTTAGTCACGACTACACACTGCTCGCCAGCGGTGATGGCTGCTCAGTGGTGGCAGTTGCGGGGCTGGTGGCGGTGCTGTCAGTGGAGGGGGAAGGCTTGAGCCCTTCCCCTGCAGCCTCGGATGACTGCCCACTGGGGCTGCTGCTGCTGGCAGTGGTGCAGGTGGCAGTGTAGGCGGCGGTGCTGACAGTGGTGGGGGGAGGCTCCAGCTCTTCCCCTGCAGCCTCGGATGGCTGCCCACTGGGGCTGCTGCTGCTGGCAGTGGTGCAGGTGGCAGTGCAGGTGGCGGTGCTGGTGGCAGTGCTGTCAGTGGTGGGGGGAGGCTCCAGCCCTTCCCCTGCAGCCTTGGAAGACTGAAGTGCCATGGCTTGTGTTGTTTGCCCAGATGCTGTTCCAGCCCCAGGCACCAGATCCATCCTGCCTGCGGCATCTGTTCCTTTTACATTGGCCTTGGCAGCTGTTGTTCCCTTCCTGCACTTGGCAGCTGGTGGTGCCTCCTTGTTTTTTGCCAGCCGGTGGTGCCCCTTTCCCTTGCGAGCTGGTGGTGTCTCCTTGCCCTTGCTAACTGGTGGTGCCTCCTTGCCCTTGCTAGCTGGTGGGGTCTCCTTGCCCTTGCTAGCTGGTGATGCCTCCTTGCTCTTGCTAGCTGGTGGTGCCTCCTTGCCCTTGCTGGCTGGTGTTCCCTTCCTGCCCTTGCTAGCTGGCGGCCTCTTCTAGCCCTTGGTAGGTGGTGCAGGCACACTGCTAGTGCTGAAGGGTGCCTCCTTGGAGCCTCTGACACATGCAGTAGCTGCAGAAACTACAGTGGCCGTGGACTGGGTGGCTGAGGTGCTGGCCTGGGTTTTGCCCACCCTGGCCCGAAGTGAAGGACGGGGAGGTGGGAGGAGCAAGGAATAGGTCAAGGGTGGAGAGGAAAAACCTTTTAGGGACACTGGCGCTGAAAGAAGGTGAAGGTTTGGGAGTGGAGGAAGATGGAGTGGTTGTAGGAGGTGTCTGTCTGCTGTGTTTGGGTGCAGGTACGTGGGCTGGATGCTGTCATGAGGTGGATGGCTGTTGGGTGTCTGAGTGCTTGCGTTTGTGTACTTTGGGAGGAGGGGGCACAGACACAGTGGGAGAGGACACAGGGGATGTGTGCATGGATGTGGGGGTGGTGACTGCCAGTGAGGGGCATGTAATGATAGGCATGCTGGTGATGGAGGTAGTGGATGAGGATGTAGTGCATGCAGGTGTGAGTGGAGACGCTACTGGGAGGGAGGTGGATGATGAGGAGGAGGGGGACACAGTGGAGGCAGTGGCTGTTGGTGTGTCTGCATCTGGATGGTGCTTGTGTGAGTGCCTGTGGGATGAAGTGTGGTGCCTGTGTTTGCCCGAGCCACTTCTGTGTGTTGATTTTGGTGCATGCTGGTCTGAAGGTGTGCTTGGGATAGGCTGGGGTTGAGGGGAATTGGACTAGGTAGAGGAAGTTGGAGGTGGGAGGCTAGAGACAGGGACAATGGCTGCCATCAGTGAGCTGGCCAGAGCCTGGAATGATCTCTATTGGGCTGCCACACCAGAGTGAATGCCCTCCAGGAATGCATTTGTTTGTTGCAAATACCCTGCTAGACCCTGGGTGGCATTCAGTATTGTTGACTGCCCAACAGAGAGGCATCTCAGGAGGTCAATAGCCTCCTAACTGAGGGCAGCAGAGCTGACTGCGGCAGGGCCTGAGGTGCCTGGGGCGAAGGAGATGCCCACCCTCCTGGATGAGCGGGCATGGGAAACTCGCTGAGGGGCTGCTGGCTGGCGATGCTGGTACGGGGGTGGCGGCTGTACCTGTAGTTAGGGTGGCCACATAGATGTCCACCACCGCCAGGGAGCTTCCATCAGAGGAGGTGTCGCTGTCAGAACTGTCCCCTCCTGTCTCCGCCGTGGTGCTCCCCTCACCCTCCATCCCACTGGTGCCCTCACAGTCGGTGGATTCGGCCTCCAGGCCCATGTGAGATGCAGCTCCCTCCGTCGCCGGTGCCTCTGCTCCTCCACCAGATTATGCTAATGCACACAAGGTCAGGGTGACAAAACAAAAAGTGGGGGGAAAGAGACAGAGGATACACTTGGTTAATGCCAGCAACAACACCACAGATGGCGTACACAACTCACAGGGAACAGCCCTATGCACTAGGCCATGCAATACCAGTTACACTGCTCATCACCAGGCCATGGTGTACAATGCCTAATGCCATTAGCAGCACACCTGAAACCCACAGGACCCTGCCCACTAGCATTATTGGGGTTGGAGTGCATCTGAGCCTGCCGATCATGGAACCTACCCTGCCATGTTCGTCCTGGCCTAGGGGCACCCACAGATCCACATCCTCCACCCAGGTAACACCTCAACGTGCTCAAATTCATGATTCTGAATCCTTACTCACCCCCTTGTGGCTGCTGGGATGCCTTCAAGCACCCATCCAACTCCGGATAGGCCACCGCCAGGATGCAAAACTTCAGGGGGGTCAGGGTACGACGGGCACCCCTTCCTCATTGGGAGGCCGTCCCCAGCTGGTACTCCGCCATCTTCCTTGCCCAGCAGTGCAGGTCCTCCCACCGTTTGCGACAGTCGGTGCTCCGCCTGTCAAAGACCCCCAGGGTCCGCACCTCCTTGGCGATGGCAACCAAGTACCTTTTTTCTGATATGCGCTGACCTGCAGAAAAAGATACATAAGAAAAGGTATTAGTCGTACCGTCCGGACTGTTGCACTCTTGGCCCACCATATCCCTCCCATCCCCTTACGTACATACATTGCCCACCAAACATGCAGCACTCTGCCCAGGACCCCTCAGCCCCCCCTACACGAGACTTACACACACAGCACTCCATACATTCATGCCCCACGCATCGTGCTCACAGTGTACTCACCTGTTTGTCTGGAGGACCATAAAATAAAGGGAACTGGGGTAGGACCCCATCCACTAGTTTCTCCAACTCCTCCAAAGTGAAGGCCGGGGCCCTTTCCCCAGACACTCAAGCCATGGTTGCTTCTAGACACAGGTCACAGCAGCACTTGCAGTGTAGGTCCTCTACTGTTGAAGGTCAGGTAGCAAGTGAGTGAACAGATAGAAAATGGCGGTCAAGTCCGCGGCGGTAAGTACCGTCACCGCCGGCGTACATCACCATTGGCTCCTGGAACCCTTAGGCCCCAATGATAACCAATGATGTCTTGCACACCGGTCGTTTACCGCCGACTGTAACGGCACACAACTTCAGCGGAATTACCTCATTTCCACTTGTCTCTCCTCATAGGTCAGGCGGCTGCCATTTCAGGTGGGAACAGGCCATGACACCTAACTGTGTCACAGCAGACATAGGCACATCAACGGACCTACACGTTCAAATACTGTTTCTGTAAAAAAAATGCAACGCATATTAATCTGAGGATATTTTTTAATATGACAATCTGCTCACCGTTTTTCACCCTACAGTTCAACCGGTGAGAATGAATAGGAGATGGAGACATACCCCCATGTATAGACCCCTGGTGGACCTGTCGACATTGGAGGACAGGCACATTATCCTAACCTACAGACATGATAGGGCCACAATCCATGAGCTATGTGCAGAATTGGAGCCAGACCTGATCTCAGCTATCTGCCACCCCACTGGTATCCCCCATCTTGTGCAGGTCCTGTTAGTGCTCCATTTCTTGGCAAGTGGGTCCTTCCAAGTGACAGTGGCCATGGCAGCAGGGATGTCAAAGCCTATATTCTCAAACGTGCTGACCAGAGTGTTGTCTGCCCTGATGAAACACATGCGCAGCTACATCGTCTTCCCCCAGGTGGAGGATTTGGCCACAGTGAAGGCTGACTTCTATGCAATTGGACGTATCCCCAACATCATTGGTGTTATTGATGGTACACATATTGCCTTTGTCCCCCCTGGAGAAATGAAAAGGTGTTCAGAAATTGAAAGAGCTTTCACTCTCTGAATGTGCAGATAGTGTGCCTGGTGGACCAGTACATCTCCCATGTCAATGCAAAGTATCCTGGGTCTGTGCATGATGCCTTTATCTCGAGGAATAGCAGCATCCCATATGTGATGTCTCAACTCCAGAGGCACAGGGAGTGGTTAATAGGTGAGTCCATGGTCCCCACCCAGTTGACGTAGGTATATGGGTGTGGGGTTGGCCCTAAGGGCTACTGTCTGGCTAACAGGTATCCCTCGATATTTACAGGTGACTCTGGTTACCACAACCTCTCATGGCTACTGACCCCCAGTGAGGAATGCCAGGGCAAGGACAGAGGAACGTTGTAATGAGGCACATGGGTGAACAAGGAGAATCATTGAGCGCATCTTTGGCCTCCTGAAGGCCAGATTCCAGTGCATCTGACAGGTGGATCCCTGTGCTTCTCACCCAAGAAGGTGTGCCAGATCATCGTGTACAGTGACGAAGAGGAGGCAGAGGAAGAGGATGTGGACAACAGAACAATTATAATTCAACAGTACTTCCAGTGACACACAGGTAAGACACTGTAACTTCACCTTCCATTACAGTTTTGTGTTGGACATTGTACATGGCAGCCTGATTTTCCAAATTCTATGGCCACTTACTGTACACTTTGGCATCTTTATTTTCAGATACCTGTGCCCCACTCTGGCTCCTGGTGTGTTTACTGCTGCCCACTACAGGTCATACCTATGTATATGTAACTGTACGATTGAATTGCAATACTTACAGCTTGTTAAACTAATACATATTTCAATCAATTGACAGACTCCATACTTGTATTAGTTCCAAAGGTGTTAATTTATGTGATAATAAGTGTAGGGTGTATGTCAATGAGCTGGGTTGATGATGTAGGATTGTCCAGGATAGAGTCCAGTCTATTGGTATCACAGGTGTATTGTCCAAGGGGGCATAAGGAGTGGGACAATGGCAGTTCAAGGTGGACAGGTTGACAGAGTGGGACACAAGGGTGACATTCAGGGGAGTCTTATTTCCTGGCGAGGGTCTTGGCAATGTTCTCCGGCTTCTGCCTGGATCGCAGGGTCCTTTTGCGTGGTGGTTCTCCTTCTGCAGGGGGAGGTGTGCTGGTGGCCTGTTGTTCCTGTGGTGGGGCCTCCTGTCCACTAGCGTCAGCAGAGGTGGAAGGCTGTTCATCGGTGTGGCTAGTGTCAGAGGCCCGGTGGTGTGCCACTGCCTCCCTCATGGTGTTGGCCATGTCTGCCAGCACCCCTGCAATGGTGACCAGGGTGGTGTGGATGTCCCTCAGGTCCTCCCTGATCCCGAGGTACTGTCCCTCATGCAGCCGCTGGGTCTCCTGCAACTTGGCCAGTATCTGGCCTATCATCTCCTGTTAATGGTGGTATGCTCCCAGGATGTTGGTGAGTGCCTTGGGTAGTCTTGCTTTCGGGGTTTGTGGTGTTATTCTGAAACAGAAGCAGTTGGACTTATCATAGTCCTGGTACAAACCTTGATTCATTACTAAGGTGTACCGTCAAATATATATTGATATATCCATACATGTGATAAGCAACTTCTACACCGAATATTACAAGACGACCATATTGTGACACAGATCAAATAACTTACAGTCTTTAATGAGCCTTGAAAAAGTCATTTTTACGACGAAACACGCGTCGGTTGTATATACATGGATTGGTACAACGTTTGCTGTTTTCATTGAATACCCAAGAAGAATAAAGGACTTACATTTGGAATGCTTGGATGTGCCGTGGTTCTTTCAACTTAATTCACTCATTGTGGACCTTCGGGATGACAATCTACACACCTTGTGGCTGGGTGTGGAGCCACTCTGGCACTCCGTATATTATATATGTCTAACTGTCAATAATATGTACTTTTTTGGATTTTAATACCAGCAAAGAAAAAAAAATTGGAAGTGCGCACCATCTTAGTACACAGCCATGGAAGTGCGCACCATCTTAGTACACAGCCACTGGCTATCTCTAAGTTTAGTGCCTCGTGGAGAGTCGGTTCCCTGGGCCTGTTCTCCCCATGTCGCACAGCAGTCCTCCCAGTTTCCCTGTTGTCCTGTGCCGCTGTCCCCTGAACCGTGTGCTCACTGCCACTGACCCCAGGTCCCTGATCGTCCAGTGTTTGTTGGGTTACCTGGGGTCACTGTAGTGGTGGACACACTGCTGATTGACGTGTCCTGGGGACAGAGGGATAGGCCCGCTGGGTGGGTGCTGTGCTGGTGTTTCCTGACGGGGGAGGCTTTGTGGTGGTATGGGACTGTTCCTGGGTCACCGACTGTCCAGAGGTCCCTGGTGGGCCAGGTTGATCATCCTGATCCAGGCGTACAGAACTGCTGTAATCACTGTGGGCCTCTTCGGGGGGGACTGGATGTTGCTGGCACATCCTCTCCAGTGACTTTGTGTGGGGGTCCTGTGGGGATGTGAAGGCAGTGTTATTGTTACTGTGTGTGACATCTTGTGCATGGGTATGTTTCCTCCTATGGTTTTTATTACCAAAGCAGCTTTGGCTTGTGTGAGTTGTGATTTGGTTGGCTAAGTGATTGTCACTAGTGTGCAAGCTGTGGTGATGGGTGTCCATGCAGGGCTGTGAGTGGTGTCCATGCATTGGTGATGCATGCAGTGCTGATTACTGGGATGGGTGGGTTGTGATGGGGTGTATGTGAGGTGGTGGGGTGATGGGGTGAGGGTAGGGGTATGTGATAACATGCAGGTATGAGTCTGATAGTAGTAAAGAGTTGACTTACCAGAGTCCAGTCCTACTCCTACTCCTGCCAGGCCCCACAGGATGCATGATCGCCAAGACTTGCTCCTCCCATGTTGTTAGTTCTGGGGGAGGAGGTGGGGGTCCACCGCCAGTCCTCTGCACAGCTATCTGGTGTCTTGCAATCACGGAACGCACCTTCTCCCGTAGGTCGTTCCACCTCTTCCTAATGTCATCCCCTGTTTTGGGGTGCTGTCCCACGGCGTTGACCCTGTCCACGGCTCTCGGCCATAGCTCCATCTTCCTTGCAACGGATGTCTGCTGCACACGTGATCCGAATAGCTGTGGCTCTACCCGGATGATTTCCTCCACCATGACCCTTAGCTCCTCCTCTGAGAACCTAGGGTGTCTTTGTGGTGTCATGGGTGTAGTGTGAGTGGTGTGTGTGAGTGTGTGTGGGGTGATGTGTTGTGGTGTGTGATGTGAGGTGCGTGGATGGTGTATGGGTGATGGTGTTCTGTGGTTCTGGTTCTGTGGGTACTCCTGGCGTGTCTCTCTCTCAGTTGTAAATTGTTTTTAGTGATAAAGGGTTGTGGGTAGTGTGTGTTTTATAGTGGTGTGGGTGTGGTGTGTGTGTATGTGTGTCAGGTGTGTGTGGTTTTAGTTGTCCAATGTGGTGTTGCTTTGATAGGTTGTGTGTATTTTGAGCGCGGCAGTATATACCGCCAATGGTTTACCGCGGTTGAATGTCCGCCGCATCGATTCGTGGGTCATAATGCTGTGGGCGTATTTCTGTTGGTGTAACTGTTTCTATGTGTGGGTCATAATACGCGTAGCAGTGTACCGTCGCGGTGTGTTGGCGGCAGTCAGCATGGCGGTAAGCGGCACTTACCGCCAATGTCATAATGAGGGCCATTGTGCCACTCACTATAGGTAACCTTAAGCATGTCTCAGGTCTGCCATTGCAGCTTGTAGTGCAGTTTTAAACTACCAAACGACCTGGAAAAATAAACCTTTTGCTAGGCATAAACTTTCCTTTTTAATTCTTATAGACCACCACTTAAGTAGATTTTAAACAGCGCACAGGGCACGGTAAATTGTATTTAAAAAGTAGGACATTTCCTAGTAGTGGAAAACTCCTAAATTTCTTTTGTACTATTGTCAGGCCTACGTCTTCAATATAAAAACATTTGGTTAACTTATTAGTTTAATAAGTGCTAATTTTGGATTGGGATCAGGTAGAAATGTCCATGTCTGGACTCAAATTAATTGTAATTTAAAATCAGTTTTAACTGTTAATTCAGATTGTAGCTCACACTTTTGAAAATGCCAATTTTAGAAAGTTGGCATTTTCCAGCCTTAAACTTTTGTAGGCCTTCTAGGAGCTTACAGCTGCCTGGACCTGTTAGGTGCTTCCTCCCGAATGTATTTTTGGCCCAAACAGTGAACAATAGGATCTGGCTGTTTCTGGGAGAAAGCCATCCTGACAGGATGAGAGGGGCAGAGCTCTTCTCTGCCCAATTACATTTCAAAGGGCTGCCTCTAGCACACTCACAAAGGAACTGGACACTATCCTTTTTTTTCATCTGAGGCCAATGTTTCAACCAGGCCGACCAGATGTTTCTAGCAGAAACATCCCTTTTTTTACCCTAGACCTTTTGGAGCCTTGGTAGAGGAAGGAAGGAGCATTATAGAACCAGTGCAGAGATGGACTAGAAGTTTCCCCCACTTTAGAGGGTGGTCCAAGATATACATATTGGCCCTTTTGAGCCACTCATCAGTACACTCCTGCATCTGTGAACATTACATCTCCAGATGGGTGCCCTGCTGCCTGAGGCCTGCCTTGTTCCAGGGAAGACAGCCTTGCTGACTGAGGCCTGCCTTAATCTTTAGAAGACAGCCCTGCTGCCACCAGAGGACAGCCCTGCTGCTTAAGGCCTGTCTTGTTCCCCAGAGGACTGGCTGCTTCTTGAGGTCTGCCTTGTTCTTCAGAGGACTACCCTGCTGCTCGAGGCCTGCCCTGCTTAGAAGGAACACTGTGCCTGCTCTATTCATCTAAGATAACCTGAGTGACTCTAAGGGTCAGTTGGCCGACCTACTCTTCTGATCTAAAGGGACACAACAAACTCCAGAGGGTTTCCTGCAATTGCCCGGCTGACCTTTTGCAACTGGCCCTGCAACTGAACCTGCAACAGGACCTGCCTGGGCCTTCAACTGGCCCTGCCTGAGCCCCACTTATCGCTGCTGGAGGGAGTTCATGATCCCCAAGAAGTGCTCGCTGGGTCCCTGGACCTTTTGGTGGCATTAGTTGAGCTACTCCTTTGAAATCCTGAAGTTTTGAACTCTGTGCTCCCGATTTTGAGAAGGTAAATTTTTCAGCAGGACTAATCTGGTCCCTGTATCCAGCCCTCACTCTATCTTGGTTGACTTGAACTTGTGACTTTGTCCCTGTCTAGCGCGACCAGATGCCCACTGTTAGTGCTTTCTGCTTCCTGGTGCTATTTTAAAATTGCATATCTCCAGTTCTACTAATTGGATTTTTGTTGGTTTTGTCTCATTTTGTTTATTAATTTTTTCTCAATTTTTCTAAATTGATGTGAGGTCTTTTATATGTTGTGTTTTCACTTTATTACTGTCTGGGTGCTGAATAAATAGTTAACATGTTGCAACGAAGTTAGGCCTGACTGCTTTTGTGCTAAGCTACCAGAGGGTTAAGTACAGGTTAATTTAGTAACTTTTGTGGTTCATCCTGACAAGGAATGTGGGTATTGCTTAAGAAGGGTTTTCATTCCCCTCAATCAAAACCCAGGTTCTTACAGGCCTTTAACTTTTCCTTTGTTCACTAGTTTAAACTGTTGTTCAGTAAGAGGGCTTTATTTTTTGTGAGTTTTTGCATTTGAAGGGATATCCATTGAGGTGGTTATTCGAAAATTGATGATTATATTTCCAAATAAATGAAAATATATTTTTGTTTTCATCTTGTTACTTCTCGGTTGAACAGACTAAAGCTTTTTCAAATTCATTTTCTCCTGCTTTGTGCAAGACAGTGTAAGTGAAAGCTGTAGGGAGATTGTTGCATCCTCCTTAGGCTGGCACCCCCAACACATGCTCTCACATAGGCACATTCACCTTTTCAATTTATATTATCTATTAAAGGTTTACTGTTATTGTTGGGGAGACTCCCTTTGATTAGAGCAAGTGCAGGATTATCCTGTGCACCTCACACATTGAAGTTGCTCCTTTGATATCTCATTAGCTGGGGGACACATTCTAGATCTCCCTATAGATTATATTTTGCCTTCTATGTAGGAGACCCTTAAAGAATGCTTCTTTTTATTTTGGGATTCTTCCCTATAAAATGAGGTACCCCATTAAGAGGAAATATTTTATTTCAGAAGGGCCTCTCTTAAGGGTTGAAGACTTATTGCAAATGCTGATTGACTGACTTTACCCCAAATTATTAATGAGACATTTTTACTGGTATCTTTCAGGCCCTGAATTATGGTTAACCCCCTCAACTTGTCTATTTTTCTGTGTTTGTTGGCCAGGGGACACATATCGGTAGGCAACTATGGTTGATTTCTCACTTACCAGGGGATGTCATGGATGTGCACTCAAACACCAGAATTCCTTGTTTAGACATACATTTTTTCTGGCAAGAAATGTCCCGTGGACAAGGGGAAGGGGAGAAAAGAACAACAGATTGTCAGTAAAAAGGAATGCTTCAGTTGGTCAGGCTAGATTGACAAATAGGGAATATAATGAAGGTCTCCCACAGGACAAATAAATGGCAATGATAGATTACAAACATGACTCACTTTGTGTTGAAAATGTGATAGTTCTACAGGGCCTCACCAACTTTTTTGCCATTTGCTGAACACTATTTTTGACAGCTATAAAACTCAGTGGTAAAGAGCTTGTGCTCCTCTTTTCAAAATTGGTATATAATTCAGATCGGTATATTTAACTCAACTATAAGTCCCTAGTATATGATACCAAGGAGTATCCAGGGAACGTAAGCTAAATGTCACGAGAAGATTGCAGCATCTATTGTGCCATTTAGTAGAGTGACAATGCAAATATGACTTCATGCCTGCCATCAGTATCCTGGCTGTGCAAGCACTAACTGCGAATTTGACTTGTCAAAATAACCCCTTTTGACTTTCTAAGCCTCCTTTTAAATATTTATACATTATCCCTAAGTAGGCCTTATTCAACATAAGGTGGGGTGTATGGTATTTAAAAGTAGGACGTGCAAAAGTTTAATGTTAAATATGTTATTACAGTGAAAACCCCTAACACATATTGTCACCGTAGAAGGATCGGCTGTTCCTTTGGAAAATATTGGGATTCAATGCTAAGTTTGATACATGTTATATCTGCTTAGGAAACATCCACAAGTTAAAGTTTTGGACTTTTTGAAATTATTACATGCCCAATTCACTGGTGAAATAAGGTTCCTAATAGATATTTTGAAAAGATGACTTTTAAAAAGTTACCTTTGTCCTGACCGAGGTCCCTGAAAGCTGAATCTTCATTTTGTTCAAACACTTCTGCCAGCCAGTAATTAGCATTTTCATAGGTGCAAATGAAGTGTTAACTTGCTACCAAGACAAAGACGAAAGACCTTAGTTGTAGGGAGGTGTTGTCGTGCCTTGGTAGATGGCCTGTGGCTAGGCCCAAGGACTTCATTGACTTCAAAGAGGGCTACCCCGGCAGAAGCAGATGTCGCTAACACCCAGGCCTGTGCATTTCTTTTGTCTCCCAGCCAGACCAGTCTCATCACAGTGGGACTTTTGTTGACATCATAGTGTCGGATCCTACTGAAGTGTCAAGACTTACTTGACAGGTCTGCTGGGGTTTTCACATGATGTTTGGTGCACACTTCAAAAAAGTGAAAAAGAATGCAAATATTTGTATGCATCCACTGTCTGGTTGCTGAAAGTTCAGCTTTGCCATACCAAACTTATGTCTCTGACTTTTTTGGAGGTACGGGGACTGTCAAAAAATAGATTTTACTGTTAGATATAGGAGGACACTAGGATTGCCATAGTATACTCCCCTTACACACACCAGCCCTTAGAGCCCAAGTGTAGTATGGCTGAAGGCCATAATTGGTTAAGGTTAGCCCAGGGAGCATTTAACCCATTGGTTAGGACATCCCCAAATGTCATTCCTACCCACTAGCTTGTGCCAGGCATACATGTGGCATCTCCAGGCTCCCACTTCAGAACATTTCTGGACCTGTGGAAGATCATAGAGAACCTACTGTCTGAGATCTGGCCCCAGCCCCATTTCTACTTAAAACTTCATCATCGTAACTTTGATATTCATAATTGGATTTATTTTATTTTGGTGTGATTTTGTTTATTAAAATTGTTTCTTAAATGTTAGTCCATTGTTCTAATTCTTTGTGATATTTTTATCAATTTTTACACAAAGTTAAGCCTGTCTGCTCTGTGCCACAGCTACCGGGGGACTGAGTTCAGGTTAATTTAGTGACTCCAAGGGTTCACCCTGACAAGGATTGTGATTATTACTTGAGGTGGGTGTTTAACTTACACTCTGGTACTAGAAGAATCTATAAAACGATGCATGGAAAAACGTTTAATTGTGCCAGCGTAATTCATGTAATTTCAGGAAGATCATATCATGCTTGTTATTGAAAATTCCTGAAATCATGCCATTGCACCACTTTGTGTAATTATATGAAATTTGTGGTAAAAATGTGAAAAAATTATTGCGAAACATACCGTTCATAGTAAATATTTATTGTGAACAGCAGAACATGAGCTGCTGTTGTCCCCAGTGCTTTGTTTTAATGCATACTCATGACAAATTTTTAAGCAAAATGACAGATTTGCATTTCATGTAAGTATGCATAATTCTGCTGAAATTTTACATAATCGTGCAAAAGCAAATTATGCAGACTTTGCAAACCTAGCATGCCTCTATCCTCATTTGATATTTTTCATATGTCTATCTTTTAAGCTGTATATATATTAAATTGAGATTAAAATTAACAGTAATGATTATAAATAGCTCCCTGGAATGTATTGTGAGTATCAATTACATAATTTATGTAAGACAACCAATTCTTACAAGTAGGTAATGCTGCTCCAGTATGCTCCTAAATCCACAATAACATTCTGACAATACTCCTGCACAGCATTGCAGAAATCAGAGTCCAAAATAATGCCACTAAGGGCCTGATTATGACTGTGGTGGTCTGACTGTAGGACTGTCACCGCAATGGTCGAGAGGCTGCTGCCAAGCCGGCAGCCTGTTGACCACCATATTATGATTTATCTGTCTGGCAGGCGGCTCCAGCAGTGCTGTGGCATTGGCTTTTGCTCTGAGGGAGAGCCAAGGCCAATGCCACTGCACTGTTGGAGCCGGCAGCATCCTCAGAATGTTCACTGTCGGCCATGGCAGACAGTGCGCATTCCGAGTGTGCTGACAGGGAGGTCCTGCACTGCCCACGACATGGTCATGGACAGTTTTTGGCCCCCCTGCCTCTGCCTTTTGGCCAGCCTTTTCATGGCAGTGACCCAGCCATGGAAAGACTGTCAGAAAGGGAGTTTGTGATCAACATGGCAGTGCCAACATCGGCACCGCTGTGCCTGACCACGACTTGCACTGCCGACATCCCATCGGAACCGATGATCCTGGCAGTGGCAGCGGTCTTCTGGCAGTTGGACCACCAAGTTTGCGGCAGTCTGACCGCCACCACGATTAGGACCACCCTACTCGTAATGAGGCCTTAAATATTCCACAAAAAACACCAGCTCTCAGTTCCATAGAAATTAGGAAAGTCATTGACTATCAAATGCGAAAAAAGTTAAAAAAAGATGTACTAGCATTGTTACCCATAGTTCCATCTGAAAACATTCTTGAAGGATATGCAGAGATCACTGTAGAGAGGCAGACCATGGTGGAAAATCCACAATGCTTGAAAATTAAGGAAACTGAGTTATCAAAGAAGCTGCACGAAGGGTAGACAAATGCCAGATTTGTGAGATTGGGAAGCATTGTGCACCTCATTTCTTTTTCTCTTGAATAGTCAGCCTTGGAAACATATTGATGCATCTCTGTTGAATGTAATCTGTCTATATTTGTCAATTAGGATCAGTTTTGTGAATGCATTTGTAACCTTCTTGCTCTCTGTTATTATCACATTGTGAACATTTATGCCTAGAACTCACATAAGAAAACAAAGTACTATTATTTTGGGGTAATTTGGCAAGGGATTATTTCTTTTTACCTTTTGAACTGAGAGCAACGTCAGTATAATTTTTAGTATTGCCACCTTGCAATTCCAATCCTGGTGGGCAATTCCAGTTCTGTAGTGCTACGGATTTGAGCAAATTTGTTCACAGGAGAGACTTTTACTAGGCTTGAAAGCACTTTTAGACTCACTTGTGTTCTGCGTTTCTTATATCTGGATGGCATTATCCGTTATCCACTAGAGAGCTGTGTCAGTCATACTGTTGGAATAACATAAGGGCTAGTCCAAATCAATATTATTGGATGCTTGAGAGAAGGCCCTTTTTAAAGTCATCCTCCCAACAAGTCCGGTTGTAAGCTGCTTTTAGGGCCTACTTGGGAGTTCTTAACAGACAACCTCTTTCAAATCTCATCCATATATGATCGCCAGATTATGCTATTTCTTGCCTATAAACTGCCAAAAATATCCTGTTCTCAGGGTAAAAACTCCAAGGCACAAATAACATTTAAATAAATAGAATAAATTGTGGCCACACAATATATCATTATTCAATCTTTAATAGATCTGACATATTTAGAGGTATCTGTCATTGAAAGATTTTGTATTTCTTTAATTTTTTTCTATGTATCTATGCCCATGACGTCTCTTTAGGAATCAATGTGAGTTATTCCTCAGCTTCTCAATATCTAGAAAAAACAGATGGTTTACTATTTCTTGATGTCATATCAACATAGTGAGATGCTTCTTCTCCCCTTTCAGTACAAGAAAAAAATTCTCTGCAATGATACTGTTCTTTCCTTTGTCCCTAGAGTTGATATTTTCATTTCCATTTTCTTTTTCTGTACTTAAACATCTAGGGGCCTCAGTGCTATCTGTGGTGGCAACAGTGCCCCCTTTCGGAAGTTTTAGTCCTTGGTCTTAAGTGTGCAAGTTCTATAGACAACCTGACCTTTGAACCAATAGATGTAGTGATGTAATTACTGTCTCCTGTGCTGTGCTCCTATCTTCTACTTTTTATCTAATACTGTTGTTAAACCTCGGTCATCCCTGCCTTCCCTAAGTTTAACCCATTTTGGGCCTGATTTAGTTCTTGGTGGTGTTCCTGCCAAGCCGCATTATCAGCGGACCCGAGAAGACTGTCAACGTGTTCCGCCCACTATATTTAGATGTTACAGCTCTGTAAGCAGTGGACTGGTGAAGGATTGCTGATGGAGGGAGATGGCGGCGGAACCCAATGGACTTCTTACAATGGCAGGGGGCCCTTAGCCATATGTGTCCCCCTGCACTACACATTACACACCACACACCACACCACATTCACACCATCACCCATTCCAATTCCAACACAACACAACCTGTACATGTCTTAAACACAAATTGACTTACATCCATGACACAAAATACACACACCATTGACACTGCACTCACAAGACACAAGAACAACAACCCATCTACACAAAACTCACACACAAGCACAACTACATACAGCATGACAATGTCCGCCACACAACAACACTCACCTGAACGTGTTACACCGCAACACAACATGCACAACATGGATTTCAAATGCAAGTGACACACATTCAGACACAACCACACCACCCAATTTAGCTCCCTCCACCTCAAACAGCCAACCCACACACACACACATGTATGCATACTGATTCACATACACAACAGATGGCACAAACCTCCCCGTACAGGGCCCCTTGCAGTGGACACATGGACACTGTTGGCAAATGTGAATGTGCAGTCATTGTGATGCCAGCATTTATTTGGCAATGAATACTGACACCACAATGACATGTCTATGTGTGTGATATGTGTGTTGTGCCAGTGTGTCCCCAGCCATGTGTGACACAATTGTCTTCCCGATATATCCATGTCACAGTAATTGTGTTTTCTCTGTGGGTTAGTGGCAGCAGCAACAGCAGGTGTTGCCCATTTGTGTCCAGTGGAAATCAGAAGCGCAATCAGGAAAAAAAGATGAGTTTTCACTCCTTTTCTCCTCAAATCCACAAACTCAGAAGTCGAGGTTGAACTGCAACTTTTTTGCTGGCGGTGAGGCACATCCATATCAGCACGGCGGTAGGAGTGGCTGGGGTCCCGCCGGCATCCACTTTTCCATCTCCCACCGTCAAAGCGAGCTTTGTTTCTTGGCAGTGATAGTGACAGTGGTTTGAAAGCAGGCTTGTGGCTATAGGACCCCCAACATCTAAATGCGGCAGGTGACCGTCACAGCAGCAGACGGGTTCTTAGTTGAAAACTCATCGGTGGGACCATTACCGCCAAGATCTAAATAAGGCCCTTTGTTCTCTTGAAAATTTACCTCTAAAAGGCAGAGAAAGCAGTAGGAAACAGTGGTGTAACAATGGCCACTGCAGCCCCCGTGGTGCAGGGGGGCCCTTGTGCTCCAGGGCCCCTCCAGGCACTGTTCACAGGCCCTGGCCTGTAAGTTCCTGACTGAGTCCGGAGTATGGGGGCAGGCAGGCTTTAGTGTGGTGCGACCGCTGCACTGACTTTGGTGTGGGCATTGTGTTTAAAAATAACATGGATTCAGAAGCGTTGGACTTGCTTGGTCAGCCAGCAGTTTTCAGGCAACTATAAAAATGTCAAGATAACTCTCGTTATTCTTAATACTGCTGGTGAGAGACCGAAATTTTGCCTAGGGGCAATTTTTACTCATCATAAAGTAGCGCAGAGGAATAATGTGCCTACTGTAAAGAACGTGTACCAGGCAGATCAGAACACTGTGAGTAAACTATGAATAGCGCTTCAAAAAAGAAAAATAAATGTATGTCAGAAAGGGGCTATGGAGAGGTGAGGGGCACTGTCACAGAGCGGTCGTGAGGGAATTTAGGGATAAGGAGGTCATGCGGGAGGGGCACCAAAAAAGACAACACCACCAGGCACCACAAGCACTAAAGCCGGCCCTGCTTGGGGACCCCATTCATTTATTTTGCCTGGGGGCCTCCTCAAGTTTTGTTACACCACTGGTAGGAAACTGTCATAAGCTTTAATTTGGGATGAAGCCTCTCCTTCACAATATGAAACACATATTTTGGATATGCTTTCAGATGCTGGAATACTAATATGTGTTCACTCTACTGTGTATTGCTTGTAAAGTGTAAGGGGAGAAGGTTCTGGAGTTTGGCAGTTAAGTAGGAAGAGCAAGACCACCTATTCTGGATCGGCAAATCAAAGCAACAATCAGTTGGTTCAGAGGCTGAGAGAAATGAGGGAGAAGACCTATAAAACAAAAGGTCTTTACTGAAGATAGAAAGTATAGGGTCCCATACAGCCTGTCTACATTTGCCTATCAGTGGTACCAATGGCAAGTAGTCCCAGGCTACTCAGGGATGTAGTTTGGGGTGATTGAGCTCAGATCTTAACAATGAATCAATATTTCAATAAGTGAATGCCCATCCAAGTGCCATTGTTAAGATAAGAGCGAAAGACATCTTGAACTGTAGGTTTTCTGAATTCAGACGTGTTAAAGAAGATAATTCCTTGCAACAGCCTACTATAATCAAATATAGAAAAAAGTGATTTGCAGAGATTTTAGAAATGTGGAGACCAACCCACTGCCTAAGGCAACTGTAACTCATGCCCCCACCATGCACACTTTTTATTCAATAATTTGACTGCTAATGTTTCATTTATATTTTTATTGATGTTATAAATGTTGTCATGAGTGCTGTAATATCTGGGGTAATTAGCATTGCATGGTGAAGGCGCGTTGTTATAGTTACCTTAGGCCGCAAGTTATAGTTACTTGAAATAACTTTAACCAGAACTGCTGAATTTCTCTGGTTTTGCAGCCAAACATTCCAAGGATGCTAGTCAGCCCCTTCTGGACCTGACAGCCTCGGAGTGGTCACCCCTAACTTTTTGCCTACCTCCCTCCACTTTTTGGACACAACATTGTGACATTGGTTAATACCCAATTGGCTTATTTAATTTACTTATAGGTCCCTAGTAATAATAGATTAAATGCTACTGTTGGCCTGCAGCACTGATTGTGCCACCCACTTAAGTAGCCCCTTAACCTTGTCTCAGGCCTGCCAACTGTGTGTGCAGTTTCACTGCCAATTCCACGTGGCATTTAAAAGTACTTGCCAAGCCGCAAACTCCCCTTTCTCTACATATAAGTCACTGCTATGGTAGGCCCTAGGTAACCCCTAGGGCATGGTGCTGTGTAGACAAAAGGCAGGACATGTACCTTTGTAGTTTACATGTCCTGGTAGTGTAAACCTCATAAGTTCAATATAACCTGCTGTGAGGCCTGCTCCTTTCATAGGCTAACATTAGGGCTACACTCATTTACTGTTTTGTGTGGTAGCTCCTGATCTGAAAGGATTAACAAGGTCATATTCAGTATGGCCAGAATGGTAATACAAAATCCTGCTGACTGATGAAGTTGGATTTAATATTACTATTTTAGAAATGACACTTTTAGAAAGTGAGCATTTTTCTGCACTTAAATCCTTCTGTGCCTTACAATCCACGTCTGGCTGGGTTAGTTGACAGCTCCCTTGTGCATTCACTCAGACAAACCCCAAACACAGGATGCTCAGCCACACTTGCATACATCTGCATATTGAATGGGTCTTCCTGGGCTGGGAGGGTGGAGGGTCTGACACTTAGATGTCAGAGGACAGTAGCTTGCCCTCACACAAAGGACTGCCATACCCTCTACTGGTACCCTGGCAGACAGGATGGAACTGAAAGGGGACCTTGTGAACTTCTAAGCCACTCTTTGAAGTCTCCCCCACTTCAAAGGCACATTTGAGTATTTAAGCAGAGTCTCTGACCCTACCAACTCAGACACTTCTGGACAAGATATCACTGAAGAAGAAACCCTGAACCAGAACCTGCAACCTGCCAAGAACTGCCTGGCTGCCCAAAGGACTCACCTGGACTTCTTTTCTGAGAAGGACTGCTGTCTTGCTGTTGCCCTGCTGCCTTGCTGCTCTCTGGCTGTGTTGAGAAGTGCTCCTGGATAGATCTTGCCTCTTGTTCCCTGAAGTCTCAGGACCAAAAAGACTTTGGGCCAGATGTATCAAACGATTTTGCATTCGCAAATGGTGCGAATCGCAAAATTTGGCTGTTTGCGAATGCAAAAACGTGGTCTGCAATGCATGAAAGGCATTCGCAGACCAAAAATAAAATCGCAAAAATAGCGTTTTTTTGGGTTGCGACATGGTTTTGCGTCTCGCATTTTGCATCTCGCAATTTGCGACATGAAATACCGAATCACAATTAGTGATTCGGTATTTCAAGTCGGAAATTGTGAGACGCAAAATGCGACACGCAAAACCAAGTCGCAATTCGATACATCAAAAATTTGCAAATTGCAAAATTTCGCAGAATGGCCATTTGTACATGCAAATTACCACGAGGTTAAACCAAGTGGTAACCAGGTGCAACCTATATAAAGAGGCCCAGAATGCCTCAGACTCTTTTCCACAATGGCTGCACTCTACGTCATGGCGAGGAGAATGAGGATCTTGGCAGGTTTTAGGAGAGGGAGGAGGAGACAGGAGCGAATTTTCAGAGTACGCATTACCCTTTTTGAACAGACTGAGGAGGAAATTTTTGATAAGTACAGGTTGAACTCAGCCATGATACTTGACCTGATAGCTGACCTACAACCCATACTGCAGCGCACAACACATAGGACTCATAGCAGGTATTATGCTCCCTTCACCTACTTGCCCCAGGGAGCTATCAAGGGGTCATAGCAGCAGCTGGAGGAGTATCACAGAGTGCCCTCTCTAGATTTTTCAATGCATTTATCAACGCCATGCTGAGTGGGATACACCGGTACATCAGATTCCCCCACACCCCACAGGAAATACAGCAGACAAAAATTGATTTCTACCAGATAGCACAGTTCCCCCACGTCCTAAGTGCCATAGATGGGACACATGTTGCAATCTGTCCACCATCGGCCACAGAGTATGTGTACCGCAACCATAAATACCAACATTCAATGAATATACAGGTGATATGCAATGCCTCCTACATCATAACTGATCTCGTGGCCAGGTACCTAGGGAGCACACATGATTCATACATATTTCGTCACAGCGGCATTCACACAAGACTGCTAGCTGGGGAGTTTGGTGAAGGATATCTACTAGGTATTGTCCCTCTGTACACTGGTGCTTTGATGGCGTTGTGATGTCAGATGGCTCACTTACTCATTATACCCTCTGTTCCTTCCAGGAGACAGTGCCTACACAGTGCTCACCTACATGATGACACCCTACCTCAATCCTACAACACCAGCACAACAGAGATACAATTCAGCCCACAGGGCAACCCGCAATGTGGTGGAGCACACCTTTGGGCTGCTGAAGAGTTGCTTCCGGTGCATCCACAAAAGTGGAGGTGTTCTACAGTGCAGCCCGGACACGACCTGTAGAATAGTGGCCACATGTACAATCCTGCATAATATAACTACCACCAGGGGCATACCTGTGGAAATATCTGATTCAGACTCTGATAAGGATGCTCCTTCGAAACAGCGACATTCCCGGAAAGTTGGAAGCACGCCGAAATCCGCGCCCTCCTCAAGAAGCCCAAAGCAGACCCCAAAGACCTCAAGAATTTCCGACCGATCTCCCTAATCCCTTTCCCAGCGAAGGTCATTGAAAAAATCGTCAACACACAAATAACCAGCCACCTCAAAGACACCGACATCCTGGACCCCTCCCAGTCCGGCTTCAGATGATAACACAGCACTGAGACCGCCCTTCTCGCCGCCACAGACGACATCAGGCGCCAAATGGACAACGGCAAAACATCAGCCCTCATCCTCCTGGATCTATCTGCCGCCTTCGACACAGTCTGCCACCGCACCCTGAAAACACGCCTCCACGAAACCGGAATTCAAGGAAAAGCCCTCGACTGGATCATCTCATTCCTCTCCGACAGAACCCAGAGAGTCCGCCTCCCCCCCTTCCGCTCCGAAGCCACCGACATCATCTGCGGCGTCCCCCAAGGCTCATCCCTCAGCCCGACACTGTTCAACATCTACATGGCCCCCCTCGCACAAGTGGCCCGACAACACAACCTCAACATTCTCTCCACGCCGACGACACCCAGCTCACCCTCTCCCTCACCAAGGACCCGCGCACCGCCAAAACCAACCTCCACGAGGGAATGAAATCCATTGCCGAATGGATGAGAAGCAGCCGTCTGAAACTGAATTCGGACAAGACGGAGGTCCTCATCCTCAGACCCACCCCCTCCGCCTGGGACGACTCCTGGTGGCCAACCTCACTAGGAACCCCACCGACACCGACCAACCACGCACGCAACCTGGGCTTTGTCCTCGACTCCTCCCTCACCATGTCTAAACAGGTCAACGCAGTTTCCTCCTCCTGCTACAACACACTACAAGTGGATCCCGACAGAAACAAGAAGAACGGTGACACAGGCCCTCGTCAGCAGCAGGCTAGACTACGGCAACGCACTCTACACAGGCATCCCAGCAAAAGACCTACGACGCCGCAACGCATCCAAAACGCCTCAGCCCGGCTGATCCTCGACGTACCCCGCCGCAGCCACATCTCCCACCACCTGAGAAACCTTCACTGGCTCCCCATGGACAAGAAGATCACTTTCAAGCTTCTTACCCACAGTCACAAAGCACTCCATGACACCGGACAAGCCTACCTGAACAACAGACTCAGCTTCTACACCCCCACCCGTCAGCTCCGCTCCGCAAACCTCGCAAACCTCGCCCTCGCCGTCGTTCCCCGCATCCAACGAAAGACCTCCGGTGGCAGATCCTTCTCATACCTTGCTGCCAAGACCTGGAACACCCTCCCTACCAACCTGCGACAGACCCAAGACCTACTCCCCTTCAGAAGACTCCTCAAGTCCTGCTCTTCGATCAGTGACAGCAGCACCCCTCCTCCCCCCAGCGCCTTGAAACCCTCACGGGTACGTAGAGTGCTTTACAAATTCAATGATTGATTGATTGATTGATGATCCCATACCCCCCTACAGCCAGCAGACAGGACCAGTGCAGTAGAGGGCAGGCAAAGGCGTGCAGACATCACGCAAAACCTTTTCAGATGTAAGTAATAACAACACAACTTCACTGACATGTATACTGGTAGTTAGACCCTTTATTACCTTAACGTCAGGTAACATAAGTTTCACTAGCAAAAAAATAAATAAGTGTCATAAAATAAGCAGATAACAGTGTTACACTATTTATTCATAGTTTACTGTATCACAAAAGAAGCAGACAGTCCCCTGTGGCCATTACAGTCACTTTCAACTGGCACGCAAGCCACTCGAGTGCACTGGCCTCACTGGCACCTCTGGTATCGGCCTCAGCGGCAGTGCGCTGCCTGGCACTGGGACGCCTAGGATCAGTGGTGGGCACTGCTATGCTGCTGAGGCTAGATGAGTCCTCAGTATCCCCTAGTCCAAGTTCACTGGGTGTAGCAGAGCGGTTACCCAGCATATTATCCAGCACATTAGTTATCTGGACCAGTCCCTGTGCCACATCCCTACTGCTGTGCACTGCCTCCACCTGTGCGGCCACAGCACGCCGCGATATGAGGGCTGTTGATGTTGCAAGGCGATTGACCGATCGACAGAATCCACCAAACATGCCCATAAAACGCCTCTCCTGCCTGCTGTTATCTTCCTGTTTTGCAGACGCTGCAGTTTCAGCATAGCGGATTCCAGGCCACCGAAGACTGATGGGCCCTCTCCTGCTTCCATGTGCTGTGCGCCTGCATACTGAGGCCTCCTGTGGGGTGTTGAGTTACGATGGGGCTGGGACTCCTGCATAACAGTGGATCTGCCATCTGGGGAAGGAGTGTGGCCGTCATCCCGCATGTCGTCTGAGTCCTGGCTCAATTCGGGGAGCGGTACAGCCCTTGCCCTGCGTCTGAGAGGTGCAATATTCAGTGATTCACTCGTGTTGGAGTCTGACGGAGGGTGGTTTTCAGCATCCCCCACAACGGCACATGCTGATGCTGCTGGGCCTGTGCCATCTGCAACAACACTGTGCAGCATGTCATTTATGTATGTATGACCAAAGGTTACACAATGGTAATAAATGTACAGTTACATCATATCACTATGTAGTGGGCGTGGTGTTCTTCTGGGTGTTGCTCTGCCTAATTACATTCTATGTGCTACTTTTAGTTCTGGGTTGTGGACTACCACTCCCATAAGGCATTGTTGTGCCGCTTCTAAAATGTGGACCGGACTACTTCTCACAATGCTTTGCACTACTTGCTAATTCCTAAGTGGCATTTGTACATACACATATGGGGTTACATTTCAATATTGCACTTACCTTTACTGGTGCTTGGTGTGCCGGATGTGTCGATGTCAGTGACCCCACTGACAGCTTCTGGGAGGAGTGTCAACTCAACCAGGTCTTCCATCGGGGTGGAGGGTGTCTCGGTGGATGGTTCGCCTCCTGTGCTCCTTGCCTTCTGTAGTCTTCTTGCCACCCTCTCCTTGACACGGGAACACAGGTTGTACCACCTCTTTTTGATCTCCTCCACTGAGCGCTGCGCAACACCCACAGCGCAGATTTTTGTTTGAATGTCTGCCCAGAGTTTGCGCTTCTCACTCTCAGGGACCTGGAGTGAGTTCTTCCTGGTCACTTTCAGAGCAGCAGGTTGGAACATTGGCAGCAAAAACAATTTACTTACTTTGAATTTACCCACTGGGGTAATGAACTGTTTTATTATTTTGTTTGGCTTCAGCAAACCACTTGGGATGTAATTTTAAAAAGTTGCAGTACTACTCTTACCAGGATGCACTTTGCAGCTCACTTGAGGTCCACTGGGACAGAACTGGTATTCAACTGATACTAGGTGTCTGCAATTACATCTGCTGAGCAGCCAGGCAGCTGGCCCTTGAAAAAGGAAGGACATGTTTGTTCTCTGCTGATGAAGGGGTGAACCTAGAAACCCGTGTCTAGAAATAATAAGGCCTGAAATAATGAAAATGGCAAAGAATTCTCTGTAATTTGCTGAATTTGATACATTCATCATTACCTGTTGTGAGTGTGCTTTCGTTCAGGACAACTCTTTTTGGTGTATATATATGTTAGACCTGACAGCCTTAGGGTGGTCACCCCTAACTTTTTGCCTGCCTCCCTCCACTTTTTGGACAATGTTTTTGCTGGTTTTTACACTCTGCGCACTTTACCACTGCTAACCAGTGCTAAAGTGCATATGCTCTCTCCCTTTAAACATGGTAACATTGGATCATACCCAATTGGACTATTTAATTTACTTATAAGTCCCTAGTAATGTGCACTGTATGTGCCCAGGGCCTGTAGATTAAATGCTACTAGTGGGCCTGCAGCATTGGTTGTGCCTCCCACTTAAGTAGCCCCTTAACCTTGTCTCAGGCCTGCCATTGCAAGACCTGTGTGTGCAGTTTCACTGCCACTTCGACTTGGCAGTTAAAAGTACTTGCCAAGCCTAAAACTCCCCTTTTTCTACATATAAATCACCCCTAAGGTGTGCCCTAGGTAACCCCTAGGGCAGGGTGTTGTGTGGGTAAAAGGCAGTACATGTACTGGTGTAGTTTCCATGTCCTGGTAGTGTAAAAGTCCTAAATTCATTTTTACATTACTGTGAGGCCTGCTCCCTTCATAGGCTAACATTGAGGCTGCCCTCATACATTGTTGGAGTGGTAACTGGTGACCTGAAAGGAGTAGGAAGGTCATATTTAGTATGGCCAGAATGGTAATACAAAATCCTGCTGACTGGTGAAGTTGGAATACACAGGATACTCAGCCTCACTTGCATACATCTGCATATTGAATGGGTCTTCCTGGGCTGGGAGGGTGGAGGGCCTGCTCTCACACAAAGGACTGCCACACCCCCTACTCGGACCCAGGCAGACAGGATTGAGCTGAAAGGGGACCTGGTGCACTTCTAAGCCACTCTTTGAAGTCTCCCCCACTTCAAAGGCACATTTGGGTATAAAAATATGGCCTCTGCCCTACCACCTCAGACACTTCCTGGAGAAGAAACTTGTAACCAGAACCTGCATCCTGCCAAGAAGAACTGCCTGGCTGCCCAAAGGACTCACCTGACTGCTTTCAGTGAAGGACTGCTTCCTTGCTGTTGCCCTGCTGCCTTGCTGTTCCCTGGCTGTGGTGAAGAAGTGATCTCCCAGGGCTTTGATAGAGCTTACCTCCTGTTCCCTGAAGTCTCAGGACCAAAAAGACTTCTCTCTTGCAATTGGACTCCTTGTGCGGCGAAAATTTGACGCACAGCTTGCTAAAAACGATGCACAGCCTGTACCGTGGTGAGAAATTCATTGCATGCCGAACCGGGACGACGCCACTCGACTTCGCAAGGAAAAGATTGACGGGGCACTTGTGGTGCAACCGGAACTTTGACGCACGGCCCACCAGATCGACGCACAGCCGACCTGGGCCGACGACGCCCGACTTCCAGAGGGGAAATCAACACAGCGCCTGCTGTGGAGGAGAAATTTCCCTGCACCGCCCACCGGAACGACGCAGAGCTTGTCACAAGCCCAGGATTCCATGCAGAGATCCCAGGGCGTCTGAAAACCCCGCAACCCGAAGAGGATCCACGACTGAGCGCCGGAAATCGACGCCCAGCCGTCCCTGCATGGAAACTAAATGACGCATCGACCGTGTGCGGCCTGAGAAATCGACGCACACCCCTTTGTTTCCCCGCTTCTCCTCCTCTGTGGCCCTTCGCGGAGATTTTTCACGCGAACCTGGTACTTTGTGCTTGAAAGAGACTCTGTTTGCTTTTAAAAGACTTAAGACACTTTATGTCACCTTCCAGTGATATCTTTACATTTTCTTATTGCATCTTTTGATCGTTTTGACCTGCAAATATCCAGATAAATATTACATATTTTTCTAAACACTGTATGGTGTATTTTTGTGGTGCTATATTGTGTTGTTGTATGATTTATTGCACAAATACTTTACACATTGCCTTCTAAGTTAAGCCTGAGTGCTCAGGGCCAAGATACCAGAGGGTGAGCACAGGATAATTTGGATTGTGTGTGACTTACCCTGACTAGAGTGAGGGTCCTTGCTTGGACCGAGGGTAACCTGACTGCCAACCAAAGACCCCATTTCTAACAATATATATATATATATATATATATATACATATATATATATATATGTGTGTGTGTGTGTGTGTGTGTGTGTGTGTTTGTGTGTGTGTAGGAAGCTGGCCTGGTGTGTGGTGGACACCTATGGTGGTTCCACCTTTTAACAGGGCCAGGCAATCCCTAATAGTTAGTGAGACAGTGTCTAGGAAGCCAGGGATCTCTAGTGGTAGCTGTGGTGAGCATCCAAGACTTATCTAGGAGGAGTGTAAAGCACTTGCAATACCACATTAGTCACACAGTAGCTTATCTCAAATGAAAGGAACCACACAGTGTTACTGTAATAAAGTACCTTTATTACAGTAACACTGAACTAGATTACTTATAGGCAGTCCCCCAACTGGAGGTAAGTACACACCTTATATACATGGTAAGTCTTAGGAATTAGCATTGAAAAATAACAAGCATTGGCAAGAAATAGCAGAAAATAACTAGGACCCCATAGTGGGGCCAAACCACATAGTCGAATAGTGGAATGCAAGGTTAGGTCCCCCGCCCAAGAATGTGGAATAGTTAGAAGGGAGCTTGGAGCACTCAGAGGTGAGTATCTAAATGACCCCCAGCAACCAGGAGAGCAGAGGTAAGTTACCTGGCCTTCTAAGGAACTAACAAGGGGATTTGGAAAATAAACTTTCCAAGAACAGGACCAATCCAGTGGAACCCAATGGTGGATTCTAGTAGAAGACGACCTACAAAAAGAAAGGGGCAGAGTCCAGTCCACACAGGAGTGTCCAGGTGGGGCATGAGCCACTACCCACCCTTATGTGGATGAAGATCCGGGTCGATGGTGGATGATGAAGGCCAGCTGTGCAACTCAGGAGCTGAAGAGGAGTCCCTGAGGTCATGCAGAAGCAGTCCCACGCTGGTCGCCGGGTCGCAGTCAGGTTGGTGATCAGGAGGACGACCAACAAGCCTTGGCAAATGCAAATCGGATAAAAGAGGATTTGCAGAGAGGAAGAAGACCAGAAAGGTCCAGGGGGCTCGACCCCTGTAGGGGAGTCTGGGCTGTCCCTCAGCAGTTGGAACCCCCACAGGCAACCCACTGGCAGCAAGCACAATAAGTTGCAATGAGTCCCAGTCGGCACACCTGGAGAGGAGTCCCTCCTCGCTGAAGCAGCAGAGGAGAGACTGTCCTTGCAAGGGTGAAGTGCTGGAGGCAGGGGCTACTCGGAGCCTGAAGATCCCTTGGAGCAGGATTCAACAAGCCTTGGTTGCTGCAAGAGTCGCTGGGCACAGGGATTCTGTCCTGCAAGGAGAGGCAAGGGCTCACCGTCTCCCAAGTTGGACAGAAGGCAGAGAGGAACAAGGGGACCACTCAGAACCACCACCTGCTTTGGAAGATCCATGCAGTTCCTGTGGAGAGCAGATCCCAGCAGCCAGACATCTTAGCCTTAGGTGCCTGAGAATGCAGGGGAGTGACTTCTTCACTCCAAGAGAAATTCCTTCTTGCTTCTTTGGTGCAGCTAAAGTCTTGCCAATCCCAGAGTATGCACAGCCGTGGAGATGTTGCAACTGCAGGAGGGAACCGGTAAAACAATGTTGCAAGGCGCGTCGTCTCAGGAGTTGCAGGCTTGTTTGGTTCCTGTGTAGTCCAGCACTGGATCCGGGGCCAGGAGCAGAAGAGGTTGATACAGAAGAGTCCTGGTGGAGTCTTGCATGCCGAATCCGGGGACCCACCCGCAAGGGGGTCCCTTAATAGCCCTAACAGGGGGCTTGGTCACTCTGCAGGGTGACCACCTATCATAAGGGATCACTAACGTCAGCCACCTGCCTTGACCAATCAGATGCTCCCAGGGGCCTCTGCCCATCCTTTTTTCAAGATGGCAGAATCCAGTGGCCACCTGGAGGAGCTCTGGGAACCTCCCCTGGGGTGGTAATGGACAGGGCAATGGTCACTCCCCTTTCCTTTGTGTAGTTTCACACCAGAACAGGGACCAGGGGTCCCTGGACTGGTGCAAACTGGGTTATACAATAGGGCACCAAATATACCCTTCAAAGCAAGCCGATGGCATGGGGAGGCTACCCCTCCCAGCCTTGAAACTCTTTTTTTTAAGGGAGAGGGTGTTGCACCCTCTCTCCCACAGGAAATCCTTTGTTCTGCCTTCCCCTGCTTGAGCTGGTCAAGCAGCAGGAGGGCAGAAACCTGTCTGAGGAGCTGCAGCAGCATGGGCTGCTTGCAAAACCCTGGATGACTAGTAGGAGCAATACTGAGAGGGGCCTCTAAGGAGCCCCCTGAGTGCATGGAATCATGCCACCAATACAGGCATTAGTATTGGGGTATTATTCTGACATGTTTGATACCAAACATGCCTAGGTTTAGAGTTACCATTATGTAGCTGGAACACAGGTAGCGACCCACGGCCATTACATAGCTAAAATGGCTTCTCCCCCACTTACAGAGTCCAGGGAATTGGAGCTGGAGTTCATAGGGGCAGCTCTGCTCCTGCAAGGGTGCTCTCACACACGGGGACCTGCGCCCTGCCCTCGGAGATAGAAGGGCCTACCATAGGGGTGACTTACAGGGACCTGGTGCAGTGACCAGAGTGGAAGGGTGCATGCACCATTTCACGCAGGCTGCAATGGCAGGCCTGCAGACACAGTTTGCATGGGCTCCCATGGGTGGCATAATGTATGCTGTAGCCCATTGGAGACCCCTGGTGTACAAATGTCCTGGGTACCTAAGTACCATATACTAGGAACTTACAGGGGTACACCAGTATACCAATTGTGGGGTGTAAAAGGTACCAAAGCAACCAATTTTCTAGGAGAGAGCACAATCCCTGGGGTCCTGGTTAGCAGAATCCCAGTGAGAACAGTCTAAGCACACTGATAGCAGGCAAAAAGTGGGGGTAACCATAGCAAAAAGAGTGACTCTCCTACTATATATATATATATATATATATATGTATATATATATATATATATATCAGTGGTTCCCAAACTTTTTTGACCTGTGGCTCCCTAGACCTAGAGGCCATTAACTGCAGCTCCCCGTTTGTCACCTTTTTTGATGGGTGGGGGGATGTAAGCCAGGACTCGGAAGCACTTTCATTTTTCTCCCTGATATTAATTGGGATGAAGCTGATAAAGGGCTTCTGCGAATGGGACTTGTCTTTAGTGACTTGGAGTACGCACTGCCAGTAATCTGCTGCTGCAGGCCAGTGCACAAGTTTTTTGTCACGCTCTTTCTGCCTGCCATAGCGATTTCTCCGTGCTCCTGGCACAACTCGATATTATCGGCCTTCCTGGAGGGAGCATCTGATTGGCCAAGGCAGGTGGCTGACGTTAGTGATCCCTTCTGATAGGTGGTCACCCTGCAGAGTGACCAATCCCCCTGTTAGGGCTATTAAGGGACCCCCTTGCGGGTGGGTCCCCGGATTCGGCATGCAAGACTCCACCAGGACTCTTCTGCATCAACCTCTTCTGCTCCTGGCCCCAGATCCAGTGCTGGACTTCACAGGAACCAAACCTCCAGGAAGGCCGATAATATTGAGTTGTGGCTCATTATATGAAGGTGTCTCAAACTATGTAGATTATTATTTGGCCCCCATGGGAAGAGATTTGAACTCGTATATACAAGATGCAGGAGACTTTTTTAGGTCTTTGAATGGCACAGTATGGCAGCCTGATTACTTATTAGTAACAATAGATGTGGTCTCATTATATACTTCAATTTCACATCAAGTAGGGATTAATGCAGTGAAATTCTTTCTATGGCAAAAAAGCATTCATTTCCTAAAACACTCTGAGATGCTATTAGAAATGATAGAATTATGCCTCAATAACAACATTTTTCTGTTTAACCATCAGATTTATAAACAAGTCTGCGGGACAGCGATGGGAGTATCCTTTTCTCCTAGCTATGCCAACCTCACGATGGGATGGTGGGAGAAATGCATAGCTTGGAGTCAAGAGAATGACAAATATATGGATAAAGTGGTCATGTGGTTACGATATATAGATGACCTGTTCCTGATTTGGCAGGGAACTGTGGAAGATTTTGAGGAATTCTTTGATATTTTGAGTAAAAATGATGTTGGATTACAATTTACATAAAAGATAAGTGAGAGTTCAATTGAATTCCTAGATGTATCGGTGTATATTGTAGATGGAGAATTACAGACCACATTATATAGGAAACCCACAGCAACCAATAATATCCTGCATGGAACTAGCTTTCATCCCAGATCATTGATCAAAATTATTCCCTATGGGGAGTTTATTCGCATTAAGAGAAATTGCTCAAATGAACAATACATGAATGAGAAATTTGATGAGACCAGACAAAGATTCCTGAATAGGGGATACATATCAACATGGGTTAAACAGGGAGAGATGAAGGCAAGAAATAAGACCTGTGAACAGGTGCTGATGAAGAATAGAAATGCATCAGATGAGTCTATGTTGGAAAAGAATGAGATTAGATTAATTCTTGACTATAGTAAGGAAAACCTACAAATTGTGAAAATATTAAAGAAATATTGGCACTTGATTCAAAAAGATAGTGACATTGGACAAAGAGTGGGCATCTGCCCCTCAATCACATGTCGGAAAGCACCGTCTTTGAAAGATATGTTAGTGAGAAGTCACCTACAGATACCAAAATATCCCAATTGGTTATCAGAGGGCAGTAAGGGCTTCTTTTGCTGCAAAAAATGCAAAGCATGTAGAATTGGATGCAATAAAAAAGCTGTAATAGATTATAGAGGCAGAGAAATTGAAATCAGAGCAAGAATCACATGTGAAACATCTTTTGTGGTATATGTGTTGGAATGTCAATGTGGTCTGAGGTATGTAGGGAGTACTGTATGCCCTTTAAGAAAGCGTATTTTGGAACATAGAAGGGCGGTTTGTAATGAGGATACCACATATGCAATGACCAAACATTTAAAAACTCACTCACAACTCGACTGGTTGTCCATGAAGTATTATGGTGTTTCAACAATACAAAAACATGAACGGGCTGGCGACAGGGTTCAAAGATTAAGACGGTTGGAATCCAAATACATTATTAGGTTAAAGACTAAGATGCCATTTGGGATAAATTACGATGAGGAACTCTAATGTCATCTTTAAAACCTGGTTGAATAACATGGATTAATTCCCATTGTTAATGGAAAATTGAATGAGGTGTATTAATTGAATAAGTGAAATGGTAATTGGGAATTGAATCCCTACAGAGCAATAGGGAAAGAGAAATTATTTGGAATAAAAACTGTTAACAACTATGGACATTGTTGACGGGGGCTTGCAAGCAAAGTGTAAAGTGGTACAAAAAATAGTCTGGAATGATGAATAAAATAGCTGTTGTTATGTTCGGTCCATTTTGCTTCAATAGTATTGTTTATGTGCACTAAGTCTTTCTTTTTATTTATTTCTTAGTTTTGTTTGTATATGAAACACACGTTAGGGTGTAATAGGCTTTGTGTTTGGCTTTAGAAGTAACACACATTGTATAGACTACATTTCCCAGAATGCCACTTAAGGGCATGGTTTAGAGGATTAGTATAAATAGTGCTTGTAATGGATTGGTTAATTACCGTTATCAAGACCGTGAGGGTCGAAACGCGTTGGTGTTAGTTTGTTTGGGGTCCTGTCATGAAATAAAAGTAACCTGCTGTAATCCTGTGAGTGCCGCAATTTTGACTCAATTGTCAAACTGGTGTGAATATTATTGATGGGAATAGGTCCTTCCCATATGCAGGCACCGACATGTGAATAGCGCGCCTTTTTGGATCTGTTGGAGTTGTTATATATAGATAGATAGATAGATAGATAGATAGATAGATAGATAGATAGATAGATAGATAGATAGGTAGATAGATAGATAGATAGATAGATAGATAGATAGATAGATAGATAGATAGATAGATAGATAGATAGATAGATAGATAGATAGATAGATAGATAGATAGATAGATAGATATTCCCTTAGCAATCCAAAGGTTATGGGGACATTATAATTAGGCTCACATTTTAAACGTATAAAACCATAGAAATTCATCAGTTATAGTTATCTCAAGTAACTATAACTCGTGCCCTAAGGTAACTATAACTCGTACCCTCGCCATGCATGTTTTTTTAATCAAAAGTTTTACTGCAGATATTAAATTGATATTATCAATGATGTTATCAAAGATGTCATGAGTAATTTGTGGAGTAATTAGTAGCATTAACCTGCGTGCCAGTTTACTCCCGCAGAGGCAGGAAAAACCCAGAAGCTGCCTTATTTTTTACTTTGCACTTCATAAAGCATAAACAGTTATAACAAATTTGCAGGTCTGTGGACCTCAAAGTTTCGCCTACACCAAGGCCCGTATTTATACTTTTTGACGCTAAACTGCGCTAACGCAGTTTAGCGTCAAAAAGTTTAGCACCGGCTAACGCCATTCTGAAGCGCCATGCGGGCGCCGTATTTATTGAATGGCGTTAGCCGGCGCTAGCAGACCGGCGCTGCCTGGTGTGCGTGGAAAAAAACCGCGTACACCAGGCAGCGCCGGCGTTGGGGAAAATGGCATTAGGGCGTCTTAAAATGGGGCAAGTCAGGTTGAGGCAAAAAAATCGCCTCCACCCGATTTGCGCCATTTTTAACGACGCCCAGACGCCATTTACATGACTCCTGTCTTAGTAAAGACAGGAGTCATGCCCCCTTGCCCAATGGCCATGCCCAGGGGACTTATGTCCCCTGGGCATGGTCATTGGGCATTGTGGCATGTAGGGGGGCACAAATCAGGCCCCCCTATGCCAAAAACAAATATTAAAAAAAAACAAAATTATACTTACCTGAACTTACCTGAATGTCCCTGGGATGGGTCCCTCCATCCTTGGGTGTCCTCCTGGGGTGGGCAAGGGTGGCAGGGGGGGGTCCCTGGGGGCATGGGAGGGCAGCTGTGGGCTCATTTTGAGCCCACATGTCCCTTAACGCCTGCCCTGACCCAGGCGTTAAAAAGAGGCGCAAATGCGGGGTTTTTTGCCCCGCCCACTCCCGGGCGTGATTTTTGCCCGGGAGTATAAATACGACGCATTTGCGTTGCAGTCATTTTTTTAGACGGGAACGCCTACCTTGCATCTCATTAACGCAAGGAAGGCGTTCACGCAAAAAAATGACGCTCATTCCTCATACTTTGGCGCTAGACGCGTCTAACGCCAAAGTATAAATATGGCGTTAGTTTTGCGCCGAATTTGCGTCGAAAAAAACGACGCAAATTCGGCGCAAACGGAGTATAAATATGCCCCCTAGTTTTTAAGTAGATTAACAACAATCTGTGTACATGATGGCCAACATTCCTAATTTTTCTTTCTACTAATTTTACGCGAAAAGAACCGTGTGCGAAACAAATGAAAATAACGCAGGAGATGGAAAGAAACCATTACTTGCCTAATGAAAGATCGTTTAATTTGGACCCCGGTAGTTAACAGTGCAACTTTTGGAACCCTGTTTTGCAATGTTCATGAAGCATGTACTTTCATTACTGTATTTTGGACACGTCTGAGTTCAGGCTTTATCAGTACAAGAAAACGAAGACCAGAGAAACTGGAACTATGTCGTTATGGAGAACCAAATTATGCTGGAGTCTTAACTAAATTATGGAGCAAACATAAACTAGGAATGTTGCACAATGAGGGACGTTCTGTTGAACCGTTATTTAGTTATTTTGTTATTTTTAACACACATGAATACTATGTGCACCGCATTATTACTTGAATATAGCGGTTTAACTGAAAAGAGACCAGTGAACCTTTGCAAAGATTTCGCCACTATGCATCAGCACGCGTTGCACGTTTTCTTTTAGGAATTAAGAACGTTTTTTTGTAATCTGTAAAATATTAAATTTAATTTGGTTATGTGGAAATTGCAACAAATCCCCAACTATGTAGAAAATACAAAATGCTCCTAAAACGCATTACACTAGTATCCCCGTTGAAGATCCTCACCATTAATGCCCACTACGAGGTCAGCCTCTCTGGCCAATTTACTGCTGCAAGCACTGCTGAAAAGGCTTTACCATCGGCTGACAACTGAGCCACTCTTTGCAAACTAAATACACATTTTTTACTTCCCCCCCACTGCATCTGCTTTCAAATTGAAAATATCATTTTGAGGCCTGTGGGCTCTGAAAGGAATATAGTGCTTTTGCTAAAACAAACAGCAGCAACGCTTGTTGAAGACGCACCTATTATTTAAGGCCTAACTGGCTGTTCAGTCCTGCACAAGATGAAATGAGGGTGTCAGGGAGCACTGTTGCCTGATTGAGAGACTCATCCGAAGCCCAAAGCTGTCCACGTCATGCTCAAATCAGCCCAAAGTAGAGCAGTATCAGATCAAAAACCAGCCCAAATATGCAACTCTCAAATTATGCAAAAATAGCCTTCAGAAAACATTTTAAGGATAATCTTAAAGTCTATTCAATATACATATATTTGAAGAAGGTACAACGGTCACCAATGGACTTCTGCAATCATGCCCAAATTCTACTGAAATCACAAAGGCCAAAAGTTAAAAGGTCCTAGTGCCTCCTTGTGCCACATTAATGTCATATTTTATGATGCTAATGTGGCTTAACAAGACCAAATGTGCTGTGCCATATTTACAAAGTGGCGCAATGCACACATTGCACCACTCTGTAACCCCTTGCGCCACATTATGCCTGCGCCAGACATATTGTATGCAAGGGGGCTGTTCTCCTTTTGGGCGCATAAATGGCACAGTGAAATCTATGAGATTTCCCTGCTCCATTTTTTGCTGTATTTCTTAGCGCCTGCACAGAGCAGGCATTAAAAGGAGGCACACCATTATTTGTAATGGGCTTCATGTACTTTGCAGGATTAGCGCTAACATTTTTGGCACTAATCCTGCAAAGTACAACAGTAGCATAAAAAATTATGATGCTATTGTCCTTAACCTGCACCATGGTGCGCTGCATGTTTATTATGGCGCACACACGGTGGGGTTGGAGGGGCGCTAAGGGGCACAAGAAAAGTGGTGCTGCATTTAATGCAGCACCACTTTTCTTAAATTTGGGCCTAAGTTTGAAAACCAGTCACCTCTGTGACCTTCTACTTGGCACTTCTGTCCAGCTGCGAACCGTCCTTTAGGGCAGAGGGGCCACGCCCCCCCACCTTTTGCCCCTCATGAAGAGTGCCTGTCAGGCTAAGCAAAGGTCAGCCTGACAGACACGCTTCATTTTCAGATCAGGCATCTAGAAGCGAGACATGTGCGATTTGTGCAGACTCCTGGCTGCTTGAGCTGAACTTTGCCTGCTAAAGAGGTCACAGCTCCTATAGGCGTGACCTCCTCAGCTCAGCAAAGGTGCCTTGTGGCCCTTCCCCTCGGTGATGAGGGAAAGCGTCACCCTTTGACTCCGACCTGGGTGCTTCAGGTTTAAGCCCTGAAGCGTCCAGGGCGAGTGTCAATCAGTGACAACTTGTCACAGAGTGGTGTGGGGTCAGCAGTCTCACTGACCCCATCCCACTCTGTGACGAAGTTGGTACTGCTGCCTTCCCTCATTGGCTGACCTAATGTCAAACAATGAGGGAAAGCAGTAGTCCCAACCCTCCTGGGTCCTCCGAGGCAGAGCTGAAGTGTGTTTTTTTTTTAATAATGTTTGGTGCGCACATGTATGTGTGAATATTTGGATATGAGTGTTGTGAATGGATGCATGTGTGCGTGTGTGTGTGAGTGTGTGTGTATGTGTGCGTGTGTGTCCCGTCCACCCCTCCCCTAAAATTACTGGCCACCACTGGTTAAGAAGGAGTGTTAATAGAAAATTAAATGATGCCTGTATTGAAGTAATGCAGGCCATTATATATCACAATGTCCTACATTGTCAAGAAACAGGTCTGCTTGGCCCTAGAAGACAGACATTGGTCGACTGCATCTAAGCATGGTTAGTCTGTCCTTTCAGTATCACATAGAAGAAACCAGTCCACTTCTGATGAGTACCTTTTGTTCCAAAATCATTTGATCAGATATCTTAGCTGAAACAATTTGATCATATATCAAAGACTTTCTAATATTTCCTGTCATGTTGGCTCAGGCTCCATAATCCTGGAATAGACTCACTGACTCAATTGATTTGGGACCTCTGAGGCAGAGCTGAAGGTAAGTGTGTGTGTGTGTGTGTGTGTGTTTTTTTTAATGAATGTTTGGTGCGTCCATGTATGTTTGAATATTTGATGAGTGTTGTGAATGGATGTGCATGTGCACGCGTGTGTGAATGAATGAGTGTGAGTGTGCTTCCTGCCCGCCCCCTCCCTCCTAAAATTACCGGCCACAACTGCTTCTGTCACCACAAATCCACACCTGAGCCAGGCATTAATTAATTAACTCTACAAGAACAGATTACAATCAACCTTAATGAAATCTAAATACTGGAAAGTCAAAGCGATTTCAGCAGTGTAGCCCCAAAACAGAACACAGAAGGGATCTTGTAGAAGTAACAGCACACAATGATATATGTTTTATGAAACAACCCTTGTGTTAAAGCAATTCCAGTAGGACTGGCATGGTGTAATTCTATCAATTTGCATGAATATATTTGAACAAAAAAAACTCTTTTACAAGGCATTCATGACAGTGGGGGGACAACAATAAAAATAAACATTGTGACAGACAATTAACAAGTGTGCTTAAATATGAAGTGACGGTGTGAAACCTTAAAAGACTAGACGTTTGACAGTTGTGAGAGTCACCACAGTAAGATGATGGCCTCAAAACCTTCAGTTAAAATGTCCTGAAGAAGTCAGAAAAGAGACAGCCTCTTACTCTGAACAGTTCCCTTCTCTGTCCTCCACTCCAAAGCTCTGAGCTGTGATCACACAATCTGGCACTGAAAGTAATGCAGTACCCATGTTGTTGCCTTTCGTTACAGTGAAAACTATATTAAAGATCCCAGTCTTGGCACGAAGCAGATGTGTTTGCTTGGAGTCTAAAAGACCCCTTTTCCCAGAACATTCGGCAACATCCTCCCCTCAACATCTGAACACTCTCAAATTTGCTGATACTGTCAGCACTCCTCTTGTTCCATCCCAATCAATTCCACTTCAACCTTCGGGCTGTCCCGCTAACATACCACTGTTGACCTAGACAATCTTATGAGCCTGTGGAGCTGCTTTATACTGATTACCCTCAATGGACTTTACTCGGGGTGAGTCCTAAAACTGACTTTGAAATGGCTACCTATGTTTATGTTCTTAACTTTAAAGGCAAAAGCACTGATCGATTTCTCAACAATGACTGTAAAAACCCTAAGGAAACCCATTTCAGCAAAGCAATCCCTGCATATATTTCACATGCTTTACTTCATCCTTATAAATGTTTGTTTTTACCAGATGATGTTTCTGTAGCTTTATTCTCATGCAACATATGACTATTGTATAGTACATACTATGAATGGTGTTGCCTCCTGGTGTCTGGGTGAGTTCAGATTGGGGGGGGTGCATGACGGGCACGATTGAGAGCCGTAAGGCTGAAATAAGTATGAGTTTCTCACAGTGCCTGCCAGCAGGTCATTAAGAAGTTCAAGCTAAATGCACATGCTATCCTTGGCCTCTCTTTGACCTCTCCGTAGAGATCACATGTATGCGAATTGCAAATGAAATCAGCACTACACGTATGCAGCAGGATGCTGGGTCATGACCAGTTTAGCAAGCCCATCTGGGCGAAGAGAGACCTTTTTTGTATGGTCCCTTTTATTCCCTCATCTTTCTGAAATTCTCCATTTCCATACCTCACATGCCATCTCTTGACCTCTTCAACACCAGTTTCCACTTTCTCCGTCTGTACATATTTCATGTAATCAGTGCAGGAAATGAGGGATATCTGGCAGGCATTACTGAGCTGAATTGGGGTCAGCATCCATGAAATAAGATAAATTTGACCTGATGTAATTTGCTGACACCAGGACTCTTTCAGCAGGAGCTGCACGTTGTGTGCTTTATTTTCAGAACAGCAACCTGTAGGGGGTTTCTTAATCTCACTTCCATCTGGGCTAAAATCAAAGGCTACAGCTAAAGGGTCATCAGCCCTGCTTTTGTTAAAATCCCATCCTGAGTCAGTGCTATCTGGAGCTTAACACCTAGATATCTTTGGAAAGCATGGAAGCAAAGACACTCAGTGTATTATCACTTCACAAGTGCTTAAGCAACACTGTGATTTGAAAGCAGATTTTTGACTTTGTTCATCACTTCTATATAAGAGATATGCACACACTGCTTTCCTACACATAAACATATTACATGGAGACAATGAATCACACAAGTGTGTAAATCAATGTACATAAGGTTTCTACACAATTTAATGAGTATTACAAGGTGTAGGTGTCACATATCATCTATACTGGTAGGCATTATATGTGAAGAGGACTTGGTCTGAAGAAATACAAAATCTGGGTTTAAGACAGAGGGGGTCATTACAACCCTGGTGGACGGTGTTAAAGCGGCGACAAGACTGCCAACAGGCTGGCGGTCTTTTTTTTTGTATTATGACCATGGCGGTTACCGCCATGGTCATCCACCGCTTCTCCGTTTCGCCCGCCAGGGCGGAGACGACAGCTGGGCTGGAGACCTGGGTCTTCAGCCCGGCGGCCGTGACAATACCGCTGGTATTTTGACCTGGCTGACCGCCGTGGATTTCCAGCGGTAGGAACCGCCATGAAATCCATGGCGGTAAGCACTATCAATGCCAGGGAATTCCTTCCCTGGCACTGATAGGGGTCTCCCCCACCCCTACCCCGACTCCCTCCCCTACACCCTCACCACCCCTGCCACCCCCCAAAGGTGGCAGGGCCCCCCTCCCCACCCGACCCCGACATTACCTTACACATACACACCGACACGGATGCAGGCACCACCAACACACATACACGCACACACACCGACATACATGCCAACATCCACACACACAGTCAGACACGTACACCCACATTCACACATTCACGCACACATCCACACAGACATACCTACCGACATACACGCACTCATTCCCAAAACACGCAACACCCCCGCAAGCATACACGCACTCACACCCCCCTACATACACAGACGCACACCCCCATGCACCCACACAACACACAACGCCCCCCCACCCCCCTCCCCTAACGGACGATCGACTTACCTGTTCCATCGATCCGCCGGGAGGGGACGGGAGCCATGGGGACAGCTCCGCCGACACCACACCGCCAACAGAACACCGCTGCACAGAATCACAGGACGTGATTAGCTGGGCGGTGTTCTGTTGGCGTGGAGGTGGAGCAACCTCCACTTCCTCGCCGCCCGCAAGTATGGCTGTTGGCGGCTCTCCATCGGAAAAACGACGGAGGGCAGTCAACGGTCATAATACGCCGAGTGGCAAACCGCCACTACTGGCGGTCTTCCACACGGCGGTCGCTCAGCGGTCTTGTTAAAAGACTGCCGAGGTTGTAATGACCCCCATAATGTAGTGGTTGCCTGTGCTGATGATGCTTCATTATTACCCAGATGAACCCGTTTTAGCGACCTAGGAATAATGAAAGCTCTAGAGGAAAAAAGGTCCAAAGCTATGCCTTTCAGTTTGCATACAACACCTTGATGCCCACTCATTGCTCACTGTGCTATATTAGAAAAATATTATCTTATTAACTACTAGTAACTAAAGGATCTCTGTAACTAATGCATTAACTCACTGAGCGATCTATATGCAATACAAATCCAGGATCTGCATGTTACAAGTAAGGTTGGCACCTGATTGAATCTGTACCGGCATGACAAGTATTTTATGGTTCTAGTCGGTATAAAAAAATAGCGAAATCTCCAAAAGTCAGTATTTTTCCCTATGCTGAAAATGATTGCAATGGATTTTATGTAAACTTATAATTAAGTAGCATGCCCAGGCCCTTACAGAATGTTAATACATGAAAATATGGCCAGGATGTTTTCCTTCCTGGGAAAGGTGGAAAGTGGTGCTTTGCAGCAGCCACAATGACCCTCTGCGCTATTTTATAACAAGGCAAACTGTGACCAGATAAAACATAGCTGACTCTCTGGTCAGATACCTAACCACTAGAACTATCTTACCTTGCCTTCATCCCTTGGGAAATATGGGACACTCAAAGGCTCTCAGTATAGCAGCAAGCTGAGACATCCAAGGCCTGCCCACACCACGATGAAATACATAAAAAACATAATAGGCAAGCCTATGGTGACCACATTGGTCCCGTCACTCTTGGAGGCAGGCCAACAGCATTTAGCGGGGCCATTATAGGTAGTGCTTTCAAGCGATGAATGATTTATAGCCCTGCTCTGCTGAGTCCAGGAGCTCTGCAATATTTTGATTGGTGGTGCCACCGAATTCAGGAATTTTGTGCACACATGGCCAAATAAAGTTGAAATTTGTGCACCTCGCCTGGAGAGTTATTTCACGCACAAATGGGAACAATATTGCCAATTTGTGCAGAAAATAGCCCAGTCTCTCAACACTGCTGATGAGCCACAGCCTCGGGAGCCAAAGTCACTGCCTGTTTGTGAATGGCACAAGCTGTGACAGGGCACACTGTGAGGTGAATGCTAAGATTGGCTGGGAGGTGCACGATGAACCTGCCCTAGAAATTCTTACAGTCAAAAACGGAATACAAGGCACATGATGGTAATTGATGCATGTATTTCCTCGTCTATTTGGCTGTCGTCAGCCAGCAGGCATGCAGGGGTAAAGTTACAAACAAATGCCATCTGAAAACAAGCACTGGCAAAGACAATCGGTCTTGCTTATGCAAGAGCTATTGGCTTTGTCAATATGTTTTAGCCATGGTGTTCACCAGTGTGGCTGCTGTTCAGCATGGCTAAAAGTTAGTGGGGTTCAGGAGAGCGCTATAGAGTGGAGTGTTGTAAAATGAAGTGCTGTAGAGTGGAAGGGTGTAGAATGGAGTAGAGTGGTGTGGAGTTGAGGGAAGTAAAGTAGAGTAGTGTGTCGTAGTATACAGTGGAGTAAAGTGGCATTCAGTGGCATAGAAGAAGTTGCGTAGAACGTCATAGAGAGGAGTATGTTGTAGAGTGGCATACAGTGTAGTAGAGTGTTCTTGATTGGAGTGTCATAGGGTTAAGTAGAGTGTCATAGAATGGAGTTGAATTTAATGAATTAGAGCATCGTAGAATGGAGTATTGTGGAGTGTCACAGAGTGGAATAGAGTGGCCTAGAGTGACATGGCATAAAGTGCAGTGGTGCAGAGTAGATTGGTGTAGAGTGCAGTGGCGTAGAGTGCATTGATTTTGAGTAAACTGATGTAGAGTGCATTGGTGTAGAGTGCAATTGCGTAGAGTGGAGTGATGCAGAATGGAGTGGGGCAGAGTGGAGTAGAGTGCAGAGTGTAAAGTAGATTGTTTAAGAGTAGAGTGAAGTGGTGTAGAGTGGGGTAATGCAGGGGAGAGTAAAGAGGTGCCAGATAGAGTGCAGCAGTGTAAAGTAGAGTGGCATAGAGTGCAGTACTGTGGAGTTCAGTGGTGCAGAGTAGAGTGCAGTGGTGTACAATGCATTGGCATAGACTGCACTAGAGTGGGGCAGAGTGGAGTGGTGAGGACTAGAGTGCTGTTGCTTAGAATGCAGTGGTGCAGAGTAGTGGCCAGAGAGTTCAATAGCAGAAACTGCAGTCTTGTATAGCAGAGTGTCAAAACGTGCAGTGGCATGGAGTGCAGTAATATAAAGTACATTGTCATAGAGTGCATTGGTAGAGAGTAGAGTGGTGTAGAGTGGAGTGGAGTGGGGTAGAATAGAGTGGTGTAAAGAGCAGCGGTGTAGAGTACAGTGGTGCAGAGTAGAACGGAGTGGCATTGTGTTCAGTGACATAGAGTGTAATGGTTCAGAGAGGCATAGCAATCAATGGTGTAGAATGCAGTTGCATAGAGTAGAGTATAGTAGCATAGAGTGCAGTGGTGCAAGTGCAGTGGCGTAGAGTGCATTGGTTTAGAGTAGTGTGGCATAGAGTGGAATGGTATAGAGTGCAGTTTCATAGAGTGCAGCGGTATTCAGTAGATTTGAGGGGCATACAGTGAAGTGGTGTATACTGCAGTGGCATAAAGTGTAGCAGCATAGAGTGCATTGGTATAAAGTGCATTGACCTAGAATACAGTGGAGTGGCATAGAGTAGAATGGTGCGAGTCAAGTGCAGTGGCATAGAATGCAGTGACTGAGAGTAGAGTGGAGTAGAGCTCAGTGGCAGGGACTGCGGTGTTGCAGGCTAGATTATTGTAGAGAATAGTGGTGTAGAGTGGTGCAGAGTGCATTGGTGTAGATTGCAGTGACATGGAGTTGTGCAGCGAAAATTGGCATTGAGAGCAGTGGCGTTTAGTACAGTGGTGCAGAGTAGAATAGAGTGGTGTAGAGTTCACTGGCATAGAGTGGTGTAGAGTGCAGTGGAGTAGAGCAGAGTATTGCAGAGTAGAGTATAGTGGCGTACATTGCAGTGGTGCAGAGTAGACTGGCACAGAATGCAGTGTCATAAAGTGTATTGGTTTTGAGTAAAGTGATGTATAGTGCAGTGGCATAGAGTGCAGTGGTGTAGAATAAAGTGACAAAGAGTGCAGTGGGGTAGAGTGGTGCAGAGCAGAGTGGAGAGGAGTGGCACAGAGTAGATTGCATTGACCTGGAGTGGAGTCACTAAGAGTAGAATGGTGCAGAGTAGAATGGAGTGCCGTAGATTGCAGTGGTATAAAGTAGATTGTTTCAGAATAGAGTGAAGTGGTATAGAGTGAAGTGGTATAGAGTGGAATGTTGTGGAGTGCAGTGGTGCAGAGTAGATTAGAATGGATTAGAGAGGATTGATGTAGAGTGCAGTTTCATGGAGTGGAGCGATGTAGACTAGAATACTGTAGAGTGTAGGGGCATACGGTGCATTTGTTTAGAGTGCAGTAGAGTGATGTAGAGTATAATTGTGCAGAGTAGAGAACAGTGGCATAGACTGCAATGGTTCAGAGTAGAGCGGCATAGAGTTCAGTGGCAGAAAGTGCAGTGTTGAGGAGTAGAGTGGCATAAAGTGAAATGGTGTAGATTGGAGTGGTGCAGAGTAGAATGGAGTGGTGCAGTGGCATAGAATGCAGTGGTGTAGAATGGAGTGATGCAGAGTGTAGTGGTGGAGAGTGCAGGGGTGTAGAGTGCATTGGCAAAGAGTGGCATAGGGTAGAGTGGTGCAGAGTAGAGTGCAGTGGCATAGAGTGCAGTGGCATAGAGTAGAGTGTCATAGAGTGGTGTAGAGTTCAGTGGAGAGAGTGCAGTGTTGCAGAGTAGACTGTCATAAAGTGTATGGGTGTTTAGTAAAGTGGTGCTGATTGCACTGGCATAGAGTGCAGTGGCATTGGGTAGCTTGTTTCAGAATAGAGTGAAGTGGCGTAGAGTGGAGTAGTACATTACATAGTAGAGGTAGAATGCAGTGAATAAAGTGCAATGGCATAGAGTAGAGCAGCAAAGAGTGCAGTGGTGCAAAGCAGATTAAAGAGGTGTAGAGTAGATTGGCGGACAGTGCACATGGGTACAGTAGAGTGGTACAGAGTGGAGAGCATTGGCGTATAGTGCAGTGGCATAGAGTGCAGTGGTGTGGAGTAAAGTGGCGTAGAGTAGAGTGAAGTGGCATATATTGGAGTAGTGTAGAGTGCAGTGGCAAAGAGTGCAGTGGTGCATAGTAGACCAGAATGGAGAAGAGTGCATTGACATGGAGTACAGTGTTGCAGAGCAGAGTGCAGTGACACAGAGTGGCGTGGCATAGAGTGGAGTGGTGCAGAGTAGAATGCAGTGGCATGGAGTGGGTGCAAAGAAGAGTGGAGTGAGGTAAGATGGAGTATGCATGGTGTGATAGCGCACTGCCATTGCAGACAAAACATCTTCAATTGAAATGACCATTGCATGTGCACAGACATCCAACGTTACTGAGAAAAGTATACAGCTCACAAACAATATGTGTGGACAAATTATCACCTACTGTATTGATTTGCTTTGATCATAAAAAAATATGTGTTTACACTACACTTTGTAATTACCCCAAAAAAGCTAAATTTGTGCTCTCCTAATTCTGATATATTCTGAAAGATCTGCACAGTTCATGCACAGATATTTAAATTTTGTTGTGTGCTAGAAAAAAGCATTATAAACCCTTTCTCCAGCACACCCTCAGTAGCCAGCAAGATTGTCACCTAAATCCTCTCACTTTAAAGTCTGAAACAGAAAAGTAAACACTAAGCTCCATCAGAAGACAGAGTCTGCCGCTTGACTTCTCCCTTTGAATTTACAGCAAATGTGACAAAATTTAAAGTCCTGTTTAAAAAAAAGGAGCATTGGTGGAAGAATACAGCAAATAGGGCATGGGACACAGACGGGACAAACTCAAGCTGGACAACCTAAAACAAATAAAGCCAGAAAGTTCAATGGGTGGAATACATTACCGGGGAACCTTTCTGAATGTCCCCAAGATGTCCTTAGCAAACCAGACAGCGAATATTTGGCCAAAATAAAGGGCAAGTGCTTATTTCTCCTCATTTTTACGTCAAAACGTCTTGAAAAAGTCATAAATGAATGAATGCATTCTGCTGCACACATAGAAGTAACAAATCACCATGAATTATTGTTTATGTGCAGAAAGTGACACATTCATGGACATAAACGATCATTCTCTGCAATGCAGGCATCCTTGCACTATGGTGGAAGGATGCCTGCATTGGTGCTAGGCAGCTGATTTAGCGGCAGAGCTAGGGAGAACACAGGAGTGAGCCATATTCTAGTAATTACACCGCATCCCTATGTTTTGGAAATGATGCAGCTCGGCGCAGCAGAATTGCTTGCAGCACTGACCTGCACCATTTCCTAGTAAATAGTCCCCTGAATGTTATTTGTGGGCCTGCAGCACTGATTCTGCCCCCCACTTAAGTAGCCCTTAACTATGTCTCAGGCCTGCCTTTTCAGTTTGTCACTGCTGTGTCGACCTGGCAAAGTAGCCCTTTTTCCAGACCCAATGCTTCCATTTTAATATATGTAAGTTACCCCCAAGGAAGGCCCTGGACAACCTAGATGGCAGGGTGCAATGTTTCAAATGCAGGAGACGTACTTTTTAGTTTTTCATGTCCTGGTAGTGAAAAACTCTCAACGTCGTTTTTCACTACAGCAAGGCGTATCTCTCTCATAGGATAACATTGGGATTGTTCTATTATACCTTAGAAGTGTAATTCTCAATTTGGAAGAGATAAACATTTTAAGTTTGGTGCCTCTAGAATCACAATTTAAAATCACAACTTATAGTGAAGTCGGATTTTAAATTGTAATGCTGAAAATGCCACTTTTACAATGTGGCCATTTTCTGACTTTAGCCATTTGGTGCCTTCTGCCTGTCCGGGATCACTTGTTTGGGGTGGGTGACAGCTGGGCTTTGTGTATTTCCTCTAGACAGTCACACACAATGGGAACTTAGGTGTCATTTGATGGGCCATCCTGAAAGTATTGGAGGGAGGCGCTGGGATCAGCCTCACTTATACTTGAATAGGCTGTGTCCTGTCCCTACACAAAGGGTGGCATAACCCCCTGTAGTGAGTCTGTAGCCCGGGCAGGACCTCTGTGCATTTCAAAGTCCTATCTTTAAAGTCTTCCCAACTTCAAAGGCCCAACTGCGTATAAGTACTGGACCTCTGACGCCACCAACTCAGTACACTTCTTGACCTGTGACTACTCTCTCAGGAATACGGACAGCTGTGTTGCTAAGGACCGCCACTCTGCTGGACTGCTGCTTTGCTGGACTCCTGCCTTGCTGAGCTGCCCTGCTGCCTACTATTCCCCTGCCTGGGTGAGAAGGACTGGATCTAGATTACTTGAACCCTAAGTGACATTAAGGGGAGTTGGCTGGCCTCCTGATGCGAAGGCTCAGGGACATAAAAGATTTCCAATCACCCTGGTCCTGCAGCTGGACTCTGCCATCTTTGAGTCTACCCTGCCAAGTGGTGCATCCCCAGATCCCAGTCCTGGACCCTTGGAAGTGGGACTATGGTGTTTGTTTCAGCAGAACAGATGCACCCTGTCCTGCAAAAGCAGAATTAAAGCATCACTGCTGTTGCATGGAACAGAACCGGCGCATCTCCTTCGGAACTGCTACTGTGATGCTTTTCCGAGCAAAAGATCCTCCCCTCCCTATCGACGGCATCCATGATGATGACCCCAAAACTCTGCATTGCAGCCTCTGTGCTCATCGGAATGGACACATTGCCTCAACTGCACAGCACATCCTCAACACCGGTTTTTGCATTGAAAGCCTTGGCGACTGGATCCTTCACATCGACACAGTAGGAACTCTGGCCTTAACTCAGCAGCGTCTTGGAACCAATGCATCACCGTGTTGAGTGGACAAAATCGACGTATCACCTCTACTGCCTGGTTCGGAAGTGACGCAATGTTCCACAACCAGGATTGTGGTGCTTTTGTTCAACGGGCCTAACTGCTCCCTAGAGCATGCCCTCGCTCCATCATGGTCAGCCTGAACTCTAGCATTTGTCCTGGTCTCGCGTGACCAGATAGGCCCGATTGGTGCTATTGCTTCTAAGTACAATTTTTCCGTTTAACCTTTAACAATTCATAACTCAAGTTCTAACAAAGGTTAATTTAGGGTTTGCCTGACACTTTGCCCTGATTTGGATTGTGGTTGCTGTTTGACTAAGGTTTACACCCTAGTCAACCAACAACCCAATATCTAACAGGGAGTTAATGACCAAAGAGGGCTCACCCAGTGGCCCATGCTACATGTTGTGTTTGGGCAGAACCTAATTGTAAATGACAGGTTAGCTGATCAATCAATGAAGATGGTGGACCAAAGCCTGTGTAACATGTATATTATGTGTATTTAAAAACAAAACAAAATAGTCTGGCGATACAGCTAAAGCTCTGGCAGAGGCCAGACCTAAACATTACCCCCCAAGACCATGGAAGAAACTCTCATGGTGTTGGGACCATTACTATTTTTTCTTCCAAGCAAAGAAAGAAAATATTTTCTTTCTCGAATACTAACACCCAAAGTGGGAGTTTGTTTTTTGGAAAAGAAAAAGCTGTATATGAACTGCTATGGCTGAGGTTTATACAAACCTATTGAGTTCACTGCAGGGATAGCTGTGAACTCTTAATTTAGGGAAGGCAGAGTAAAGGCAGGATAGCAGACATAAAATCCTCCACACCCTGACTATCTGTACTCCATCCACAAATTCTAAATGTGGCCTCTGGAGGGATTTCTTAAGAATTTTCTGATCTGCAGTAGAATAAAGACTATGGGGGTTATTCTAACTTTGGAGGAGTGTTAATCCGTCCCAAAAGTGACGGTAAAGTGACGGATATACCACCAGCCGTATTACGAGTTCCATAGGATATAATGGACTCGTAATACGGCTGGTGGTAAATCCGTCACTTTTGGGACGGATTAACACCTCCTCCAAAGTTAGAATAACCCCCTATCTTCCAGAGAGGACTTGCAGCGACAAGCTCTTTCAAGCATTTGCAATTACATGTCACTAAGGATAAATCAGGAGTATACCAAGGGGTAGAAGGACGGGGAAGAAGCTGAATAAGTATACTAGAATCCAGGGTGAAGGATCCTTGTGGAGGATCCTTGTCTCTGAGTAGTGTCTTCAATATGGTTTTTACTATTTGTAAAATATGTCTTCCATTATGGACTGTGGCAATGTCATTTTGCAAATCTTCTACATTTCTGTCAGTGGTCTCATTCTCTTTCTTGGGCCTTAAGATGGTGTCTAAATGGTACATAATAATTTTATATTTTATTAATTATGTATCAAGCTGATCCTTTACATATTTGCAATCTACGTGTATACTGTTTAATTGAATATGTATGAACATTCAACAAAGACAGATGAAGGTTTTACATTTTAGTTAAATTAATTTGTCTTGTTGCTCACTTAAAGCTTCCATTTCTATTGTTTTTGCCTTGAAGTGAATATTTTCTGCAGTCACAGTTTGTACTTAAGTTTGAAAGCCCATATTCTTCTGCCATTTCTCACTTTTCGGTTCCATTAAAGTGCAGAGTTCCACTTCTTTTGAGTTAATCCTTTCCCGTAACAAGTTCAGTGCAAACCATACTCAAGAATACAATTTGCCAGGTACATTTTACTAGTTTTTTGTCTGTTAGCACATGCAGGTCCCTCAGTGCTTTCCAAATACTCAATTTATCTTCAAATGCACTCAAACATATTTTTCCACTTTTTGGTTAAATTTAGCTATAACTTGCACATTTAATGGGGACCTTCAGTTAACCTATGGCCAATTTCCTTACAAGATCTTTATCATATCTCTCATACACAAACACTCTAAAAAACCATATGCATGACAGTCTGTACTAGTATCTCACAATGCCTCTGATAAGCTTAATTTCCTCACCTCGATCCCTTTGTACATTGGAGCTATGCAAAAGGAGTCATTGACAGCGCCAGGCCTGAGCTGATTATTTGCTGCCTCCAGCACAGCCAAGTGTCCTTGCATAATAGCTATCCAGTGGTGGCTAATCACTGAGGATAGCTCGATGTGAACCTGTACCTGCCAGCTGCCTCGGAAAACCAAGATGTGGCAATAATGCAGGCTGTAACTTTGTGCTGAAGCCTGAAACAAACTTTGAGCTTGTAGTACTGTCTGTGTATTAGCATACTCTAAACAGTCTTGTTTCTAGTACAGCTTTGGACTTCTCTAGTCCATCTCAAATATCTAGAAAGAAGGCCTGAATTAGATGAAAGTAGCAAGTGAGAAATCCCGTGTATTTTTGTATACCAGGAGAGGTACTGGGAATCGCCTTGATTTTACCGGGCCGCCGGCTCTGGGGACATCCTGCACTGTAGGGTTTGAATCAGGTGTGCCTGGAGGTGTTGGAGCATATTCCTTGCCAGCAGATGAGAGAATAAAGGCTGATGGTTAAAGCCTGGGAACTGAACCTCTGCGTCCGAAAAGGTGAGGACAGTGAAATGGACCTACTTCCTTATTGCCTTACAAATGTTCCTGTAGAGAATTGGGCACCCCCTTTGTCTGAGGTTCACTACCCATCATTCCATCCTAATTTTGCTTCTCCTCCTTGCAGTTCCTTGTTTTTGGTTTGAAATATCGGCTTTCTTCGGGGGTCATTCTGACCCTGGCGGCCGGTGACCGCCAGGGTCACCGACCACGGGAGCACCGCCAACAGGCTGGCGGTGCTCCCAAGGGCATTCTGACCGCGGCGGTTCAGCCGCGGTCAGAAAGGGTAAACCGGCGGTCTCCCGCCGGTTTACCGCTGCCCGATTGAATCCTCCATGGCGGCGGAGCGCGCTCCGCCGCCATGGGGATTCAGACACCCCCTACCGCCATCCAGTTCATGGCGGGAAACCCGCCATGAACAGGATGGCGGTAGGGGGTGCTGCGGGGCCCCCGTAAGAGGGCCCCACAAAGTATTTCAGTGTCTGCTTTGCAGACACTGAAATACGCGACGGGTGCAACTGCACCCGTCGCAAACCTGCAACTACGCCGGCTCAATTCTGAGCCGGCGTCCACGTTGCAGGGGCATTTCCGCTGGGCCGGCGGGCGCTCTTTTGGAGAGCGCCCGCCGGCCCAGCGGAAATGTTTGAATGGCCGCCGCGGTCTTTTGACCGCGTGCGGTCATTTGTCGGCGGGACCTTGGCGGACGGCCTCCGCCGTCCGACAAGGTCTGAATCAGGCCCTTCATCTTTTGGACAGAAAATCTCATAACGTCTGTTTCATTCACGACTTCTTCCTCCCAGTTGTCGGCTAATGCATGATTTATTGTGGTACATTGAATAAGGAATTGATTCATCCATCTTGCAACAATATCTGAATTTTGTTTTAGAATGGTTACATTCGTTTTACTTTCCCTGTTGTCTCCAGGGGCCTCTTAGTATATTGCTACGTTTTGTTTACTAAGTAAGAACTACAAGAACTTTGAGAAATGTGGGATTAATTAACATCAGGTGCCCATCATGCCTCAAAATGCAGCTGAAATCTAATGATTTACTTTCCTGGGGGAAAATACACAAACCTCTGTGAATCCTATTTCACAGCCCCAAACATTAAAAATATGTTAAAGTTGAATGCCCAATACAGTTTCATTTACAAAGGACAGAAAATGTGTAAGGATCAGGTTACTGCAGTTACATTTTAATAATAGGAAATTCTTTGTAGAAAACGCTTCTGCCAACTTAATAGCAAACTTCAGCTTAGGTCATAATAAGTAAGATTCTATGAGCAGAGTTAATTTCTTCTTGTCTCGTTGTCATATAGTGAAGGGTGGCCACAACAAGTAGACACTTAGCAGTGAGAAGATGCCAGTAATCCTGCTAGCCACACGTGGCCTGTCCCCTCTGTTTCCAAATGCCAGACTCCTAGGACACTGCCTCAAAGCCAGTAGTTTCAGCTTCCAATTATTCAGTTTCAAGGCCTCGCTCCTCAAAAAATCTAACTTCTCGAGATCCGTCCAACTACCTTAATGTGGCCAGAAACATCAGTTCTCTCTTTCCAACCCACTCCAGAGCATCACCTCATGAAGGACATAATTTCTTCTTATTTTATTATCTTATTTAGACTACTTGATTATGCTACTTATTTGTATTTCGTTCGTCCATTCATATTGCAGAACTGCAATATATCCAGTCCAAACGAGTGTGAAAACTTTATTTAGGGGACCCCTACGTGCTAGCCCTGTAAATCTCTATGTCTGTCTAAGAATGCATGTATCAAATTCGAAACTCTGTGTATAACCCAGAAGGCACCCCTTATCTCCATTCCAGCCTATATTAAGAATAAACTCTACAGGTATTCTCCATAGCCAATTGCTAAGATCATAAAATGCAGTACTCATGACTGTGTCAAAACTTCAAAGACAACTAATTGAAATACAAAGTTTGCGTGTACAAGCCCTGCTCTGTGGAACTCTGAAAGCTGAATCAAACTTGCTTTAGTTCTGAAAGAAACTTCAATTTTACCAACACAGCACAGCAAGTAAAATTGTTCTGCAACGTTGAGTGAAAGGGAGAGAGCAGAACTGTTCTTTATCTTGGAAGTAATGGCACAGTTCTGCTCTCTCCTTGCACTGGAGCACTTTCTGCTGCCATCGCCATTGCAGGCACTCTTATGCCTGCGTAATGGTCAGGATAATTTGTGCACAAAAACTGTATTGGGGGTTGTTTTTCTTCTTTGTATATGTCTGCTGCAGATGCAGCACTCATGCAAAGAGTAAATAACGGGAAGTTATGAGCAGCCCTCTAGCGAGGACCCTCTGAATCCAGTGGTGGCTCTGAGGTGGGTGGATGGGAGCTGGATGGGGTGGGCCCACCGGTGGTCACCCTGATGAGTGCAGACGACCTGCTGTAAGTCCTGGGTTCCCGGCCTGAGAACTGACTGGAGCAGCGATGGAACACGTAATACGAGGCCAGCGGCAGTGCAGTGCGTTCGAGAGACAGCAACACTCTCCTGCCGGAGGGTTCTCACCCTCCCACCGTACAAGTACTTTTTGACATTTGTGATGGGTTGTGTGCCATGTTTAAGGAGTGGGTGACACGTATCTTGGGCGTTGGAGAGGCAGGTAGTAGGAAACTCGCTGCACTAGGTGACAAGGTGGGATGGGTAGTTGGTTGGGGGGAGTTTGGGGAAAAGCACAGTTACGAGGTGGACACACATGCAACAGGCAGACCCAAGCATTGCTTATGCAGTCCTCACACACTATGTAAAGGAAAGACAACACTCCATTGACCCTTCTGCTGTGGAATGTAAATGGGTTGGGCAATAAAGTGAAGAGAGGGGTAGTTTGGAAATTTGTGACACAACATGCCGTACACATCATACTTCTACAGGAGACCCACCAGCTGGGAAATAATTGTGTTTTTTTTAATGAGGGGAAAGTATAAAGTGCTTGCGCATGCAGACTTTTCTGAGGGTGCCCATGGTGGGTGTATCGTGGTTAACAAAATGGTGCCCTTTCAGGTGCTGTTTACATGGGAAGACCATCAGGATTGCTGGGTGGTGGTTCACTGCTCCTGGCAGGGGGAGGAGGTGTGGATGGCATCATCTGCCAGGGTTGCAGTCAGCGGGACTTACTGCAATGGGGGATTGGATCCTGCAAGTGCTGTGGTAGGTGGGAATTTCAATCTTAACATAAGAGGAGATCTGGATATGGTGGTCTGGGGTGAGGCTCACCTTAAGCCGGATACCAAGTGGGGGACATTTGTAGAAGTTCTGGGACTGGCTGACCCGTGGCTATGCACACACCCACATGAGCTGCAGTACTCCTTCTCAATGAACAGGATGGCATCTCTGTCCAGATTTGATTATTTTTGGTCCTGGTGGGACACCTGAGACGGTGTTGCGACATAACATACCTACTGAGGGGAATCTCAGACCATTCTCCACTTGCATTGCAACTAACCCAATCCCACCCTCACACTGATAGGGGCTGGTCACTTGATCCCTGGGTTCTGACTAATTGTGCAACTAAATGTTTAATACAAGATACAATTAAATTATACTTTGAGGAGAGCAAAGACGCAGTGTCCTCAACCGTTAGTGTTTGGGAAGCCTTTAAAGCAGTTTTAAGGGGGGCAGGTTATAGTGCATGTGGCAGGGCAAGGGCAGGAGAGAGAGGGATGCGAAATGGAGGAGAAATTGGTAGAGTGGGAATCTCAATATGTGGCCCATCCCAGTCTGTGGCTAGTCAGTGCTATTGAGACAAAACAAGAGGAATATCAATGCCTCATGCACCAAGAGGCCAGGCTGATCTTTAGACCCAAACAATATAAATTGTATGAAGAGGGAAATAAGGCAGGAGTGTGGCTAACGTGGATTGCATGGCATAAGTTTACCTCACTGCTGGACAAGAGGTAGAATCAGCAGCAGAAATAGCACAGGCATTTGCAGACTTCTTACAACACCTCTACCCTCCACATCTTGACAACACCGCCAGGTGCAAATTGAGGGGATTTCTGGCTGATATCCCCATGCTGCTTCTGGGGAGGGAGGCTGTGAAGCTTCTAGAGGAAGAACTCTGGGAGGATGAGATGGTGGAGGCTTTGTCTCAAATGAATAATGGGTAGGCCTCTGGACCTAATGGTTTCCCCCCAGAATTCTTTAAATTTATTAGGAGCCAGGTAATTTAGCTAATAAGGGCTATGCTCTGTGAGTCCAAATGGAAGGGGGAACTGCTGAGGGAGCTACAACAATCAACTGTGGTCCTTATCCATGAGAAGGCCCCACTGAGAGTTCTTCTTGCCATTTGATTTCCCTCCTGAATGCGGAGGTGAAATTATTGGCAAGGGTGTTGGTGAACTTGCTGATGTAGGTTGTACACCAGGTGGTGGCACAGGATCAACTGGCTTTTTGCCTAATAGGTACTCCAGTCACAATCTCCGGTGCCTTTTCAAATGTCTGGTGAGGTAGGGAGGACTGAAAGAGCCAGCAGCACTTGTGGCCTTGGTCCAGAAAAAGCATTTGACTCTTTGAAGTGGCCATATTTGCGGGTGGTATTGGAGCGGCTGGGTTTTGGCGAATCATTCCGGGTCTAAGTGCAATTGCTCTATACCAACCCTACGGCCAGAGTGTGTGTCACTGGGCGCTTTCTGCAACATTTCCCCTGGGTAGAAGAACTCAACGGGGATGTCCCCTGTCCCTTTTGTCTTTGCAATAGCAATTGAACTGGTGGCCAGCTGGATTAGGAAAGATGCTCTGATTCGGGGAGCACTATGAGACTAGAGGTTCGAGGATGTGGTGTAGCTTTATGCTTACAATGTCCTCCTATATCCGGGAGATCCAAAGGGTTCAGACAACAGAATTCTGGAGATCTTCAGGGTGTTTGGGCGCTATTTAAGTCTCCTTATAAATTGGACTCAGACATGTCTTTAGCCCCTGGTGGGATGGGTCAAAAGAGAGTTGGGACTGCCCCATACCATTGGAAAGGGTTGGGTTTCAATATTTAGGCATCTACATCACGCACAATAGGAATCTCTTGTACTCCTGCAACCTCAACAGGCTGTTATGGGAGTACAAAAGAGATGTGAGCAGGTGGAGGCATCTTCCGATGTCCATGCTGGGCAGAGCCATCCGGTATTAAATTATTTACTTGCCAAAATTCCTGTATGCACTGCAGAACTCCCTGTTTGAGGTCCCTGAACAATTCGTCAAATCAGTGGATGCAGAGACTAGGCTCCTGTTCTGGGATGGAGGCATGCCACACTTTATGATGGAAACCCTCACAAAAAAGTGAGTGGTCATGAAGTTCTTGAAGCCTTAGGGCTATGTGAGTTGGATCTATAGGAAGAAAAGCACAAAATTACCGCTAGTTCCGACCTCCATGGTCATGGAGTCCTGAAGGAAAGTGACCCCACAAGTGGGATTGCAGGGAGTGCTCACCCTGGAAACTCCACTGTGGAGGGGTTGGCACCGCTGCAGGGAATTGAAGCCCAGAGGATATGGAATTTTATATGTATATAAAACTGAGTGATGTCGGAGGGCAGCTAGTGGTGGTGTTAGGTGGTGTTGGACCTTTGATGAATATTTGACTACAGGGCGACACTCCCACTCCTACCCCAGTTTTGGAAAGAATAAAGTGAAGCTCTGAAAGTTCTGTGATATTACCAGGAGGGGCAAGTATGGCCATATATTAAATTCCTACCTCTACTTAGTCAGTGAGAGAGAGTGGGAATATAGAAAGGTGAGGTAAGGGATCTAAATCCTGACGAAGGGCAATGACCCAGGGTGGCAACAGTAAAGCCGACACATGTTGATTACAGCAGAAAGGGGGACAGGGCACTAATTTCCCAGGTACACCTCAAAGTTGAGTTTTTAATTCTGCCAACCTGGATCCAGAATAAAATTAGGGAGGTACCCTCGTAAACAGCTTTAAATTCATTCTTCATAGTGGATCCCTTGTAAAATGGAGCACTGACTCCATATAACACTTTGCTCCACCCTGAGCATTGGGCTGTGTCAGAGTGTTGTAGCATGCCCTATGATGAAGCATACACTATGAAGTGGGTGAGGGAAATTTTTAAAACCCACTTGGGGTTCCTTAAATTAAGGAAGGTTTAATTTAGTTTTCTGCTTTCCTTTCTTATGTGCATTTTGATCTATTGGAAAACTAGGAAATGCTATCATTTCAGGAGCTTGGATCCTAATGAGCTGCCTGGGGGACAATACTTGGGATGCCTCCAGGAGTGACACCACCTTAGGTTCCCTCACCCCCCCCCGCGAGAGAGATATCAGAAAAGAACCCACAAGAATATAGGGTCTTGGGAGCTATCCCTTGACCGACATGCGATTTCTGCAATCTACAACACAACTCTGGCCAATAATGCTTCCCCGCTACAGAAGCTGTATGAGAGATGCCTGGGTAGATTGGAGGGTGACGATTGGGGGAGGCCTAAAGGTATCTGGGGAAGTGGCTATTCTAGCAGGATTTAGGATGTTCCACCTCAAGATTTTGCACCAAGCATACTACACCAGAACTACATTATTCTCAATGGGCAGAATGATGTTCGATAGATGCCTGCAGAGATGCAAGCAGAGAGACATGCTAGTGCACACTTTATGGGACAGTCCGAAAATCCACATGTTCGGTGAGGAGGTCCTTAGTAGGAATTCTCAAGTCCTAGGAGAATCATTGACCAAATGCCAAGGTAGTCATGTAGGGAATTTCGTGAGAACGGAAGCTCAATAGATATATGCTCCTCTTCTACAATGTGGCCCTGATGGTGGCACTCAGAGACGTAACAAAGAAGTAAGCGGGCACAACAGGGAGACAATGGAAGGCTAACGTGAACTTTTGTATGAGGGAGAAGAACATATATTCTTGCATGAGATTTCCAGAACAAATTACTAAACTGTGGGGTGTCATGGAAGGGTATGGAAGACATCTTGTCAGACAGCAGTGAGCTGGGAGGGCTGAGGATCAAAGTGGGGCACAAGAGCCTAGATTGGTTGTCTGGGCTTTGTTTATAGCATATTGTAGCTGGATATTGAGAAGTGAATTCAAGAGTCTGCCTGTCTGTTGTTGTGCCACCGACCGGGGGAGGAAGAGGGTAGTTGCTTAGTTGCTTCAAGTTCATGGGTTTGTTGATTATACTACAATCGATACAACGATGTTTTTTTAAAGTAAAGAACGAGGAGAAATAAGCATTTATCTCCTTGTTTCGCTAGTCTGAGGCAGGCACACCATTTTGGCGCAATCCCATGTCTACATCTCTTTGCAAACATGGTTGTGCATGGCTTTGTAAATACCAAAACGAATTTTGTGTTGGGCTGCATCACAAAAGTGAAACAACCCCAGCATAAAATCTTCATAAATCTGGACCGTCTTTCCCCAGATATTCTAGGAATGTAGTTAGAATAGTGACAGATTTTTTACCAGACTGTGGTTGTGGAATGGCTAGCTAAATTTAAAATCAATCGTTTCAAACAGAAAAAAATGAAAATACTACAAAAACATTTTGGAGCAGAAGGCTGTATTCAAAAGCAGCTTGATCATTTCAACGTCTGATTTGGCGGAACAAGTGACCTTTTTCTTGAGAAATATTTTTTGGCAAGGGCTTTTCATTAGTAGGTTATAAATACAGTTATTTGAGCTAAGAAACATGTAATTTAAACACTGCACTTTGGAAACATTTGTCCCTCCAAACTATGCCTGCTCAGCACCATAAACTTTAAACTACAAATCTCAGAATTGGCAAATCGCTGCTGTGGCCAGCCAAGTGGACTATGGTCATAAAAATATGACCTATGAGATGTTCAAAGATGCCAACTTCTAGAAAACATAAACAGTCCTTCTCAATTATTCATCTATCGAACTGCTTGCTATGCGCTCTCTCAATTCTTCACCCATGACACTGCTAAGCACTGACCTGTTAGTTTCAGAGCCGCATAATCATGTTTCCTTGTACTTTGCTGCCCCCTCTTGGTTTGCTATGTGGCTTCCAACGTCTGTTCACAATCTCCCGAAAGCATGTTAGTCACTGCATCGCAGCGAAATAAAAATAAACACGCATAGACGTCGCTACGTTTGCAGATGTTTGCTTGAGCTGTTTACGAAGAAAACACAAGCAGGTATATATATATCCCCCTGCAACGTTATGAACAGTATTATAATAGATTTACATTTCTTTATATATTACTAAATAAAGTGATGTTTTTCATACAGCTTTAGTGCTGGTCCTGAGAAAGTAGACGGTACATGCTCCACGATCAATGTTTAGGCGAGCACACGTTTTAAATACCTATCAAATGTAAACTAGTTTAAGCTTTCACATAATCCAATACCACTGATCAAATTTACATGAAAGGTAATCCATATTTGCCAGGGATATAAATATGGATATGCATTTTTGATACCTAATGTTATGGCTTAATGCATACCTTTCTTCCTCTGTATAAATTGATCGATGTTTTATGTGTTTTTAAACTTTTAAAGGTCTTTTTAGATATGTGATTGTGATGCTAATGATGAATGGACATGTTATTGTAATAAACAGATTGATTAGCAGATTTTAATTTGTCTAGGGATTGTTTTCACAGTCTGTAAGAACAGACTGCGTGTATGAATGGATGTATGTTGGCCTGATTGTCTGATGAGTGAGCACGATTGCCTGGGGGAAGTCGTTTTTCTGATCAGTAATAGCAGAAGTGATACCAAGAGCAGTTCATTGGGGAGCCACTAGCCATTCTTTAAAATGCAGTACGCTAATGTATGAGGAATTGTGACAGGCACAGATAGTAACCTGCAACAAAAACAAAATCTAAATGCATACTTTCTTGTAAGACCTGCATTAGACTAGTTAAATCATAGAGGTCGCCTAGCTGTCTACCTGCAACTCCTCTATGCAGCTTTGCAACCAATAGGGTTTAGTTATTCTTTCCACCCAATGCGGGTTAACTGGCACCAGTAAGATCTGTTTCCCAATAAATAACTCGCTTGTGTGCTATTTGTGAGTAGCCAAGAACCCCGATTGGTGCCAGATAACTCCATGTCCTGTCACAAGCCCGCACTGAAACAGAGTTTGTGTGATTGGCTATCAAAGAAGATCCACCGGAGAGGGCAGACAGAGCAGAGCCAGAAGGAAGCACAGCCAGCTGTTGCGGGGGCATCGTGCGGCGCTGCAAAGACTGCACAGCCAGAGAGAAATTATGCCTCACGTGGAGCAAGTGCAGCAAAAAGAAGCTCTCTGCAGCAATGTGCGCGCAGAGCAGTATTCCAACCAGTAAGCTTCTTCACTTAGTAAATGAACGAGGAAGTCCACATCATCATCGTGAAGGCAAAAAATCCCGCCGCACTCACCAGACGTGTCTAATATCCAACCGAGGGCCAGTCATCACGCTCCTTCTGGACCCGAGAGAACATGTATCCTGTGGCTCAGCCTCTGCAGGTGCCATCACGGGCAGCCATGCGTATGTAAACCTTTGAGAGTGATCCCGGACTAGTTCCCCGCGAAGAACTGCCTTACATGAACTAAGAGCCCCACCATCCGTCAAGGATACTACAAAACTGCAGCACGGTCGAGGTGCTGCAACGAATCCGATTAAAACGAGCAAATAAACAACTGGATAAACTCGAAAAACAATTCATAATCCAGACTTTAAAAACCCGCACGCTAGGCCAAAAACCTCAGCCAGGTAAAAACGTGTATGACCTCCTCAGCAGCTCCATCAGACCGGAAATGCACTTAACTCCCATACTGGATTTTTTTTTTTGCAGGCATTAGTGGGCCCAGTCGATGTTCAGACTCGATCTCAACGCAGAGCCTCAACAGCTGGAGCTCCGCCATGAATACTTGCTTAGCCTCACTGAATAGGAAGCTGTCTGCAGTTTGCTCCTTAAACCACTCTATCTTTGCAATCTCCTTTCAGGGGGTGTGAGGGTTTTCCTCTGTCTTGTTTTAGTCTTGCTCTCTTCTTGACCCCTGTGCGTGGCATTTTTGTTTATCTTCTCCTTGTACTCCTTCATCCCTACCTTGTTGGAATGCAAGTGGGGGCCCTTCTGGCTTGAGTCTTCACAGACTGGTCCTCTTCTGAATAAGGATTAATCTCCTCTCATGTCATTGACAGGAGGCTCGTGTCTCGTGACTGCACAAAAACTGTATTGGGGGTTGTTTTTCTTCTTTGTATATGTCTGCTGCAGATGCAGCACTCATGCAAAGAGTAAATAACGGGAAGTTATGAGCAGCCCTCTAGCGAGGACCCTCTGAATCCAGTGGTGGCTCTGAGGTGGGTGGATGGGAGCTGGATGGGGTGGGCCCACCGGTGGTCACCCTGATGAGTGCAGACGACCTGCTGTAAGTCCTGGGTTCCCGGCCTGAGAACTGACTGGAGCAGCGATGGAACACGTAATACGAGGCCAGCGGCAGTGCAGTGCGTTCGAGAGACAGCAACACTCTCCTGCCGGAGGGTTCTCACCCTCCCACCGTACAAGTACTTTTTGACATTTGTGATGGGTTGTGTGCCATGTTTAAGGAGTGGGTGACACGTATCTTGGGCGTTGGAGAGGCAGGTAGTAGGAAACTCGCTGCACTAGGTGACAAGGTGGGATGGGTAGTTGGTTGGGGGGAGTTTGGGGAAAAGCACAGTTACGAGGTGGACACACATGCAACAGGCAGACCCAAGCATTGCTTATGCAGTCCTCACACACTATGTAAAGGAAAGACAACACTCCATTGACCCTTCTGCTGTGGAATGTAAATGGGTTGGGCAATAAAGTGAAGAGAGGGGTAGTTTGGAAATTTGTGACACAACATGCCGTACACATCATACTTCTACAGGAGACCCACCAGCTGGGAAATAATTGTGTTTTTTTTAATGAGGGGAAAGTATAAAGTGCTTGCGCATGCAGACTTTTCTGAGGGTGCCCATGGTGGGTGTATCGTGGTTAACAAAATGGTGCCCTTTCAGGTGCTGTTTACATGGGAAGACCATCAGGATTGCTGGGTGGTGGTTCACTGCTCCTGGCAGGGGGAGGAGGTGTGGATGGCATCATCTGCCAGGGTTGCAGTCAGCGGGACTTACTGCAATGGGGGATTGGATCCTGCAAGTGCTGTGGTAGGTGGGAATTTCAATCTTAACATAAGAGGAGATCTGGATATGGTGGTCTGGGGTGAGGCTCACCTTAAGCCGGATACCAAGTGGGGGACATTTGTAGAAGTTCTGGGACTGGCTGACCCGTGGCTATGCACACACCCACATGAGCTGCAGTACTCCTTCTCAATGAACAGGATGGCATCTCTGTCCAGATTTGATTATTTTTGGTCCTGGTGGGACACCTGAGACGGTGTTGCGACATAACATACCTACTGAGGGGAATCTCAGACCATTCTCCACTTGCATTGCAACTAACCCAATCCCACCCTCACACTGATAGGGGCTGGTCACTTGATCCCTGGGTTCTGACTAATTGTGCAACTAAATGTTTAATACAAGATACAATTAAATTATACTTTGAGGAGAGCAAAGACGCAGTGTCCTCAACCGTTAGTGTTTGGGAAGCCTTTAAAGCAGTTTTAAGGGGGGCAGGTTATAGTGCATGTGGCAGGGCAAGGGCAGGAGAGAGAGGGATGCGAAATGGAGGAGAAATTGGTAGAGTGGGAATCTCAATATGTGGCCCATCCCAGTCTGTGGCTAGTCAGTGCTATTGAGACAAAACAAGAGGAATATCAATGCCTCATGCACCAAGAGGCCAGGCTGATCTTTAGACCCAAACAATATAAATTGTATGAAGAGGGAAATAAGGCAGGAGTGTGGCTAACGTGGATTGCATGGCATAAGTTTACCTCACTGCTGGACAAGAGGTAGAATCAGCAGCAGAAATAGCACAGGCATTTGCAGACTTCTTACAACACCTCTACCCTCCACATCTTGACAACACCGCCAGGTGCAAATTGAGGGGATTTCTGGCTGATATCCCCATGCTGCTTCTGGGGAGGGAGGCTGTGAAGCTTCTAGAGGAAGAACTCTGGGAGGATGAGATGGTGGAGGCTTTGTCTCAAATGAATAATGGGTAGGCCTCTGGACCTAATGGTTTCCCCCCAGAATTCTTTAAATTTATTAGGAGCCAGGTAATTTAGCTAATAAGGGCTATGCTCTGTGAGTCCAAATGGAAGGGGGAACTGCTGAGGGAGCTACAACAATCAACTGTGGTCCTTATCCATGAGAAGGCCCCACTGAGAGTTCTTCTTGCCATTTGATTTCCCTCCTGAATGCGGAGGTGAAATTATTGGCAAGGGTGTTGGTGAACTTGCTGATGTAGGTTGTACACCAGGTGGTGGCACAGGATCAACTGGCTTTTTGCCTAATAGGTACTCCAGTCACAATCTCCGGTGCCTTTTCAAATGTCTGGTGAGGTAGGGAGGACTGAAAGAGCCAGCAGCACTTGTGGCCTTGGTCCAGAAAAAGCATTTGACTCTTTGAAGTGGCCATATTTGCGGGTGGTATTGGAGCGGCTGGGTTTTGGCGAATCATTCCGGGTCTAAGTGCAATTGCTCTATACCAACCCTACGGCCAGAGTGTGTGTCACTGGGCGCTTTCTGCAACATTTCCCCTGGGTAGAAGAACTCAACGGGGATGTCCCCTGTCCCTTTTGTCTTTGCAATAGCAATTGAACTGGTGGCCAGCTGGATTAGGAAAGATGCTCTGATTCGGGGAGCACTATGAGACTAGAGGTTCGAGGATGTGGTGTAGCTTTATGCTTACAATGTCCTCCTATATCCGGGAGATCCAAAGGGTTCAGACAACAGAATTCTGGAGATCTTCAGGGTGTTTGGGCGCTATTTAAGTCTCCTTATAAATTGGACTCAGACATGTCTTTAGCCCCTGGTGGGATGGGTCAAAAGAGAGTTGGGACTGCCCCATACCATTGGAAAGGGTTGGGTTTCAATATTTAGGCATCTACATCACGCACAATAGGAATCTCTTGTACTCCTGCAACCTCAACAGGCTGTTATGGGAGTACAAAAGAGATGTGAGCAGGTGGAGGCATCTTCCGATGTCCATGCTGGGCAGAGCCATCCGGTATTAAATTATTTACTTGCCAAAATTCCTGTATGCACTGCAGAACTCCCTGTTTGAGGTCCCTGAACAATTCGTCAAATCAGTGGATGCAGAGACTAGGCTCCTGTTCTGGGATGGAGGCATGCCACACTTTATGATGGAAACCCTCACAAAAAAGTGAGTGGTCATGAAGTTCTTGAAGCCTTAGGGCTATGTGAGTTGGATCTATAGGAAGAAAAGCACAAAATTACCGCTAGTTCCGACCTCCATGGTCATGGAGTCCTGAAGGAAAGTGACCCCACAAGTGGGATTGCAGGGAGTGCTCACCCTGGAAACTCCACTGTGGAGGGGTTGGCACCGCTGCAGGGAATTGAAGCCCAGAGGATATGGAATTTTATATGTATATAAAACTGAGTGATGTCGGAGGGCAGCTAGTGGTGGTGTTAGGTGGTGTTGGACCTTTGATGAATATTTGACTACAGGGCGACACTCCCACTCCTACCCCAGTTTTGGAAAGAATAAAGTGAAGCTCTGAAAGTTCTGTGATATTACCAGGAGGGGCAAGTATGGCCATATATTAAATTCCTACCTCTACTTAGTCAGTGAGAGAGAGTGGGAATATAGAAAGGTGAGGTAAGGGATCTAAATCCTGACGAAGGGCAATGACCCAGGGTGGCAACAGTAAAGCCGACACATGTTGATTACAGCAGAAAGGGGGACAGGGCACTAATTTCCCAGGTACACCTCAAAGTTGAGTTTTTAATTCTGCCAACCTGGATCCAGAATAAAATTAGGGAGGTACCCTCGTAAACAGCTTTAAATTCATTCTTCATAGTGGATCCCTTGTAAAATGGAGCACTGACTCCATATAACACTTTGCTCCACCCTGAGCATTGGGCTGTGTCAGAGTGTTGTAGCATGCCCTACGATGAAGCATACACTATGAAGTGGGTGAGGGAAATTTTTAAAACCCACTTGGGGTTCCTTAAATTAAGGAAGGTTTAATTTAGTTTTCTGCTTTCCTTTCTTATGTGCATTTTGATCTATTGGAAAACTAGGAAATGCTATCATTTCAGGAGCTTGGATCCTAATGAGCTGCCTGGGGGACAATACTTGGGATGCCTCCAGGAGTGACACCACCTTAGGTTCCCTCACCCCCCCCCGCGAGAGAGATATCAGAAAAGAACCCACAAGAATATAGGGTCTTGGGAGCTATCCCTTGACCGACATGCGATTTCTGCAATCTACAACACAACTCTGGCCAATAATGCTTCCCCGCTACAGAAGCTGTATGAGAGATGCCTGGGTAGATTGGAGGGTGACGATTGGGGGAGGCCTAAAGGTATCTGGGGAAGTGGCTATTCTAGCAGGATTTAGGATGTTCCACCTCAAGATTTTGCACCAAGCATACTACACCAGAACTACATTATTCTCAATGGGCAGAATGATGTTCGATAGATGCCTGCAGAGATGCAAGCAGAGAGACATGCTAGTGCACACTTTATGGGACAGTCCGAAAATCCACATGTTCGGTGAGGAGGTCCTTAGTAGGAATTCTCAAGTCCTAGGAGAATCATTGACCAAATGCCAAGGTAGTCATGTAGGGAATTTCGTGAGAACGGAAGCTCAATAGATATATGCTCCTCTTCTACAATGTGGCCCTGATGGTGGCACTCAGAGACGTAACAAAGAAGTAAGCGGGCACAACAGGGAGACAATGGAAGGCTAACGTGAACTTTTGTATGAGGGAGAAGAACATATATTCTTGCATGAGATTTCCAGAACAAATTACTAAACTGTGGGGTGTCATGGAAGGGTATGGAAGACATCTTGTCAGACAGCAGTGAGCTGGGAGGGCTGAGGATCAAAGTGGGGCACAAGAGCCTAGATTGGTTGTCTGGGCTTTGTTTATAGCATATTGTAGCTGGATATTGAGAAGTGAATTCAAGAGTCTGCCTGTCTGTTGTTGTGCCACCGACCGGGGGAGGAAGAGGGTAGTTGCTTAGTTGCTTCAAGTTCATGGGTTTGTTGATTATACTACAATCGATACAACGATGTTTTTTTAAAGTAAAGAACGAGGAGAAATAAGCATTTATCTCCTTGTTTCGCTAGTCTGAGGCAGGCACACCATTTTGGCGCAATCCCATGTCTACATCTCTTTGCAAACATGGTTGTGCATGGCTTTGTAAATACCAAAACGAATTTTGTGTTGGGCTGCATCACAAAAGTGAAACAACCCCAGCATAAAATCTTCATAAATCTGGACCGTCTTTCCCCAGATATTCTAGGAATGTAGTTAGAATAGTGACAGATTTTTTACCAGACTGTGGTTGTGGAATGGCTAGCTAAATTTAAAATCAATCGTTTCAAACAGAAAAAAATGAAAATACTACAAAAACATTTTGGAGCAGAAGGCTGTATTCAAAAGCAGCTTGATCATTTCAACGTCTGATTTGGCGGAACAAGTGACCTTTTTCTTGAGAAATATTTTTTGGCAAGGGCTTTTCATTAGTAGGTTATAAATACAGTTATTTGAGCTAAGAAACATGTAATTTAAACACTGCACTTTGGAAACATTTGTCCCTCCAAACTATGCCTGCTCAGCACCATAAACTTTAAACTACAAATCTCAGAATTGGCAAATCGCTGCTGTGGCCAGCCAAGTGGACTATGGTCATAAAAATATGACCTATGAGATGTTCAAAGATGCCAACTTCTAGAAAACATAAACAGTCCTTCTCAATTATTCATCTATCGAACTGCTTGCTATGCGCTCTCTCAATTCTTCACCCATGACACTGCTAAGCACTGACCTGTTAGTTTCAGAGCCGCATAATCATGTTTCCTTGTACTTTGCTGCCCCCTCTTGGTTTGCTATGTGGCTTCCAACGTCTGTTCACAATCTCCCGAAAGCATGTTAGTCACTGCATCGCAGCGAAATAAAAATAAACACGCATAGACGTCGCTACGTTTGCAGATGTTTGCTTGAGCTGTTTACGAAGAAAACACAAGCAGGTATATATATATCCCCCTGCAACGTTATGAACAGTATTATAATAGATTTACATTTCTTTATATATTACTAAATAAAGTGATGTTTTTCATACAGCTTTAGTGCTGGTCCTGAGAAAGTAGACGGTACATGCTCCACGATCAATGTTTAGGCGAGCACACGTTTTAAATACCTATCAAATGTAAACTAGTTTAAGCTTTCACATAATCCAATACCACTGATCAAATTTACATGAAAGGTAATCCATATTTGCCAGGGATATAAATATGGATATGCATTTTTGATACCTAATGTTATGGCTTAATGCATACCTTTCTTCCTCTGTATAAATTGATCGATGTTTTATGTGTTTTTAAACTTTTAAAGGTCTTTTTAGATATGTGATTGTGATGCTAATGATGAATGGACATGTTATTGTAATAAACAGATTGATTAGCAGATTTTAATTTGTCTAGGGATTGTTTTCACAGTCTGTAAGAACAGACTGCGTGTATGAATGGATGTATGTTGGCCTGATTGTCTGATGAGTGAGCACGATTGCCTGGGGGAAGTCGTTTTTCTGATCAGTAATAGCAGAAGTGATACCAAGAGCAGTTCATTGGGGAGCCACTAGCCATTCTTTAAAATGCAGTACGCTAATGTATGAGGAATTGTGACAGGCACAGATAGTAACCTGCAACAAAAACAAAATCTAAATGCATACTTTCTTGTAAGACCTGCATTAGACTAGTTAAATCATAGAGGTCGCCTAGCTGTCTACCTGCAACTCCTCTATGCAGCTTTGCAACCAATAGGGTTTAGTTATTCTTTCCACCCAATGCGGGTTAACTGGCACCAGTAAGATCTGTTTCCCAATAAATAACTCGCTTGTGTGCTATTTGTGAGTAGCCAAGAACCCCGATTGGTGCCAGATAACTCCATGTCCTGTCACAAGCCCGCACTGAAACAGAGTTTGTGTGATTGGCTATCAAAGAAGATCCACCGGAGAGGGCAGACAGAGCAGAGCCAGAAGGAAGCACAGCCAGCTGTTGCGGGGGCATCGTGCGGCGCTGCAAAGACTGCACAGCCAGAGAGAAATTATGCCTCACGTGGAGCAAGTGCAGCAAAAAGAAGCTCTCTGCAGCAATGTGCGCGCAGAGCAGTATTCCAACCAGTAAGCTTCTTCACTTAGTAAATGAACGAGGAAGTCCACATCATCATCGTGAAGGCAAAAAATCCCGCCGCACTCACCAGACGTGTCTAATATCCAACCGAGGGCCAGTCATCACGCTCCTTCTGGACCCGAGAGAACATGTATCCTGTGGCTCAGCCTCTGCAGGTGCCATCACGGGCAGCCATGCGTATGTAAACCTTTGAGAGTGATCCCGGACTAGTTCCCCGCGAAGAACTGCCTTACATGAACTAAGAGCCCCACCATCCGTCAAGGATACTACAAAACTGCAGCACGGTCGAGGTGCTGCAACGAATCCGATTAAAACGAGCAAATAAACAACTGGATAAACTCGAAAAACAATTCATAATCCAGACTTTAAAAACCCGCACGCTAGGCCAAAAACCTCAGCCAGGTAAAAACGTGTATGACCTCCTCAGCAGCTCCATCAGACCGGAAATGCACTTAACTCCCATACTGGATTTTTTTTTGTTGCAGGCATTAGTGGGCCCAGTCGATGTTCAGACTCGATCTCAACGCAGAGCCTCAACAGCTGGAGCTCCGCCATGAATACTTGCTTAGCCTCACTGAATAGGAAGCTGTCTGCAGTTTGCTCCTTAAACCACTCTATCTTTGCAATCTCCTTTCAGGGGGTGTGAGGGTTTTCCTCTGTCTTGTTTTAGTCTTGCTCTCTTCTTGACCCCTGTGCGTGGCATTTTTGTTTATCTTCTCCTTGTACTCCTTCATCCCTACCTTGTTGGAATGCAAGTGGGGGCCCTTCTGGCTTGAGTCTTCACAGACTGGTCCTCTTCTGAATAAGGATTAATCTCCTCTCATGTCATTGACAGGAGGCTCGTGTCTCGTGACTGCACAAAAACTGTATTGGGGGTTGTTTTTCTTCTTTGTATATGTCTGCTGCAGATGCAGCACTCATGCAAAGAGTAAATAACGGGAAGTTATGAGCAGCCCTCTAGCGAGGACCCTCTGAATCCAGTGGTGGCTCTGAGGTGGGTGGATGGGAGCTGGATGGGGTGGGCCCACCGGTGGTCACCCTGATGAGTGCAGACGACCTGCTGTAAGTCCTGGGTTCCCGGCCTGAGAACTGACTGGAGCAGCGATGGAACACGTAATACGAGGCCAGCGGCAGTGCAGTGCGTTCGAGAGACAGCAACACTCTCCTGCCGGAGGGTTCTCACCCTCCCACCGTACAAGTACTTTTTGACATTTGTGATGGGTTGTGTGCCATGTTTAAGGAGTGGGTGACACGTATCTTGGGCGTTGGAGAGGCAGGTAGTAGGAAACTCGCTGCACTAGGTGACAAGGTGGGATGGGTAGTTGGTTGGGGGGAGTTTGGGGAAAAGCACAGTTACGAGGTGGACACACATGCAACAGGCAGACCCAAGCATTGCTTATGCAGTCCTCACACACTATGTAAAGGAAAGACAACACTCCATTGACCCTTCTGCTGTGGAATGTAAATGGGTTGGGCAATAAAGTGAAGAGAGGGGTAGTTTGGAAATTTGTGACACAACATGCCGTACACATCATACTTCTACAGGAGACCCACCAGCTGGGAAATAATTGTGTTTTTTTTAATGAGGGGAAAGTATAAAGTGCTTGCGCATGCAGACTTTTCTGAGGGTGCCCATGGTGGGTGTATCGTGGTTAACAAAATGGTGCCCTTTCAGGTGCTGTTTACATGGGAAGACCATCAGGATTGCTGGGTGGTGGTTCACTGCTCCTGGCAGGGGGAGGAGGTGTGGATGGCATCATCTGCCAGGGTTGCAGTCAGCGGGACTTACTGCAATGGGGGATTGGATCCTGCAAGTGCTGTGGTAGGTGGGAATTTCAATCTTAACATAAGAGGAGATCTGGATATGGTGGTCTGGGGTGAGGCTCACCTTAAGCCGGATACCAAGTGGGGGACATTTGTAGAAGTTCTGGGACTGGCTGACCCGTGGCTATGCACACACCCACATGAGCTGCAGTACTCCTTCTCAATGAACAGGATGGCATCTCTGTCCAGATTTGATTATTTTTGGTCCTGGTGGGACACCTGAGACGGTGTTGCGACATAACATACCTACTGAGGGGAATCTCAGACCATTCTCCACTTGCATTGCAACTAACCCAATCCCACCCTCACACTGATAGGGGCTGGTCACTTGATCCCTGGGTTCTGACTAATTGTGCAACTAAATGCTTAATACAAGATACAATTAAATTATACTTTGAGGAGAGCAAAGACGCAGTGTCCTCAACCGTTAGTGTTTGGGAAGCCTTTAAAGCAGTTTTAAGGGGGGCAGGTTATAGTGCATGTGGCAGGGCAAGGGCAGGAGAGAGAGGGATGCGAAATGGAGGAGAAATTGGTAGAGTGGGAATCTCAATATGTGGCCCATCCCAGTCTGTGGCTAGTCAGTGCTATTGAGACAAAACAAGAGGAATATCAATGCCTCATGCACCAAGAGGCCAGGCTGATCTTTAGACCCAAACAATATAAATTGTATGAAGAGGGAAATAAGGCAGGAGGGTGGCTAACGTGGATTGCATGGCATAAGTTTACCTCACTGCTGGACAAGAGGTAGAATCAGCAGCAGAAATAGCACAGGCATTTGCAGACTTCTTACAACACCTCTACCCTCCACATCTTGACAACACCGGCAGGTGCAAATTGAGGGGATTTCTGGCTGATATCCCCATGCTGCTTCTGGGGAGGGAGGCTGTGAAGCTTCTAGAGGAAGAACTCTGGGAGGATGAGATGGCGGAGGCTTTGTCTCAAATGAATAATGGGTAGGCCTCTGGACCTAATGGTTTCCCCCCAGAATTCTTTAAATTTATTAGGAGCCAGGTAATTTAGCTAATAAGGGCTATGCTCTGTGAGTCCAAATGGAAGGGGGAACTGCTGAGGGAGCTACAACAATCAACTGTGGTCCTTATCCATGAGAAGGCCCCACTGAGAGTTCTTCTTGCCATTTGATTTCCCTCCTGAATGCGGAGGTGAAATTATTGGCAAGGGTGTTGGTGAACTTGCTGATGTAGGTTGTACACCAGGTGGTGGCACAGGATCAACTGGCTTTTTGCCTAATAGGTACTCCAGTCACAATCTCCGGTGCCTTTTCAAATGTCTGGTGAGGTAGGGAGGACTGAAAGAGCCAGCAGCACTTGTGGCCTTGGTCCAGAAAAAGCATTTGACTCTTTGAAGTGGCCATATTTGCGGGTGGTATTGGAGCGGCTGGGTTTTGGCGAATCATTCCGGGTCTAAGTGCAATTGCTCTATACCAACCCTACGGCCAGAGTGTGTGTCACTGGGCGCTTTCTGCAACATTTCCCCTGGGTAGAAGAACTCAACGGGGATGTCCCCTGTCCCTTTTGTCTTTGCAATAGCAATTGAACTGGTGGCCAGCTGGATTAGGAAAGATGCTCTGATTCGGGGAGCACTATGAGACTAGAGGTTCGAGGATGTGGTGTAGCTTTATGCTTACAATGTCCTCCTATATCCGGGAGATCCAAAGGGTTCAGACAACAGAATTCTGGAGATCTTCAGGGTGTTTGGGCGCTATTTAAGTCTCCTTATAAATTGGACTCAGACATGTCTTTAGCCCCTGGTGGGATGGGTCAAAAGAGAGTTGGGACTGCCCCATACCATTGGAAAGGGTTGGGTTTCAATATTTAGGCATCTACATCACGCACAATAGGAATCTCTTGTACTCCTGCAACCTCAACAGGCTGCTATGGGAGTACAAAAGAGATGTGAGCAGGTGGAGGCATCTTCCGATGTCCATGCTGGGCAGAGCCATCCGGTATTAAATTATTTACTTGCCAAAATTCCTGTATGCACTGCAGAACTCCCTGTTTGAGGTCCCTGAACACTTCGTCAAATCAGTGGATGCAGAGACTAGGCTCCTGTTCTGGGATGGAGGCATGCCACACTTTATGATGGAAACCCTCACAAAAAAGTGAGTGGTCATGAAGTTCTTGAAGCCTTAGGGCTATGTGAGTTGGATCTATAGGAAGAAAAGCACAAAATTACCGCTAGTTCCGACCTCCATGGTCATGGAGTCCTGAAGGAAAGTGACCCCACAAGTGGGATTGCAGGGAGTGCTCACCCTGGAAACTCCACTGTGGAGGGGTTGGCACCGCTGCAGGGAATTGAAGCCCAGAGGATATGGAATTTTATATGTATATAAAACTGAGTGATGTCGGAGGGCAGCTAGTGGTGGTGTTAGGTGGTGTTGGACCTTTGATGAATATTTGACTACAGGGCGACACTCCCACTCCTACCCCAGTTTTGGAAAGAATAAAGTGAAGCTCTGAAAGTTCTGTGATATTACCAGGAGGGGCAAGTATGGCCATATATTAAATTCCTACCTCTACTTAGTCAGTGAGAGAGAGTGGGAATATAGAAAGGTGAGGTAAGGGATCTAAATCCTGACGAAGGGCAATGACCCAGGGTGGCAACAGTAAAGCCGACACATGTTGATTACAGCAGAAAGGGGGACAGGGCACTAATTTCCCAGGTACACCTCAAAGTTGAGTTTTTAATTCTGCCAACCTGGATCCAGAATAAAATTAGGGAGGTACCCTCGTAAACAGCTTTAAATTCATTCTTCATAGTGGATCCCTTGTAAAATGGAGCACTGACTCCATATAACACTTTGCTCCACCCTGAGCATTGGGCTGTGTCAGAGTGTTGTAGCATGCCCTATGATGAAGCATACACTATGAAGTGGGTGAGGGAAATTTTTAAAACCCACTTGGGGTTCCTTAAATTAAGGAAGGTTTAATTTAGTTTTCTGCTTTCCTTTCTTATGTGCATTTTGATCTATTGGAAAACTAGGAAATGCTATCATTTCAGGAGCTTGGATCCTAATATGAGCTGCCTGGGGGACAATACTTGGGATGCCTCCAGGAGTGACACCACCTTAGGTTCCCTCACCCCCCCCCCCGCGAGAGAGATATCAGAAAAGAACCCACAAGAATATAGGGTCTTGGGAGCTATCCCTTGACCGACATGCGATTTCTGCAATCTACAACACAACTCTGGCCAATAATGCTTCCCCGCTACAGAAGCTGTATGAGAGATGCCTGGGTAGATTGGAGGGTGACGATTGGGGGAGGCCTAAAGGTATCTGGGGAAGTGGCTATTCTAGCAGGATTTAGGATGTTCCACCTCAAGATTTTGCACCAAGCATACTACACCAGAACTACATTATTCTCAATGGGCAGAATGATGTTCGATAGATGCCTGCAGAGATGCAAGCAGAGAGACATGCTAGTGCACACTTTATGGGACAGTCCGAAAATCCACATGTTCGGTGAGGAGGTCCTTAGTAGGAATTCTCAAGTCCTAGGAGAATCATTGACCAAATGCCAAGGTAGTCATGTAGGGAATTTCGTGAGAACGGAAGCTCAATAGATATATGCTCCTCTTCTACAATGTGGCCCTGATGGTGGCACTCAGAGACGTAACAAAGAAGTAAGCGGGCCCAACAGGGAGACAATGGAAGGCTAACGTGAACTTTTGTATGAGGGAGAAGAACATATATTCTTGCATGAGATTTCCAGAACAAATTACTAAACTGTGGGGTGTCATGGAAGGGGATGGAAGACATCTTGTCAGACAGTAGTGAGCTGGGAGGGCTGAGGATCAAAGTGGGGCCACAAGAGCCTAGATTGGTTGTCTGGGCTTTGTTTATAGCATATTGTAGCTGGATATTGAGAAGTGAATTCAAGAGTCTGCCTGTCTGTTGTTGTGCCACCGACCGGGGGAGGAAGAGGGTAGTTGCTTAGTTGCTTCAAGTTCATGGGTTTGTTGATTATACTACAATCGATACAACGATGTTTTTTTAAAGTAAAGAACGAGGAGAAATAAGCATTTATCTCCTTGTTTCGCTAGTCTGAGGCAGGCACACCATTTTGGCGCAATCCCATGTCTACATCTCTTTGCAAACATGGTTGTGCATGGCTTTGTAAATACCAAAACGAATTTTGTGTTGGGCTGCATCACAAAAGTGAAACAACCCCAGCATAAAATCTTCATAAATCTGGACCGTCTTTCCCCAGATATTCTAGGAATGTAGTTAGAATAGTGACAGATTTTTTACCAGACTGTGGTTGTGGAATGGCTAGCTAAATTTAAAATCAATCGTTTCAAACAGAAAAAAATGAAAATACTACAAAAACATTTTGGAGCAGAAGGCTGTATTCAAAAGCAGCTTGATCATTTCAACGTCTGATTTGGCGGAACAAGTGACCTTTTTCTTGAGAAATATTTTTTGGCAAGGGCTTTTCATTAGTAGGTTATAAATACAGTTATTTGAGCTAAGAAACATGTAATTTAAACACTGCACTTTGGAAACATTTGTCCCTCCAAACTATGCCTGCTCAGCACCATAAACTTTAAACTACAAATCTCAGAATTGGCAAATCGCTGCTGTGGCCAGCCAAGTGGACTATGGTCATAAAAATATGACCTATGAGATGTTCAAAGATGCCAACTTCTAGAAAACATAAACAGTCCTTCTCAATTATTCATCTATCGAACTGCTTGCTATGCGCTCTCTCAATTCTTCACCCATGACACTGCTAAGCACTGACCTGTTAGTTTCAGAGCCGCATAATCATGTTTCCTTGTACTTTGCTGCCCCCTCTTGGTTTGCTATGTGGCTTCCAACGTCTGTTCACAATCTCCCGAAAGCATGTTAGTCACTGCATCGCAGCGAAATAAAAATAAACACGCATAGACGTCGCTACGTTTGCAGATGTTTGCTTGAGCTGTTTACGAAGAAAACACAAGCAGGTATATATATATCCCCCTGCAACGTTATGAACAGTATTATAATAGATTTACATTTCTTTATATATTACTAAATAAAGTGATGTTTTTCATACAGCTTTAGTGCTGGTCCTGAGAAAGTAGACGGTACATGCTCCACGATCAATGTTTAGGCGAGCACACGTTTTAAATACCTATCAAATGTAAACTAGTTTAAGCTTTCACATAATCCAATACCACTGATCAAATTTACATGAAAGGTAATCCATATTTGCCAGGGATATAAATATGGATATGCATTTTTGATACCTAATGTTATGGCTTAATGCATACCTTTCTTCCTCTGTATAAATTGATCGATGTTTTATGTGTTTTTAAACTTTTAAAGGTCTTTTTAGATATGTGATTGTGATGCTAATGATGAATGGACATGTTATTGTAATAAACAGATTGATTAGCAGATTTTAATTTGTCTAGGGATTGTTTTCACAGTCTGTAAGAACAGACTGCGTGTATGAATGGATGTATGTTGGCCTGATTGTCTGATGAGTGAGCACGATTGCCTGGGGGAAGTCGTTTTTCTGATCAGTAATAGCAGAAGTGATACCAAGAGCAGTTCATTGGGGAGCCACTAGCCATTCTTTAAAATGCAGTACGCTAATGTATGAGGAATTGTGACAGGCACAGATAGTAACCTGCAACAAAAACAAAATCTAAATGCATACTTTCTTGTAAGACCTGCATTAGACTAGTTAAATCATAGAGGTCGCCTAGCTGTCTACCTGCAACTCCTCTATGCAGCTTTGCAACCAATAGGGTTTAGTTATTCTTTCCACCCAATGCGGGTTAACTGGCACCAGTAAGATCTGTTTCCCAATAAATAACTCGCTTGTGTGCTATTTGTGAGTAGCCAAGAACCCCGATTGGTGCCAGATAACTCCATGTCCTGTCACAAGCCCGCACTGAAACAGAGTTTGTGTGATTGGCTATCAAAGAAGATCCACCGGAGAGGGCAGACAGAGCAGAGCCAGAAGGAAGCACAGCCAGCTGTTGCGGGGGCATCGTGCGGCGCTGCAAAGACTGCACAGCCAGAGAGAAATTATGCCTCACGTGGAGCAAGTGCAGCAAAAAGAAGCTCTCTGCAGCAATGTGCGCGCAGAGCAGTATTCCAACCAGTAAGCTTCTTCACTTAGTAAATGAACGAGGAAGTCCACATCATCATCGTGAAGGCAAAAAATCCCGCCGCACTCACCAGACGTGTCTAATATCCAACCGAGGGCCAGTCATCACGCTCCTTCTGGACCCGAGAGAACATGTATCCTGTGGCTCAGCCTCTGCAGGTGCCATCACGGGCAGCCATGCGTATGTAAACCTTTGAGAGTGATCCCGGACTAGTTCCCCGCGAAGAACTGCCTTACATGAACTAAGAGCCCCACCATCCGTCAAGGATACTACAAAACTGCAGCACGGTCGAGGTGCTGCAACGAATCCGATTAAAACGAGCAAATAAACAACTGGATAAACTCGAAAAACAATTCATAATCCAGACTTTAAAAACCCGCACGCTAGGCCAAAAACCTCAGCCAGGTAAAAACGTGTATGACCTCCTCAGCAGCTCCATCAGACCGGAAATGCACTTAACTCCCATACTGGATTTTTTTTTTTGCAGGCATTAGTGGGCCCAGTCGATGTTCAGACTCGATCTCAACGCAGAGCCTCAACAGCTGGAGCTCCGCCATGAATACTTGCTTAGCCTCACTGAATAGGAAGCTGTCTGCAGTTTGCTCCTTAAACCACTCTATCTTTGCAATCTCCTTTCAGGGGGTGTGAGGGTTTTCCTCTGTCTTGTTTTAGTCTTGCTCTCTTCTTGACCCCTGTGCGTGGCATTTTTGTTTATCTTCTCCTTGTACTCCTTCATCCCTACCTTGTTGGAATGCAAGTGGGGGCCCTTCTGGCTTGAGTCTTCACAGACTGGTCCTCTTCTGAATAAGGATTAATCTCCTCTCATGTCATTGACAGGAGGCTCGTGTCTCGTGACTGCACAAAAACTGTATTGGGGGTTGTTTTTCTTCTTTGTATATGTCTGCTGCAGATGCAGCACTCATGCAAAGAGTAAATAACGGGAAGTTATGAGCAGCCCTCTAGCGAGGACCCTCTGAATCCAGTGGTGGCTCTGAGGTGGGTGGATGGGAGCTGGATGGGGTGGGCCCACCGGTGGTCACCCTGATGAGTGCAGACGACCTGCTGTAAGTCCTGGGTTCCCGGCCTGAGAACTGACTGGAGCAGCGATGGAACACGTAATACGAGGCCAGCGGCAGTGCAGTGCGTTCGAGAGACAGCAACACTCTCCTGCCGGAGGGTTCTCACCCTCCCACCGTACAAGTACTTTTTGACATTTGTGATGGGTTGTGTGCCATGTTTAAGGAGTGGGTGACACGTATCTTGGGCGTTGGAGAGGCAGGTAGTAGGAAACTCGCTGCACTAGGTGACAAGGTGGGATGGGTAGTTGGTTGGGGGGGAGTTTGGGGAAAAGCACAGTTACGAGGTGGACACACATGCAACAGGCAGACCCAAGCATTGCTTATGCAGTCCCTCACACACTATGTAAAGGAAAGACAACACTCCATTGACCCTTCTGCTGTGGAATGTAAATGGGTTGGGCAATAAAGTGAAGAGAGGGGTAGTTTGGAAATTTGTGACACAACATGCCGTACACATCATACTTCTACAGGAGACCCACCAGCTGGGAAATAATTGTGTTTTTTTTAATGAGGGAAAGTATAAAGTGCTTGCGCATGCAGACTTTTCTGAGGGTGCCCATGGTGGGTGTATCGTGGTTAACAAAATGGTGCCCTTTCAGGTGCTGTTTACATGGGAAGACCATCAGGATTGCTGGGTGGTGGTTCACTGCTCCTGGCAGGGGGAGGAGGTGTGGATGGCATCATCTGCCAGGGTTGCAGTCAGCGGGGACTTACTGCAATGGGGGATTGGATCCTGCAAGTGCTGTGGTAGGTGGGAATTTCAATCTTAACATAAGAGGAGATCTGGATATGGTGGTCTGGGGTGAGGCTCACCTTAAGCCGGATACCAAGTGGGGGACATTTGTAGAAGTTCTGGGACTCTGACCCGTGGCTATGCACACACCCACATGAGCTGCAGTACTCCTTCTCAATGAACAGGATGGCATCTCTGTCCAGATTTGATTATTTTTGGTCCTGGTGGGACACCTGAGACGGTGTTGCGACATAACATACCTACTGAGGGGAATCTCAGACCATTCTCCACTTGCATTGCAACTAACCCAATCCCACCCTCACACTGATAGGGGCTGGTCACTTGATCCCTGGGTTCTGACTAATTGTGCAACTAAATGTTTAATACAAGATACAATTAAATTATACTTTGAGGAGAGCAAAGACGCAGTGTCCTCAACCGTTAGTGTTTGGGAAGCCTTTAAAGCAGTTTTAAGGGGGGCAGGTTATAGTGCATGTGGCAGGGCAAGGGCAGGAGAGAGAGGGATGCGAAATGGAGGAGAAATTGGTAGAGTGGGAATCTCAATATGTGGCCCATCCCAGTCTGTGGCTAGTCAGTGCTATTGAGACAAAACAAGAGGAATATCAATGCCTCATGCACCAAGAGGCCAGGCTGATCTTTAGACCCAAACAATATAAATTGTATGAAGAGGGAAATAAGGCAGGAGGGTGGCTAACGTGGATTGCATGGCATAAGTTTACCTCACTGCTGGACAAGAGGTAGAATCAGCAGCAGAAATAGCACAGGCATTTGCAGACTTCTTACAACACCTCTACCCTCCACATCTTGACAACACCGGCAGGTGCAAATTGAGGGGATTTCTGGCTGATATCCCCATGCTGCTTCTGGGGAGGGAGGCTGTGAAGCTTCTAGAGGAAGAACTCTGGGAGGATGAGATGGCGGAGGCTTTGTCTCAAATGAATAATGGGTAGGCCTCTGGACCTAATGGTTTCCCCCCAGAATTCTTTAAATTTATTAGGAGCCAGGTAATTTAGCTAATAAGGGCTATGCTCTGTGAGTCCAAATGGAAGGGGGAACTGCTGAGGGAGCTACAACAATCAACTGTGGTCCTTATCCATGAGAAGGCCCCACTGAGAGTTCTTCTTGCCATTTGATTTCCCTCCTGAATGCGGAGGTGAAATTATTGGCAAGGGTGTTGGTGAACTTGCTCATATAGGTTGTACACCAGGTGGTGGCACAGGATCAACTGGCTTTTTGCCTAATAGGTACTCCAGTCACAATCTCCGGTGCCTTTTCAAATGTCTGGTGAGGTAGGGAGGACTGAAAGAGCCAGCAGCACTTGTGGCCTTGGTCCAGAAAAAGCATTTGACTCTTTGAAGTGGCCATATTTGCGGGTGGTATTGGAGCGGCTGGGTTTTGGCGAATCATTCCGGGTCTAAGTGCAATTGCTCTATACCAACCCTACGGCCAGAGTGTGTGTCACTGGGCGCTTTCTGCAACATTTCCCCTGGGTAGAAGAACTCAACGGGGATGTCCCCTGTCCCTTTTGTCTTTGCAATAGCAATTGAACTGGTGGCCAGCTGGATTAGGAAAGATGCTCTGATTCGGGGAGCACTATGAGACTAGAGGTTCGAGGATGTGGTGTAGCTTTATGCTTACAATGTCCTCCTATATCCGGGAGATCCAAAGGGTTCAGACAACAGAATTCTGGAGATCTTCAGGGTGTTTGGGCGCTATTTAAGTCTCCTTATAAATTGGACTCAGACATGTCTTTAGCCCCTGGTGGGATGGGTCAAAAGAGAGTTGGGACTGCCCCATACCATTGGAAAGGGTTGGGTTTCAATATTTAGGCATCTACATCACGCACAATAGGAATCTCTTGTACTCCTGCAACCTCAACAGGCTGCTATGGGAGTACAAAAGAGATGTGAGCAGGTGGAGGCATCTTCCGATGTCCATGCTGGGCAGAGCCATCCGGTATTAAATTATTTACTTGCCAAAATTCCTGTATGCACTGCAGAACTCCCTGTTTGAGGTCCCTGAACACTTCGTCAAATCAGTGGATGCAGAGACTAGGCTCCTGTTCTGGGATGGAGGCATGCCACACTTTATGATGGAAACCCTCACAAAAAAGTGAGTGGTCATGAAGTTCTTGAAGCCTTAGGGCTATGTGAGTTGGATCTATAGGAAGAAAAGCACAAAATTACCGCTAGTTCCGACCTCCATGGTCATGGAGTCCTGAAGGAAAGTGACCCCACAAGTGGGATTGCAGGGAGTGCTCACCCTGGAAACTCCACTGTGGAGGGGTTGGCACCGCTGCAGGGAATTGAAGCCCAGAGGATATGGAATTTTATATGTATATAAAACTGAGTGATGTCGGAGGGCAGCTAGTGGTGGTGTTAGGTGGTGTTGGACCTTTGATGAATATTTGACTACAGGGCGACACTCCCACTCCTACCCCAGTTTTGGAAAGAATAAAGTGAAGCTCTGAAAGTTCTGTGATATTACCAGGAGGGGCAAGTATGGCCATATATTAAATTCCTACCTCTACTTAGTCAGTGAGAGAGAGTGGGAATATAGAAAGGTGAGGTAAGGGATCTAAATCCTGACGAAGGGCAATGACCCAGGGTGGCAACAGTAAAGCCGACACATGTTGATTACAGCAGAAAGGGGGACAGGGCACTAATTTCCCAGGTACACCTCAAAGTTGAGTTTTTAATTCTGCCAACCTGGATCCAGAATAAAATTAGGGAGGTACCCTCGTAAACAGCTTTAAATTCATTCTTCATAGTGGATCCCTTGTAAAATGGAGCACTGACTCCATATAACACTTTGCTCCACCCTGAGCATTGGGCTGTGTCAGAGTGTTGTAGCATGCCCTATGATGAAGCATACACTATGAAGTGGGTGAGGGAAATTTTTAAAACCCACTTGGGGTTCCTTAAATTAAGGAAGGTTTAATTTAGTTTTCTGCTTTCCTTTCTTATGTGCATTTTGATCTATTGGAAAACTAGGAAATGCTATCATTTCAGGAGCTTGGATCCTAATGAGCTGCCTGGGGGACAATACTTGGGATGCCTCCAGGAGTGACACCACCTTAGGTTCCCTCACCCCCCCCCCGCGAGAGAGATATCAGAAAAGAACCCACAAGAATATAGGGTCTTGGGAGCTATCCCTTGACCGACATGCGATTTCTGCAATCTACAACACAACTCTGGCCAATAATGCTTCCCCGCTACAGAAGCTGTATGAGAGATGCCTGGGTAGATTGGAGGGTGACGATTGGGGGAGGCCTAAAGGTATCTGGGGAAGTGGCTATTCTAGCAGGATTTAGGATGTTCCACCTCAAGATTTTGCACCAAGCATACTACACCAGAACTACATTATTCTCAATGGGCAGAATGATGTTCGATAGATGCCTGCAGAGATGCAAGCAGAGAGACATGCTAGTGCACACTTTATGGGACAGTCCGAAAATCCACATGTTCGGTGAGGAGGTCCTTAGTAGGAATTCTCAAGTCCTAGGAGAATCATTGACCAAATGCCAAGGTAGTCATGTAGGGAATTTCGTGAGAACGGAAGCTCAATAGATATATGCTCCTCTTCTACAATGTGGCCCTGATGGTGGCACTCAGAGACGTAACAAAGAAGTAAGCGGGCACAACAGGGAGACAATGGAAGGCTAACGTGAACTTTTGTATGAGGGAGAAGAACATATATTCTTGCATGAGATTTCCAGAACAAATTACTAAACTGTGGGGTGTCATGGAAGGGTATGGAAGACATCTTGTCAGACAGTAGTGAGCTGGGAGGGCTGAGGATCAAAGTGGGGCACAAGAGCCTAGATTGGTTGTCTGGGCTTTGTTTATAGCATATTGTAGCTGGATATTGAGAAGTGAATTCAAGAGTCTGCCTGTCTGTTGTTGTGCCACCGACCGGGGGAGGAAGAGGGTAGTTGCTTAGTTGCTTCAAGTTCATGGGTTTGTTGATTATACTACAATCGATACAACGATGTTTTTTTAAAGTAAAGAACGAGGAGAAATAAGCATTTATCTCCTTGTTTCGCTAGTCTGAGGCAGGCACACCATTTTGGCGCAATCCCATGTCTACATCTCTTTGCAAACATGGTTGTGCATGGCTTTGTAAATACCAAAACGAATTTTGTGTTGGGCTGCATCACAAAAGTGAAACAACCCCAGCATAAAATCTTCATAAATCTGGACCGTCTTTCCCCAGATATTCTAGGAATGTAGTTAGAATAGTGACAGATTTTTTACCAGACTGTGGTTGTGGAATGGCTAGCTAAATTTAAAATCAATCGTTTCAAACAGAAAAAAATGAAAATACTACAAAAACATTTTGGAGCAGAAGGCTGTATTCAAAAGCAGCTTGATCATTTCAACGTCTGATTTGGCGGAACAAGTGACCTTTTTCTTGAGAAATATTTTTTGGCAAGGGCTTTTCATTAGTAGGTTATAAATACAGTTATTTGAGCTAAGAAACATGTAATTTAAACACTGCACTTTGGAAACATTTGTCCCTCCAAACTATGCCTGCTCAGCACCATAAACTTTAAACTACAAATCTCAGAATTGGCAAATCGCTGCTGTGGCCAGCCAAGTGGACTATGGTCATAAAAATATGACCTATGAGATGTTCAAAGATGCCAACTTCTAGAAAACATAAACAGTCCTTCTCAATTATTCATCTATCGAACTGCTTGCTATGCGCTCTCTCAATTCTTCACCCATGACACTGCTAAGCACTGACCTGTTAGTTTCAGAGCCGCATAATCATGTTTCCTTGTACTTTGCTGCCCCCTCTTGGTTTGCTATGTGGCTTCCAACGTCTGTTCACAATCTCCCGAAAGCATGTTAGTCACTGCATCGCAGCGAAATAAAAATAAACACGCATAGACGTCGCTACGTTTGCAGATGTTTGCTTGAGCTGTTTACGAAGAAAACACAAGCAGGTATATATATATCCCCCTGCAACGTTATGAACAGTATTATAATAGATTTACATTTCTTTATATATTACTAAATAAAGTGATGTTTTTCATACAGCTTTAGTGCTGGTCCTGAGAAAGTAGACGGTACATGCTCCACGATCAATGTTTAGGCGAGCACACGTTTTAAATACCTATCAAATGTAAACTAGTTTAAGCTTTCACATAATCCAATACCACTGATCAAATTTACATGAAAGGTAATCCATATTTGCCAGGGATATAAATATGGATATGCATTTTTGATACCTAATGTTATGGCTTAATGCATACCTTTCTTCCTCTGTATAAATTGATCGATGTTTTATGTGTTTTTAAACTTTTAAAGGTCTTTTTAGATATGTGATTGTGATGCTAATGATGAATGGACATGTTATTGTAATAAACAGATTGATTAGCAGATTTTAATTTGTCTAGGGATTGTTTTCACAGTCTGTAAGAACAGACTGCGTGTATGAATGGATGTATGTTGGCCTGATTGTCTGATGAGTGAGCACGATTGCCTGGGGGAAGTCGTTTTTCTGATCAGTAATAGCAGAAGTGATACCAAGAGCAGTTCATTGGGGAGCCACTAGCCATTCTTTAAAATGCAGTACGCTAATGTATGAGGAATTGTGACAGGCACAGATAGTAACCTGCAACAAAAACAAAATCTAAATGCATACTTTCTTGTAAGACCTGCATTAGACTAGTTAAATCATAGAGGTCGCCTAGCTGTCTACCTGCAACTCCTCTATGCAGCTTTGCAACCAATAGGGTTTAGTTATTCTTTCCACCCAATGCGGGTTAACTGGCACCAGTAAGATCTGTTTCCCAATAAATAACTCGCTTGTGTGCTATTTGTGAGTAGCCAAGAACCCCGATTGGTGCCAGATAACTCCATGTCCTGTCACAAGCCCGCACTGAAACAGAGTTTGTGTGATTGGCTATCAAAGAAGATCCACCGGAGAGGGCAGACAGAGCAGAGCCAGAAGGAAGCACAGCCAGCTGCTGCGGGGGCATCGTGCGGCGCTGCAAAGACTGCACAGCCAGAGAGAAATGATGCCTCACGTGGAGCAAGTGCAGCAAAAAGAAGCTCTCTGCAGCAATGTGCGCGCAGAGCAGTATTCCAACCAGTAAGCTTCTTCACTTAGTAAATGAACGAGGAAGTCCACATCATCATCGTGAAGGCAAAAAATCCCGCCGCACTCACCAGACGTGTCTAATATCCAACCGAGGGCCAGTCATCACGCTCCTTCTGGACCCGAGAGAACATGTATCCTGTGGCTCAGCCTCTGCAGGTGCCATCACGGGCAGCCATGCGTATGTAAACCTTTGAGAGTGATCCCGGACTAGTTCCCCGCGAAGAACTGCCTTACATGAACTAAGAGCCCCACCATCCGTCAAGGATACTACAAAACTGCAGCACGGTCGAGGTGCTGCAACGAATCCGATTAAAACGAGCAAATAAACAACTGGATAAACTCGAAAAACAATTCATAATCCAGACTTTAAAAACCCGCACGCTAGGCCAAAAACCTCAGCCAGGTAAAAACGTGTATGACCTCCTCAGCAGCTCCATCAGACCGGAAATGCACTTAACTCCCATACTGGATTTTTTTTTTTGCAGGCATTAGTGGGCCCAGTCGATGTTCAGACTCGATCTCAACGCAGAGCCTCAACAGCTGGAGCTCCGCCATGAATACTTGCTTAGCCTCACTGAATAGGAAGCTGTCTGCAGTTTGCTCCTTAAACCACTCTATCTTTGCAATCTCCTTTCAGGGGGTGTGAGGGTTTTCCTCTGTCTTGTTTTAGTCTTGCTCTCTTCTTGACCCCTGTGCGTGGCATTTTTGTTTATCTTCTCCTTGTACTCCTTCATCCCTACCTTGTTGGAATGCAAGTGGGGGCCCTTCTGGCTTGAGTCTTCACAGACTGGTCCTCTTCTGAATAAGGATTAATCTCCTCTCATGTCATTGACAGGAGGCTCGTGTCTCGTGACTGCACCTTTTTAGCTCCACACATCGATTTCTATAAGCATCAAGACAGGCACATCTTGACCCATGAGCCCACCATGTACCAAACCTTTCTCTGTAACGAGGATAAATGCATTTGCGTTCATAAATGTAATTCCTGACACTAACCATGGGTCTGGTAATCCAAAACATCAACTAACAATGTGTTAATAAAACCCCTCAAAATGTTGGATCTCCTCATTTTCTCTTCATCCCCAACTTATCAGGTCAATAAGTAAATTGTATTCATGCTGCAACTTTTGAAATCATATTGAAAAAAATAGCATAATTTGAGGAACATGACTAATCAATCATCCACTTATTTATGTAATGGTGTTTTAGAGAACTGCTGTGCCGATAGAGGCATTGCTGCGCTTTACATAGAGCACAACATGATGGTACTGAGGGTGCACTTTACGTGAAACTTTAATACAGGAGCAAATGCTACCTTTACAAAACTAAGGTTGGCTTGCATGAACCACAGTGACACTGTGACTATACCGTAAATGTACATGAATGAAAGCCTGGCTATTTCAATTAGAATATGTACTTATGAAGTAGATGGCGATTTAGAGCTTGAACTGCTAGAAGGCCAGAAGAAACCGAAAGCAACGAAACCATATAGTCAACAATATGTGGGATAGTATAAAATAGATGATCAGTTAAGAAGGGAAATAATGCTGCAGCTACAAGTAGATGAGCGTGCCATTTGTTCATGTATTGCATTGTATTTCAACATTTACATAGAACTTACTATCCATATGTGGGACGCTGAAATGCTTGCCTACATGGGTAGCACACTAGACCTTGTGGGGTGTATGTGGCTGGAAAGTGATGCCTTTGTTTCGATCCTGTGTGGGAAGTGTTCCAATATTGTGTGTGATGACCACTGAGGTGCAGTTGTCGTGTTATGGGATGCAGTGCTCAGCAGTTTGATGGATGAAGAGGTGTGAGAGGAGCGCAGGTAATGGATTTCAGTAAGACGACAGCTTTTAGCAGCTCTGCAGTCTCCTTTAGGCCCATAGTTCACTTAGCAGTTTACTGCACTGAGTTGTCTATTCTGAGGTATTTTGTTTACAGTTCAAGCCTTAAACTCAATGGTGATAAAACAGAGATTATGTTGTTGGACAACAACTCTAACAGCCCCTGTTTACCCGGCCAGACTGCTGACGAAACTCCACCTTTCCCAAAACCCCTGTAAAGAACCTGGGTGTCTGGCTCAACAAGACACAGAGGAATCCCAAGTGATGAAACGTTTGGCCAGCTTCTACCGTCTGCTATGAATGGTTAGAAAAGTTTTAGATCTACTCCTTGTCCTGTCCAGAATGCTTGTTATCCAGGCACTGGTGTTATCTTTCCTGGACTATGGGAATTCTTTGGACTTTGGATCCACGCAACATGTAATCAAGAGGCTACAAGTAATACAAAATGCAGCTGCCTGCCTTCTTTTAAATATGCTCAGACATCAATCATCCCAGAGTGCATTGAGAGAGCTTCAATGGCTCCCGATTAAACAACTGGTGAAGTTCAAGGCCTCGTGTATTGTCTATTGGGCCTTCCATAATAAGGGCCCTCATTTACTGCGATCCTTAGTGCAGCGTTATACCCCGGGCAGATCTTGAGGTCAACAAACATGTGACTCATGCAGGTTCCAAAAATTCACAGAGCGAGATGTGGAGGGCGCTCCTTTTCCTATTTGGCTCCAAAGTTTTGTAACTCCTTGCTGCAAATGGACAAAGAACTTATGTTTAGGAAGTCTTTGAAAGGCTACTGGTTTGTGAAGTAGATGACCTCCTGTTATGCCTTGAACCCAGTGTTAGATCGGTGTCAGTTGCATATCAGCGCTGGTAAGCCTCTGGGTATCTATGCGCTTTAAAAATCCAATAGAATCGAAAAGAACGGTCCTGAGCAGGCCTAGGTTGGAGTTGCTTTGTAGAGTGAACATTGCTCTACGACCAGAACCAGTCCCAGACACTTTTATGTCCAATTCTATTGTTATTAATTCCATTCATGTAGACTGAGGTAGATTTTAGAAAACAGAAAATAGACATTTTTCTCAATAAGCAGCTCTGGGCAATAGATTGCTGATTTAGTGTGAATTGGCCATATAATCCTGAGTAGTACAGAGTGCATGGTGTAGCTTTTGCTCAGTAACGTTGTCGTGGGGTGGGCAGGGCCTTGATTACAAAATCTGTCTGGAGTTACACAAAATAGCAGTAGAAGCCTTAATTTTACTTGAAGCAATCCTTTATGATAGAATCGAATTCTACAGTGCCCAAAATGAGTAACAATTGTCAATGTAACTTTTTTTTTTAGTAAAAATGGTCTCTGAGAATTAACGTTTATCCACAATTAATACTTTACATTTTTTAAGAATTAGCTTCAGGTTGGCTGAACATTTCACAGTGCAAACTGTTTGGGAGCATATTTAATTTTCCATCTTCGACAATCCAGCCTCAAAATAGTTTGGAATTTTTGTTTGACGATTGCAGTGTCTAGTGCAAGATGCGACGCTGTTGGGCTTTCGGTACTGTTGGAGAGAGGCTGAGAGCATATCATTAAAATCTGGTCTCTGGGAGGGGCTGCAGAGTCCTGGAGTGTCAGCGGTTAACGTGTGGCCCTAGTCTACCTTCATGGCTGAGGATGAGCTGGAGTTGTGGTCACCTTTGCAAAAGAAAGTCCCTTTGACAATTTCGAAAAGATACCTAAATCAAAGCTACATCTGAAATCACTTGATGCACATCTCATGGAGCTTTTATGCAAGAAGTAGGCTAGACTGACAGCTCAGTCGTATTGTAAAGGTTTTTTTTTATCAAACTTGCCTACAGGAGTTAATGCTACTGAAGGCAAAGACGCATCATGGGAGGTTTCTTTGGGGCTATGAGATCTGGGTGACCTCCAGCAGTCATGGTAGCATCAGTTGGTAGCAGGCAGTCACTGAGGGGTGCAAGAGAGAACTAAGCCCATGTTTTATACTGTTACCCAGTTCTTGTATTCGAAAGGAAGATCTCTTACAGTCCTCCATACAAAGACTAGGCACTAGCATATCTAGCGTCGCTGTCTATTTAATTTTCAAAAGCCGCAATATACAACTCTCTAGCAGCCTTGTTAAATTTATGGAATCAGCATAAACGATTGGAAGAACCAACACTTTTTTATAATGGCGCCAGTCATTGAGATTTGCACATCCGGAGTAATATGTGTTAAGTTTCTCTACAAGAGGGCGGTCATGCGATCCCTCAATGCACACCTGCTTAGTTACATTTAGGAGACAAAAGTGAAGGAGAGACTGGTTATTCTTTCATTGGATTTTAAATGATACTGTTTTTTTATTGCTATTCAATTTATGATTATGTTAAAGTTTTCATTATTTTATGAATCTTTAAATTGGTTGTTATTGTTTTGTTTTTTATCAGCTGATCAGTAAAGTACTCCATTCACTCAAAGAAATGCCAAGCGTGTCATTAATGAAGATGTTAAGTAGGAAAGGGTCCTCTAGACAGCTTTGGTGAATCTCCTTTTTATGGTGAAGGGAGCAGTAGCTTACATTTTCTGTCCATATCGGACAACTGCCAAGTCATTCATATCCAAGTCAAATTTAACATCTGAAGTCCTTGAGGAATGCCACAATTTTCATAGGGGGCCAGGAACAGGAACCTATCCACGTTGTCAAGGGCCCCTTTGAGGTAATGATGTCTAAAAGCAGTCTTCCTCTACCCAGAGTGATGTATTTCATCACTAAACAAACATGGGGTAACTATGGTGTCCGGTGTCCCTTTAAAGTCCTCAGGCAGTAGTAAAGATTTGGTGGATATTTAAATGTGTTTGAAGTTGGAGGCCAAAGTTCTTCCATAGGTTTTCTCATTCCCACTCAAATGAAACTGGATGATAGGGAAGCAATCGAGGAATGCTTCTAAGAAGGCAGTGTTAATCTTTTTTTCCAAAATGTTATAAAAAATAAACATCATAGTTGTATTATAGTTTTAAGTTGTATATGGTTGTATGTTGAAATAAGCTGTTGGCATAAAGCTTTGGCCTTACCATTTTGTGCGCTTTCATGTGCTTGATTCACAAAGGTAAGCTTACACTTTTGTGTACGTTTACAATTGTTTTGTATTCACAAAGGGATTTGCTAGTTGTGTCTTTACGAATGCAGAATCTCCGCACATAAAAGATAGGACTGTCCTATCGTTTATATGTGGAGACTCCACACTCCTAAAGATATTACTTGTATATCCCTTTGCGAATCAGGCCCTTATATCTGTGTCAGTCTCCTTTAGTTTAAACTGCTAGTGCATCTCATAGTTTCTATGGATGGGTTAATCAACCTGTTGAACCACAATGGCTGCTTGTGTAGACCACACCTCTGCAAAGGGGCAGGGTCTTGTGGGATGACCTGGACGAGGGGAGTGAACTGTGCACTCCCCTCAGAGTGCATGTGTGTTTGGCTGGCTGTCTCGGGCCTGCCAAACACACATGTGAAATAGGCTGTCTCCAGCCCACCAACTGGGTTGCTGGGCTGGAGAGACCCTGCACAAGCTCCCAGTCTGCCTGGGAGCTCCCTGGCTGGGCGCTCTCACCCAATCCTGACACTGCTCAGTGCAGCATCAGGATTGGCGCAGGGCAGGATGGGAGCCTGCAGGAGAGGAGCAGCGTGATGTCGGTGGCCAGGGAAGGTAAGTGTATTTTTTTTTATGTTTTCATTTTATTAATTCCCCCAAGCACCTCTCCTTTAGTTTAAACTGCTAGTACATCTCATAGTTTCTATGGATGGGTTAATCAACCTGTTGAACCACAATGGCTGCTTGTGTAGACCACACCTCTGCAAAGGGGCAGGGCCTTGTGGGATGACCTGGACGAGGGGAGTGAACTGTGCACTCCCCTCAGAGTGCATGTGTGTTTGGCCGGCCGTCTCGGGCCGGCCAAACACACATGTTCAATAGGCTGTCAGTTGCTGGGCTGGAGAGACCCTGCACAAGCTCCCAGTCTGCCTGGGAGCTCCCTGGCTGGGCGCTCTCACCCAATCCTGACACTGCTCATTGTAGCATCAGGATTGGCGCAGGGCAGGATGGGAGCCTGCAGGAGAGGAGCAGCGTGATGGCGGTGGCCAGGGAAGGTAAGTGTATTTTTTTTAATGTTTTCATTTTATTAATTCCCCCAAGCCCCTCTCCTGTGCCGCCTCGCCCCCTTTATAACCCACGAGCCGCGACTGGTTAGGAGAGAGCCTTTTTATTGAACCAGTTGAATCAAATCACCACTTCTCCCAAAAAAACTGTAAGATCTTGTCAGATAAAAGATTCCACATACATTACATACAGAATGGAGGGGCCGTATTTCAACAATAAATTTATCAGCAACAACATAATGGGAACCTGCGCTTCTTGGCTATCCCATCCTGAAAAATATTCAGGACATCTCTTCCAGTTTCAATAATTTTTGGCCCTGTGTCGCTTTTATTTTTTGTCAATACCCCAGTATTCCTTCAATGACATGATAGAGGTCACTTGTATTTTGCCCCACCCTACAAAAGAAGCCATGTTTTGGATGACTTCTTTGATGATTAATATGTTGTTGGCTTTCTAGCTACCAGCAATTTAAGGCAGTATTTGAGAAAAAACAGACCTTACAAATGGCCGATATGGGGCTTCCTACTTTAGGATAATAAAATTAAGAACTAATCTACTGTATTAGTCGCTTCCAACAGTTAATGGCCACAGATGCTTGGATAGCTAAAGCTTTTCTCAAAGACTTTTTTTTTTCAAGGCCTTTTTTTTATAGACTAAATGAAGAACTACAGCATGCCCTCTCTTTTAGGGTGTATCGACCCAGTGCTAATGCAGCTCTCATAGATTTGACTCTATAAATCGATCACAACAACGGAGAAGGGAGAAGGAGAAGAGAAGGTTTCATGATCATATTTTGGACTCTTCCACAATGAAAGGTCCTGAAGAAAAATGCTTGAGTGAAGAAATAATGCAGGTGGGAGGTGTTAAGAATAGCCACGGCTGATCCATTAGGGCTGAGAGGCCACTCCCCTGCATGTTTTGGTGTCTGTCAGGCGAAGCAAAGGTCAGCCTGACAGACACCCCTCACATTCAGGTCAGGCAGCCAGGATCTAGACATGTGCTAAATGCGTAGGCTCCTGGCTGCCTGAGCTGAACTTTGCTGGTCCGAGGATGTCACAGCTCCTGTGGGTCTTACCTCCTCAGCTCAGCAAAGGTACTTAAGGCCCTCTCCCCCGATGATGAGGAATAGCGTCATTCATTGCCTCGAACCTGGGGGCTTCAGTTTTAAGTCCCTAAGCACCCTGGGCTGATTGTCAATCAGTGACTCTTCGTCACAGATTGGGCTGGGGGTCAGCATTCTCACTGACCCCATCCCACTCTGGGACGAGCTTGGGACTGCTGCCTTCCCTCATTGGCTGACCCTAGGAAGGCAGCAGCACCAATCCTCCTGGGACCTCCGAGGTTTTGGACTGCTGCTTTCCATCATTCGCTGACCTAAGGTTAAACAGTGAGGGAAGGCAGTAGTCCCAACCCTCCTGGGTCCTCCAAGGCAGAGCTGAGGTAAGTGTGCTTTTTTTAAATAATGTTTGGTGCGTGCATGTATGTTTGAATATTTGGAAATGAGTGTTGTGAATGGATGCATGTGTGCATGTGTGTGTGAGTGTGTGTATGTGTGAGTGTGTGTATGTGTGCATGTGTGTCCCGTCCACCCACTCCATCCTAAAATTACTGGCCACCACTGCTTAAGAAGGAGTGTTAATGGAAAATTAAATGGGTCTGCTTGGACCTACAAGACAGACATTGGTCGACCGCATCTAAGCACGGTTAGTCTGTCCTTTCAATGTTACATAGAACAAACCAGTCCTCTGCTGATTATTACCTTTTGTTCCTAAATCATTTGATCAGATATCTTAGCTGAAACAATTTGATCAGATATCATAGACTTTCTAATATTTCCTGTCATGTTGGCTCTGGCCGCATAATCCTGGAATAGACTGACTGACTCCATTGATTTTGTTTTCTACACCCTGTTGTTTAGAACAGTGTTATCCAACTCTGGGAAACTCATAAACTCAATAATTGAAATGTTTTGTTCTGTAAGAACTGATGCCACCCAAAAAGGACGAAATGGAGGTCACAGAAGATCAGGTTCCAACAGCAAGTATAGTTTTTCTGATTACTTCAGTAAAAATACACCATAGATCTTACCATTGGATCAAAAATTGCCAATAGGAAAATGTATGCCTTTACAATTAAGGAAGATAAGGTGCTTAAACAGTATTTAAAAGAAAAACATAATACTTTGAAAGACCTCCTTAGTCATTCTATGTCACCAGCTGAAGCCTCATCTTTTTCATACCTAAATCAATTGGAATATATAGACTGTGTATGGTTTACTGTGAGCTGGATGCTATCACCATCCAGAATCACTGTCCTCTCCCTCTCATCTACGTTATTAGGGGAAGCAAAATCTGCCAATATATTTTTGAAACTTGACCTGCAAGGAGTTTACAATCTCGTCAGAATCAGAGGGAGATGAATGGGATTTCCCATTCAACACAGAGTATGGACACTATGAAAACCACAGTATGCCCTTTGGTTTATGTAATGTTCCAGCGGCTTTTCAGCATTTTGTGAATTTCATCTTCAGAGACTTCTTGAATGGCTTCATGGTGATATATTTAGGTGATATACTGATCTATTTCAGAATATTCAGCAACACTGGGAGCATTCCAAAGAGGTGCTCATCCATTTACAACGACGTTATCAATACCCTAATTCAGAAAAATGTCACTATGAAGTCAGAAATTTAATTTCCGGGCTTTCTAATATCCATAGAAAGGTCTTAGAAAGGACAAGTCTAAGGTGCAGGATATTTTGTAGTGACATCAACCCAAAACATGAAGAAGTTTGTGTGCTTCACCAGTTTCTGTCAACTGTTTTTTTAGGATTTCTCTATTATCATTAGATTTATAGTAGACTTGGCTAAGAAAAGAAAGACAGTTCACTGGAGTGAGGCTCAAGAGAAGGCCTTTTGTATTTTAAACAAAGTGTTCACTACTGTTCCTATTCTTCAACACCCTGATATTCAGCTTCATTTCATACTGGAAAAGGATGCTTCTTCTTTTGTCATAGGGACAAATCTCAGAGGACCCCAAAAACAGAAGTTCAATGTCCGATAGAATGCTGTTCTGACTCTGTTTAAGACAGAATGAAACCATGCCATTTATGATTGCGAATTATAGGCAATCAAAGAAGCCTTTTCAGACTGGCTGCATTATTTAAGATTACTGTATTCACTGAACATAAGAACCTACTCTATTTTGCTGCAGTGATTAGTGCTAATGCTCACCAAACCCGATGGTCCCCCTTTTTTTCTCAGTCCCAGTGTAATATTATGTGTTGTCTTAGTCATAGACAGTGCAAGGTGATGCTTTGTCCAGGCTGTCTGGAGAAGAAGAGGAGGCATGCTCACCTCTGAGTATATAAGCTACCACCACAGTGTTGTATTAAAGGATGGTTGGAATCTCTTCTTGGGGGATGTTGGTAATGCCCAGACATGAGTAAATGATCCGCCATGGTTGCAAAAGAAAACTGAAAGACAAACCCAAAGTCAACTAATTATGAATTGTGAATAGAATGTGAACTAACGAGGTGAGTCCTTGTACCTGCTTTGCAAGAAACTACAAGACTACTTTATGTGATTGTGTCATAACTCAACCAGTGGCAAATCATCACAGACAACAAAAGTTCCAAGAACTAATTAGCCATGATTTTTGGTGGCCAGAGTGGAGTGACTCTGTCAAAGAGTATGTCTGACGATGCACTTTGTGTGCTCAAGCCAATCCCTCTAATGGTAAGCCTGCTGGGTGGCTACAAGCAATGTCAACTCCATGGCAACCTTGGTCAGCTCTTTCTGTGAAGTTTATTGTAAAATTTCCAAACCTACAGCATACACACGTCTTCTCCCTGTCATAGACTACTTCTCAAAACTAGGAAATTTCTTTTTCTTAAAGAAACAATCTGCCTCATTTGAGTTAGGCCATATTTTCCTTCAACACATTTCATGTGTTCTTGGCCTTCCAGGTACCATCACTTCTGACAGGGAGTCCCAATTCACAGTCCAATTTTCAACAGAACTCCTAAAAAAGGTATCATTTGATTCACGTCCACCAGTTTTTACCCCCCCCAGACAGAGGGACAGACAGAATAAGTTAACTAGCAGTTGAACAGCACATTCTATCTTCCTAATGGATTACCAGTTAGTTAGTTCTTGCTTACATAGGTCTTTAGGAACATCCCCTTACTATGGCACCTGTGGGATTCAGCCCTGCGTGCTTCCCATTACCATTTCTCCCTCCAAGCTATCTTCAGTCTCTGACTAGCTCATTTAGATCCAATGCATCAGTCAGACACCACAGAAACATGTAGTGAAGGGCAAGGAAGATTACAAAAGGGATGCTGATTCACACAGCAGGCCTTCTCTTTCTTACCATCAGAGGCACTCTGTTTGGCTTTCCACAACATTTTTTACTTTTCCATGGTATAATTTGCACCCAGTTTGTAGGCCCCTTTAAGATCTCAGGGCTAATAGGAAATTCAATGGTTCTGAACTGGTGAATGCACCCAGTTGAACTCAATCCTAGAGTGAACCATATTAGTTTAGAAACCAGGAGTCCTCCACCTTCTCTGATAGTGGATGGGACTACAGAAAATAAGGTTGAGACTATTGTAGATTTCTGAAAATGGCCTGTTTCAGCATCTAGTGGCATGGAACAGGTATGATGTTTCTGAAAGATTCTGGGAACCAGCTTTATTTGTGAATGCCCCCCATTTAGTATATCAAAAGCAAGCGGATACTATTCCACCCCAGGTTTTGCCAACTCAAACTAGCGACAGCAAGTGCTCCTGTATTTGCTTTCTCTAGCCCCCATTTTCCTCTGCTTGCTTTTGTAAGGTATTTAGATGGTCAATACTTCCAGAGAGATTTGAGGGCATCAAGTGCTGGTGGGAGCTAACTGCTCTAGTTCTCCCTGCTTCACAGGGGAGCTCTGTTCTGTCCCGGCAATCCTTTTCTGGATTCCACATTGCAGTAACCTTCCTCTAATTAATGGGAGCAATTAGTGAAAAGCCACAACTATACTCTAAGACCCTTGGGTACACCCAGTGTTACAGGACCTCCAGATATGGGTGAGTAATGCAAACAAAGCCCTCTAAGAGAGGCCTCTTCAATTTTAGATATCTTGGTCCCTGCTGTATAGATTTACAGAGAGCTTTCAGCCTTTTACTGCTGTTGCGGGATCCAATCAGTAGTACCACTCACTATAGGGCTCCTGAACATCAGTATGTTGGCGATCTTACGCCCAGATTTAGTGCCGCCTTAGCGTAATTTTTTTTATGCTAAGGTGGCTTTTTCCCTGCTCCATATTTACAAAATGTAAAATGCATGCATTACACCACTTTGTAACCTTTTGTGCTACATTATGCCTGCGCCAGACATACTGTATGCAAAGGGGGCATTCCCCCATGATGGGGGCTGAAAAAATGGCGCAACTAAATCTATGAGATTTCTTTGCATCATTTGTTTTGGCACTTTTAACGCCTGCTCACAGCAGGTGCTAAAAGGGGGCACACAATTATTAATAATGGGCCCCTATGTACTGTTCAGGGTTAGCGCCAACATTTTGGCGCTAACCCTGAACAGCGCATCAATAGCGTCAAAAATTTTGATGCTATTGCCCTCGACCCTGTGCCATGGTGCCATATCTTAGTTGAGGCACACACATGTTGGCGGTTGCTGAGGGGCGCAAGGAAAGTGGCGCTGCACTGGGTGCAGCACCACTATCCTTAAATCTGCTTCTTAGTTCTTTGTCCTTTCTGTGCAGCTGGGATCCCCCTTTCTCTACACCATCCTCCGCAGAGCACTCTAGTATTACCACTGTTGTAATTTGCTACTTCTAAGCTCGCCTACGTTTCAACAATCTACAATGTAAACTACAAATCCTTGAAAACCAGATAATGCTTACAATGTTTGGATTACATAGATGGACCAGAATGTGTCCAGTTTCAGCAGAATTGCACTGGCTCCATAGTTCACAAGCACATTTGATTAACGGCCATGTGTATAATCATAATTAACTAGTTCTTTTACTAACAAGGGCAACTTTGCATGGGGGAGTAAGTAAAGTGGTACATTCCTAATAGTGCGCTTTATTCCTCTACAGCCTTTATAATGTATGCACACTTTTAAAGAGTTAGTTAAAGCAGACGCTCCTTCATTGCGTTGGTGGGTACACAGTGGAATCTTCTGCCTTCAACTCTGAGATCTCTTCAGGACCATCTTCCCTTTAGGAGAGCCATAAAAATGATTTAGCATTTTAGTAATCAATGCAGCACTTCTGTATTGCCTGAGATTTTAACGTATGATTGGTGTCACATAGTAGGTGCTTAATCGGCACACTCTATAAAATAATTAACTTTATTATCAATAACCTTTTCCACAGTTAGTTGACCTCTTCCCTTGTATTAGATACGCCCCTCAGATATAGCTCCTCTATCAAGGTTAGGACCCAAGTCTCTTGTACAGCTCCTTAGTTAACACACAGCTGGGTTGGTGACTCTACAATCCACTCCTCTTACCAAGGTTCCAGGCAATGCAACCTTTGGCTCTCATGTTACGATCTACAGTCACCATAACATAATCTGCACATCTAATTTTCTACCTCCCAACCCTTCAGATAATAATACTTGATAAAATATGGTAAAGATCTAATCTAGTTTACAAACTATGAAAAATGAGAGAGACATTGCACTATAGTCCAAACGTTTTCATCTCAATATGTCAAAATAAAATGTTGAAACAGTTTCTTGATAATCTAATCTTAACATCATATGGTTGAGTTCATCAACATGTTTTGTTTCCTTAAAAGCTGTTCTTTATTCAATTTTCAATGCATATTCAAAAACACAGCAAATGCATTTCATCCCATTCTTCAGGACTGATATCCAAAGCATATATGAAACACAATTAAAATCATTTTGTATACAATAACAGTTACATACAGAACTATTTTCTCACTATAGAAACAGATTTTTCTTCCAATAAGTTAACTTTGCAGCTAGTTAAATCGAAATCGCACCCTTCTTTTGCTATTTACTGTTTTCTTAATAACTGTTCTTTATTACATTTTCAAAGCAAATCAAAATGACACAGCCAACACATTTCGTCTCATACCATGGAACTACTTCAGGGTTGTTAACCGGGTATACATGATGGGTAAATGTGGGATTTAGGGAGTGTAGGTACTGTGTTTAATTGACCTTGACACTTAGGGCCTAGGGGCATATTTATACTCCGTTTGCGCCGAATTTGCGCCGTTTTTTTCGACGCAAATTCGACGCAAAACTAACTCCATATTTATACTTTGGCGTTAGACGCGTCTAGCGCCAAAGTTCATGGAGTTAGCGTAATTTTTTGGCGTGAACACCTTCCTTGCGTTAATGATATGCAAGGTAGGCGTTCCCGTCTTAAAAAATGACTCCGATGCATATGCGTCGTATTTATACTCCCGGGCACAAATGACGCCTGGGAGTGGGCGGGTCTAAAAAACCTGCATTAGCGCCAGATTTTAGCGCCTGGGTCAGGGCAGGCGTTAAGGGACCTGTGGGCTCAGAATGAGCCCAGAGGTGCCCTCCCCTGCCCCCAGGGACACCCCCTGCCACCCTTGCCCACCCCAGGAGGACACCCAAGGATGGAGGGACCCACCCCAGGGACATTAAGGTAAGTTCAGGTAAGTATTTTTTTTTAAAAAAAATTGTGGCATAGGGGGGCCTGATTTGTGCCCCCCTACATGCCACTATGCCCAATGACCATGCCCAGGGGACAGAAGTCCCCTGGGCATGGCCACTGGGCAAGGGGGCATGACTCCTGTCTTTGCTAAGACAGGAGTCATTTCAATGGGGGTTGGGCGTCGTAAAAAAATTGCGCAAATCGGGTTGAGGCGATTTTTTTGCCTCAGCCTGACTTGCACCATTTGTGGACGCCCATACGCCATTTTCCCCCTACGCCGGCGCTGCCTGGTGTACGTTGTTTTTTTTAACGCACACCAGACAGCGCCGGCGGCTAACGCCGGCTAACTTCATTGAATAAATACGGCGCCCGCATGGCGCTTCAGAATGACGTTAGCCGGCGCTAAATTTTTTGGCGCAAAACTGCGTTAGCGCAGTTTTGCGTCAAAAAGTATAAATATGGCCCCTAATTTATACTTGTTTAACGCCGCTTTTGCATCATTTTTTGACCCAAAAGTGGCACAAAGTCACAAAATTCAATTATATTTTGTGAGTTTTCGCCGCTTTTGCATAAAAAAATGACACAAATGCGGCACTAAAAAAGTATAAGTCAGGCCCTTAGTACCATATGTTCTTGAATGGATTACGTGGCTAAGGAGATTTTGTTGATTAATTATGAAGAATTGAAGTGAGGGCTATTGGTCATTGGGCTAATCATGGATTTTGTATTTGGTTGGAAGAACAATACTTGATTTTGATTAACATTAGCAATTACAAGAGGACAAATCCTGTGTATCAGAAACCGAAGAGGACATGATTTTAGTTCTGGGTTTATTACATAATTTCCTTTTAGTGCTTATATAAAATCATGACACTGCAATATGGCATTTGCTTGTGCACAATGCCATATCTTGATGTGGCACCTAAGCACAACACAAAGCACAGGTTTGGATAATCTTAGTACTGTAATAGTTTATAGGAATCTATTGTTGTAATTTGGCGTTTTAACTTCCGTAAACAATTGCTTGCAATCAACTTTGGATTTTTACTATAGTATATCAGAGTCATGTTAGATTGTTCTCGGAGGAGTTAGCAGCATGGATATGTGCCATTCCAAATGGCCACTACGCAGCATGCCACTTATAGACTATTGAAATAGTTTACCGCTTAATTAATTGTGTACTTGTGTAGTAGTTATCATGTATTATCATAACAGCTGCAAAGGTCCGTATATTGAAATAAAGCCGGTGATATTGATTTAAATTATATTTGAATTCAATATAAACTTTACTCTTACGGCAAATGTTTAAAAAAAAAGGTGTCATGCCAAGATGGCGACTGCATGCCACACCTCAAAGATTTATTGTTTAGAAAACCCTGGAAGTTATAGGTACGTTTTTTGCTGGTCATTGTAGCCATACATATATGTACCATTGTAGTGTGTTTTGTTTTTCACCTATGATTGGAGAAAAATGGTGATGTATATAATGGACTGCGGTTTAGCTGCTTGAAGATGACAAGTATTCCATTCTAAGCCAATGGTGGCACAAGAAAGTTGTGCCCAATTTTCATATATGCTAGATAGACACCCTACAGTTCTCCATGTAACAACTCAGAGCAGGTAATCTATGAGTGTATGGATAAAATAGGGAAAAAAAATACTGCACTGTAAACAGCTTTGTGGTAAGACTATACAAATAGGAACATGACCCTTTATTATGCTACTCAATTCAATCTATTAGCATGTGATTCAATACTATAACAAGATGCTCACATTAGTGCCATACGTTTTTAATGCTTGCCGGTTCTATGCTTTGGAGTACTGTGGATAAACTCTTTACAATAGATTTCTGCTCTATAGACATTTTCTGCATTTTTTAAAATACTTTAAAAATGATTCAGATCCCTGAACTGATTCGGTTCTATTTTCTGACAATATTAATTATTCGATGTTGTATTTATGGACTGTAACTGTCCATATACCAGTTATAAATTGCTATTTTTTCAGAGGCATTTTACAGGCAGTAGCAATAAGCCATATGAAGAATAAAACTATTAACTAAATATACATGTATGGTTGATTCAGGTAAAAGGGAGTAACTGTAAAGAAAGACATATAAGAAACAACGAGCCCAAACTTTATTGTGGCCAGCCATTGGATTGTTCCATGTAGAAAATGAAGGTATGAGTCAGCCATTTCTTCAGTCTGAATATATCAGTGTAATATTAGGTGTTAGGCGTGAAACACAACTAATAAGAAATAAATGCAGAAATCCTTATAACCACTTGTTCTTGTGTCTTGATCCTTTGATACAAGAGTGGCAAAAGAAGCGTGCAGTTTTGAATTAACCAGGTACACAGATAATTTATTAGAAGCAAAATGGGTTACTACGGTGGGATTAGAGTTAGCTATGTAACTATTATTGTATATACAGTGATTTTAATAGTGTTGTGTATATATTTTTAATATATATATATATATATATATATATATATATATATATATATATATATATATATATATATATATATATATATATGTATCGCAGAACAGTTCTGTGATACGTGCCGAAACACATTGGCTGTGTCAGGTCAAATCGACTTTATTTAGCCAAAGTTAGCCACAATAGAACACTATTACAAATACATGAATAAATACATTTAAAAAGAGCAAATAAAGGATAAAAAAAAATCCACATAATCAATAAAAAAAGTCTTAATACAGCATTTCACTACTCAGTACTGTCTTATGTTACATTGGAGGCAATAATAAAAACTTTATACAAGCAAGCATAAAAAGATTGCCATGCTGGCGAACATACAGTTAATCCATATCAATACCTCGTTTTTATTGCCAGCAAGCATTTTACAGAATTAATCGCTGCGTAATATACTTGCAGGCTGCCGAATTGCTGTAAGAAAGAAATAGCTTGTTTATATGGTCTAATACTTGTGTCGCGTAAGAGTGGGGCTAAAAATGTTTCAGATGAGAAGTATATAGGGTGCAAAATAGCATAAAGTGAACAGCCCTTTGCTTTGACGAATTATCATAAGGGAATATTTGAAAACCATGGGCCCTGGATTGGGAAGGCTCACAGGAAGGGTACGATATTAAAAGGCAGCTTCGTAAGGAGAAATATGTGCCAGCTAATAGTACTAACTGTTAAATAAACCTCTGCAGAAGATCTAACAATTGGCACTGAGAAAAAACCCTTCGGGCTGCGAGGCTTGTCTTGCCTCATAATGAGTCTTTTGACACAAATTAAACAAGCATTTGAAATGCAATGGGTCTTGCGTTTACTCGAGTTAGAGCTATTAACCTTGTGAAGTAAAACAGTTGACATAAGCAAGCCGATTCAAAGTGCCACGTCCGCCATGAGCATGAACGGGAAGGAGAGACACAAAAAGAAAAAGAAGTTCACTTGCAGTCCAGCGTATCGGCAAACGTGCAATTATCCATGTAACAGGATCGATATCCAAGGCAGTAACAAAACCGCCCCAAGGAGGGACAAACGTAAAACATTTATCAATGAGAACAAAGGATTTCTGAAAGTCAAGCCCATCAACGGTGGTGATGGGAATGTGGTGGGCGTGATTAAAAGCCCACAGATAGATTACAACAGGTCAAAGCTTGTGTACTCAACCTAAAAGCTAACCTTTGACCATTTCTCTTGAGTGAATTGGGATACTCTCTGCTTTAGCATACATTTCAGGAATCCCCAGATCACTAAAGTTGTACTTGATATATGCCAGCGATGGGATGTCAAATGCAGGGTCTGGGCACTCAGAAATTACAGATCTAGTGAATTGGGATTCAGGATTACTCCATACCCTCAACCATAGAAGTGGGGGATTGAGTTTAATAACATCTTCCACGAATCCTAAGCCAACTTCAGCATGGCATACACAGGTGGAAGCAGACTGTGGGAGGGCCAAGAGTCTGTGTAAGAATCTATTTTCACCTTTTGTATGCTTTCAACATCAACGTGCCCCCATACTCCGGCAGCATAAGTACCGATCATGACTCATTTGCTTTTGAAAATGTGGGCAATCTTCCTTATTGGCTTACGGCCCAGTCTTGATGGAAATCGTAAGACCGAGTCAATGGCTTTCCGGAATTGAAGGGACCTAACATTCAATAGAAACGTCTAGTTATTTCCTGCATTTATAAGGATGCCCAGGTAAGTGACATTTTTAACTTTGTTCACTACCTCCCCAGCCATACAAAACGTCTTAGATTTGGAGTTCTTCAGCCTACATTTCATAACAAATGACTTTGATAAATTAATTTTCAACCCCAAATTATTCATAAAAGTGCAGAAAGCATTGACTGAGATTTGTAGCCCATTAGCAGATCGTCCAATAACACTGCGTTGTCTGCGTATAATACTGGGACCAGGCGAGGGCTCAACTTGGGCAGATCTTTGCCCACTGTGCATAAAAAATGCTCCAGGCCTTTAATATGAAGTAGGATAAGGAATGCAGCCATAATAAAGCCCTGGCAGACCCCTAGAGTTGAATTTATTTGCGGAGAGAGTTGGCCCTCATTGCCATACCAAATCTTGGCATATGTATGCCAGTGCAGAGAGTGGGTCAGATTAATTAAAGCCTTTGCTATGCACGGACAATCCATTATGTCCCAAAGCGTAGGGCGCTGCACTGTGTCAAAGATACAATTAAGGTCCATGAAAAAGGAACTACTATATTTTGACTTTCCAGCTGCTTCCTGATCCTCTCACCCTGTAGTCTAATTTCTGCCTTTCTTACTGCTAATATCTCCTCGTATGCCCGTCTGGCAATAATTATTTCATGGAACTTCTGCAGGGCCACTGTTAGGCATTTATGGGCTAAAGTACAGGAATGGTTAAACCAGCCAAGTTCAGCCTTAATAGAGTGTTTACACAGTGCTAATGTACATGCAATACAAGTGCATAAGGAATAATACACATGGGTGATGATCTGTGGATTTCCCCCTTTTTGAGAGCCCATGCTAAGTGACAGCTGAGTTTTGCTGACCAAATCTTGCATACATTGGTCTTTCTTAACCTTTTCACTTTGATTCTGACCCCCCTAATACGCGAGGAATCAATTTCCTTTGCACAGTGTCTATGCACAAGCTTCTACAAGAACAAATGCAAGACGTACAGTCAGCAGTTTATGATCCCTAATACAACTAGGGATCCTCTTGTACTTCTTTAATATTGAGGCAAGAGCCGAAGAAAACACCATAAAGTCAATGTTACTGCAGTTTCCATTTCCCTTATAAGTAGGAAGTATAATTATGTGGGGCAACTTGTCATTGTGGGCAGAGACCAGATTTTAAGTCAAGATAATTCTATTTAACACATCCCCATATGGGATATATGTCTAAAATGTGTCTGTTCCTCTTCTGCAACATCTTGTAGACCACAGTCAAAGCAGTACTCGGATTACAAATAAGTGTGTTAAAGTCACCTAACCACAAAATCTGAACCTCTTTATTGTGTTTGTCCTGGAAATCTGACAAGTGAGCCTCGAGATCACCAATGACCTTGGTTAATGAGGGGTCAAAGATGTTGCAGTAAAAGTTGATCAATAGCAAATCTAATGAGTTGTAGATTTAAAAAGTATAACTTGGTAAAATGGAGAACGATTCAACTCCTCTAAAACCATTTAACAAGTTTAACTGAGACTAATGTTACCAGGCCTCCTTTCGATCTCCTCACTGAGGACGCAGGGATGCAGAATGAATAATAGCTATTTAAACAGCAGAAGTCGGAAGTCCAAGTCTCCTGGCAACCTATAACAGTATAACTATTTAATAGATGCAACCAACCTGGGTTCCCATGCTGGATTGAAGCCCTGTCATATTCCAAGAAATCACCCTTAGACCTTGGTGGACAACAAGTCTGGTCCCCTTGTAGCACAGAATTGTTAAGCATGGTACATGGCAGTCAGTCCATTTGATTGAAAACAACCAGACATTTAAATCTCCTGGTAATTACTACAGTGCAAACGGGATTAGGCTTGTAATCACTAGTTCAGTTGTTGGGTTTATAGGGGCCAGCAGGTGCATTAATCGGGCCATAAAAATGTCTTGGGGGGAGTCTTGATGGTTCCTAATTCATATGCTAATTAATTTAGACAGTGTAAGAATGCATGGGTGAAGGGCGGGTTTTTTAAGTTAACAATCATTCAGTCCTGAGGAAAGTCCTTCATATGGGTGCCAATCCAGTCAAATCTTCTGACAAGAAGAATTTGAGCATGAAGGTTGCATGTCCATCCGGAATGTTTTCTAAGGCAGTGAACAATTTGATTTTGGAGTGATGCATGGTCTTCCTTCAGGGGGTGCACCAGTCTGGGAACATTCTTCATGACAATAATACACAGAGCACATTCGGGGGAATTTGAATATATGCTGCGTTTACTGCAGAACATGCTGTGCTAACAGAACTCATGTTTGCATGTCGTGCAGATGAACAACGGAACCTCTGTGTTCTGCGTTGGTTACTATTGAGGGATGTCCCATTCATGTAGATGCCTCATTAACAATCCCCAAAGTTGGATGTGACGTTCTGAGCTCCATGCTACTGCGGTAATGGCTATACAGGGGGGGGCTCCTAGATGGCTCGCTTTTACTCTGGCCGGATGCATTACAGACATCAATTTATTGTCTAAATCCTTGATTTTGCCTAGGACTTCAATAAAAAGCCTTTGAATGTTTCCTCCACTTTGCTCAGTTTATTGAGTCCTTAACCACAGTGATCCTTAAGTCTGGCCTTAAGGTCTATCAGGTCTTGGGGTGCTCTTTTACCATTGGCACTATCTTGCTTAGCGCAGGAGTCATTGGGTGCAGCCTTCGATATTTCACTGTGAGGTCTCACCACATCCTCTCCCCTCTTGGAACCTGGATTGTCCATTTCCTTGTCCTTGACATTTCTTTTCCTTTTAGTTGGAGGTGTACAAGGAAGAGTAGAAGTTAATGCTACAATATCCATCAAAGAATCATTGGATACAGATGGGGTTTGATGTACGAAGATTAACAGAATATTTGCATCCCACCTTGTTTGCCTCTATGGGCTGTGGGTGGGGAGCTAAGGCCCTCAGGTGTGGTCATGCACTCACCTGGTTTCGACCACAGAGACAATGCTAGACCTTTGATCCCACCTGGAGCAGCAAATGAAACAAGTAACAGCAACCTTAATTCCCCCACTGCCTCAGAGGGGAAGGCGGGATGGGACAAAATAAGAAAAAGATAGACTTGCCTCACTAGGTCTCCTCTGCTGCCTATGGTGTTTAAACAGTTATTTACAACTATAACACTTATAGGCGTCATCATAAATAAGGCTTCAAAGCAGATACGAATTCAAAAAGGAAAAAAAAAAGATTTTTTCTAGCACTCCCCAGAATGTCCAATACAACAAGGTTCAATTCAAGAAATGCAAGAATCAGGATTATGCGCGCAAAGTCATTCTGAGTCCTTAACACAAAGATCTTGTTGAGCATGCAAACATGAAGACCTTCAGATCAGAGTCAAAGAAAGCGTGAAGCACCAACGAGGCAACATGTTTGAAGTGCTAGGACTTTCAAAATGTAGGTTCACTTAATATCAATATTTCAAGAATAGGTTGCTATCCTCAAAATAACTCAGTCATAGACAATACTCAAAACTGAACTATGCACTAACCTGAGAAACAGTACTTAGCCTAGAATTAGGATCTTCAACTGGAATCTGGAGGAAGGCCAAAGGCTGAGAAGCAAGAAGCTACAAGAGGAGGTTGAATTGCATCTCTGAACGTAGACACTCAAGACGTCAACAGAAACAGGAACACAGGATCACAGGAACACAGGAAGGCTTGGAAGACTAGAGCAATGGGGGTTCTGGGCGACTCAGAAGGTGAGTGCAGGGAAGATGCTTGTGCAGGACTTGAACAAGGCCAAAGGCTGACTCTGGGTTTAGATGGGTCTTATATACCTGATTGAAAGACTGTTTCAGAACGGATTGTGGCTCTCATGGAAGGGCTGGAAAGCTCCAAAGGAAAACTGACAGAAAACATGTAACCTTTTGCAGATGCAGGTGAAAATGATGGTTGGAAATAATTAACCGAATTGAACCAAGAGAATTATCCCTTAGAGTCAATAGATCATGCCAGTTGGCACCAATAACCAAGACAGGTGGAAAAATACGCTTAATGGTTACATGCAATAGGTTAAGGCGGATAGATCTAATAAATTAGGAAACACATGATACTCTTACAGGCATGCAACCAGGGGAAGCAACGGTACAGGAGGTTCAAAGGAAAACAAACAAAGGAGGCCGAGAGGTGCCAGAGGGAGAAGGCGACTTGAGCTCTGTGCGCAAATCCAACAGAACAAAAGGGGTTTGTGACAGGTTTCATCTTTCTTTCCATATTAACTATTGGATTAATGGCAGACAGTACATCTGCTCCTGCATCCAACAAGAGAGGTGATTTCCCAACAAGAGAGGTGATTTCCGCAAGGTAAAATGTATTCTGGCCTCCACCTGTATTATTTCTGTGTCAATAACCCCCATCACCAAAATCAAATAGTCGTTGATAAATTTAGTGGTAGTGCTTTTCTTGTTTCCACTTCCTTTTCCCCACATTTATGGCGGGTAAATAGCAGTGAATTATAAATTGTTACCTTAGTGTTCCTTTTTAGACCTTTATTTTCAAATTGTGGAGCCAGGAGATCGGGCCCAGCCCAGGATCATGCAGATACGGACGGGTGCAGGTGGTCCTGCTCTTGGCCAGGTCTTTGCCCGCACATGTGCTCAGGTGCGCTCTGCGTGCCTCCCATGAAGTAGGTTTGGAGGGCAGTTCTTGTAGCTCTAAATATGAAGTTGTGACTCCTCAAGGAGGCTCAGGGCAGTATGGGCCTTGTGGTGTCCCCCTCCAGCTGCCTCCGTCAAACACCTGCACATATTTTATTATTCCACTTCTTTGGACTGGGAAAACTCTTGTTCATTATGGAGACTAGCAAAACAGAATGTGGCGGTTTGAGGGGTCATTTAAGTGGATTCACAGAGACCTGGAGTAAGAGCGAGAAGGTGTGCCAAAGAGTTCATACAAGTTCATACTAAAGGCTGGTTTAGAAAAAAAGGCAATCATAGCTACTTGTCTAGGCGAAAGGATATGACCAGTTAGTAAAGACTGTGACGAGGAAGGCAGAAGAGGAGGTAAACATTGACTGTTTCTTTTGAACATGCTTTGAAAATTTAGTAAAGAAATTTTTTTAGAAAACAGAACGTGCTGTTCATGTGATGTCAAGATGAGAAGACCAGGAAACTATCAGAATGTTTCATTTCGGCATATTGAGATGCCTACATACAATTTTAGATAAGAATACAGTGTCTCCCTCGTTTTTCATAGTTTTTATAATAGAGTGTGTTGAGAAGGTAAACCTAGGGAGGTGGGCACTAAGAATACAATAATAATCTGAGTATTACTATAATATGCTGCACAGTTTGTCACAACTGTTTCCCTACCTTTTTTATGACCTAATCTAGTTTACTTTCGTAATTTTGTTTTTTTAAAGTATAGATTGTGAGGTTGTCAACAATGATACTCCTATTCGTGTCTAAATAGCCATTGTTCACCAATAAATGAAACAATGTTTTATTTCACTTTATTCAATATAACTGGGTCATTAATGCCCAGGTTATAGGGGCCCTTGAGTACCTACAATGGAGTTTGTTGTGCATCTTCAAAATTAAATTAACAGCTTCTCACTATGGTCTACATTATATCTGGTATCATAATTTTGGTATCGCTCTCAGTAAATATTAACGCTGCCAATTATTTTACTAATAGAGGCTCCTTATTCATGACACTTTGGTGGTTAAAGACACTCACGGGAATTGCCCCCCGCACACAGCTAAAGCTATTGGAAGTGAGACTTAAAAAAATTCTAGGGACCTCATTTACAAACAAATGATGGAGAACAACGCTGTGCCAAATTTGGCAGCGCCGCTGTCAGTCATTTTCAAAACGCAGGGATGCTCTGTATTAACAAAAATACGATGCACCCCTGTTTTCCCCCTGGCGCTTTATTTGCTGCCGAGCGCCAACGCAGCCACCCTTACGCCATGGGGGAGATAGTTTTTGTGCAGGCCGGGCTACCTTCCTGCACAAAAACAATCTTCAATGGCAATTTGTTCTTTCTAATGAAAGCATTTCTCCTTGTTGCACCATGCTAATGCCACCCCCGGGGTGGCATTAGATTTTGGCACTGCCTCAGATTTACTAAACCTCAAAAATCTGGGGCAGCGTCAAAATGCAATATGTCAACACCAACACTCATTGCTGGCCCCTTCCACACAAAGTGTTGCGTTTGAAGGGGGACGCATTTACAAGGTGGCGTTAATCCACAAAAGGTGGCTTAACACCACCTTGTATATACTGCGCAGTGCACAGCGCCCCCAAAGCGTCACAAAAAGTGACGCTTCAGTGGTGCTAGGGTTGATTAAGGCCTCTTACTATCAGGTCTCCTAGGAGAATATGGCATCAAAGTGGGTGATCACCTATTCTGCTATTCAAGCAATATTATCTAAGAAAGTGGGTGCATTCCCAGTTAGTTATTGACCTGAGTGGAGTTAAAGGGCCCTTGGTGAAGCTGAGGGTCCTAGTCACCCTGGTCACTAACTACCTCAGAGTGTCTCCCCTCGCCATTGATGATACTACTATTTTAAATTATACATTTGGGATTTTTTAGTTATAAGGCTCCACCATTTTGTTGTAAATGACTGGTTTTGAGGCTCACAAAAATAATATGGAGAGGGTGATTTAAATCATGATATAAACCATTTGCTGTTGGCGCCACACCACCAGTGGGGATTGTGGTGAATTCTGAGATGATTTAATTCTGCAGAGATTTGGTGAACCATGTTTGAGAGAAAATAGATATGCCTGGTCATTTTCTGACAAATATTATGGTACGTTCTCCTGAAGCTTAAACGAGAACATTCTTTTGTTTTTCTTTGCATGAATTCTCAACCACCTTCTTCATTCATGTCAGAAAAAAGTCTGACATGATGAGTGAAATATGACTTTTTAACAGCTGTAGCAGTCTGTCATTTGATTCTCAGGTCTTCTACTGCCATTTCACTACAGAAATCTAAAGATCATTTACTAAAAAGACACACAACGTTGCACAGTAACTTGCTGTGCTGAGATGCATTAGAGAATAACACAGAGCCATATGTACTAAGACTGCACTGTTTTGCTCTCTCCCGAATGCTGGCTCAGAATTAGGCTGCCTAGGGCCCTTTATACATATTTAGACAATAGTCAGAAATAAAAAAAAATCTACTCACTCTCTCGCTATGGCGAGTGCGATTTTATCAGGGCATGTTATTTTTAAGGCCCACTGGCCAGTTCTGGCGAGAGAACTTGAGCTCGCAAAAAACAGGTGTTCTGTTCATTCTGAAAGTTGAAAAGCAATAATGATGCCATTAAATATTGTTTTTAACTAGTCACATTTGCTGTGTGTCAAAAACAGATGTCAATTGTCAGCTTTTGTCTTCTTAGCAGTTGCTGCTTACTTTATCCAGGATATTTGTGCTTACTTTTCTTTCTCTGATTGCAAAGTTAGAGGATTTTGTATGTCAACTGTCTCCCAGTCGTGCTGGGCTCCAGGAACTATGAAACAAAGGGGTTTCGTATGTCCGTTTTTTAACACACAACATTTAAATAGCTTGTAAATGAACAGTACACATATTTCAAAGTATATCAGCAGTTAGTATAGCATATTGTTTTGTTATTCAGAAGTGTATTGGAAACAAAGACTTTAACATGATAAAAAACAAATCAGAATACTTTACATGGTGATTTTCAAATAATAAAGATTTGCTGAAACTCAATTTTCAATCATTATTGTTTGTACACAGTATAGTTTTATCAGTAAAACTGCATGTCAGAGGGATGTTTTGTGGCCATTTAAATGGACAATTTGCTGCCTGTAAATGACAGTTTGTTTCCACATCACACTTTAGTAATATATTTATATTAAGTGAGTTTTTAAAACGTGAACTCTAAAACATTCCTGCCCCCGCAACAATGCCAATGCTGTTAATGAACTAAGAGGCAAGTCAAGGGTCATGGGTACCCAATATCTGTGCTAGATTCCTGTCATAAATGGACCAAAGGTTTAGTCTATTAAATCAAATAAAATAATTTTTGTTACAGCAGACATGCTGAAGTCACATATTTGAAGGTCCTCTAATTTGTGATAATGAAGAAAAAGGCAGCTCAGTGAAATACAAAAAAGCCCAGCAGCACATAATTTGGGACCAGTTTATTGATGAAGAGAATTACTGTTAGGTAGATTATTAAAGGCACTAGCCCTGCAGGTCTGGTAACATTTTTTTGCTTTTTCGAGGGCTGACAGTGCAAGGGTGTGTGTGTTAAACATCTAGCATAGGTTAGAAGGGTAGCCCTCCAGTACAAACTACTATGCTTAGACAAAATGTAAAACGTTTACCATTTTCGATGTTTGCTGTGCAGTGCAGCACACGTTACTATTTACTATGTTTAGCAGACAGGGCTTAGAGTGAAAACCTCTGAGAGGTTACTCAGGAAATGACTATGTTCCATCCACGGAATACCCCCCGACATAAATTAATTCAAAGCAGCGCAAAATGCTGCTGCTCTGCATTACCTTCAGCCAATTTTCTGACAAGTACTTTAGAAATAAGCATTTTTCACTTGTTTGTGTCCCCTTAGTGATGTAAATCCAGCACACAATGTTAGTAAATATGCCCCCTAGAGTGCTAACATTTTATAATCAAGAGAAAAGATAAGCATTCCTGAATGCCATCCATGGCATAGAATATGTGTTATTAAACATAAACCCGTTCCCACGGACTAGCTGAAGTAAATGCCATTTGGGTGTCAATGCTGATAACCAGTTGGTTAATAATTTGCGGGAAAGTGTGGGGTTTTAGCCATTCATGGCAGAACACATTTTTAATAGGTCAAAATAGTTATTGAGCGAGAACGTTCAGCACCTCTTTTCCATGTCTGTTTCTTCAGAGGATCCATTTTGTTTATCACTTAATATCTCCTTAATTTTAAAATGGTAACATTTCTGGTAGACAAAGAAGGATTTTGTTATCATCTTTGTGTACATGTATGGGAGATCTTTTAGACGTGCAGAAAAGTATTTACAGACAGAGCTCATATGTAAAAATAATAGATTTGTGCTTCTCTCAGTCATAAGACCCTCCAAATTATTTGATGTTTAGACTTTTTTTTACTTATTGTCACTTCCTTTCATCAGTAGTAGCTTCTCACTGCATACATTTGCACACGCTCCAAAATCACTGTTACTGTGAATTAAATGTAAGGCAATCTTAAAACATATTTAAAAATGTATATTTATTGCCTATAAAATATTAATTGGTTTAGTTAATAAAAAAGTACTGTGAGAAATTGAATTATTATTCGTGGTGGGTGACTACCCACCTCAAGGAACAATCGCAACCCTGGTCAATGTGAATCCTCAACATGACTAAATTAACCTGAGTTCAAGACCCTGGTAGATATGTCACAGAGCAGACAGGCTTCACTTAGGGCAATGTGTAAAGTAATTATGCAGTACCAAAACAGTTAAAAAATCTAAATGCAAAGCAATACAATTTACTAAACATTGAATAAACAAAATGACACCAAAATGACAAAAAACTAAAAAGGTGAACCGTCAAGTGCATTTTTAATGGTTTAAGTGAAAATCACACCATAAAGCATAAAACAGCAATGATAGACTATGATCACAGTAGGCAGGGACCTTGGTGCAATTTAAGGCTGACTAAGATAGAACATTGGTCGAATACTCCAATCAGGTTTATTCTGGTCAACATTTTACCCTCTGATTTAGGACCTGATTTATATCTTGGCTGTGGCCTGCCTGATTTAAATACAGATTACTCTGTCTCTGGCATTATTAAACCCCTCTGATGGTCCTATGGTGTAAGGCCCGTCAGAGGTTGACCTCTAATTTTGTCCACCTAATTTAGATGGGTGGAATTAGAGGTCAGTTTTCACTGCCTGTCACCACCATGATAAACCCTGACAATAAGGGCAGGGAAACTACAAAATGATCCCCTAGCATTGGTAGAGGACTCCCTTGGCAAGGAAAACATTGTCTTTTTTATTTTCAAACACAAAATCTAGCTTCAGAATTTTCTTTTTGAAAATAAAAAAGAAAACAATGTGCTGTATGGCTCTGTCATGCTTGATAGAGCCATGTGTCAAAAAGAAAAAAGCATTGAAAGGAGCCATCATGATGGCGAATGCTGGTAATGCTTTAAGAAATGTCATAATTTGGCAGGTGGAGGTTGAGTCACGGTGACAGAGTGAGTTACTCTGTCACCCTGACTACCAAACCTACATCTGCCAAATCATAAATCAGCCCCTTAGTTGTTTAAGTCCCAATCCACTGAGGGAGTACACTTCTAAAGCCCCACAGAACATCAGTTGAGACACTTAGAGTCTCACAGGGTGCCAATTGCCACGGATTGGTTGAATTTCTCTGGGAAAAGCCCTCTTGTAGCTTGTTGGATCCTTGGGCCTTTAACTGGAGGCCAACCTTATGAGCCTTTGAGTCTACTTCTTTGTCCTGTACAAAGGGAGTGTGTCCAGTCCTTCAGTGCTCCTCTCAAGTTACCCAAAGAAGGTCCATTCTTCTTCCGATATTCTGCAGGACTAATAAGTGTTTCGGCGTGGGTACCTGGAGTTGGCAGATTCATGCCAGACACTAACTGGTGGGTAGGAATGTCTCCTGGGCAAGTCGTAACCAATGGGATAAACATTCTTGGGGCCAACCCTACCCACCTTGGGCATTTTCAAGATGTTGAAAGTCTTCAGACATACTAACTTTGAGCTCTGAGGGCTGGGGGTATGTGTGAGTTGTGTACTATTGTAATCCTAGTGAACTCCCACATCTAACAATAAAATCCATTTTAAAGCAGGCTGTGTACCCACAACAAAACCAAAAGACAGACATCTGGTAGGACAAAAGTAGAGACCTTCATTAACCAGGCAGTGTATCCATAAGAATTGTCTTGGCATCCTGTTCTCTCCCCTTTAAACTGTGCCCCAAGGGCAATATGTAATCCCAGAGACAGAAGTCTAGTAGGTCAAAAGCAATATGACAGTGAATCCACAGGAATTGTCTTGGCATCCTGTCCTGTATGACACAGTAATGTAATTAAGGATGCTGACAGCCACTCCCTCCATATTCTATTGTGCTCAGAGGCATTGTCTCTTCCCATTGACACCAGACTATTGTTTTACCCCAGGAGCCATTTCACACCTATTCACACATATTGAAGACTAACTACTGGCCGGGAGAAGTAGGAGAGCCAATGTTAATTAGATTTCAGATAATTAATACAGGGACAGGGGAACTTTCTACAAGTTGACTTTACTTAATATATATTAAAATCCAACTTCACCATTCAATTGAATTTTAATAACTATTAAAAATAATTGTTTCATTATTTTCCTAGCTGGCCAAATGCATGAGATATAGTATTAGCATTTTAATCTATACTCTGGTTTTCTACATAGGATAGATAGTTGGGCATGCCACAGTGAACAGATTTTGGGTGCTAGCCTCTTTAAGAACTTGTCGACATTACATTTTTATGTATCCTTCTTTTTATTACCATGCACCCTGCTTTTTGGGCTACAAGGCCTACATAGGGATGACTGACGAATATTTAAAAGTGAGGTTTTAACCTATCAAACGGGTTTATTTTGATAGACCAAATTGTAGTTTTTACAATGTTGCAGTAAGGCTTTCATAGTAAGCCTGACTTCATATATTTTCACTGCCTCTGTAGTGAATGGCACAAGCGGTGCTGTAGTCCACTAGTGGCATTCAACTTCCATGCTCTGGATACACCTTGTACCATATACTAGGGTTTCTAAGCAAGTTAAGTATATCACCTGGGAGTATGCCAATTCAACCATGTTCCAAAGAGGAGAGCACATGCATCTTGCTCTTGATTAGCAGGAGTAAGGTGCACAGAGTTCTAAAGCCAGCAAAAACACATGGTCCAGCAAAAAGTGAAAGATCCAGGGGGGCTATGCAGAAAAGGCAGATTTCCTACAACTATATCCCTAATTAATTAATAAAAACATTTTGTGAAAAAAGTAACATTGTAAAGCAGACAGAAAATTAAGCTATTATTTTAAAACACAATTAAAACTGACATGGAGTACATAATTTTCACAGACTTGCACACTTCAAATATATAATACTAACAAATGGAAATTGAATTTTGATTTATTTCCGGAACCCGTAGCAGCAGAGGTAAGAGACGTTTCCACAAATTCTATGTTCTTCACAGGAAAGTGAATGATTCTAAAGCTGCTTTCTCCAGCAGCACGTCTTTAAGTGTGGGCACATTCTATCAGCTAGGTAAACAATCACATTTGTATTAGAACAGTGTGATGTTAACAGCCAGCTATAATAGAAAGAAGGCACAGTGATAGGTGGGTTGATATTGTAATGAGGCTTGTCTCATACAGTTGTCATGAGTCTCCTGGCTAGATCTTGACCAGCTAGGGGGCAATCAAACTGCAGCATTTTGGTTGTGTGCAGCTGTCTCATTTGCAGAAACTAATAATGGATACCAAGATGTACAAATGACAGCAAATAAAGAGCTTCAGTGTTCATGAGCTTTATTTGCCTTATATGTGTTAGATTTAGTAAAAGTAAATTAAATAAATCTTAATGAATATCTTCAATTCTTTAGATCAGTATTTTTCTTTATATGCTTTTAAAATACAATGTTGTTATTTTCAACTTTCACACATTCTGGCGTTCCTGGACCATAAATCTTTATACAAATCTTGTCTTTATTACAGAAGGATGTCTTGGAATGTGGGATAATGTAAGCTGCTGGCCATCTGCTTCAATTGGGAAAACAGTCTTTTTGAATTGCCCAAAATTTCTGCAAATTATTACCGGAACAAAAGGTACAATATTTCGAAATGGAGCTTTATTTATACCATGTAAACCTAAAACATTCTATTTTGGACAAAAATGGAAGTAGGATACCATCTCTTAAGGAAATATAACCACAGATCTTCCAAATTGTTTTATTATTTTACCTGTACAGAGTTATACAATACAAGGTAGAGCACCATCTGCATGCAGAACCTGAAAAGAAGCCAACATACAATTTTCTCTTTTTTTCTTTTATAAAGTAATATGTCAACTTAAACACTTAGAAAACCCATAGAAACATAACAATTAACCCTATCCCTCCCTCCCAACCCAACCACTGACAACCTCTAATATCAGTATATTCAATTTAACTGCAGTGTAGCATAGTGCTAGTGGTTAGAGGGAGTCAGTAGGGGAGTGACTGTAGAATCACATAAGCTTTGCATTCCATGCTTGCCCCAAAGCTTGCTCAATGAAGTATTTGCTGAGACAGGCTCATTCCTCTATGTGTAACAGGGTGTTCTCTGATTGAAAGCAGGAGAGCAAATCATTGGTCCAGGCTGCAATAGTCGAATGAATTGAACTCTTCTCCTGCATTGAGACAATGCGCTTTGCTAGAAGAAGAGGAAAGTCAAGGAACTTAGTAGAGTGTTTTTCGATTTTAGGGTGGGGTAATAAGTCAAACAGTACCACGTCGGGCAGGTTGTTAGCGTGCAGCCTGTCATGGTCGACAGAAATTCAAGAATTGCCAAGCAGTATGGGAGGGCAGGACCAAAACATGTGAAGCAAGTCAGCTTCCAAGACTGTAGAGCTGGGGCACATAGCAGTGGCTCCCGGATATATTTTGTTAAGTTGGGCTGGCATAAGGTTCAGGATATCAAATTGAATATATTTAAACAGGCAACATTGCTATCCAGTGAGGGGATATTCTAGAACTTTAGCCCAGTCGGTATCATGCAGCGGCTTCCCAAGTCTGTCTCTCACATGACCCACAGAGAAGCCCTGGATTGGTCCCCTTGTTGCAGAACCACTCAATACAAGCACTTTTTAATTCAGTGTCAGTCCCTGATGTGTGAAGCCTCTGGTATATCTTGTGTGGGGCAGGTCCAAGGTGAAGGATGCGTAATAGGGTGTTCAGTGATTGTTGAATGTGTTCATAGGTGAGGAATTGCACCGGAGGAATGCTGTAGCCTGCTACAAGCACCTGAATGTTAAGCAACTGTGGCCGACACAATTTAAAAGCAGTGGGGCAGGTGGAGGGGGTGTAGGGGAATAGGGGGGTTGGGGGATATGGGGGTTTTAATAATAATAAAAAATAAAAATGTACCTGGTGCAGCTGGCCGCATCGCGCTCCTCTGCTTCCTGGTCACAGAAGTCCATGGGACAGCTTCAGAGACTCACTGTGCCCTCCCTGTGCTGCTCTCATGGTATTACCAAGCATGAGACCAGCTGGGGGATTGGCCTGAGTGGGCTGGTTTACCGCTCGCTGAGGCACAAGTAGTCTGTGCTGTTTCTCCAACCTAGCTGTCAAATACAGCTAGTTTGGAGAAACCTAAGTGTGCATGTCTAAGACGGCGAGCCAAAGAGATATGCACACTTAAGTACACACAGCTCCTCCTCCTCCCTCCCAGGGCCAGTCACGCCCCTCCCTGCACATGCTGGCTCAGGCAGCAGCTAAAAAATAAAAATATAATTTTATTTTTCAGCTGCTGGCTCTGATCCAGTGTGGTGACACTCTGCCATTGCATAGGAGTCACAGCTGTAAGCAACTTGTTGTTCTCAAACAGATTCCTCAGTTATAACAGTTTTGCAGTCTTCCACTGGTGGAGCTATCCCAAATGCAACCACCCTGTGCCAGTGGGGCAGAGGAAGCATAGGGTGTCACTGTCTTTTGTAACCTTACATCTTTTTGCAGTGAGTTCATACCCCTGATGTTCCATGCGATTAAGGGCCAGATGTATCAAACAATTTTGCATTCGCAAACGGTGCGAATCGCAAAATTCAGCCGTTTGCGAATGCAAAAATTCCTTTCAAGATGTATAACAGGCATTCGCAATGCAATTTAAGGAAATCACTAAAATAGCGATTCCCTGAAATTGCTACTCCATCTAGAGGATCGCAAGTTGCGATTCTCTAAATAGGAAATCGCAAATAGGGAATTGCTATTTGCGATTTCCAAAGCACATGTATCAAGCATTTCCTAAATGCGAATTGGGCATTTAGGAAATGCAATTGCCACAAACTCAAGTTGGTGGTAAGCATGTGCAATTTTTAAAAATGCATTATAAATGCATTTTTAAAAATGACATGTAGCACACACATGTCCGCAAATATTTTTTTGGGGTGCATCAAACGGGGCCTTAGGCCCTCAGCACCCTGGGATTTGCATCACCTAATTTGCGAATTCCTAACAGGAATTCGCAAATTAGGTAATGCAAAACCATTTGTACCGTCGTACGTATGTAGGCCCATTCGTACCTATGGGCCTACAAGCCCACAGGGATGAATGGAGTCCCATTCCCTAATTGCGATTTAGTAATAGCGATGGCAAATTTTAAGAAATCGCTATTACCGACTCGCAATTTTCATACATCCCACTATGCATTTCTTAAATAGCAATTTCTTAAAATTTGCTATTTAAGAAATGCAAACCGGGAGCTTGATACATCTGGCCCTTATTTCTTGCACACTGTCTTACATTTGGAAGGTACACAATTCAGAGAAATACAATTGCTAATAACTTGTGTTCTACTATTCTGTGTTCCACTAAGTCACCTGATAAAAAATAGTACCTCACTTGTGCAGGTAGGCCTAGTGCCCATGACAGGAAAAGACCCAAAACGCAACATGGACACATCACATCTTTCCCCTGAAAACTGACCTTTTTTTTGCATTGTGCTTAGCTGTGTATTTTGGACCCTTGTTCAGACGGCACCTTGGGAATCCTAGCAACTTTGTACATTTCTAAAAACTAGACATCTAGGGGAATCCAGGATGGGGTGACTTGCATGGCTCTCATCAGGTTATACTACCAAGAATCACTTGCAAACCTTAAACTTTGACTAAAACATTTTTCTCATATTTCTGAGATGGGAAGTTGTGGAATCTGTTGGAAGCCACAAACTTACTTCTGCCAAGCATTCCCCTAAGTCTTCTGATAAAAATGGTACCTCACTTATGTGCTTAGGCCTAGTACCCGCAACAGGAAACAGCCCAAAACGCAACATGGATAATCACATTTTTCCACTCCAAACTGACCCTTTTTTTGCAAAGTGGGTATCTGTGTTTTTTTGGCCCTAGCTCAGCCGGCACTTAGGGAAACTAGCAAAGCTTTACATTTATGAAAACTAGACACCTAGGGGAATCCAGGATGGGGAGGTGACTTGCATGGATCACATGACGTTTTCTTTACCCAAAGTGTCCTACAAACCTGACACTTTGCCTTAAATAATGCATTTTCTTACATTTCTGTGTTGGAAACATCCGGAATCCATAGGAATCCACAAAATTCCTCCCATCAAGCATTGCCCTGCTTGTGCCAATAAAAATCCTGCGCCACTTGTGTGGTTGAGGCTAGTGCCCGTGACAGGAATGGATCAAACGAGGGACAATTGAAACCCTGGTGTGGGGACTCCCATTGGAATGTATGTCGGAACAACGCCTGCCGGAACAACGAATGCCTGAACAACGAGGTCGGAACAACAACCTCGTTGTTACCACTAATGCCTTTACCACGAATGCCTTAACAACGATTTTTCATTGTAAAGGCATTCCTGGTAAAGGCATTAGTGATAGGCATCCATTGTTCCTGCATGCGTCCTCCCTGGCCCCCCACCCCCGGCCCTAAACCTAAAACCCCGACCCCCCCATCCCTGATCCCGCCCCTAAAACAGAAAATACCCGACCCGCCACCCCGCCCCTAAAACAGAAAATACCCTGCCCCCGACCCCCTACCCCTGGCCTTAAACCTAAAACCCTGACCCCCCACTCCGCCCCTAAAACAGAAAATACCCTGACCCCCCATCCCCGGCCTTAAACCTAAAACCCTGACCCCCCATCCCCGCCCCCTGCCCCCAAAACAGAAAATACCCGACCCCCCCACCCCTGGCCCTAAACCTAAAATCCCAACCCCCCACCCCGCCCCTAAAACAGAAAATACCCTGACCCCCCACCCCCGGCCCTAAACCTAAAACCCACCCCCCCACCCCAGCCCTCGCCCCTCGACCCTAAAACAGAAAATACCCCGACCCCACACCACCGCCCCACTTACCTGAGTCGTCGCCTCGTCACATCGTTCTCCTCAGCTGACTCCCTTGTCTGTGCCTTAACCACGCATGTGCGTTGTTCAGCACATGCGTGGTTACGGCACAAAACAACAAAGTCGTGGTTAAGGAAAACGTTGTTCCGCTTTTGTTAACCAGGACTTCGTTGTTCCGGATTCGGCCTTAAGGGCGTTTCCCCTCCTATTGACCTTGGCTGGACAGTAAAAAACGTAGTGATATAATGTGCTGTAGTATACCCCTGTAACTTTATGGTATACCGCAGTACATGGCAATGGCAACCTACAGTTTTATTAGCTGGTGCCAGCCCTTAAAAAATAAAAAGGCATACCATGTTGTTTTCACCATAATTAGGGCCACGTTTATCATAGTACTATGTTACCCTTGCGTCACGCATGTGTCACAAAGCCAATTCAATACAAAATTTAGATTTACCAAGCAACGCAAGCCTACCTTGCGCTGCCCTGCGTTGCTCAGTAAATATGGGGTAATGCAAGTCAGTACAATTTGCTGCCTTGCGTTACTCTCCCCCAAAAAGGCATTCAGTGGTTGGAGCATGGGTGTTCCCATGCATCCACCCTTGGCTTCTGGGTCATTCCCAGATTTGCCAAGACTGATAATCCTGAGAATGACTCAAAATGCTACTCCATCCCAGGGGAGGGGCAGAGAGGAGATATGTTTATTTCTCCTTGTTGTTTCCTCTTTGTCATTATGCTGCATTCTGCAGGACATGCAGAAACAGGAAAAAGCCCCAGCACATCGTTTTTATGAAGGAAGGTGTCCCTTCCTGCACAAAACCAATCCTGTCTGCATCACTGATACCCTTGCACTATAGAGCAAGAGTGCACCGGTGCAGGCAGAAAGCAGGAATTTGTCATATATTGCTAAATATGGCATGTTCCTTCTCTCACTCTTTCAAGGACCACAGTGCAGCAAGTTGTCTTGCTGCACTGCGTGAAATACTGATAAAATTTAGCCCTTAGCGTTTGTTCTGGGTTTCAAGAGGAACTCTAAGTCACTAGAGTTTTTAAGATGTATAATAAAATTGTGGCACTTTACCAAAGTCAGTAGACTCAGGCAGAGGTGTTTTTTGTATTTTATATGATTTAAAAAAAGTTTACAGGGTACTGCTGTTTTACCACTAAACTATCTAGGTAGTATCGGGGTATCTATGACACTAGGTAGTTATAATTAGGACCATGTTTCCATAGAAAAAGCGTTTTTGACTTGCCTATATCTTTGACACCATTTGACGAATCTTCATGAAATGTTTTTTAAAAAGTGGCCCGGTGATTCTTGTTGCGCACACTGAGACATAGGGGCCTAAAAAAACGTTGTGTTTCCCATGCATAGGACCTGTCAAATTGTTTACAGACCGAGTCACTGGACGGAATTACACCAAATTTGGCAAAGAGCTAGCTGCTGGTACGCAGATTGTGCTTTTTGTTTTTTGGTGTAAATCTGTTTAGTAGTTTAGGAGATATTTCGGGCAAATTAATTTGTATATCTCTGGCACGGAATATTTCACAAACATTCACGAATAAGTGTGCAAAAAGAGGCTTTGCAATTGGCTGACCACAACTTGAATAGAAAGTTGAGACCACCATTATATTTCAGGGGACACAGTCCCTGGGGGTGAAAATTCTAATTGAAAGTGGCATAAGGGGTCTGGATGGAATTACTCTGACCCCAGGTGTGTGATATAGGTGTGTTTTAGGGGAAAATTATAGGTTTAATATAATTTTGTGTCACAGCCCGTGATAGACACAAAAAATCATGAATTTCAGCGAATTATTCACAAAATATTTGCGATTAGAGAAACATTTGAAGAAAAACCACAAACTAATTCATACACTAATGCTCAGGCCCCCACTCACACATCCTATCAGAGACTCATGCAGTCACTCAGACCCACTCAAAGACTCACACACCCACCTTCAGACCAACTCAGACACTCACGCACCCACTCACACATCCACTGACAGAGACAGACCCTATGGCCAACCTGTGCTGCGCACGGCCAAAGGCCATGCTTGGCACTGGTTGGGTTGTTATAAGGGCTTGGCTGCAAGGTCTTGCTGCAAGGTTAGGCCTTGACGGGGTTGGAATAACATAGTAATTAAAATTACTTTCTGATAAAAAACTTAGAAATTCACTGAAAAAAAAAAGGTTACAGGGTGCCCTAAGGTAACACTAACTTGCGCCTTCGCTATGCACAGCTAATTACTCCACATATTGGCCCATATTTATACTTTTTGACGCTAAACTGCGCTAACGCAGTTTAGCGTCAAAAAATTTAGCGCCGTCTAACGCCATTCTGAAGCGCCATGCGGGCGCCGTATTTATGGAATGGCGTTAGCCGGCGCTAGCAGACCGGCGCTGCCTGGTGTGCGTGGAAAAAAACCACGTAGACCAGGCAGCGCCGGCGTAGGGGGAAAATGGCGTTAGGGCGTCTTAAAATGGGGCATGTCAGGTTGAGGCAAAAAAATCGCCTCAACCCGATTTGCGCCATTTTTTTCGACGCCCAGACGCCATTTAAATGACTCCTGTCTTAGTAAAGACAGGAGTCATGCCCCCTTGACCAATGGCCATGCCCAGGGGACTTATGTCCCCTGGGCATGGTCATTGGGCATAGTGGCATGTAGGGGGGCACAAATAAGGCCCCCCTATGCCACCAAAAAAAATTAAAAAATATAAAAAATTATACTTACCTGAACTTACCTGAATGTCCCTGGGGTGGGTCCCTCCATCCTTGGGTGTCCTCCTGGGGTGGGCAGGGGTGTCCCTGGGGGCAGGGGAGGGCACCTGTGGGCTCATTTTGAGCCCACAGGCCCCTTAACGCCTACCCTGACCCAGGCGTTAAATAGTGGCGCAAATGCGGGGTTTTTTGACCCGCCAACTCCCGGGCGTGATTTTTGCCCGGGAGTATAAATACGACGCATTTGCGTCGCCGTCATTTTTTTAGACGGGAACGCCTTCCTTGCATCTCATTAACGCAAGGAAGGCGTTCACGCAAAAAAATGACGCTATTTGCCCATACTTTGGCGCTAGACGCGTCTAACGCCAAAGTATAAATATGGCGTTAGTTTTGCGCCGAATTTGCGTAGAAAAAAACGACGCTAATTCGGCGCAAACGGAGTATAAATACGGGCCATTATGTCATTGATGAGATCTTGTATGGCATCTTTGATATCACAGCAACGTTTGCAATAACATTATTGATAAGAAAACTGTGCATGACAAGCCACCTTAGGGCGCAAGTTATAGTTACTTGAAAGAACTCTAACTATAACTGCTGAATTTCTATGGTTTTGTATGAGTAAATTCAGAACCTAACTATAACGTCCATGTAACCTTTGTTTTTTTCAGTGAATATAAATACATGCATGTATATATGTATAGATGATAGATAGATAGATCGATAGATAGATGGATAGACTGCAGTCTACGCCACTGCACTGTAGGCCACTGCAGTGTACGCCACTGCACTCCATGTCACTGTACTGTACTTTACGTCCCTGCACTCTACACTAGTGCACTGTACACCACTGGATTCTACTCCATTGCACTGTATGTCACTGCACTCTACACCAGTGCACTCTTCACTTCTGCACTGTGTGCCACTGGACTCTCCATTATTTCACTTTATTCCACTGAATTGTATGAGAGTTCACTGTACGCCACTGCACTCTATGCCACTGTGCTGTACACCACTGCACTCTACAGCACTGCACTCTATGCCACTGAACCGTACAGCACTGCAATTTATGTCACTGCACTCTATGCCACTGCTCCGTACACCACTGAACTCTATACTACTGTACTCTATGCCATTGCACTGTACAGCACTGCAATCTATGCTTCTGCACTCTATGGCACTGCACTGTTTGCCACTGTACTGAATGCCACTGTACTCTATACCACTGGATTATCCACCACTGGAATCTGTACCACTCCACTCTTATCCACTGCACTCTGCACCACTGCCTTCTATGCCTCTGCACTCTATGCCACTGCGCTCCATGTCACTGCAGTCTACTATTGCACTCTATGTCACTGCACTCTACACCACTGTACTCTACACCATTGTACTCTTCTCTACACCACTGCACTTTACCCTACTGCAGTTTGCGCCACTCCACTGTGCACCACAGTAGCCTATAGCACTGTTCTCTATGATACTGCACTCTGCACCACTCATCTGCAAAACTCTGTTCTAAATCAGTGTACCCCACACCACTGCATTCCAAGCCATTGCCCTCTGTTCTAGGTCACTGCACTTTACGCCACTCTACTCTACTTTGCATCATTCTAGTGTGGACCACTGCACTCTATGACACTGCACTGTATGTCACTGTACTGTATGTCATGAGACCCCACTACATGCTGTGCCACTCTACGCCATTCTGCCCCACTCCACTTCACACATTGCCACTCTACTGTACACCACTTAACTCTATGCAACTCAAAGCAACTGTACTCCACTCCATACACCAGTACTCTGTCACCCTACTGTACGCCATTCCAAGGCACTGTACTCCACTCCATTCTGTGGCACTGTACTCCACTGTACTTTAATCCACTCTACGTCTCTGCACTGTGTGCTACTGCACTGTACTCTACACTACTGCACTGTATGCCTCTATACTGTAGGCCACTCCATTATACTCCACTCCACTCTACCCCACTTCACTCTACCCCACTCTACTCTACTGTACACCACTCTACACCACTGCACTGTATACCACTGGGCTCTACAACACTGACTCTACAGCACTGCACTGTACGCCAGTGCACTCTAAGCTACTGAGCTCTATGCCACTGCACTCTATGTCACCACTCTCTAGGCCACTGCACTGAATGCCACTGCATTCTACTCTGTATCTCTGCACTCTTTCCCACTCCACTCTTCGCCACTTTACTGTATGCCACTCTATTCTATGTCACTCTATTCTAGCCCACTTTACTCTACTCCTCCTCACTTCACTCTACCCTACTTGACTCTACCCCACTTCTCTCTATGCCACTCTAATCTATGCCACTCTATTCTATTCCATTTCACTCCTCCCCACTTCACTCTACTCTACTATGCACCACTCCCCTCTATGCCACTTCACTGTATCCCACTGGACTCTACGACACAGGACTTTACAGCACTGCACTGTACGCCAATGCACCCTACTCCACTCCCCTCTATGCCTCTGCACTCTACTCCACTGCTCTCTATGTCACTGCACTACACTCTGCACCACAATCTTCCACACTTCACTCTATGCCACTCTACTGTATGCAACTCTATTCTAGCCCAGTTTACTCTAGCTCATTTCACTCTACCTCACTTGACTCCACTCCACTTGACTCTACCCCACTACACTCTACGCCACTCTAATCTATCCCACTTCACATCACCTACCTTCACTCTATACCACTCTACTCTACGCCACTTTACTCTATACCTTTCTACTTCACCCCACTTCCCTCTACCCCACTTCACTTATCCCTCTTCACACCACCATTCTTCATTTTATCTCAATCTACTCCATGCCACTCTATTTCACCCCACTTCACTCTTCCCCACTTCACTTAACACCACTCTACTCATCACAACTGCATTCTACACCACTGTACTATACGCTATGCTACTGTATGCCATTGCACTCTATGCTACTGCAGTCTAGTCTTCCTCACTTCACTATACGCCACTGTACTCTACCCCACTTCTCTGCAACTCACTTCACTTTACCACACTTCACCCTACGCCACTCTACTCCACTCCACACCACTCTACTCAACACCACTCTACTCAACTCCTCTAAACAACACTTCTGTTTACACCACTCTGCCCTACACCACTCTACTGTACCCCACTTCACTTTACCCTCCAGGCAATCCCATTTCACTCTACACAACTCTACTGCACTTACTCTACTTCACTCCGCTCTAACCCAATTCACTCTGCCCCGCTCCACTGTACCCCACTTCACTACATGACACTCTCCTGTACACTACTCTACTCTGCACTACTTTAGTGTACCCCACTTAACTCTACCCCACTTCACTGTACACCACTGTAATTTACTTGTGCTTAACTCACCATCACTCTACTCTATGCCACTGCACTCTACGCCACTGTACTCTACTCTGCACCACTTTACTCCCCACCACTACACTCTATGCCACTGTACTCTATAGCACTCTATTCTACACCACTTCACTATGACCTACTTCACTCTATCCCCCTGAACTCTAGGCCACTCTACTGTATGCCACTTTATTTTACTCCCCTCTACCCTATCCCAGTGTACTCTAACCCACTTCACTCTACTGTACCCTGCCCAATTTTCTGTATACAGCTGCCCTTTACACTACTGTACTCTCCTCTGTACCACTCCACTCCATGCCACTGCACTATACACGACTGCACTCTACTCTACCCCACTTCCGTCTACCCCAATTAAGTCTATGACACTCACCTCTATGCCACTCTACTGTAACCCACTTCACTCAACCCCACTTCACTCTACCCCACTTCACTGTATGCCTTTGTACTCTACCCTATTCCATTCTAATCCACTTCACTCTACCTCTCTTCACTGTACACTACTGTACTCTACCCTACTCTGCTCTGCCCCACTTTACTTCATCCCACTTCACTTTACCACTCTTCCTTGTACACCAATCTACTGTGTGCCATACTACTCTTTGCCCCTCTACTCGACACCACTGCACTCTATGACAGTCTACTGTATGTCACTCTATTCTCCCCCTCTAAAAGCCACTGTACTCAACTTCACTCTACGTCACTCTACTTCACTCTACTCTACTGCACTCTCCGCTACCTACTCTTCAGAACTCTACTCTACCCCACTTCACTATCCCCCACTTCACTCTATGCCTCTATGCTACTCTATTGGTACCACTCTACTTTAGCACACTTCATTCTACCCTACTTCAATCAACCCCTCTTCACTCTGCGTTATTCTACTCTATGCCACTCTACCTTACACCTCCTACGCTATGCCACTCCAAACCACTGTACTCCACTCAACATCACTCTACTCTACTCTGCTCTTCTCCACTCTATGCTACTGCACACCACTATATGCCACTGCACTGTACGTCGCTTCACTGTGCAGCAGTCTACACTAGTCTGCACCACTTTACACTAGTGCACTGTATGTCACTCTACTGTGCACCACTGTACTGGATGCCACTTCCCTCTGCCCCTCTCTACTCTACACCACTCTCTTCTATGCCACTGCACTCTACACCATCAAACTCTACTCTACACCACTGCACTCAACTTTACTCTACTGTACTTTGCACCGCTGTACTCTAGCCCCCTGCAGTCAATTCTACTGTACTCCACTGCACTCTATGGGCCTCATTACAACCTTCGCGGAGGGGATTGCTCCGTCCCAAACATGACTATATTATATGGAATTTGTAAGACAGCAGACAGTATATCCGTCACTTTTGGGACGGAGTAATTCCCTCCGCCAAGGTCGTAATCAGGCCCTATGTCTCTTCACTCTATGGTATTCTAGTCTAGTCTGCACCATTCTATTCCACTGCACCCTATCCCAGGCACTAAATGCCACTCTACTCTACTCAATTCTACGCTACAGCATTCTACACCACTGTATTGTACTCTGCACCAATCTACTCTACACCCCTGCACTTAATGCCATTCTACTCTATGCCGCTCTACTGTACATCAATCCAAGCCTCTCTACTCCACCCACTGTATGCCACTCTACTCCACTCTATTCTAAACAGTATGCCACTTCACAACATTCTATGCCATGCCACTCCACTCTAAGCCACTCCATGAGAAATTATTGAGAAAGTACTGCAGTAATTTTCAAATATAAACAAAACAATTCTATATCACAGAATTAATTCCAAAATAAACAACATTACATGTTTGGAAAGCGATCTTTCCAAACAAAAAATAAATCATAGACTTTCAATGTAAAAACCCAAGGATAAACTTAATATAATTATTAACACTTAATTTACTATTTCTATACAAAAACAACTTAAACTACACAAGCCTTAGAAATTAAAAGGTTATAGTCATAGCTTAAACTTATAATTTCCTGCACAACCAAAACTTTCTATAACTCACGCACCTTCGTACAGAGGATTGTAAACTCACTAGGCAGACTGAATCAACTATAACTCATGCTTCACCATGCACTGCTTATACCTTTTTATATTACATCTCCTATAACATGTAAATCATCATACCATTCATAGCAACAATCAAACCATCTAAAATGACATCACTTATGCGAACACTGTGCAACATATATTCACTGAAAACTGAAAAAAACAAAGGTTGAAGTAACAGTATAGTTAGGGGAATTTCTCAGTGACGCGTTAACATTTTGAACTAAAAAAAACACAGAAATTCAGCAGTTAGAGTTAGTAGCACTAGCTATAACTTGAGCCACCGCCATGCACTGCTTGCAACCTCACAGATGACATCACTCATGACATGTTCCATGATATTATCTATTACATCAGTGATGACATCTTAAATGACACTTCCTGTTTGGCTCTTGCAACCCACTAGCGAGATTGTACGTCTAGAATAAACTTAATTACAGTGCTTTGCTGTCATTTTCACAAAAAATAGAACATTAGACATGTTCTTTTAAGGTAGAAAAGTGAACTATGTACTGTTCTATAGAAGATATAAAGGAAGCATTTTTTACTGTCTCCCAAGACGCCTGCAAAACACTCGCGAGAGGCCCTGGAGGGGAAGCACACCCTAAGAAAGGATTATGATAAGTTAATATGAATGTCTCTATTTAGAAGAAGAAAATTCCATCCTTTTTGCATTGTTTCTGTATCGGACTTTGGTGAGAGTACACATATTTGGCTTGCTCTTGTTTCCTGTTTGGCTTTGAATCTGCACCAACTCAGCCGCCTCAGCCACTTAAAGAATTCTATTTGTTTATATGAGGCCAGATACCAAGAAGATGTTAGCAAAGTATGTCACCTGTGAGCTTTGCAGCAAAGAGTTTAGACTGCAATGGAAAAATAACCAATGTATAATGAGTACCACAGGGAGGTGGAGACAAATGAGATCTATGCATCCACAAAGGCATGCATGGGCAGGGTTGGTTCATGCTGTGGACTTAGACAACTCTGCAGGGGCTTCAACATCATTTGCTACAAGAGATACTGTGCCTGCATAAGTTTTAAGTGCACAGGTGGACAATGACCCCGATTTTTTTTAATAAAGAGCTATTTTGCTTCTGGTGCAAGCAGATCATTTTTTCATCAGAGACAAGCAGGTCTGCCCAGGACAAGCTTGCTCTAGAGCACAAGTTCCCCCCAGGCAGAAGAATTTTTTTAATCCGTTTTTGTACGTTTTTTCTCCATGTTGTTTTTAAGGAGATGCTGTTGGTGTCTGTTTAGCATCTCAAGTTGTACGTTTTTGTTGTACCCTTTTAAAACAAATGTAAAAAAATGTTTTAAAATATTTGAAAAAACACAAAAATAATTTTGTAATTATTAAAAACTGTGAAAAAAACAGCTCTTTTAGAAGCTGCCATCTACTCTTATGATCTTTGGTGTTTGTACTATGTTTCCTTTTCCTTCCTTTCTTAAAAACTCTTGTGGAACTCTCACGAGAGCTGGAAAAAGGCCACTGTAATTGTCAGCTCTTGTGACCCTCTCACAAGAGTTTAAGAGAGTTTACAAGAGCCAAGGAGGCAATCCCTCACGTTCAGTCTGAGGGGCAGTGCTTCCTCGTTTGCTTTCACAAGATTGTACCAACCTTTCAAAATCAGCAAATAGAAAAGCTCAGCTGTTTATCAAGTAAATGTGCACCATACAAACAGCAGTTAATCACAACCTAACCTTCTTTTGTATTTTCCAAACATCTACCAATTACATTTATAATTTTTCCACCCTCCCATTTTATCTCTCATTTATCTCCCCATTGCTCCTGAAGCTTACTTATTCTGGTGAGCACTCCTCTTGTGACTGGGATCTCCATACAGCACCATGGTTCACCTTGGGAATTTGGGACACAGCTTCATCCACTGGCCTAGAGAACATTACATTAACTGTGGTATTGACAAGAACCTTGGATTTCCAAACTTGGATTGGCCACAGAGGTATGAAGTGGCATCAATTGTTACCAATAGTTGAGAGCATTTTGGATTGTGAGCACCCTAACCTGATGATGGCATACTGTGGTAGCAATGACCTAAGTACAGGTGTTGTCCATGAAATCTAAATGACGTAGACCTTTTCACAATTGATGTCTCTCTTTCCTCAAACTGCCTTTGTGTATTCTAATATGTCAAAGGCAAAAATGGCAATGGTCAAAAGGTTTTCCCCTATGATTGGGAAATCCCAGAAGCATGTCAATAAAGCAGCTTTTGCATTTCTTCTTGACCATTGAATGGGCTCTATATATAACAACAACATCTGGTTTGATATGCTAGGTGTTCATAGGCGAGATGGAGTGCACTTCACTGCAGAAGGGAACAGGATCTTCCTTAATAACATCGAGGAATGCATCCAGTTTTATGTGTAACTGAACATTAAAGAGTGCCGCACCCACTATCATGACTTTATATTAAAAGATTAAAAGAGGAGGCGTTAATGCTAATGTATTAGTGAAAAATTAACAATGTTCACAGTCCTTCCATTTTTGTTCAGCATGTTTTAAAAATTGGGTAAAACGACTATTCAAAATGATATCCGTTGGGTTAAAACAGGCAATAACAGCCCATCTGCAGGATGGAATGCCTTGTTGTTTGAAAAGCACTCTCAGGAAAACCCTCCTTTTGCTTAGAAGGACAGGGTGGATGCAGACTAAGGTGGTCATTATGACAATGGCAGTGACTGTTAAAGTGGCGGTAATACTGCCAACAGGCTGGCAGTAATTACAGCCAAATTATGACCAATGCGGTGATAACTCCCATGGACAGCCAATGCACCACACCAACCGCCAGGGCATTACCACCTAACCACAGCAGCAGCCATCAACAGCCAGGTGGAAGACAAGGTACCGCCCACCATATTATGACATAGTAAACCGCCACGATTTCCGGGGCAGTACCAACACCATCAAAAGCCTGTTGGAAACACTTCACACAAGACAAAAGACTCACAATCAGGGACACAGAGAAGATCAACGCCACCATGGAACTGGAAATTCAAGTCTTCCCGATGCTCTTCTACACCATGCTCCACCTGGAATACCAATGCCAACAAAGACGACGACAGTGAGTACACCCACCTAGCACACAAGGGAGGGAGGGAGGAAAAGGAGAGTGACACACACACGCACAACACACATCATACACACAACCAGCTGCAGAGGAAAACCAATGACACATATAGGTATAACTGATATTGTAATTTGATGCAAACAGCCACCATATTGTCCATGTGATAAAAGAAATTGGAGTAAATGTTCAGTAAAGGCTAATGGCCCGTCCAAAGTACAAAAGGCCCACATGGCCACAGGGCACAGTCCAAGCCCCAACAGATTTCCTGACAATATCCGCATTACACTGTGCAGGGGCATCATGTTGGGAAAGGGCAGGCACCTCAGTGGGAAGAGGAGTGGGGGGCACCGCAGCTGAAGTGGGGAACTTGTCCAGTGGTTCTGGAGGGGGCTCCATGTCCATTTTCCTGTGCCGGAGAGTGCAAGGTCATAGTACCCCAGGTGAGGAACTTGCCCATTGGTTCTGGAGGGGGTTCCATGCCCATATTCCTTTGCTGGGAAGTGCAAGGTCACAGTCCCTGAGATGGGTAACTTGCCCACTGGTTCTAGAGGGGGCTCCATGCTCATTTTCCTTTGCTGGGAAGTACAAGGTCACAGTCCCTGGGGTAGGGAACTTGCCCACTGGTTCTGGAGGGGGTTCCGTGCCCATTTTCCTGTGCTGGGGAGTACAAGGTCACAGTGTCTGAGGTGGGGAACTTGCCCACTGGTTCTAGTACCTCCTTGTACAACAATCCCTGGTGGGTGGACTACATGCCCTCGACTGGAGGTCAGGACTGCTGTGTCCCAGCTGAAGGTCAGGACTGTTGTGCCCCAGCTGGAGGTGAGGGCTGCAGTGTCCCAGCTGGAGGTGAGGGCTGCTGTGCCCCAGCTGGAGGTGAGGGCTCCTTGCCCACTGTTGTTGGAGGTGTTACACTGCCAGCCTCTGCTGGAGGTGAGGGCTCCTTGGCCACTGCTGTTGGAGGGGGCCTCTGCCTCTCTTAGTTGGTGGAGTGGGAATCTTCCCTTTCTTGGGTGGTGGAGTGGGATCCTTCCCTTCCTTGGGTTCTGGAGTGGGATCCTTCCCTTTCTTGGAGGGTGGAGTGGGATCCTTCTCTTTCTTGGGTGGTAGAGTGGGATCCTTTCCTTTCTTGGGTGGTGGAGTGGGATCCTTCCCTTTCTTGCCTCCACGACAAGGAGGTGCCTCCACTGTCCCCGTGGACTGTTTGGCTGGGGTGCCGGGCTGGGTTGTTGGGACCCTTCTCCTCTGGGCAGGACAGGGGGGTGGAGGGGGAGGTAAGAGGTCAGGTTGGGCAAGTAAAAGCTTCCTAGGGACGGTAGGGTGTGATGAGGGAGGAGGAATGGGAGTGGAGGTTGAGGGAGTGGGTGTTGGAGGTGTACGTCTGCTGGACTTGGGTGCAGGTGCATGGGCAGTGTGCTGATGTGAGCTGGATTGCTGTTGGGAGTCTGAGTGCATGTGTTTGTGTCTTTGGGGGGCAGACAGGGTGGGAGAGGACAAAGGGGATGCATGGATGGATGTTGTGGAGGTGTCTGCAAGTGAGGTGTGTGCTGCTTGGTGTGGTAATGGTGGTGGTGGCTGTTGATGCAGTGCATGCAGGTGTGAGTGCGGATGTGACTGTGAGGGAGGAGGAGGAGGGGAGACAGTGGAGGCAATAGATGTTGTTGTGTGTGCAACTGTCTGTTGTTTGTGTGCGTGCTTGTGGCCTGAAGTGTGCTGCCTGTGCGTGTCTGTGCCACTCTTGTGTGATGTTTTGAGTGCATGCATGTCTGTATGTGTTCATGGGATGGTTTGGGGTTTAGGAGATTGGGAAGCGGTAGTTGGAGGGGGGACGGTAGGAAAAGGGACCATGGCTGTCATTACAGAGGAGGCCAGAGCCTGAAACTATCTCTGTTGGGCTGCCAATCCACCGTGGATGCCCTCCAGGAATACATTGCATTGCTGCATCTGGGATGCCAGCTCCTGGATGGCATTCACAATGGATGACTGCCCTACAGAGATGGATCTCAGGAGGTAAATAGCCTCCTCACTGAGGGCAGCAGGGCTCAATGGGGCAGGGCCTGAAGTGCCTGGGGTGAAGGGAATGCCCACCCTCCTCGGTGAGCGGGCACGGGCAACTCAGTGAGGGGCTATGGGAGGGCGGAGCTGGTAAGGGGGTGGCGGCTGTAGCTGGGGTGTCCACCACCACCAGGGAGCTTCCATCGGAAAAGAAATCAGTCAGTGTTGTCACCTCCTGTCTCCTCCATGGTGCTCCCCTCACCCTCCATCCCACTGGTTCCCTTGGCGTCAGTCGTCTCTGCCTCCTGGGTCCTGCGGGATGCAGCTCCCTCTGTCGCTGCCCCCTGCTCCTCTGCCATATGATGCTAATGCACACATGGACAGGATGACAGAAGAAAAAATGGGGGGAGAGAGAAAGGGAGCACTGTGTCAATTATAGCACCAACACGGCAGATGACATACACATTACCGTCACACACAGGTATCAGGATTGAGTACCATGCATCGCACTGGCATTCCATTGGCAGGATGGCATTTACTTCCTTTGCATCTCAACTGACTGTCACCTATGCCTTCTAATTTTGAAGATGTTGGTGTTATCACAACTGTGTACTGAAGTGATGACTTCAGACGGCTACAGGTCTTAATTTGTATGCTATCACAGTGTTCAGATCATATACACTAGATGTCACTGTTTCCATAATTGCACATTTTCATAACATAAAATACTATCACCCATTTTGTGGTCAAGGGTGTTTATTGTAGTGTAAATTATAGACGGTAGTGTGCAATGGAATGGGGTGATGGTAGAGGTAAATCCAGAGTATTGGTCCAGTCTGTTTGTAGCACAGGTCCAGTGTCCAAGGGGGCATAAGAAGGAGAGCAAAAGCAGTTCAGAGTGGACAAGATGACAGAGTGGGACACAAGGAGGACAATTAGGAGAGTCTCATTTCCTGGCTGTGGTCTTGGTTTTGGCAGTGTCTCTGGCTTCTGTCTGGGTCACAGGGAACATTTCCGGGGTGGTTCACCTTCTGCAGGGGTTGGGGTGCTGGTGGCTTGTGGGTCCCCCTGTCCACTAGCTGCAGAAGAAGTGGAGGGCTGGTCAGTAGACTGGCTAGTGGTAGGGGCCTGCTGGTGTGCTTTTCATTCCCTCACGATGTTGGCCTTATCTTCCAGCCCACCTGCTATGGAGACCATGGTGGTGTTGAGGGCCTGCAAATCTTCCCTGATCTCCTGATGGTGTACCTCCTGCAGCCGCTTGTACTCCTGCATGTTGGTAAGGATCTGACCCATCTTGTCCTGGGATTGTTGATAAACCCCCAGGACATTATTGAGTGCCTCTTGGAGAGTCGGCTCCCTGGGCCTGTCCTCCCCTCCCCCTGGCACACAGCTGTCCTCCCAGTGTCCCTGTTCCCTGTGCCTGTGTCCCCTGAATGGTGTGCCCACTGTCACTGACCCCAGGTCCCTGATTGTCTTGGGGGGTGAGATGTGGACTGGGGTCCCTGTACAGTTGGCACTCTGCTGATTGACTTGCCCTGGGGACAGAGGTGTATGGACGTTGGGATACTGGTGGGGGAGGCTCTGTGGTGGACTGTGAGTGGTCTGGGGTGGTGGGCCAGGTAGTTCATCCAGATCCTGAAGTCCGGAGTTACTGTCATCACTGGGGGCGTCTTCTGTTGGGGGACTGGATAGTAGTGGCACATCGTCGCCGCTGGGATTGGCTGGGGCACCTGTGGGGATGTAAGTGATGTATTATTCTTCATGTCTGCGACATATTGTACATCACTAGCTTCCCCTCCATCGTTGCTGTTGCCCTGCCACCTTTATTTGTGTATGGTGATGGATTGTGTGATAGTTCTCCATGCTATGCATGCTTTTGTGATGGGTGTATATTCAGGGCTGGGAAGGCTGCCCATGCATTGGTATGGGATGCAGGGCTTGGCATTGGGGTTAGTCATATGTGTAGATGCACTGTGTGGGATGTAGTGGAGTGATGGGAATCAGAGTGAGGGGGTAAGATGGCATGCAGGTATGGGGGGTGATAGGTAGTAAAATTGACTCACCAGTGTCCAGTCCTCCAGCTAATCCAGTGAGTCCCTCAGGATGCAGTATTGCCAAGACTTGCTCCTCCCATGCTGTGAGCTGTGGGGAAGGAAGTGGGGATCTACCGCCAGTCCTCTGGATGGCAAGCTGGTGCCTTGCTGCCACGGAACATACCTTCCCCTGTAGGTCAGAACACCTCTTCCTGATGTTGTCCCTATGTTCTTGGATGCTGTCCCACGGCATTCACCCTGTCCACGGTCCACCGCCATAGCTCCATCTTCCTGGAAATGGATATTTGATGTACCTGTGCTCCAAACAGCTGTGGCTCTACTCTGACTATTTCCTCCATCATGACCCACAACTCCTCATCGGTGAAACTGGGGCACCTTAGTGGGGACATGGGTGTTGTGTGGTGTGTGTTGTGCAAAGGAGTTGAGTAATGTGGTGGGGTGTGGGGTGTGGGATGTGGGGTGCATGACGAACGAATGGGTGTTTGTGGTGTGCGTGTGTGGTTGTGTCTGTGATTTTCGTGTCTGTCTCGTGGCAAATTTTGGTGTTCGTAAAGGGTTGTGGGTAATGTGAGTGTGTGTTTTATAGTGCTGTGGGTAGGTGAGGTGAGTGTTTGTCCAATGTTGTGTTGTTTTGTATTTGGGTGGCCTTTCTGAGCACGCCGGTGTGTACCGCCAATGGTTTACCACCATTGAATGTCCGCCGTAGCGATTCGTGGGTCATAATGTGGTGGGCATTGTTTTGTTGGCGTAATGGTATGGGTGTTCGTACCGACAAGTTAACACTGACCTTTGGGCTGGCAAATATGTGTTTGTGGCAGTATTCTGTCGGTTTGGTGTGTGTGTGTGTCATAATATGGCGAACGGATGTTCGCCACCACGACGGTATGTTGGCGACCATCACCGGGCGAGGAAAGCGGGATTTACCGCCAATGCCATAATGAGAGCTTAAGTGCCTCATTTAGGAGGAAATAGCGCTGCGTGGTGACGCAGGCAATTTTGCTGCCCTGCGTCAATTCCAAAATGCAGGGATTCGCCATATTTACCAGAATACGGCACATCCCTGTTTTTCCCTTGCACCAGTGCTAAATCATCTGCCTAGCTCCAAGGCAGACACCCTTGCACCATGGTGCAAGGATGCCTGCATTGCAGGGTTGATTGTTTAGGTGCAGGAAGGGATGTGCAGGGGCATTTCGGCTTTTTGACATTTCACATCAGAGAGCATTGTTCAGTGGGTTGGCTAAAGAGGACTGTATTAGTTTCCATGTTTTGATGTATGGCCTCTTCCTGGCAATTAATTGGTTCACCAGACCAAACAAGACGATTCTGAGTAGGGGAGGCATTGGGAGAAAGGTGAAAAACGAGTCTGTATGTTTTTATGATGACTGAGTTCAGAGCCACAGCATGCTTACCTTATAAAGCCTTACCTTCGTAGGACAGACTTGGGACTAATGTTGCTGCTATTAACTTCAACAATGGTGTAGAACTGGGGCCACCCAAAGATCTCTTCAGTGGTCGAAAAGGCAGGATTAGGGTGCTGCCCTTCGGTTGGATCGCCTGCCTGTGTTGCCGAAAGGAGCCTTTATCATCCAATAACACACCAAGACATTTATAGGCTTTCACCAGTTCAAGCTGTTGGCCTTGTAGGAACCACTGTGGCTTTTCCTGTATTTTATTGCTCATGACCACAACTTTAGTTTTCTTTTTGTTTATTGTCATGCAGTTATTTATTGAGTAGCCGGATAATTTTTCAATGAGGTGTTGTATGCCAACTTTCCTTTGGATGAGAGGGATCAAATTATCCATATACAGAAGATTAGAGATGTGAAAGTCCCTCTAACTTTGAGGCATGGGTGTTTACCTTATCCAGGGCTAGGGACTAGTCAGCCAGGAATAGATTGAATAAATATGGTGCCAGGATACAGCCTTGTTTTAGGCCCTGATCAGTGTATATTTTCGTAGATGAAAAGGATTTTCTATACACCACTACTTTTTTTTGTTTTTATGATTCCTTGAGAGTCTCGCAAGATCGTAAAAGTTTTTTTGAGGAAAAATGTACATATGAGACCTTTTCACAGTATGACAACAGTGCACAGAAGCATGTAAGGAGACACTGGGGGATTCACTGAAATCTCTCCACAGCCTAACAAATGTGTATGGTAGACTATGCAGAGACACTGGCCTATCTACTAAGACCTTGCATGAAGGTAGCCATTGTGCACAGTAGGGTGTAGAGAGACACTGCCGTCTCTCACTCACACCTTTTTCCAGGCTCACTAGCATGTATAGTATCTCTCTGCTCATATCTCTTCCCTTGCGAAAGGTATAAATAGTAGGCTGTGGGGAGGACCTCCATTGTTTTGTGACAGATCTGTCTTTTAGGATGTCTGCATAGTACAGTGTGGGGAGAGACTGGCCCCTCTCCTGTGACCTGAGTCTTGGATAATAGGTATGCAAAGTAGGGTATAAAAAGGGGCTTACTTCTCTGGTCACAGCTCTCACTGGGATGACAGTACAAATAAGGTGTAGGAATGACATTACCTCTATGCTAATATTAACAACTATTGAGACTATAATATAGAAACACAGTTACACACAAAGGGAGAACGTTGAGGCTTAATGGAGTGCCACGCTAGCCTCACTTCATACCTTCAACACACATGCTGTGTGGTACTCCTAAACCATTAACTTGGAAGTCTTGTTTTAAGAGTCTAAATTGTAATTCTTCCTACTCAGGAGGTTCCAGACAAGGATCTCAGGTCCAGACACAATTAAAAATTTCCCAGAATAGACCACAAAAAGTATCCTTTTTTATTAAGGTGGTATCCTCGATACAGTCAAAATAAAACCATCAAGGTATTAGGACGGGGTTCTAAAGGGTACTATACCCAAATTATACCCCTATATATTGCCTGCTGCCATGTTTCTTCCCATGTGTTGTTAGCCAGAAAAGGTCTTGGGCATTCCTCCGGGCTTATTTTTTAAATTGTATCTGGCTCTGAATTGCCCAGTTAGATAATATCTAAGAACTCCCTCAAGGTAGCCCCACTTGATGTCAAGTCCCCCCTGGCAGTATCATCTTACCAGGTTGGGACGAGGTGGATGATGATGAAGCATGTCACATTACGTGAGTGAGCCCACCTTGTTCAAACCTTTGGAATGTCTAGGAACTCCTGAGTAGGAAGGGTTACAATATAGACAATATAACACTTCTTTTTCCAGTCTTTAGCCATCTTTCCCTGCCAAAGAGTGTTAATTTTTAAGCATATATCAGAATGCTTGGCGGCAAGAAAGTTTCAGCAAAGCGCCATGTCTATAAATCACAATTCACCAGCCTAGCTGAACTGCACAACTGCCTAGTCACTGCCAAATCGTTCCAACCTGAGAACACTGAGCTTCAAGATGTAGTTATTCCTCAACAGCACAATAATCCTGCCTGTGTTAACAAGGCTCTTTTTTTGCTGCTTTTGAAACCAGAAAATGATTTACCCAGGCACAAGTTTCCATTTTGTCCTAAAAAATACAAAATAACAAAAAAGATAAAGGTTCTATACTGATCAATAATTCATAACAGTGATACATCACTATATTGTCTAAGCATTACTACATTTTTCACCCACAATCACCGTTATGCTATGAACTCTGCTTCCAGAACAGTTTCTAAAGTAACACAATCATCTTAACACACCTTTGCTAATGTTCACCATAGTGTTTGTCCCTAGAAATAGTATATATACAATGAGGTTCACAAGAACAGTAGAGCTTCTATTATGACATTATTTGTTTTATATTTAAGAAACAGTACTTCCTTTACTGACAAGTATATACAGTTGAAACACTTAGGCGCTCATTTTGACAATGGTGGTATATGCCCCCTACCACTGCGGCAACGGCCGCCAAAAGACCGTTGTCGCGGCTAACAGCCGTCCACCAAATAATGACCACAGCTGGATTTCCGCCGCAAGAAGAGTGGAAATCCGGCTGTGGCCATACTGGCCGATGGCATTAAGTTGGCGCTGCTACCACCAGCAGAGCCAGGCCAGTAGACTGCCGCCAGCCGTATTGTGAAAAATAATATGTCCTGGAGGAGTTCTGCTGGCAGGCGCTGCTGGCGGTAGAAATGCCCTGTCCCGTCCCCTGCCGGAAGACCACCCGGATCCAGGTAAGTTGGGTTTCTGACAGAGGATGGAGTTGGGCGGTGTTGTGTGTGGGGGGGTGCATGAATGTGTGAGTGTGTATGTGTAGTGTTGTGTGCATGCGTGTATGCATGTTTGAGAATGTGTGTATGAATGGATATGTGAATACATGTCTGTGTGTCAATGTGGTATGGATGTGTGCATGAATGAATGGATGCATGTGTGTATGAATGCATGTATGCCTGTGTGAGTGAGTGTGTGTATGCGTGGTGCGTGTCTGCGTGTGTGTGTATGGGGTGGGGGACTGGAAGGGGGGAGCATGGATGGAGGGGGGTGGGGGTGTCTGGGGAGTGTTTGGGGGGAGGGGGCCTCCTATCAGTGACAGGGAAGGAATTCCTTGTCACTGATAGGGCCTACCGCCATGGTTTTCATAGCGTTATGAACGTGTCAAAATGCCTGAGGTGGTACAATGGCTGCTATCGCCATGGCGGTCGGAGTGGTACATTGGCGGTTTGGTTTCAGCCTCAGTCTGTCCTTTCAGACCTCTCTCTCAGATGACGGGTGTGCATAGTAGTGTGTGGGGAGGGAATTACCTTTCCTGTCAGACCTCTCTCTCAGATGACAAGTGCATACTAGGGTGTGTTGAGAGAGGCTGCGCTTTCTGCTGACACCTGTCTCTCAGATGACGAGTGTGTGTAGTTGCGAGTGGAGAGGGACTGACCTCCCAGCTAACTCCCCTCTCTCTGATAATGGGTGTGCATAGTCGGGTGTGGGAAAGAGACTGTATTCTACTCACAACTCTTACCAAGCCAATGGGTATAAATAGTAGACTCTGATAAACACGATCTCCAGTATAACTCAGTCCTACAGTAGCAAGTGTGCATACAACAGTGTATTCAATTATATTCAATGATCACAACTCCTTTCTACTTTTCACAATCTTGCAAGATGGTAAACATATTTTTTAAATGTGGTCTTCTACTCATCACAGTACTTATCTCTTACACATTTCCTTTCAATATCAGGGACCACAATATGCATTTCTACTAGTAGAGTGTGTTGAGAAATCATCTACTCCTTTTTACTATTCACAATACTGAGAGAGTCCAGCAAGAGCGTAAACATTTGTTAAAAACATCATACATTTGTGATCTTCACAGTGGTTCTCCCTTAAACACCACCTCTTTAACCCCTTTGCTACCAGGCCTTTTCCCCCTCACGTGCTAGGCATTTTTAAGGCTATTTGGGGCAGGTTGCGCTTAGGACCTCATAACTTTTTGTTAACATAAGCTACCCACACCAAATTTGCATCCTTTTGTGGGTTCCCCTGGAGGAGACCAAGAAATTAGCCAAAATACAGCAAACGTTTAATTTCTTTTGCAAAAAAATGGAAAAAAAGGCTGCAGAAGAAAGCATTTGTTTTCCCTGAAGATTGCATCAACAAAGGGTTTGCAGTGCTACAACCACCATCTTCCCAGCTTACAGGAACAGGCATACTTGAATCAGAAAATCACATTTTTCAACACAATTGTGGCATGTTACTGGGACATACCCCATTTTTACTATTGTTTGTGCTTTTAGCCTCCTGCCAGTTAGAGACAGAAATGGGTGTGAAACCAATGCTGGATCCCAGACAGCTGAACATTTCTAAAACGTAGACAAAATTCCAAATTCAGCAAGGGGTCATTTGTGTAGATCCTACATTTTTTCCTACAGAAAATAACAGCTGAAATAAAAACAAAATTGAAATTGAGGTAAAATCTTTTCCTGCGGCGTCAGATTTTCAAAAGCAGTATACTGTTACGTCTGCTGGACTCTTCCGGTTGCAGGGATATATAGGGCTTGTAGGTTCATCAAAAACCCTGGGTACGCAGAGCCAATAAAGGAACTGCACCTTGCAATCGGTTTTCAATGTATACCAGGTATACAGCAATTCATTTGCTGAAATATAAAGAGTGAAAAATAGGTATTAAGGAAACCTTTGTATTTCCAAAATGGGCACAGGATAGGGTGTTGAGAAGCAGTGGTTATTTGCACATCTCTGCATTCCGGGCTCCATACACTAGCATGTGAATTACAGGGCATTTCTCAAATAGACGTCTTTTTTACACACTGTCCTACATTTGGAAGGAAAAATGTAGAGAAAGACAAGGGGCAATAACACTTGTTCTTCTATTCTGTGTTCCCCTAAGCCTCCCGATATAAATGGTACCTCACTTGCATGGGTAGGCCTAATGCCCGCGTCAGGATACAGGGACACGTCACATTTGTACGTTGAAATCTGACGTGTTTTTTGGGAAGTATCTAGCTTTGGATTTTGGCCTCTAGCTCAGCCAGAAGCTAGGGAAACTTACCAAACCTGTGCATCTTTGAAAAGTAGACACCTAGGGGAATCAAGGAAGGGGTGACTTGTGGGGCTCTGACCAGGTTCTGTTACCCAGAATCCTTTGCAAACCCAAAAATGTGGCTAAAAAAACCCTTTTTGCTCACATTTCGGTGACACAAAGTTCTGGAATCTGAGGGGAGCCACAAATTTCCTTCCACCCAGCATTCCCCCAAGTCTCTTGATAAAAATGGTACCTCACTTGTGTGGGTAGGCCTAGCATCCGCAAAAAGAAATGCCCCAAAACACAACGTGGACACATCACATCCCAAAGAAAAAAGACCTGTTTTTTGCAAAGTATCTAGCTGTGGATTTTGGCCTCTAGCTCAGCAGTCACCTAGGGAAACCTACCAAACCTGCACATTTTTGAAAATTAGACACCTAGGGGCATCCAAGATGGGGTGACTTGTGGAGCTTTGACTAGGTTCTGTTACCCAGAATCCTTTGCAAACCTCAAAATTAGGCTAAAAAAACACCTTTTCCCCATATTTTGCCAACACAAAGTTCTGGAATCTGAGAGGAGCCACAAATGTCCTTCCACCCAGCGTTCCCCCAAGTCTCCTGATAAAAATGGTAGCTCACTTGTGTGGGTAGGCCTAGCGCCCACGAAATGAAATGCCCCAAAACACTATCTGGACACATTAAAATTATCATATACAAAGCTACATGTTTTCGCGGGGAGGCACCTGTGTTTTTGGTCCTGGGCTCAGCAGCCATCTAGGGAAAGCTACCAAAGCCAGACATTTCTGAAAATTAGACACCCAAGGGATTCCAGGGAGGTGTGAGTTGCGTGGATCTCCCAATGTTTTCTTTCCCAGAATCCTCGGCAAACCTCAAATTTAGCTAAAGAAAAATCACATTTTTCCCACATTTCTGTGTGGGATTACCTGACCGGGACAAATTTACTACCACCAACGTTCCCCTCAGCCTCCCAGTAAAAATTATACCTCACTTGTTTAGGTGGGCCAAGTGCCTGTGACAGGGAAGAGCCAAAAACATGTTGAAGTTGAGGGGGAACCAAAGCAGGTCCAAAAGGGCAGTTTGGAAAAAAATGTTTTTAGGCCAACAAGTGGGGCATAATTTTTATCGGTAAAGATGCGACAATGCTAGTTGGTAGGAATTTTGTGGATTATTTGGGGTGGGGGTATGGCCATACCCACACCCTCTTATTTTGGAAATAAATCTTCCCTGGTCTCTGGTAGGCTTTCTGCCCCCCTTGGGGGCAGATGGGCCTTCCAAAAATAGGGGGGCAGATATGGCCAACAATAATCTGCCTCCCATGGGGAGTGACCCTTGCCCAAGGGGCTGCCCCCCAAACAAAACACACACATCAATCCCTGGTGCCTAAGTGGTTTCTGCCCCCCCCGGGGCAGATCTGCATAATAGATATAGGCCGATCTGCCCCCAAGGGGAGCAGAAATGGCCTAAAAATGATTTGCCCCCCCCCCAGAGGAGCGACCCTTGCCTAAAAGGTCGCTCCCCATATATATAAAAAAAGTAAACTTAAAAAAATATATATCCCTGGTGTCTAGGGGGCAAAAATGGCCTAAAAGTAAAATTGCCCCCAAGGGAGCAACCCTTGCCTAAGGGGTCGCTCCCCACATACATAAAACAAAAAAATTATCCCTGGTGTTTAGTGGCTTCTGGGGGGCAGAAAAGGTCTAAAAATATTTTGCCCCCCTAGGGAGTGGACCTTGCCTAAGGGGCCACTCCCCTTATGTATAAACATAAATAAAAAACAAAACTCCCTGGTGTTTAGTGGTTTCTGCCCCCCTTGGGGGCATATCGGCCTAATAAAAATAGGCTGATCTGCCCTCAAGGGGGGCAGAAAAGGCCTAAAGACAATTTTCCCCCTCTCAGGGGAATGACCCTTGCCTAAGGGGTTGCCCCCCCCCCCCTTGCGTGAAATTGACGCAAAAAAATATAAATCTCTGGTGTCTAGTGGTGTCTGCCCCCCTTGGGGGCAGATTGGCCTAACAAAAATAGGCCGATCTGCCCCCAAGGGGGGCAAAAATGGCCTAAAGACAATTTGCCCCCCAGGGGAGCGACCCTTGCCTAAGGGATCACTCCCCATATATAAAAAAAAAAAGTAAACATAAAACAATATATATCCCTGGTGTCTAGGGGTTTCTGCCCCCCATGGGGGAAGATCGGCCTAATTATAATAGGCCGATCTGCCCCCAGGGGGGCACAAATGGCCTAAAAATATTTTGCCCCACTGGGAGTTGCCCTTGCCCAAGGGGCTGCTCCCCTTATGCACAAGTATAAAAAAAAAAATCCTGGTATCTAGTGGTTTCTGCCTCTCTTGCGGGCAGATTGGCCTAATAAAAATAGGCCGATGGGCAGAAATGGCCTAAAAGTAAAATTGCCCCCAAGGGAGCGACCCTTGCCTAAGGGGTCGCTCCCCACATACATAAACCACAAAAAAAAAAGATCCCTGGTTTCTAGCGGTTTCTGCCCATCCCCCCCCCCCCCTACTTATAAAAGGCCGATCAGCCCTCGGGGGGGGGCAGAAATTGGCATAAAATAAATTGCCCCACTGGGAAGCGGCCCTTGCCCAAGGGGCCGCTCCTCTTTTGCCATAAACAAAACAAAAAAAACATCCCTGGTGTCTAGTGGCATTTCTGCTGCCCGATCACATTGCGATCGGGCAGCAGAAATGCTGAGAGAGACATAAAAGGAGAGGAAAGGGCTTTCTTCTCGTTTCATGCCTCTCTTGCCAGCCCTCCAGGTACTACATGTCAGACATTTGAGTATTGCACTGAGTATAGTGCTCACCTTCTCTGCCGAAGGGTGAGCATGCAGCTGTGAAAAGGATTTCACAGATATTCACCGGGTGTGAGATATTGTTTGTTCTAATCCTAATTAATTCCTCAGACCTGTGAGTAGGCCATTAAGTGTAGGGCAGAAACATGTTGACGTGGTAAAGGTCAACGGACCAATAATATCCTGCTTTGCACCTTGGTTTAGAGAATGAGCACAAGTACTTTAACACTGGTTAGCAGTGGCGGACTGCATAGAGTCCTAAGGCCAACAACAAAGAATGCAGCAACACAGGATGGACAGGTCTAACAGGCTCCTAATGGGTCTTGGTGTCTGAATGTTTTGCTTCAGGGCGAAGGTTGTATGCAGTAGGTGCTTGGTCTCCTAAGAGTGTTTGTCTGTCTAGAGGAGTGGGCTCTGTATGAGAACGTGTGCATAAGAGTAAATACTTTACTACCAAGTATTAGAACACACATGTGTTTGATTGCCCACAAGAGATGGGCAATTTGCACCTTGTTCACTACAGGGTGACGGTTGTATGTAATAGTGGCTTCACCACCAAAGGGTCTTTGGAATTCTCAAGGAAGTGGGCTCCTATGTAGTGGTTGTGCACAGAGCAAAGACTGCTCGAAACAGGTGCTTTTCAAATTGTGTCTAGTTCAGAGAACATGTTCATAGGATTGGAGAGAGTATGTACTGGGTACTAGCCGACCCATGTGAGCCTGATTGCTAACAAGAAGTTGGCTTTCTGTGAATATTGCTATCTGTGAAGGGATAGGAAGGATGTGCGTATTAGGGGCTTGGTCACCTAATGAGGCTTGGATATCAGTAGGGAGTCTATTCTCTGTGAGGAGTTGTGCACAGGGCGAACACCATGTGCAGCAGGGATTTAACCACCCATATCTGGATGGCTGCCCACATGAGGTGGTCTTTCAAGAAAGTATGTGGTACCCAACGAAGGCTGTGGGGAGGAGGAGCTTGGCTCATCTAAGGGGGCTTGTATATCTGAAGGGTATTTTGTGCTTTACATCATTCTGCACAATATAATATTTACTATCATCTGAAATGGTATGCTGGTTTATCGAGTAATTTGAACAGCAGTAGGTTGGATTATGTTATCAGTGATGTAATCAATTATGTTATTTTAGATAATATCAGTGATGTTATCTGTGAAGCCATTGAACATTGTCATGAGTAGTGTAATATGTGAGGTTATATGTAGTGCATGGTGGGAGTGTAGGTTATAGTTAGCTGTGTGCAGAAGGGGTTGGTTAAAAACCTGACCTATGACCAGGCCATATGCACAACCCACTTGGGGCAGAAAATCCCTGCTGCCCATGGCCATTTGTTGTGCAGAACAGGGGTGGGTTGCAAGGCTGGGCCGTGCCGTGCTTGGCCTTCAGTTATATACAGCACAAGTTGGTTACAGGACCTGAACTCAGGCTAGGCTGTGTGACCAACTGACCATGGGAGGCAACCCTTGTTATGCATGGCTTTCAGACATGCACAGCAGGAGTTGGGAACATAGAACATTGAAACATTTGCTATTATGTATTGATTTCGATTCCATTTTTGGCATTCAGCTGTAAGTCAGTGTGGACAAAAGAACACATTTTTCGAAATGCCATCTGAATCATGATATTATGGATAACTCAAATTTAGAATCATACATATAACCACTATTCCTGAACCCAAATTCTTGTACACATGTAAAAAATGCATAGCTTTCCCTCTTATCCATTTTTAATTTATGAGATGTTAGCTCATAAATTGATGCATGGTCACTACACATAAAAAAAAAGTTTAAGCTGCAATTTGGTTGTTAGCACTAGGTATCATGTTTTTCAGACAATCAATATACACTATGGTGGTCATTATGAACACGGCGGAAACAACCGCCGTGTTTATGCTGGCGGTCAAAAGACTGACCACCAGCGACCCCGGAACCCCACCGGCCAGATAATGAACTTTCCTGCAGGCCAGCGGGCAGAAACATTGTTTCCGCCCACCGGCTAATAGAAAGGCTCGGCTGGGACATTGACGGCAGCTCCACAGGGAGCTGCCGTCAATGCCTCTGTGCAGCAGGTGCAGTTGCACCCATAGCGCAGATCTGACCTGCGCGACGGGGCTCTGCACTGGGGCCCCTGCACTGCCCATGCAAAGTGCATGGGCAGATGCAGGGGCCCCCTCCGCCAGACTTTTCCTGGTGGGATATCCAGCCAGGAAAAGGCTGGCGGGAAATGAAACATTATCCGCAAGGTAGCGCAGCTACCCTGGCGGATGGTGTTTCAACTCGCCGCCAGGTTGCCATATGGCGGGAGCCTGGCGGTGGGTGAGGACTGCCACTGGCGGCTCTCACCTTGTTCATAATATGGCGATTTGGCCCACCATGCTGGCTGGCGGCTTCAGCCGCCACTGCCGGCATGGCAGGCCAAACCGACGTGATCGTAATGAGGGCCTATATATCACTGGGATTGGAAGAATCTCCAGGAGACTCGACAAACCATCGGAATCTTCAGAATTCCCCATATGTGGGAAATAAAAGGCACAAACTTTGCCTACATAACTTTTGTTGAAAACGTTATAAAGGGTTGGGCCCAAACTGCCCCAATTATTTAAAATTTCAGCAGTGACGATTGGTGTGTGGGAGGGGACGGGCCTCAGCGTGGAAGGAGTTAAAGTCAGTCCTGTATTATTTTCTTTTGATCTTGTGCTGTCAAGGGAAGCATTTTTTTTATTGAGGTGGGGTGAAAGTGATGCCTTCTAAAGTTACTTCAGTAACCATATTTCATCATAGTGGAATTGTGCGGCTTCAAAGGATTTGGATAGATTTGAGAGTCACGGACTTCAATCTAGTTTAGAGCAGTGCACAGTTTCCCCTAGAATGGTTTTATATTTTTCCATCTCACCTACAGACATGTTTTTGAAGACCCACAGTCCACAATACAGTTAAGTAATACATATGACAGTCTTTGGGCCAGCCCCTTCTCATGACCGGGTGTATTTCTTGTATATTTCAGAGTCCTGCTCCCTATTCATTGACTTTCCTCACTATTTGTAGGAAAGTGTTTTTTTATGTTGTATGGTTTTATGTGGTATGGTTGTGAGACCTCACCATGTAATAATGTCACAATCTCTATCACGTCTAGTTAGGTTTAATAAATCTTTTAGCTCAGTCTTGGCCAGCAGAGCCACAGGGCATTCGGGCTTAATCAAAGAAACAAGTGTAAAGCATTTACAAAGTATCAAAAAAGGCAATACCTAAGAAACGAAACTCAATGAAAATCCAACACTAAGTTATACAAATAGAGTACATTTTTATCTTTAGATAGATACCAAAATGGCATAAATCTATTGAGGGAAACTGGAGATATGATTTAAAATAAATCACTGTAGTTGAATCATTAGGATGCAATAAATCATCACAAGAACCTTAGCAATTTTGAGTCAACAGGCTAGAACGGCTATCAAAACTTGTGAACCGGCAACAAGACAAGAGGTTGGGATAAAGTCACTGGAACCACTCAGGTCCAGGGGGACAGCTACCTGTCAGGTCCAACAGTCTGAGGGTCCTGACTGTATCTTTACCTGGGACTGCAGTCCTGTCAAGAAGTGATCCTAATTTGGGGGGACAGGATGCTGAAAATGCTGAAGACCTGTTGTGAGTGCAGGCCACAAGATTCATGGGTCCTCTCCAGATTCAGGATTCAATTTCCCAAGGGTGCAGCGCACGTCCAGCCGCAGCTAGTCAACTTGTCTCCCAGTTGCAGCAGTCTCAGTGGTTCTTTGCAGGTAACTAAATCTTTCTTCTCTGGGGTCCACTCTGATTTTGGTCAGAGGAACAATAAACTTGGGGGCACCTTATGAAAGTCAGGGCTTGGTCCCTTAGACTGCACTCTGCCATTCACTGGCAAGAAGGTGTTCCCGAGCAGCTGGGCACTCGAGGGTACAGGCTCCTTTAGCCTTGATCGTCCTTGTGTTTAACATGGAGCTAGCCATCTAGCCCTTGTGGTCAATTCTTCTGTTTGATATCAATTATCCCTTGGAGCCATCTCAATTTGGTTTCTGTACCACTCATAGCACTGATTCCATTCCTCTCTCAATGTCTGAACATCTTATGCATATATCAATGATGATGACACCGCTGCTCTTATTCCGGTAAACTTGTCAGATGCATTTAATACCATATCTCACACCATCTTAATTCAGAGGTTAGCTGACAGAGGGACTGGCAGGGCTGCCCTTGATTGGATTTCCAATTTCCTCACCAGCAAGTTTCAATCAGTGCATCCCCCTCCTTTCTTATCAGACCTGATAGCATTGGACTGTGGAGTACCACTGGGGTCATCTTTGAGTCCTATATTCTTAATATCTATCGGACCACTCTGGTGGCCTTCTTCAATAGCTTCAAATTTAAGGTGATGTCTTATGTGGATGACACACAACTGATTATCTCTTTTACTAACAACAGAGCGTACCCCCCTTTGATTCAGACAATGCCTAATATCAGTTTCTGAATGGATGAAGGGAATTCATCTGAAGTGAACTCTAATAAACAGAGTTGCTGATATTTGGGAAAAGCAATAACTATTTTACGTTTCCTGGTTGCCTTTAGAGCTTGTTCCCTCTCCATCTCCAGCCAAAGTAGTCAGACATCTATGAGTCAAATTTGACAACAGGCTTTTTTTCAGAAATCATGTACTGTAACCTGTTTTGGTATGCTAAAAGCTCCCTGAAAGGCATTCACAGTTCTGCTTTTTATGGCTAGAAAAAAGGTGACCCATTCCCTCTTTGCTTCCAGACTTGAGTATTCTAATTCTCTCTATCTTGGCTCACCCAAGCTACCCATATACAAACTTCAATTGGTGCAGAATTTTGCAGCCAGATTATTACTCCATCTTCCACACACTGTTCAATTTCCACTACATTGAAGTTTTTTTTTTGGCTTCCAGTATTAAAGAGAATTCAATTCAAGACCCTTTGCCACATTTCTAGAACTGTTTATCACTTAGGGCCCTGTACCCTGCAGGATAATTTTACGTTTTATATTCCAGCCAGATCTTTGAGATCTGCTACTTCTTTTGTAATTCCTCCTCCTAAGTTTCGTACTGTTTGATGTGAAGGCCATTCAGCTGCTGTTGCAGGTGCTAGATTATTACACTGTTTTCCTCTTACTCTTTGTGCAATGGTAGACCGCTCTTGCTTTTTAAAAAAAGCTAAAACCTGTTTTTTTAACAACCAGCTTTCAAACTATTTATCTCTGTATCTCCTTAGTTGGCCATTGTGGTGTTAGTCTCTGTTTCATTTAGATATATAAACATCTTGAGGCACTCTATTGAGCACACGTTTTGCTGTACAAATACAATTGTAATTTTCATTAAAATGGACTCATGGATCCTTTTTCCACAAGTGGGCAGAGTAAGCATGTCCTCTTTGTGGTTCCCTTGATTTCAGCAGTCTTTCGTGCAGTTTCTCTTTGCTGGGTCTAGGGAGCAGCAGGACAGTCTTTCTTCTATCCTCTTTGCAGTCCAGTGGTGATCAGAGGACTGTGTGGCAGGGGTGCCACTTTTATGCCAACTTTATGTTTGTTGGAGGGGAGGACTCATTAACCAATAGGCAACAATTCCAAAGGGTGCACCCCTCCCCACTTTACATCACTACATTGGGGGTATGGCCAGAAACAATCCCAGATTTCTATTATCTTCATGAATTGAAGATGGCTTGAGTCTCCTTCTTTTGTGTGGAGCTCTGGGCACACCTCCACGTTGTACCCAGCAAATTTAGCCACTCCTGAAAAATTGTTTCTACAATGGGTGTTCCCCAACAAGAGGAGGTGTCAGCCTGTCCGCCAACAAAAGGAGCGGGCTGGATCAGGTGTGACCAGCATTTTCTTCACTATGGCGATAGCCTGCTTGAAACTGGGTCATCTGTGGCCATGTCCCAGTAGCCATTCTGCTGAAGGAGGTCATACCTCCTCCCACCAGCAATTCTTTATGTTACTGTTTCTGGGACTGCTTCCCAATTCCCTGCAGAGGACAGCCTGTTGTCTTGGGTGACAACTGCTGTACATAGAAAGGGATACCAGAGGTTTGGGAAAACAAAATGGTGGCTTTCTATAGTCACCATCCTTTTAAAAGTTAACTTAAACCTGACCTCAGCAATGAGTCGGGTTCAATGTAACAATTAATTGAATACCTTAGTTTGGAAATTAGCAATTCTTGCAGTGGCTAGTGCAACTTCATGTCAGCCAATGGAGCCCCTAGCCTTACCAAAGTAAAATTGTTAATTCCGAGTTTTCACTGTCAGGGCATGTTGAACACAGGAAGAACATGCCCTTCTTTTAAATATCTAGCACCGTGTCTTGTGTACTACTAAGGCTTTCCATAAGTGTGACTTATGAATTTTTAAAATAAAGATTTTAACTTGGCAAAAGTGTGTATTCTGCCATGTCAGGCTGGCAGTTTCAAAGCTTCCTGACTGGGCTGCAGTGGCAGGCCTAGAGTTACATGTTCCGCTTTCACTGTACTGGTTGCACAAATAAGTGCTGCAATCCACCAGTGACATTTAACTTTCTAGCCCTGGGAATCTCTTGTACCATATATTATGAACTTATAGGTAAGTTAAATATGTCAATCAGGTTTTACGTACACAGGGGCCTGGACAGCAGCACCAATCCAAAATCAAGGGAGAGTGATCTTACAAAAAGAGGTGCTTTCCTACACTATTCTTGTGTGTTCTTACTCCTGTAGCATTCTCTTTTTTCAGCACATTTCTGATTCAATAATGTACTTCCACCATTGATAGCTGAGGACTATTTATTCATGTACTCAGTACTGCATGGGAATGCATGTCTTTCCTTGCTCTCCACCCATCCACTTGTTCCGCTTCACATTCCCACTTGCTCACCCTCTCTGGAGACTTAGGCCCTCATTACGACTTTGGCGGTCTTTTCCCAAAGACCGCCATGGTGATAGCCTCCAAAAGGCCGCTACGGAGGTTGTAATCCGCCCGCTGTATTATGAGTTACAAACACAAAACCGCTAAAAAGCAGCCACAAAATCTAACAACGGCGGCAGAGAGGCGGTTCCACCACCCTTACTGCCACGCCAACAACAAACCGCCCTTCAAATTACGACCCATGAATCACCAAAGCAGTCCATCAACAACGGTAATCCATTGGCGGTGCGGTCCGCCACTTCGATTTTGCAACTCCACAACAACAGAAGCCAACATTGGCCAAATTGAAAAACCCACACCTAATACACATACACACACACACCAATAACACTATAAAACACACCTAAACACAACCCACAATTCCTTGCAAATTCACAAATTCTGCTACACATTGACAGCCCACATATCTCTAGAACTGCACACACAAACCACAGCCACCTATACACCCTTCACGCATCATTCACCACACATCATACCTCTACACCAAACACACACATCACCACTGTACTCAATCACTACTTCACAGCATCCCACATATCCACACACCCTGCACCCCCACCAAACACCCCACCTTCTGCACAACACACCCACTACACCCACTACACATTCAGCATGTCCCCACAAAAGCACCCCCATTTCACTGATGATGAGTTGCGGGTCATGGTAGACGAAATCATTAGGGTAGAGCCACAGCTGTTCTGTGTACAGGTTCAGCAGATATCAATTGCCAGGAAAATTGAGTTATGGCGGAGAATCGTAGAAGAGGTGAACTCTGTGAGAACCCATCCGTGCACAAGGGACGACATAAGAAAGAGGTGGAACGACCAGCGGGGGAAGATGCGTGCAATGGCATCCAGGCCCCAGATTGTTGTTATGAAGACTAGCAGTGGACCCCCACCTCCGCCCCCACAGTTCACATCATGGGAAGAGAAGGTTCTGGATATCCTGCATCCAGAGGGCCTCAATGAAATTTCCGGAGGGCTGGACTCTGGTAAGTCACTCACACTTCTCTACCACCATGTACACCTGCATTGCATGTCTTCCCGTCGCCCTACCTCCCTTCAACTCACTTCATCCCAGACTCATACCCACCCCCTTAACCACCCTTATCAATTTCCCTTGCATGCCCAACCCACTAAAATAACACCTCTCCAACGTCAGCATTCACACACATAAGTAATGCATGGTCAGCATGAAGCACTACCAATCCCACAATGCATCACCATACGCAAACCAAATGTTTAAATCATGACACCCATCCTATAGGGAAACCTATCAATGCTGAACATATTTACACCTGGAAAACCTGAGGTGGCAATAGCAAACCAGGATATTGTAATGACACATACTGCTAAATATGTATATATATATATATATATGACATGACTTATTTTAGTAAAATATTCATATACAAATGCTTTCAACAATACAGTAAAAAAGATCATCATCAACTGCCAATGGCATACCTGGGGAGCAAACACCTTGCACTAATTCCCTGCTTTAGCTATATTAATATCTGAGGATGATATGAACCACTATCATGCATGTCCACAGGTACCCCAGCTAATATCAGCCGGCAGTGTGTGCCACACCTACCCAGTCCTCCACCAGAAGAAGGCCCCAGTGATGACAGCTACTCTGGATGTCTGGATCTGGAAGATCTCCCTGGCCCATCTGGCAGCTCAGGTCAGTCAGAAATCACAAGCATTAGCCAGCCAACCCCACAGCAGCCCACATTGGACTCCACTACAACAGCAGCCACCCAATGACCCAAACTTCTGTCCCCAGGACACGTCAATCAACAGTGTGCCCACCTGTACAGGGACCGGAGTCAACACCTCCCAGGCAATATAAAGAAGGTCCTGGAGTAAGTGGGAGTGGGCACACAGTTCAGGGGACACAGGCACAGCGGCCAGGGCCAGTGGGAGGGTATCTGTGCGCCAAGGGGTGGGCCAACCCAGGGAACCTACTAACCAGGAGGCACTGTCACAAGTCCTGGGAGCATACCAGAAATCCCTGTACAGGATGGACCAGGTACTCACCACCTTGCAAGAGAACCAAAGGCTGCAGAAGGAACATCACCAGGAGGTCATGCAGCAGCAGCAGGCCCACAATGCCAACATGGCCTCCATTGCAGAGGTGCTTAGGGAAATTGGCACCATCATGAGTGAGTCCTCAACACACCAGCGGGCCCCTTCCACAAGCCAGAGTACTGACCAGTCCTCTACATTTGCTGCAGCTAGTGGACAGGAGGCCCTGTCACAGGACCTACAGCCCACCAGCACCCCTCCCTCTGTAGCAGAGGAACCACCCTGCAAATGTTCCCTATAAGCCAGACATCCTACAGAGACTGCAGCCAAGACCAAGACTATTGCCAGGAAGTGAGCCTCTCCTACATATCTCCCTTGTGTGCCACTGAGGCATCTTGTTTACTTTGGACTGTTATTTCTCCTATTTCCTATGGCCCCATGGATACTGGACTACAAACTAACTGGACCACTACACCGAAGATTTCTTCCACTATCACCCCACTCTATTGCACTATCCCTTCCTTTTTGTAATTTAAATAAACACATTTAAACACAACTGAAGGATTTGTGCTTTTATTTTATCAATATGCAATGTCTTGACCTTTATTTTCCTGTGCAAATGTAATGATGCAAATTGTGAATCCATCTAATGTACAGTCAGCTTGGGATACACATTACCAGTGTAAGTGCTTGCCACAAGTCACCATCCACCAAACTGTGTGAAACACTGCCGGAAAACAACTCAAGGAGCTGAGCGTCACAGGATAGAGTGCTGGGGACCTGGGCTATACTGTGCGCAAAGGATTTCTGGACGAAGCGCACAGAAGCCCTACGAGCTGCAGAACACACGGTGCACATGGGTACTGTCTGGCTCAGGCAGGAAAGCCCTTACCTTCACCAAATTTGGACAGCTGGACCTTTGGACTGTCAAGATCACTTTGGTCCACCACCTGTGTTCCAGGGATCACTCTCGTCGCCAGGAGAGGAGTCCTAGAGTACTGGTTGTCATTGCAGAGAGGTGCCTGCTGAAGCAGGGAAGTGACTCCTTCACTCCACGGGAAATTCCTTTGGTCCTTCTGGTGCAGAATGAAGACAGGCAGTCCTCAGAGCATGCACAACCTAGAAACTGTTGCAGTTGCTGGCAGGAGCTGAAGTTGCAGAGTTGCAGTAGCCTTCTTGGATACTTTGTTGCAGTTACAGTGTTCCTAGAGCAGTCTGCGGGGTGATCTGATGGTCAGAAGCTGAAGCAAAGGATGCAGAGGAGTCCTGGTGGAATCTTGCAAATAGAATCTGAGGAACACCCACAGGAGAGACCCTAAATAGCACTCAGAGGGGGATTTGTCACCTAACCAGGTATGGACCTATCAGGAGGGGTCTCTGACGTCACCTGCTGGCACTGGCCACTCAGATGCTCCCAGAGGTCCCTGACCATCCTGAAAACAAGATGGTAGAACCCAGGGACTCTCTGGAGGAGCTCTGGACACCACCCCTCGGGTGGTGATGGACAGGGGAGTGGTCACTCCCCTTTCCTTTGTCCAGTTTCATGCCAGAGCAGGGGTGTGGGGTCCCTAAACCGGTGTAGACTGGGTTATGAAAGGAGGGCACCATCTGTGCCCTTCAAAGCATTTCCAGAGGCTCTGGGAGGAAACCCCTCTCATGCATGTAACACGTATTTCCAAATGGAGAGAGTGTAACACCCCTCTCCTAAAGGAAATGCATTGTTCTGTCTTCCTGAGATTGAGTTGCTCAAGCCCCAGGAGGGCAGAAGCCTGTCTGTGAGGTGGCACCAGCTCGGGCTGCTGTGAAAACCTCAGAAGGCTGGTATGGCAGTACTGGGGGGCCATGGTGGAGTCCCCAGGGTGCATAGAATTGGTCCCCTAATACCAGAATCAGATTGGGGTACAATTTCTCAATTCTAGACTCTTCACACAGCCATATTCGGAGTTACCTTTGTGAACCTACATGTATGTATTGACCTATATGTAGTGCACCCTTATAATGGCGCCCCCTCACTCACTAAGTCTGGGAAATTGGTCTTGAGGAACGTGGGGGCACCTCTGCTAGTGCAGGGGTGCCCTCACACACAGTAACTTTGCACCTAGCCTTCAGGAACTGAAGGTTAGACATATGGATGACTTATAAGTTACCTGGTGCATTGAAAATGGCTGTGAAATAGTGCTTGCACTATTTCACTCAGGCTGCAATGGCACGCCTGAAGAAATGTTTGTATGAGCTCCTTATGGGTGGCAAAAGAAATGCTGCAGCCCATAAGGATCTCCTGGAACCCCAATACCCTGGGTACCTAGGTACCATATACTGGGAACATATAAGGAGGGTCCAGTATGCCAATTTGGAGTGGACTACTGGGTTACCAGTATGTAAGTACAAATTTGGAACCAGAGAGAGCATAAGCACTAGAGTTCTGGTTAGCAGGACTCCAATGACACGGTCAAGCATACTGACAAAACAGTAAAACATACTGACATGTAGGCCACATACTATGAGCACTGAGGTCCTGGCTAGTAGGATCCCATTGAGACAGTAATAACACACTGACAAACAGGCCAAAATAGGGGTAGCCGTGCTAGAAAGAGGCTACTTTCTCACACTCTCACCCCACACTAAGGACTGACAACCGCCCCCCCCCCCCACAGACCTCCTGGCAGACAGGACTGGGATGAAAAGGTACTGAGGCACCTCAAAACCACTAGTTGAAGTTGATCCCACTTCAAAGGCACATTTGGGTATACGTACTGGGCCTCTGACACCATATACTAGGAACACTTATGGACTGAGGACATTCCATCAGGAAGAAGGACCTCAGTGTTGTCAGGAGGGTCTGGCACTTTGCTGTTTGCTCTGCTATGTTGGTCTGCTGCCTGCTACTTCTGGCCTGAGAGTGAGAGGACTGGTTCTAACTCTCTACATCCTGCAATCTAAAGTTTCTCCAAGGGCCTGACTGAACTTACCTCCTGTTTTCGAAGTCTCTGGCAACAACACCAGTGCATCACTTGGAACCAATGCATCCCGCTTCAGAAATGCCACTTCGCCGCTGCCTACACTGAAGCCACAGATTCAACTACCCTGACTTACAAAGTAGCCCCGGCTTGGCCGATGCAGCACCAACGCATCGGAACCAGTACTCATCACTTCTGGACATAGACACTTCAATGCATCAGAACCAGTACTCATCGCTTCTGGCATCAACAACATTGCCCGATCAGGAAACGATGCATCGCCTGCAAGTGCAATGCATCCCCTCTTAAGATCAATACATCCCCTGGTGGTCGGATTGAACTTTTGAATTTGTCCCAGTCCAGCATGACCTAATTGCCCCAGGTGGGGTCTTCTAAGCACTGCATTTTGATTCTTCAAAATTCATAACTTGGTCTGTGTATGTTGGATTTTTATCATTTTGGTCTTGTGTGGCTCAGATAAATATTGGCTATTTTTCTAAACTAGTGTGGAGTCCTTTTGTGGTGTTTTCAATGTGTTACTCTGCGTGCACAAATATTTTACAAATTGCCTCTTGAGTTTAGCCTGACTGCTCTGTGCCAAGCTACCAGAGCGTGAGCAAAGGGAAACTTTTAGTGTGTATCTTACTTGCCCTGAGTACAACTGTGGTCCCTACTTGGACAGAGTGCAAATCTCTGCCAACTAGAGACCTGATTTATAACAGCGAAGCTGCTCTTGACAAACCTTTCCAGGGTTGCTTTGACACATGGTGCTCCTCAAAGATCTCAGAGAAAATCAGGATGTCATCACTGATGTTTATGACACCAACCAGGCCAGAGAGGGTCTCACAGATGGTGTTCTGGTACTTTTTAGAGAACCATTAGGTTCTGTTGAGATCTGCTACAATGTCATCCAAGATTGAAGTTATGTGCCACTACCTTTTGATGGACTTGTTAGAGAACTGCCTGTCCACACAGAGCCTGATAGCCCCAGGCTGATTGGTCTGGGTGCTATGACAAGGGTTGAGACCCATGGCATGGGTACAGTGACCTTTTTAATCACCCTTTCATATTCCAGATTCCATAGCTCATCCTCTGCTAGTGGCCCCAGGTGGAAGGGTACCTTCCGGTGTTGCAGCGCTGTATGCCTCACTGTTTCATTGATGTGTAACAGCACCTTGGTGTTTTTGAGGCAAGTAAGCCCCTCTACTAATTAGGGAAATTCCAGTATGATGGCAGCAGCATGCAACTTGTGGACCTGTCTGGCGAAGAACACTAGCCCCAGGTCTTCAGCAGTGTGACAGCCTTGGAGGGTGCAGGTGTTGCTCTTGGTTAAGTGGAATCAAGCCTTCATTGATTGGTCTTCATTTACTACCAATACTTCTATCACTCCAAGCAGTGGCAGCAGTTTGGTACCACCATATGTGTATATTCTCGCTTTTGTGGGAGATAACTCAGGATGCAGCACTATTTTCTCAAGCACAGGTGCCCATAACATTGAATGATGCTCTGGTGTCAAACAGGGCTCTTACAAATGTGTTCACAGCTTACATGGACAGTGGATGCTTTTGGTTCCCTTTTCCTGCAAAACAGATGGTAAAAACCTTGTTGCCTTTGTCATGCTCCACCAGGGAACGGGAGCTCGGGCTGTGTCATGGGATATCTCTTCATGCTCCCCATCATCAATGGACAGCTATCGCAGTGCTCCTCTCGACTTGCCCATGGTGATGGCCTTCACACCTCTGCCTTCACTCCGGCACACCTTCCCAAAATGATTCATTCGCTGGCACAAGAACATACGTACCCTCGGGCTGGGCATACATCAGGTGTCCGGTGTTTGAGGCTGGAGTTCCCACACCTGTTCTTCAACTGTTGTGGGATGTTGAGAAGCTGCTGGGGGGTGGGTTGCCTCTGGAAAGCATCCACCTGTTCCTCCTTTACAGAGCAAGATTCATCGGGGGCGATCGTCCCCTTTGCCATGGCCACCTCTATGTCATACATGTGGCTGTGTGCCAGTTCACATGAGCAAGCCAACACCAGAATTGCATCCAACATGATACCTGATTGTCGCAGGATACTCCTCCACAAGACTGCCGACTTGCAGCAGTGTATCTCCTTGATTTGGTTGATGTTGACGCACGTACTCGCCAACTTCCTAATGCATGCATAGTGAACATTGACTGTTTCATCTTCGGCCCACCTCTCGCAGCTTAAGCCTCTCAGATGCTGGGTATGCCTGGGGGTTGAAGTGGCTAAGGCCGGCACTGCGGCATCAAAGTCCACATCATCGCTGATGTTAGGAAAGGTTTTGAACAGCTCATAAAGCTCCACCCTTCCAAAATGAAGCAGCAGTGTCCGCTTCACCACGCCATCTCTCTCCCCCATGATGCAATAGTAGTGTTTCAGCCCTACAACCCATGAGCGCCAGTCTAGTGAAGCCATCACTGGGTAAGCGAGCTCGCTGAACGGTGGTAATGCTGTGACAGATGAATGGGTATTCGGAGTGGGGGTTGCATTCTGCAGTGGTTGCGAAATTGTGTGATGCCCACCTTAGCCTGTAGTCTAGAAATCGCAGTGCAAATATGAGCAAGTTTGCAGGTTGCAGCCGTGCATGCCAGTTGGTTACCAGGCCAGCCATGCACTTCCCTTGTGCACCTTGGTGTTGCAGGGTCGCACACATGGTACAAGATGACACTCTGAAGTCTTACATGCGAGTGGGCGCTCCATTTGCAATCACAGGGCAATCAGCGCTGGAGCGCGCATGGAGAAAAAAAACAGACAAGAAGCCGGCGCGACCTACCTCGAGGAGGTGCACCGGTCAACAGGAAAGAAGGACGCATCAGCCTGCTGTCAGGAATCATTTTGCTTCAGCACAGCAGAAGCGCCCCCTTCCCCAGGAGGCACTGAGCACAAGGACCTGCTGAGGTGCCCACACAACTGCCTGTGGGAATACCAGCTACACAAGGTGAGAGACACTGAAGGCCCTTATTCGCTGCACTCTGACTCTGCACTACCATATAGTCTGACTCTTGGGCCACAGAAGGCTGGGACCGTGCCGATTGTACCCAGAGTGGGCAGGACACAGCTTGAGGGGTCTCTGCATTTGGCTGCGTACCGGCTATCCGTGGATACACTTCGGAAGATCCCTGAGGAGGAGAGACACCAGAGAGGGCCCGCCGGTATCATATTCCCTACCAAGGAAAATAAAACAGGTCACCTGCGACAATGAGCGTGCCAGAACAACAACCCCACTGGCGCCATCAGAAGCTCATTCGTCGGTGGTGGCATTGCCACCGTTCAGTCAGCTTGCGGATCCGGCTATGGCCGTGCCACAATGGCGCCTATGGCTTGGCCGTCTGGAGAACTATTTTTGCGCCACGCAAGAAAAAGATGCCGCTGAGCGCAGATCATTGATGCTACATATGGGAGGTGATGAGCTCCACAAGCTGTTTGACTCTCTACCTGACATGTGAGACCCGATGGATTTTGATCCTCAACTTACTCCCGACTATAAGAGGTTCAAACTGCACCAGGCCCAGCAGACTGAGACAGAGTCGGTTGACATGTTCTACGCGAGACTGTGAAAGTTGGCCAGAACATGTGTAGGACTGAACCAGCATGAGGAAATAAGGGCACAGATAATTCAAGGGTGTCGGTCAAACATGTTGCGAAAACTGATCATGCGGCAGCCGGGGATATCCCTCGACGAGATCCTCATCCTTGCGCGCTCACACGAACTCTCCCCCGTACGGGCGGATGCAATGACAGCTGTAAGGGGACAGACCATGGCAGCAGCACCATCCCCACAGACGGTAGCTGTCAAAGAAAAGCAGGTACATGCCATTCAGACTCGCTCAAGCCCATGATGGCAACCCAGTACTCCAAGACATGGGAAAGAGGTCTGTGGCAGCTGCGGGTATGAGCACAAGATTCCAGGCAACTGTCCCGCAAAGGGCAAAGTGTGCAACAAGTGCGTGAAGGCGAATCACTTTGCGAAAGTGTGCATGATGGGGAAAGGCAGGCCCTGAGATCCCAGAGGGAAGACCGCAGCAGTCAAGCACATAGAAAAAGAAGTGCATGCGATCCAAGCACAAGGGGACACAAAACTACCAGTGTATGATGAAGAAATAGAGGAAGACGTGTTCGTCATATCATTCACAGGAGGAAGGCAGCGTAAACGACGACCACCCCCCCATGAGTACGGTCAAGATCAACAACACCCAGGCCACGGTGCTCATCGACACAGGAGCATTAGTCAATGTGATCGACAATACGCTATATCAGCAACTGTCTCCCAAACCACCACTATCACCCAGCAACACCAAAATATATACCTATGGAGGACGAGACCCCCTCCCACTGCAGGGCACGATGGAGGTACTAGTCGCAAATGAAGGGCGCAGCACTCAAGCCAAATTGTCCATGGTGAAGGAAGATTGTGGCACTTTGCTGGAGTGCTATACCGCAGAGGACGTTGAGCTCGTATTTTTTGCATGACAGGTGTATGAGTCTTATGCCGAATCCATCCTTCAGGATTTTCCCCAGCTATTCCCCGGGCTGGGAAAACCCAGAGGCAAGCAGGTGAAGCTGCATATCGACGGGGCTGTGATCCCGGTGGCACTGAGACCCCGAAGGGTGCCTTTTCATCTGCGCCCGGCTGTGGAGAGGGAACTACTGATGGGGAGAACCAAGGGGTGATTGAGAAAGTGGATGGGCCCAAGCCCTGGGTCTCGCCACTGGTGAGCGAACCGAAGCCGAAACAACCAGGGGCTGTCCGCCTCTGCGTGGATATGCACCTACCCAATCGGGTGATCAAGCGGGAACGCAGCATCACACCCACGAAGGACGACATCATCGCGGGCCTCCATGGTGCACAGTGGGTCTCGAAGTTGGATCTCAAATCTGGCTACGACCAACTGGAACTGGACCCCGACAGTCGGAATAGCACCACCTTCTCCACCCACGTCGGACTCCAACGGTTCAAATGGCTGAATTTCGGAGTCTTGTCCGCAGCAGAAGTCTTCCAAAATGCCACCTGAGAGACGCAGTCCAGATTGGCCGAGGTAATCAACCTAAGTGATGACATCCTGATCTACTCAGAGACAAAGGAAGAGCATCATCTCTGCCTTAAAGCCACCCTGCAAAGACTCTCAAAGGCGGGCGTGACATTACACAAGAGCAAATGTGCTTTCTATCACTCATCCATTAATTTCTTTGGGTACATTTTCTCGAAAGATGGGCTACAGGTAGATCCAAAGAAAGTGGAAGCCATCTGCTAAGCAACGACTCCCCAAAATGCCACAGAAGTCAGGAGTTTCCTGGGGATGGCCACTTACTGTGGCAGGTTCATTCCCCAGCTGGTCACGATGGCTGAATCGCTAAGGCAATTGACGAAGGTCAATCACAGTTGGGAATGGACTGCTGAAGCAGACAGAGCCTTCCAGGACATAAAAGGAGCACTGCTAGATAAGGTAACCATGGCATACTTTTCCGGAGAAAAGGACGGAAGTGGTGGGGGATGCAAGCCCAGAAGGGCTGGGAGCATTCCTCATGCAAGAGCAGAATCCCCAAGAATGGACCCCGGTTGCGTATGCTAGCAGAGCCCTGTCAGCAACAGAGATGTGGTATGCCCAGGTGGAACGAGAGGCGCTGGCCATCAGATGGGCGTGCAAACACTTCCATCTATATCTGTATGTCCAGGAATTCCAAGTCGTTACAGACCACAAGTCGCTAGTGTCTCTGTTCACTGGCTCAATGAGATTGGCTTCCCCAAGAATAGAGAGGTGTGTGGTCCTGCTACAGCCATACCATTTCACAGTCATCTACCGCCCAGGGGCAAGTAACCCCAGGGACTATCTGTCGAGGTATCCACAGACAACTTCCCTGGGGGTTCCGGAGAGCGACGATGAAAAAAAGATGAAAAGCTTTGTTAACCTGCTAATACAGGCAGTGTGTCCAGTGGCCTTGACCTTGGAAGAGCTAGCGGCGGAGTCGAACAAGGACTGTGTCATCACCCGGGCAAAGGAGGCCATGGGGCAAAATAGGTGGAAGCATTTCCTGGAAGGGTTCAAAACCTACGATCCAGAAGAAAAAGTGGCAATGCAAGGACTGTGGAAAGTCAGGGAGGAATTGTCTGTCGGCGGCGATGGTCTCCTGCTACGAGGTCAGAAGATAGTAATTCCCCACAGTCTGTGGGACAGAGTGGTGAAACTAGCTCATAAAAGCCATCAAGGAGCGGCAAAAACAAAAGCGAGACTGCGAGCGAAGGTATGGTTCCCGGCCATGGACACAAGAGTAGACTCATTTGTGGGGAACTGCCACTCATGTATCATCACATCTATCGACCCTCCCACCAGCCCGGTGATTACTGAACCACCTTGCTGCCAGCCCTGGACAAAGGTGAGCATGGATTTTGGGAGCTTTCCAGATGTCAAGCTCACAGTGGTCTTGGTTGACTCATTCACAAAATTCCCTGTAGTAGAGACGGTGGTTCGAGAACCTGAGGAGGGTATTGGAGAGAGCCTTTGCCACATTCAGCCTTCCGGATGAGACCCGTACTGATAATGCCCCCCATTCCAAGGGCAAGACTTTAAGACCTTTCTGGATGAACTAGCCATACGCCATTGCAAAATAACACCATACTGGCCGCAGGCCAATGGCGACATGGAAAGCTTCATGCGCACTTTTAATCGAGCATTGAGAATCGCCGTAGAAAGGGGCGACGGCCTCGAATGTAGTCTACAACAATTCCTGCATGCCTATCGGCAAACACCACACAGCACTATGGGTGTGCTCCCGCCCCCCTGCTGTTCAAAGTTGCCCCGCATGACTGCATACCGGCTGGAGCTTGTTGGGAACCACCCGCACTGGATGTGGCCGCCAAGCAACAACGGCGAAAACAAGTCAACGACCGGGCCACGGCCCGAAGAAGAACGCGATCTCGGGGTTTTCAGGTGGGCGACAAGGTGGTGGTGAGAAACCGACGACTAGGAGGCAAGTTCTTGACTCCTTTTGGGCCTTAGGTGTGGAGAGGCATGCAAACCCAAGGATCCATGGTGACCGCCCGACATGGTGAAAGACAGGTGACTAGGAACATTTCGCATTTCAAATGAGTGGGTGTGCCCGTGGATGATTGTCCAGAAACCGAAGAAGAGGATACCTTTGGAGAAGCTGACGGAGGATTCAACGAGGGGTCAGGGGACCAAGCGGCGTCCAGACAGATGGTACCTCAGCCTGCTGAGGAAGACCGGGAGATGAGGTTGAGTAGTCGGAGTGAGAGGTATCATCTTTGGCCCAACCCGGCTCCCAGTCAGTGGCTTCGAGATGGTGCGTGCTGAAAGGCACTGAAGTATAAGGTGACGTGTGCCCCGGCAAGGATGACGCCCTGAAGAGACTGTGAATAGTGTTGTCTATGGCCGAGTCAGTACGGAGGTTGGCCGGCCATTACGATGGCAGGGACGCAAGATGTGCGGAGAACATTTATCATCCCGTAGATATATCTCGATCTATCTCTCTTTTCTCTTTTCCCCTCTCGCTCTACCTGTCTATCTCTCTCTCTATCTCTCTATCCCTGTTTGTTGCCCCCTTCCTGTACATCCATCTCTCCAGCCAGCTTTGACCTGTTCCTCTGTCTCTGCTTGTTATTTTTATATTACTGTGACAGTCGTAGTTATGACTAGTTCAGCTATGTTGGTTGTGTTGTGGAATGAAATCCTTGAGGGATGTAGAGAGCCGCTCGGGCTCTGCAATACTTTGTTGCCCGCAAGGTCGCGGGGCCGGGCTTCAGCCCTAAATAACAAAGGAGAGGGAAGCTGCAACGCGGCAGTCCTCCCTCGAGATACACAATGTGTGGCTGCATTTTTGAGTCCCTCTGCGCCGCGCCCCGATTACACCTTTCAGCAGCAAGCAGGCAGCACTCTTCAGCAGTGAGCCATCCACGTAGGCAGGGATGCTGCACAGGTAAAAACAGGATCTGTCAACCTGCAGTCAAAGAGCAGTGCGTATGGCTAAGGAAGGCTGACAGAATCAACCGGACCCTCACCAGTCCTCAGTAATTTTAGAAATGGGAAGTGGGTATGTGACATTGCATAAGAGCTTAAGAAGTTTTGTACTCATGCTAAGTCATATTCTAGACCACGAAATTGGTCAAAAAATAGATACAATTCAGAAAATGATCTCATTGCATGTCCAGAAATGCCTTATTCTAAATGCAAGGAAAGTGTTCCACAGAAACATTCAAGTGTCTTACATAAACACACAGAACACTTGGAGAAGTTACACATAAACACACAGAAAACGTGGCTGTTATGTTTAAGTGCATAGGTCAGTGCAGGAATTTTGTGTTGTGCTTCTGTGGCATGCAACAAAACATCATATAACTTTGTCAAAGGCCACAGGAAGTGACTGAATGCGTTTTCCTGTTGTGTTCCATTACTCCTGCTTCCATCTAGAGCCATATGTTTTGGAATCTGCAGATAATAGATTTTATATGTTGTTATTTTCTGTGTTCGAATTTCTAAATCTTATCTCCTTTGTGTGAAAAATGTGTGTCAGAATGTTGTCCACGCAATTCAATACCATTTTAATTAGAAAAGGCCCGATGCAAAAAAGAAGTTTGCCATTAAAGAACTTGTCCTTTATAAGTTCATAGGATTAGCCACCACGAAGAGTATTTTGAATGTAGAAAACTCCATTTGGAGTCATAAACGATTGCTCTGGTACCGACACTGAAAGAGGTGGGTGTTGTGTCTGATTTGCAAAGGGGAAGCTGTGGAAATTTAGATGTGGGATAGCCTGCATTTTTTTTAAAGCAGCACATGTTCTTTTAAGGGATATGGACTGCTCTTAACTAAAATGTTTGTGCCTGTCGGTATGCGAGCACATGTGCGGGGGTATACTGCTCTTTGCCACCTACAATCATTATATCCACAGCCAGTTACATGGAGTCACAAATAGCAGACTGTCTAATTAATTTTCTCTGGCCTGTTTTTTATAACCCTTACGAATTGCCAATTTGCGATGCAAACAATTAGTAAATTGGTCACATAGTAAATTACATCCCGGTTTGAGAACCAGCCAGTGTGCAATTGGCACCTCCCTAGTTTGAAACGCTAGGAAAGCACATCGGACCCCAAATGTTATTCCAATGTGACGATTGTATGTTGAAAGTTTCTGTTTCCATTTTTCAGGCTTAATTTGGGATTGTCATGTGCTTTTTGAAAACAATATATGTTGTGTAGAACTCTAACTACTAAAGTAAATTATGTCTAAAACAGTGTTGCAGTAACCAGCCTACATTTCATACATTCTTTGGAGGCTGTTAATAGTACCTCTACATCCCCACAACGCACAGAAATTGTGATCATCTCTATCTGAAGCTCAGATCTGGGAATATGCTGCTGTCACCCACTAGACTCATCGGAGAAAAGATTCTAGAAAACGCTAAAGCGCTTGATAATCTCAACCAGCTGTGACTCCTCAACATGGACATTTTGGCAGTGCCTTGCCTCCTCTGAGCCATCCTCTAAACTGCTATTCATTTAGTTTAGAAATTATCATGAGAACATGATGTTTGCGTTCTTTACGCATCCTGCCAGTGCGGACGTCATTCCTCTTGGCCTTTCCGGGCTTCTGAAGAAAGGAGGAGGAGGAGGAGACTCGGGCACGATCCATCTACAGAGTACTGTTTGAAAACATGGTACTCACTAGGTGGATGGATTGAATGTTTGGATTGTCTATGCATGAGTGGTGTCATTTAACTACAGTCACCTCACCCATGCACAAACCATACTATGTAGCAGGCATACTGCACATGCCTCAGGCAGCACAGTATACCTGTTAAAACGGGGCAGCCATGACACACAATAGTGCATTCCTGTGCCCCACAAGAATCACAACAGAGGTGCAAGGGTGAAATCTGAGCACTGTCCCCGCTTCTAATAGGACTGTGCTTCCAGCAGTACCAGTAACCGGTAGAAGACTTGATATGGATCTTCCCTCGTTAATTCTGACCCTGCCGCATGAACTAGCTCATTGTTCCCAGCACAGGAATTGTATCTTGCTGGATCCTATATTCTTCACTAGATCCCTCTCCTATTGCTGCAATGGTGAAGCTGCTAGTAAAGAAAACAAGGTAAGTTAACAAAAAATCAAATGTTGCAGCTCTGTTCATATGTGAGTGAGAGTGCAATTGAATGCCCATGTGTGTGAATGTGTTTCTGAGTGAATGGGATTTAGTGTGAAACAGTGAGGGTCTGAGTGTGTGAGTTGGAGTGTTTTTGTGAGTGAGTGTGCAAAAGTGAGTGAGCATCAGTGAGAGAGTGTGTGAGATTGAGTGAGTGGGAGTGAGTATGAGTGAGAGAGAGGGAGTAAGGGGGAACAAGAGTAAGCAAGTGTGAGTGAGGGAGAGGGAGTGAGTGAGAGTTTGAAACAGTGTGTGTGAAAATCAGTGAGTAAGACTGAATGGGGGAGTAAGTGAGTTAGAAGGGGTAAGTGGGTTTCGAGTAAGTCTGTGAGAATGAGTTAAAGTGAGTGAGGGAATGTGAATAAGGAGTGTCAATGAATTAGAAAAAGTAATTGAAAGGGAGTCATTAAATTGTGTAAGTGTGTATTACGTTTATGTGTCTGCCTCAGGCCATGCTCTACTTAAGGTTATTCTTGGCCTATAAGGGCGCCCAAGTCAGTATCGTGAAACTAATATATTGGATATAATTCTTGCCAAAAGAAAAAGCATCTGTGGCAAAATGCAGCCCTGGTATGCAGGAGGTAATTCTTCTAGAGGCACCCATTTCTTGGTATATTAGTAGGGGAGGGTGGCGCTCGCAGAGTTTCACTCTACGGAATTCCGCAGCGTTACATGAAAACTATGCAAGATTCCATGGAGTTTTGCAAATGGGTGTAAATCAGCAGGTTGCGCTGCTCATAGTGATCTTTAGTGGCAGGAGCTCATTACATGCTGCAAATATCAGCACAAACCACCACCACGCTGCACACCAGGGGGCGCTGCTGCTTGAGTTGATTTTGCTGCTGCTCAAGTAGATTTTTCACTCAAGCTGCAGCTTTCTCACTGCGAACAGTTGACACTGGCCACAGCTGTTCGTGGAGAGAAAATCTTGTTGGGTGCCCCCTAGCACCCAAAAATCATGCTAGGGGAAGACAATTCTCGCTTGCGCTTGCCAACTTACCGTCAGCTAGCTGAGCATGAGAAAATAGCCCAGCTGCAGTTAGCGGAATTTGCCTGGAACTCCATGTTACAAGTGTAAGCTGTATCTGCCGGCGGAATGAAATTTATCTCCCAATTCTATATATGAGGCACATAGGGAAGAAAGATGCTAGCGTACCCAAGGTTATTGTTGCGCTCCTGGGACATCCGAGGCTGAAGGTAAGTGTGTGTGTGTGATCTTTTTAAATGAATGTTTGGTGCTTGCGTGTATGTTTGAATTTTGATGAGTGTTGTTAATGGATGTGCATGCATGCATGTATGTGTGTGTGTGTGTGTGTGTAAAAGTGTGAGTGTGCTTCCCGCCCATCCACCCCCCCCCCCTAAAACTGCTGTCCGCCACTGATTGGAGGCTAAAATGAAGTTGGTATCCTTAGATTGATTCATGGGAGCAGTGGCAGTGCATTATACAGAATACATTATGGACTATGAGAGGCATCATGAATTTAGGAGTGCTCCAACTTTCCTATTAAAATTAAAATTTGTATATTTGTATGTGAATTAATTAACATTTTTTTATCCTTTTTGGATTTGTTTTATGAATGTTTGTTTCTGTATTTTGTGTATATTATTTTGTGATTATAATCATTGAAAATGCTTTGGCTGGGGTCCTCAGCTTCCAGTAATGACTCAGTGGGGGTACCGATATTCCAATAATAATTCAGTCGGAGTCCCTGGGTTTCAATGATGATTAACTGGGGGTCCACAGAAATCAAAGTGTTAAGAACCACTGATTTAGAAGATTTACAAGGAAAACAATTAGAGACAAGTACTTTGGAGAATATACAACTTTTTCTCACATATGAAGATGAAAAGTCATAAGGTTTACTTTGTTTGAGATACAGTTCTATTATTTGACAACCATCTATTCAAGCCAGGTGTTTGTTTGAATAAAGAAGTGTTTAAATATGTATTTCCATCTTTCAGATAGGTTACCTTGTTATGTTATGGCAATTTGTATGGTGCAGCTTATCATCTGTGAGAGTATCCTGCACTGGAGTAGGAACATAGGCAGGGGTGCTTTTACTTGAACACTCAGATCTTCAGTTTCTTGCAGAAGTTGTAAAGTGAAGGCGCTGTCCTTATGTGTTGAGGTAGTTTATTCCAGTTCATGCCAGTGAAGAAGAAGGTGCACCCTCCTAACTTCCTTCTGTGGTTGCGAGAGAACTGTGCACGAGTGAGAGAGGTAGAGCGTAGTTTTCTGGAAGGTTGGTAGAGTTGAAGCTTCCCGTTGCTATATGCGGATTTGTAATTGTGGAGGGCTTGGTAGGCGTGGATGAGCAGCTTGAATTGGGAATGTTTCTGGATGGGTAGCCAAAGAAGTTCAGTGAGGTAGGGAATTATGTTAGAGCTTCTGGGCAAATCTGGGATGAGTCTGGAAGCAGTGTTTTGGATGGTCTGGATTCTTTGCATGAACTGATTGGAAATGCCAATGTAGAGCATGTTGCCGTAGTCGTGTCTACTGGTTGTGAGAGCTTGGGTGGCTGTGCTTCTTGTGTGCGTGAGAAGCCATGTGAAAATTTTGAAAAGCATTCTGAGGATGAGGCAGCAAGATGCAGTCACAGTGTTGACCTGTTTATTAATCATGAGTTTGTCATCTAGATGGATGTGGAGGATTCTGGTGTGGTTTGTTCGGGTGGGTGTGGTACCTAGTTCAGATGGCCACCAGGAGGAGCTCTAAGGGGTGCTCTTGTTTCTGAAGATCATGATCTCCGATTTGTCTGTGTTAAGTTTGAGGTAGTTTTATCTCATCCAGTTGGCCACGTTGGACATGCGGGCGATGAAATTGGTCCTGGTGGTGTTGTTCATGTCAGCGTGGGTCAAGATGAGCTGGGTGATGTTGGAATAGGAGACAATGTTGATGCTGTGAGCTCTTATCCTGTTAGCGAGGGGTGCCATGTCCACTTTTAACAGGATTGGGCTCAGGGTTGAGCCCAGGGAACTCTGCAAATAAGCCTTTTGTGTCTGGAGGTGTAAGGGGAGAGTCTGACTCAATGAGTTCATTTGGAGAGGAAGGAGGCGATCCATCTCAGGGCGGTGCCTTGAATTCCTGAGTTCTGGAGTCTGGTGATGAGAGTGCCATTGGGTACAATGTTGAAGGCCGCCAAGAGGTTGAGCAGGATGATAGCGGTGATTTCCGCTCCGTCCATTATGGACTGTATGTCGTCATGTGCTGCCAGGTGAGAGCAGGGGTATTTGGGGGACCCTGAATGGATGGTCTGCATAAATCTGGCAGTGCCTGCTTTTGTGAGAGGGCTCCATTTTGTTAAAAGGTGGCCATTTCTTGTGGTGGTGGGGGGTTGTGTGATGATATCTTCTACGGTGGGTTGGAGGAGAAGTCAGACAGGTCATCACAGAGTTCATGTGAGGGAGTGATGGTGTTGGGGGCTGCTGCTGGGTTGGTGAATTCTCTGACAATGTTGAAGAAATCTTTGCCAGAGTTTAAGCAGGATTCTAGCCTTAGAACAAGGACAGCATTCCTGATTTCTTTGATTTGGATGTGGCACCTTCTAAGTGCAGATTTGTAGGCATCGCTAGAGGTGTTATCTTGGCTGATTTTCCATTTTCTTTCTAGTTGTTTGCAATAGTGCTTGGAGTCTTTTAGGTCTTCCGTGTACCTGCATGTTTGACTATGAGTTCTTGCATGTCTAATTTTCTTCATGGGAGCCAAGGTGTTTGTGCAGTCTGGGATCCAGTTGTTGAAAGTGGTTTAGTTGTTCTGTAAGTCGCCTGTGAGGATAGGCTGGTTAGATCTGAGGATGTGGGTCCAGTTCACCTCTGCCTCTATGTTCCAGTTGAGATAAATGTTGTTGGCTGGCTTTGTTTGCTGGAGTGGGGTGGATTGATGTAGAAGTGTGCAATGGAGTTTTCCATCCATGTGAGAGTGGTGAGGTGGCTGAAGGTGATCCGGTTGCTGGCTGTGAAAACTGGGTCAAGTGTGTACCCGGCAATGGAGTTGGGCCTTTTACGAGCTGAGTGAGTCTAATGTTGTTGAGGCCCTCTAGGAGGGTGGTGGCATTGTGGTCTATTCAGTCATAGTGAATGAATGTTAAGGTGACCTAGCAGTAAGAAGCTAGTTGGATCTGATGGCGATGGGAGTGATGAAGTCGATGAGAAGGTTACTAAAAAAGGTGTGAGGTCCAGGTGGTCGATAAGTGAGGGTCCCAGGGATGGTTGCTGAGTGGTTGATTAGGAGCTGCATCAAGAGCCGCTTGCGACGTGGAAAAGGGGTGGGGCGGCATGTGGCAGGAGGGCAAGGGGGGGATTGGGGAAAAAGAGAAAAAAAAATTTAAAAAAAAACTTACCTGATTCCCCGCTGCCACACCACTTTTCAGCCTCCACTGAGACACAGGCTCCAAGCCTGCCCTACAGCCAATCCGATCATTGTTCTCATGCTGCTGGCAGCATGAAAGAAGCATTCCGATTGGCCAATGCACCCTGACTTGGCGCTCCGAGGCAGAATGGGAGCCTCTGCCTGCTCTCTCCAGCCCGGGAACACAGTGACGGATTGGAGAGAGCCCAGCGTGCATGTGTCTTTGGCAAGCCTGAGATGACCAGCCAAACACACATGTGCACTGAGGGGAGTGCTGTGCCCTCTCCCTCTGTCTCTGTCACGCCCTATGGTCCCGCCCCTATAACAATAAACGGTAATAAACATAATTTATTATCATTTTATTGTTAAAGGTTTGCAGCTGCTGCTGCTGGCAGGAGGCGAAGCTCCTCTGCCATAGTGGAGGAGCTGTGCCGGAGCTGGAAGTGCATGTGTTCCATAAGAGCAGTGGGTTTGTCCATTGCGGTTGTGCAGCTGATGTGGATGATTGCGAGACCTCCTCATGGTTTTTGGTGCCTGTTTCAGTGGACAATCTTGTGGCCAGGACGGGTGGCCTTGGCGATGGCTGGAGTGGAAGAGGAGTTGAGCCAAGTTTCAGAGAGAAGGAGGATGTCCGAGGAGTGAGGTTCTAGACCTCAATGGCCTGTTTGCAGAGAGATCTGGTGTTGAGGAGCATACAAGCAATGTCGGGTGAGCTGCGGGTGGTGGGTGGAGTGGCAGCAAGAGCATTAGAAGGGTCCTGCTGTGCAATGCAGTGTGGAGTGGGAGCAGCAGTCATTTCGGCGTCTGATGTTGAGTGCTAGCAAAATCATATGAAGTGTAGTGGTAGTGGTCAGACAGACCAGGGTCCATGCTGCTGGTTGCGGTCCTGGTGCAGATGGGTGCAGACTGGTTTGCCATTGGTGTTTTGTGGCACGCCTGTGACATGATCGTGCAGCGGCCTCCATCAAGTAAGTCCTAGGAGGGCTGGTCTAACGAGGGTGGGGTGGGAATCTGCAGCAGGAGAAGGCACAAGGAAGATGCGAAAGATACAGGTAAAGGGATAGGGGAGGAGAAGGCGGGAAAAGCATGGGAGGATGAGGCGGGGGGAGTCCCTGTAGTGAGGGTAGAAGCGGGGGTGAGAGGAGGAGAAAACCAGAAAGAGCAGTCAGCATAAAAAAGTCAAAGCAACAAAACAGGCACAAAAACAAGAAAGCGCATAAACTACAGGTCAAACACGAGAGAGCACAAAAGTCAAGCTCATAAGACTGAACAGCAAACTGGCTCAAAAGTCAAGCACCAAAGACAAAGCACAGGTCACATCAAGAGAGTGAAGGAGTAAGTGAGAACAGATGATCGGGAGAGAGGAGAAACACAGCGAGATGGGGCCTCAAGGCAGAAGACCGGTTCTGGAAATGCCTTAGACTGGTCGGAGGACCGGTCCATGGTGAGTGGGAGCTAGTGCCTATGCCCTGGGCATTAGAAACGCATAGAAACAGCAAACATTGATGTAATAAGTTCCACATAAATTAAATTGTTGTGCGTATGTTGTCAATTCAACTGCTGTTGTCCAACTATTTGATGAGGAACTGTGTCGTAAATCGAGCCATTTGCTGAAATTAAAATCTGTGTTTTTACAACTATTCTCTTGTTATCTAACATTGCAGGGCGTATTTATAGAAACTGTACGAGTGATGGATGGTCAGAGATATCTCCGAACGTGCGCATTGCCTGTGATTACGGTGTAAATGACAACACCAGCGTGAGTCACGTAAGTCAATGGGTGTAATACCTGAGAGCCAGCTCAAGGGTAATTTTGTGCGGGCCTGCATGCACTGACGAAAAATGGTTAAGAAAGTCAAGCATTTTCCGAAAGATTGGCAGCTCAAACTTCGACCATTTGTCCAAAAAGGTGGCTTGTGTTGGTTTCTCAGTATTATACTTTGTAGGGTGAAGGCAGCTGGCGAGATTTCCCTACAGTTCTGCAATTCTGCACAATGAGACCAAATTAAAAGCCGGATGCTGGATATATCTTAATGCGTAGGGGATTGATGGAAAACACAATTAAAACAAAATGTTTAGCTCGGGTGGTTTGAAGTGAAAAGACATTTCTATCTTTAAGAGAAAATTCACTAAAAAAATTCAGAAGCTCAAATGAATCATACGTCTTCCTCATGAAAATAGTTTAAGGATAACAATGTGGAAGTGAATGGAGAGAAGGCATGGAGTGCTCTGTTCCTTTGCCTTGTATGTTTCTACTGAAGACACTACAGAGGATCCGCCATCTCAGTTACAAAGCATGGGCCCTGGCAGTTGCTCACAGGAAACTCTTGCTATTCTTTATACGGTCTGGCTAAAGGCAACTTTAGCTGTCTAGCAAGACTCCTTTTCAGCACACAACGAACACACAACATTCAACACACCATATATATATATATATATATATATATATATATATATATATATATATATATATATATAGAGAGAGAGAGAGAGAGAGAGAGAGAGAGAGAATGCCTTTCAGTCAGCTCTCTTCGTCAGTGGCAGTTTGGGTGATCTTCCTTCGTTTGTTGGCTAGGTGGGTTTTCCATCAGGATTGAGCCCAACCCCACTGTATTTGCAGAAACGTACATTTATTCAGTGCATGTTTTGTGGTTGGGACAAGTTTTAGACGTGGCCAGTGGATATGCACTCTGCATGTGGCAACTCAGCACTCCACATTGCAGCTCAGTGTATTACATTGTTAGGTAAATCTCCTTATCGAAGGCAGCCAGAGGGCCATGACGTTGACACATGGTCATTGTACATGAGGCGATTAATTGCACGAAACAATTATAGTGATGCTGGTTACTACGCAGTTTCAATATCAGGTTACCACTGAGGGGCATATTTATACTCGGTTTGCACCAAATTAGCGTCATTGTTTTTACTCTAATTTGGTGCAAAATTAACTCCATATTTATACTTTGGCGCTAGACCCGTCTAGCGCCAAATTTATGGAGTTAAAGTCATTTTTTGGAAGTGGAAACCTATCTTGCCTTAATGAGATGCAAGGTAGGCGTTCCCGTGCAAAAAATGACTCTATGGCCTTAACACCATATTTATGCTCCCGTGCAAAAATGAGGCACGGGAGGGAGGAGGGGTCAAAAAATGGTTAAAAGGTTGCCTTGGCCCATTTTGTAAAGCCTGGGTCAGGGCAGGCGTTAAGTGACCTGTGGGTCTATTTCCATGGTGGAACACCATGCAATAAGCCCACAGGTGCCCTCCCCATGCCCCATCTAGGGAAACTTAGCAACCCTATACATTTTTGAAAACTACACAGCTAGAGAAATCCCAAAATGAGGTAGCTCGTGGGGCTCTCACCAGGTTTTGTCACCCAGAATCCTTTGCAAACCTCAAACTTTGTCTAAAAAACACATTTTCCTCACATTTCAGTGATGCAAAGTTCTGGAATCTGAGGGGAGCCACAAACTTCCTTCCCCTCAGAATTCCCCTAAGTCTCCCAATAAAAATGGTACTTCTCTTGTGTGGGTAGGCCCAGTGTCCACAACAGGAAACACCCTAAAACACAACGTGGACACATTAAATTTTTCCAATGACAACGGGCGCGTTTTTTCCAAAGTTCCTAGCAGTGGATTTTAGCCTCTAGCTCTGCCGACACTTAGGGAAACCTAGCAAACCTATACATTTTTGAAAACTAGACACCTATGGAAATCCAGAATGGGGTGACTTGTGGGGCTCTCACCAGGTTCTGTCAACCAGAATCCTTTGCAAACTTGTCTAAAAAACACATTGTCCTCACATTTCAGTGACGCAAAGTTCTAGAATCTGAGTGGAGCCACAGACTTCCTTCTACCTAGCATTCCCCCAAGTCTCCTGATAAAAATGGTATCTCACTTGTGAGTGTAGGCCTACTGCCCGTGACAGGAAATGCCTCAAAACACAACATGTACACATCACATTTTTCCAATGAAAACCAATGCGATTTTCGCAAAGTGCCTAGCTGTGGATTTTGGCCTCTAGATCAGCCAGCACCTAGGGAAACCTAAAAAACCTACACATTTTCGAAAACTAGCTCCCTAAGGGAATCTAGAATGGGGTGACTTTTGGGGCTCTTACCAGGTTATGTCACTTGGAAACCTTTGCAAACATGAAAGTTTGTCTAAAAACAAATTTTCCTCACATTTCATCCATGCAAAGTTCTGGAATCTGAGAGGAGCTACAAACTTCCTTCCACCCAGCGTTCCCCAAGCCCCCAATAAAAACGGTACCTCATTTGTGTGGGTAGGCCAAGTGCCTGCAACAGGGAAGGGCCCAAAATGTACTGGGGTGATAATGATAACTGAGGTGAGTGTACTAATTAGTCCTGGGATCTGGAACCATTTATGTAAACCTACCAAACCCAGACATTTCTAAAATATAGACTCACAGTGGAGTCCATGGAGGTGTGGCTTATTTGTATTCCCCAAGTTCTTTTTACTCAGAATACCCTGCAAAGGTGACACAGTGAATAAAATCACTATTTTTCCTTCAATTTCTGTGACATAAACTTAACGAATATTCATGGATATACAAATATCTTACCACCTGGCGTTCCCCAACTTGTCCCGATAAAAACACTACCCCACTGGTGTGCCTGGGCCTAGTGCTCATGACAGGAATGGATCATACAAGGACAATGGTAGCCTTTGCATGAGGGCTACTGTTGACCTTGGAGTGATCCATTCCTGACACGGACTATAGGCACACAAGTGGGGTTGTTTTTTTATCAGGACGAGTGGGGAAACACTGGGTGGTAGGAATGTTGTGGATCCTTGCACATTCTTTTATTTCACTTGACAGAAAAGCGAGGAAAATTGTATTTTTTATCAACATTTCATTTTTGCAGGTTATTCTGAGTAAGAAACCTTTGTGGAATCCACACACGCTACACCTCCGTGGACTGCCCCGGGTGTCTAGTTTTCAGAACTGTCTAGGTTTGGTAGGTTTCCCTATATGGCTGCCAAGCGCAGGACCAAAGACACAGGTGACCGTCTTACAAAACCAGGCCGTTTTGTAATAGGTAATTTTGATGTCTCCACAATATGTTTTGGGCCCTTCCCTGTTGCAGTCACTTGCCCACCTACACAAGTGAGGCAACATTTTTCTGTGGACACTTAGGGAAAGGCTGGGTGGTAGGAAATCTATGGCTGCATGCAGATTCCAGGACTTTCCCTCACAGAAATGCAAGGAAATGTGTTTTTAAGCAAAGTTTGTGATTTCAAGTGGATTGTGGGTGAAGGAAAACTGGTGATAGACACACAAATCCTGCCCCTTGGACTCCCCTGGTACTAGTATGTTAAGGTTAATCCACCACTCACACTGGTTGGTTTTAGCACCTCCTGAAATTAGGGTTTCAAAGCAGGCATACTTATCAAAGTATCTGAATATTGAAACCAAGTCTTCTGCAGGTGAGACATAAAGCCACTTCACAGCACCAACTACTCACGCACTCACATCAAATTACCTCTGCCAGACAAGGACCCATCACATTCATATGCCACAGGACAGAATAAGTGTAACTACATTTTACCACCTGTCAAGTAACTGCCTGCTTCTCCCTGAACATTACTGAAAGCATGCGTGAGGAACCTTTACTAATGGCTCCAATGACAGCCACATGAGGCTCAGGAAGACATGTTTTTCATGTGCCTTTTTTGCACTCACTGTGCTAAATCCAACTCCTTCCAATTAGTGGATGCAAGTTGGTGTTTTCCAAGTATACCTTGTGAGGCCTATGCCTCGAACTGAGCTAACATATCTACTGTTGAAACTAAAGCAGACATGATGGTGAATACTACATAAGGTCTCCAAAGTAAAAAGCCAAACAAATATACTGTGGGACTCATTCACCAACACTTATACTTTTGCTTGGAAAGTGAACCTACAAATTGAGTTTGCACACTTTCAAACAAGTAGAAATGTTGGTGAATATGTCATTTGTTTGCCTAATTACACTTACTCTGGTTCTCATTGGCAATCAAGGCAGCAAACATAAGTTCCTTAACAAGCACTTCAAAATTCAGTCACGCCTTTAACATGTTGCCATACAGGGCGCTTCGTGACAATGTGGCATATGTTCTGTTTGAAAAGACAGGAGTCATGCCCAGCACCCCAGTGGTCAGCACAAGGGACCAGGGTCCCCTGGGCATGGCCAATGCACCCAGTGCCATGTAGGGGGGCCCATTTCAGGGCCCCCAATGTCACTTTAAAAAATACAATAAAATACTTACCTGTACTTACCTGGGATGGGGTCCCCCATCCTCCGCTGTCCCTCTGGAGTGGGTGGGGTGTCCCTGGGGCCTGGGGATATATATATATGTATATATATATATATATATATATATATATATATATATATATACACATATATATATATACCATCACTTTACTCCGATCAAAGAGCCTAATCCAAACAGGGCGGCCGGCACGCAGGGACGGAGCACCCTCGCTCACAATTTCCAACAATATCTCCTCACAGAGAAAAGCGCCGTGCCAGATTCACGTTGAAATGAGGTGCTTTTATTTCATTAGTCAAATCACGGAGGCAATAGAAGCAGTTATTTCTTCATTCCATTTCAAAAGCAAGTGCTCTCTTGAACCTGATGCGTTTTGGCTGTTCGTGTCAGCCTTAATCATAGGTTTCTTCCATTTGAAAAATAACCACATGATACTTGGCCTTCCATTTATATCATATCGTTTAAAGTCACAGAATCACTTTCATGCTTTTCAAAATATCCCAGCCATGGTGCATTAATGGGTCAAAGTACACTTCCGCATCCATTATTATTTCAAATTATTGCTGTCATATGTTCACTTCTCCTAGTATCATCACTGTATTTCCATACCTAGTGTTTTTATTAGTAATTGGAGAGCTTAGCAATAAACATCTTCCTGTTTTACTAAAAAGTGTCTTTGAATGTCCTTTATTATCGCATGCACAACAGCTGACCCTGTTTGAAAGGCCTCATAAATATATACTGAAGTTTCTGCGCTTTGGTGCCTCATAAACTGCCGTGAACCAGTGAATGAAATAATGTCTCACATTCATGTCCCTTGCCCGCTTTCATTTAATATTGTATTATTATCATTAGTTTAATGGTTGGTTAATCCCGTACCTTTTAAAGTTTCAGTGATGAAAAAACGGGCGGATCTGGCTCCAACATTAAAACACCATCATTTTACTCCGATCAAAGAGCCTAATCCAAACAGGGCGGCCGGCGCACAGGGACGGAGCACCCTTGCTCACTATATATATATATAGAGAGAGGGATATTTTTGTAAGAAATACATATATATATATATATATATATATATATATATATATATATATATATCTTTCAGGCATATATAGCTTTCAGGCAACAATAAAAATGTCAAGATAACTCTTGTGATTATTTTCCTGCTAGAGGGGAAAGATCAGACTTTTGTCTAGTGGCAGTTCTACAAAAAAATATCCCTCTATATATATCACTTTTTTTGTATATATGTGGTTTCCCTGTGGGCCGATCGCTGACTCCAGGAAAGCAGGCAGAGAGATATTTCTCTCTCTCTCTCCATTTATATATATATATATATATATATATAGAGAGAGAGAGAGAGAGAGAGAGAGAGAGAGAGAGAGTCAGTTTCTATCACTTTCTTTTAATACTTGTGGTTTCCCTGGGGGCGGATAGCGAACCCAAGTGAAAAGTCTCAATTTAAACCAAAAGTCTAAGTTAAGACCTAAAGTCTAACTTTAATAGTAGTAAAGTTAGACTTTTCATTTAAGTGTAGAGTTGTGGTCTAGGTTTAGACCACAAGTATAAACTTAGACTAAAAGCCTAACTTTACTATTAGTAACATTAGACTTTTGGTCTAAGTCTGAATTTATTGCACCCAAGGGACACTAGCCCCTCCTAAGGATTTTGCCCCAACCGTGGTGCAGACTGACCAGCCGCCCAACATCAACTGGCCTACTGCTACAATATAGGGGACTTCGAGGACCCCGAGCTCTTTGGCCAAGTTCACCCCGCTTCACCTATGGACAGAGGAGCACTCACAAAGACACCCCTCTCACCTCACCACAACCAGAGTATGCTTTGACTAACTTTTGCTTGCATCCCTCAGCATCAGGACCATTCTGTTGATGTCTATTGCAGTTCTCCTGTATAGTTTTGAGCTTGTCTTAAAAATGCTCTGGTGGCCATGTAACTGCCCAAAAAGTCCACTATGGCTCCCTACCGTATTTGGTTGACCAACCCAGGCCAGAGTAGCCGAACTAACTATTTTAAACTTTTCAAAAGTTTTTAAAGTTTTTGCTGTCCAATGCTTGTTTGCGGTTGCATTTAAATTGATAATATCTTCTAAAATCTGTATCTCTGGAACCCACTGGTGAATTTTGTTCATCAAGGTCTCTAAAAATCCACAAAAATATAATGTATATTTATAAATTGGTGTCTTCTTTCTTTCATATTTTGTGAATTTCTTATTTTACAAAGCCTTACTGCTTGCAGTCACAGCTCCCCAAGGTTGAGCCTGAGGTTAAGTAAACAAGCCTGACTGGATCCAAGATGGTATTTGTGAGTGTACTGCACATTAGGGACCGACAGCCATATCATAATAGTACACCTAAAATCTCACACCAAACATTTGGACTCAGAGTGCCAGTGAAGCAGGTTATATTTCTTCATGTATTATATTATAATATCATCTGGTGTAAACAATGTGGTGTAAACATTGTGTCCAAAACATTGTTTACTAAAGTATCAACACAAATGGTGTACATTTTCTGTTATTAACTTCAAGAGGGCAATATTTTTGTAGCCATAGGCCCTGATTTATACTTTTTGGTGTAAAACTGCAGTAACGCAGTTTTGCAACTAAAAGGTTTAGCACCGGCTTGCACCATTTCTGTGCACCAGCCGGGCACCATGTTTATGGAATGGTGCAAGCCGGTGCAAAGGGTAGGCTAGTGTAAAAAAAAAATTACGTTAGTCGGGTGGGGCTGGCTGTATGGAAGATGGGGGTTTTGCACCAAAAAATGATGTTAGGCAGGTTAGAGTAAAAAAACATGTGTCTAACCTGCCTAGAGTCATTTTCTGATGCAAAACCATCCATACCCCATGACTCCTGTCTTAGATAAGACAGGAGTCATGCCCACCACCCCAATGGCCAGCTCAGGGGACCAGGGTCCCCTGGGCATGGCCATTGCATCCTGTGCCATGTATGGGGGCCCATTTCAGGGCCCCCTATGGCACTTTAAAAAATAAAATAAAATACTCACCTGTACTTACCTGGGATGGGGTCCCCCGTCCTCCGCTGTCCCACTGGTGTGAGTGGGGTTGTCCCTGGGGCGGGCACCTGAGGGCTTATTCCATGGTGTTCCACCATGGAAATAGGACAACAGGTCCTCTAACGCCTGCCCTGACCCAGGCGTTAAAAAATGGGGCAAAGCGAGCTTTGCACCATTTTTGACCCCTCCTCCCTCCCATGCGCCATTTTTGCACGGGAGTATAAATATGGCGTTAAGGACATAGAGTCATTTTTTGCACAAGAACGCCTACCTTGCATCTCATTAAGGCAAGGTAGGTTTCCATGTCCAAAGAATGACTTTAACTCTATAAATTTGGAGCTAGACAGGTCTAGCACCAAAGTATAATTATGGAGTTAGTTTTGCACTGAATTAGAGTAAACAAAATGACGCTAATTCGGTGCAAAAAGAGTATAAATATGCTCCATAATATTTACATCAGACACTTTGCTGACAATATCTAGTAACATAACCCTGTGGCATTTTGATGAATCAACATCCATCTCTGGTGACAGGAAAGCAGGCATATTTACTGTAACTGTGTGTGGTTACACTGCAGAAGCAAACATACCCATGGAGTTCAAGTACCACCATAGAACCCATTTGTAGGTATCATACACAAATTCCCAATGTTGTTCCTTTGAGGTTTTTAAATGTTTAGATAATGTCTAGATCAGAATTAACATCAGTTTAGAAGGAGTGACTGATGTGGACTGTTCATGAAATAAAATATTTCCTTTTCTTCTATTTTTTTTTTAGACATCATATTTCAACAAACTGAAGGATTTGTACACCGTGGGATACAGCACCTCCATCGCAACATTGCTCATGGCTTTAGTAATCCTGGGCTCATTCAGGTGCGTAAAAGCAACTATTCGGTCTCTCATTGTTTAGAATGGAAGAATTGCAGGAAGTCTCAAGTCTCAGTTTCATAACTTTAAGTGTGTGTGTGTGTGTGTGTGTGTGTTAGTACAAGTGTTCGTATCCATATCATATATGGTACAATAGCCATGTAATAGCTAAAATCTGATCTGATTTTCACTCAGCAGTCACTTCACTTTTGTATTCAATGAAAAATTATGTAACCTCACTCACTTCTTTGATTGACAGGAGACTGCGATGTACAAGAAATTACATCCACATGCATTTGTTTGTATCTTTTATTCTGCGTGCCATGGCAGTCTTCATCAAGGATGCGCTCTTGTTTTCGGCTGACGAAACTGATCATTGCACAGCTTACATGGTAAAGTATGCATTCTCTCAAAAGGGTCTATCCATCCTTCTTATATCTCAAACTCCCCCATTGAATATTCCAATTCACTTTTGGGATACTGGATTGAATATGAACAGTGGAAAGAGGAACTACTACTCATGAAACACAAACACCAACTCACATGAATAAACCACTTTAGCAATTGATTAGTATTAGATTCTGAAGTTGAGACGCAAATGTAATCACGTCAAATGTATGCAACCATAATCACAGTTTACCCGGATGAGGGATGGCATTCTCTGCATATGGAAGGGCATATTGAAATCCTCATTTTGGTCCATAAATGAGATGCCAAAAATGTGGAAAACTCATGGATAGAAAAGGCTGTATGTGTAGAATAGGCATCTAAAACACTTCCTAAGATAGGGGCAAAAAGATTAGTGTAAATCCTATAAGTCAAAATATATTTATTCTGTTGTCCCACTTTCTCCTCACTCAAACCATAAATGAAGAAGAGGTTGTTATAGGTAGGTATAGGTATAGTTTCTTCAGACAATACTGTCAAAAAATGGGCATGAAGAGAGAGATGAGAGGAATTCCATTTTTTTTAGGTGTCGGCTAAACAGCACATGCACTGTCTCTTCGAAACATGATGTTTTCAATCAGTGGGCTGTAGCCCGCCCATAGGCTTACCCTTTGTTCATTTCAATATCACTCTTGCATTCCTTCTTTCCTCTTTGTCCATGGCATGCATGCGTCATGCCTCTTCTTGTGTGAGGCTCTGCCCTTGAGCATGGTCCAAGTACTTGTGACCGTCCACTGCTCCCATTCCTGGAACACATTCTTAAGTAGTATTTAAGCACTTCAGATAAGTGCTCTTATTTTCACTCACTCCGTACCCTCCTGCCCTCCTTCCATTCATGTTGTTTCATTTCCCCCTCCTACTTGTTTTTTGCTTCTCTCACCCCATCCCTGTAGCTTCTATCCCCTTCCCTTCCATCCCATCCAGGTTTGTTCCTGTCACCATCCTAGCTGCTTTTTCCCCCTCTTGAGCCCACTTGCTGCTTTCGCCATCCCACTCACCCCCATCCCTATTTAAAATATGACACACCATGGTGCAGGGTAGGGGGGCAATAGTGTCAATATTTTTTATGCTATTGATGTACTGTTCAGGGTTAGTGCCAATATTTTGGTGCTAACCCTGAATAGTTCATAGGGGCCCATTGCAACCAATGGTTGCCTCCTTTTAATGCCTGCTCTGAGCAGGCGTTAAAAAAGCCGCAAGAAATGGAACAGAGAAATTTGTTAGATTTCTTTGTGCCATTTCTCCAGCCCCCCATAATGGGGGAACGCTCCCTCGCATACATTATGCCTAGCTCAGGCATAATGTAGTGCAATGCATGCATTGCGCCACTTTGTAAATGGCATGGCGATTTTGGCCTTGTAGGGCCACATTAGTATAAAAAAAGATTACCCTAATGTGCCGCCAAGGAGGTGCTATGCCCTCCCAAATCTGGGCCTTAGAGTAGCATTCTTTACTGCAGACCCTTACTCTGCCAACCCTAGACCAGAGGGAGTCCAAATGATCCTTTCTATCTCTTATTATTCAATGGGAGCCATCATTTAGAGGATGGGTCCCAGGAGCACATGCGCGACGTCACTCTGACATGTACAGTCGACATTTTGGGAGGGGAGTTTTTTTAGACATATATCCAACATTAAAAAGAAGCTTCATCTCTATGCAAATAAATGTTGCAGCCATCCTACATATGTGGATTTATTGAATCCAATACACATGAAGAAGCAAGTACTCTAAAATGATATCCATTTATTCTTGTAAAAACCTTTTTTCTGTTGTTTAGTATATTGTTTATATGAGAATTAAATATGTAAATTTGAAATACAAATGTAAATCATTCCTTTAAGATAAACAGTACATACTGACAACACAGTATTTGAAAAAATGTATCTATTTTTGCTGATTAGTAATCTTGGTTTTCAGTCACATTTTTTTTTTTTTTAGATGAATGGAAAATCCTGCCAGTCAGAAATAGCCACTAAGGGGCACATTTATACTCTGTTTGCGATGAAAGACTTGGGTTCAGTGATTTCAAATCTACTGATGAAAACAGCATACAAAAGCTTCCATGAACATAAAGAGAGTACTGGAGCTGGGAGCCATAGGTATAAAAGAGGGACAAGACCAGCATTGGTTAGTAAATCGGCCAACTGGTATTAGAGAGTGATTGTTGAAAAGAAGCAGCTTCTGACTAGATAGCCCCTGATCACAACAACAACTGGGAAAAACAAAACAAAAAAACACAAAATAGAACTGAATGGACAAAATAACAAACAAAATTATAGAAAATGATTCTCTTAACAGGAGGCATATGGCAACTATGATTCTGGGTGGGGAAAAGGACCCATTGCTCCAGGGGCAAGCTAGAAGGGAAGGGACACTTAAAGCACAAAAATAGACTTAAGAACCTTAGGAAGATAATTGATTTCTGGACATGCATTTGCTTGGGAACACTGGCTATGACTGAGACGCTACAAGCTGATTATTGTAGACGATGGCTGATCAACTGTAGAGGACTCTGACTGTATTACAAGATTGCAGCACCCTTGTGGTCAAGCCCTCCCAATATTCAAAATAACAAAAGCCAGTTGGGTGCTATTATGGTGTCAGGCTCACCCTTGAGTACCCCTGTAGTGTAATTGATTTATGTAAATAATGCATGTATGACATAAAGTATTAAATGAGTGAAGACAAAGGGCCTGAGTCACAATGGTAAACTTACACTTTTGTGTAAGTTTACGATTGTTTGCTATTCACAAATGTATTTTACTAGTAGTATCTTTACGACTGCGGAGTCTCAGCTCATAACAAAATAGGACTTTCATATCTTTGTATGTGCGAAGATTCCACAGTCATGAACATACTACTAGTAAACATACCTTTGTGAATGGTAAAACAATTGTAAACTTACACAAAAGTGTAAGTTTACCTTTGTGAATCTGCCCCTGAGTGTACTTTCCAAATGCAAGAGTGTAAAGGAATCCATCATGCATTACAGTGGCGGAACTTCACAGGAGAAGGAACGACATTTCGGACAGCCAAACATATCAGATGAGAGAGAGGAATGCTCCTTTAAACGTAACCCAAACCCTTTCTATGTATATTTTAAATAATTGGTAGCAATAGGGGCCCCATTATTAGTGCTCTGGAGGTCGGTGCAATGAATATGACACTTAATAAAATCCAAGGACATAAGATTTAGAATTTAGGTTTGGATCTTTTTATTAGGTACTAAAGAAATGCCATAATAAAGCTGGAAAGTTATCTAATAATATAATCCCCCATGAGGAAGCAACCCTTTGTACGTTTTACACCACAGTATTCAAATCTCAACCATTAACACCATAATCTTTGGTCTGAGATCCATGCATAAAGTGTATGTGGGGGAGGCTACGGGGGACAGGGGATGGATGGAGGAGAATTAAAACTAGGAATTACATAATTAGTGCAGGATGTATACAATTGCCCTTGGGTTTATCACATGAACGTATCATGTAAGAAGTCTGCACATGCCATTAAACTGACATCATCTGTTCATTCAGGGAATCCAGCTCACACTCCATGAAGGCAGTGCAAGCTTGAAATTCTCCTCTAGTTTCCTCCAGGGAAGTGTTTTTCCCTTTGTCAGTACTGAAGTGGCCCCATTAGTGCCTCTATCTCTTTCTTTTCCATGCTTGGTAGACTATGATGTAAAGAAGCCCTCCTTCAATTTAGTTGGATGTTGCCCTCCCTCCTTAGTAAGCATTGTAGGCTCATCTGGCTTTTGTGGTCAGCTCTGTATAAAATGATCCAGAGAATCAGCCTTTATTTGGCATAAGCCCTGTGCCAAAGAGCCATCATGGTTGTGCACTGCCATCTCTGTGGTGGTGCCTATGTCTTCCATACCTCATTGCCACTCCACCTCCATATCTCTGAGAACTTCCCTGTCCTTCAGATCAACTAGTTGATTCAACATCCTATCAGAATACTCTTAATTCTCCGCTCTGTAATGATGTTCACCCAGCTGTCCTTGCTTGAGCTGTCCACGCATCACCATGTTCCAGGCCATTAGAACAGACTGTTTCCAGAAATTGTGGGACACCAGCAATTTTTGCAGCCTAAAGGTATTCCACACTGGGTCCGAAACCTTTAAGAGCCTCCGGCATTCAACAAACAGTCCTGCCTCTCACCTCTAGAATGCATGGCAAATCATACATCAGGGCAGCATCAGAGTTCTTGAAAATGTGGCCATCGCACAGCCAAACAAGACCCACCCCGCCATTTGTTTGAAGTTTTTCAGGTGCAATGAAGAGCATAGGTAACAAGTGATCTTCTAAAAATGAAGCGTAACATGCAGATTATGTGCTTTCTGGGCATTTTCACAAGATTTAGCTAGGTTACATTTGTCTAAATTTAAGTGGGTGAAATGGTCTTGGTGTGGTGTTTGCCGCAAAGTCGTAGGCTGGGCACAAGTCCCAAAAAAATTAGTAGGGGAACTAACCAAGTAAGGCAGTATGCAACTGACATCATGGCATGTGACATCACAGTGTGTCATCGCACATGGCATCACAGGAAGTGGCATCACAACCCATGGCCTCACAGAAAGTGACATCTCAAGAAGTGACATCAGATCTTAAGACCTCACATATATGTTTAGCAAGTCCAGTGTGTGTGTACGTTTAAGGGCATTACAATATTTAGCAAATTAGATTTTGCGTTCAGGTGGCGCCAAAAAAGTGACCCAAACCTGATGCAAAATCTGGGCCTCAATTTATATATTTATATTTTACAACTCTGCCAGAAGGAAATTGCCAAAACATCTGGTCTGCTTCATTGGTTGCAATTTTAATATATCTCATAGATTTTAAGGCACCTTCTGCAGAGATCTTGGTGTGCTCAGTAAAGCTCAGGGCTTAATAACAATGGTAAGATAACTCTGGAGGTTAACATATTTGCTGAAGAACTGGAGAAAAACAGTGTTTTCTCTAGCCCCAGTTTTGAATCAAAGCAGCCTAGAGGGTTAATATGTCTCCTGCAACACACATCATGTAACATGCAGATGAGAGAGTTTTATGTTATGTAGATGGGTATGTGGGTTACTGCATTAAACACAGAGATCCTTTTGTTACTTGCATTTCATAAATTGTAATCCTTTTAATATAGAAAAGTGAACAATGAAGGATATGTGCTTCCTACACCTTGTAACCTTCACTGCCTTATGCAACACATCCTGTACATTGATTTACTCACATATGATTTATTGTCAATGTATATTGTGTACGTGTAATGTAAAGCACACTGACACCCTGCATTGGGATCGGTAGCTCTATACCGCTATAAATAAATACATAAATAGTGGTATTTAAAATATTATTTATGGAAATACTGGGAAAAAACAACACATCTGACATTCTTACAGTGCATGCATCACTTTTATACAAGGGCCGAAAAAAAGCCAAAGCCTGCCTCACTTAAGTATTTGTGAAGTGATGCCTGAAAATTACACATGGAGGGTTCAGCATATTTGTATGAGGCCCAACTTCTTAGCATGGTAGGCGTCGTCCACTCTTTAAAAAGATGTCGTCTACCCTTGTGTACTCTCGACTTGTGTTCTGCTCGTACATCCAATATGTGTGGCACCAGCAATTACCACATATATTGGGCACTCGTATTTGGGGCTGAGGTTTTGCAGGGAGGTGTGCTATCAAGCCAGACCTAAACAGGTTTCCTGAATGAGAACACAAAAATTAAAAAGTATATATACCTCCTAAGTAAGTTCAAGGTCAAAGCTTACCTGTTGCACAATTCGAAGAAAGATCTCTCTTGAAATACACTATTTTACTAATCTCAGATACACAATTTTAACTTGATATATTCACCGACTTTGATAATTATTCATTAGCTGACACTTGTTTCGTTCATTGCAGACTTTCTTCGGGTTTGTGCTCATGTCTTTAACCTAAGCACGATGTAATGGCAACATACGAAGAACATTTATAGAACACAGAAATTAAATAAAGGAATTAATTAGTAAGGCTGTCTCCCCAGCAGTTCTTTTTGTTATTGACATAAAATGCTCCACTCTATGAGGCAGAGAAGAGGGCGTACCTTACTAGAATCACAACAGGTAAGGTGTGCCTAACTACAACCACAGATGTCCACTGATGCGAGAAAATTAAAATTATAATCAAAGGGGAAAGCGTCTTCTTCCCTCTTTCATGTGTAGGGAGATCAGATAATGTGACTGCATGATTGCACACTTTTGTCAAACGAGTAACACCAGAATTATACATTAGCTTCCATTTTAAAATATTACTTAGTTATTCAATGTCATCCGCGACTTATTATGTCATACATGGCTTACTGGAGGGCTCATCATGCTGTCCTTTTTCTCTTTCAGACCGGATGTAAAATGATGCTGGTTCTCTTTCAGTACTGCATTATGGCAAATTACTGCTGGCTCCTGGTCGAGGGATTGTACCTTCACACCTTACTGTTCGTTTCATTCTTCTCAGAAAAAAAGTACTTTTGGTGGTACATCGCCATCGGTTGGGGTATTCATTTATGTGGTTTTCCCAAAAGTATTGAAGTACCCGTTCTAACCTTTATTGTTTGATATGAGTATGAAATGTGTAAACACTGTCGTTGCAGGTTTGCCGCTTGTGTTTATCGTCACGTGGTCCGCATGCAGGCAGATCTACGAAGACAGAGGGTAAGCCATTTATTTTTAGAACGTGAAGTCTGACCTAGACTCATTCTAGTGGTTGGGCCGGCAGTGTTTGTTTTTCCGCATACTACACATTCCAGTATGAGAAAGGTGGGGTAGAGTGGCCATCGCAAAGTAGTTTACTTTACAATAATATTCCAGAAATTAATTTAAAGAAAAATGATGGCCCTCGTTACAACATTGGAGTGATATACTGCGGACCGCCATGGCGACGGCCGCCAAACAACCGTCGCCACTGCTACCAGCCGTCCTATAATATGCAGATTAAATTCAGATTTCAAAGCAGATGACAGTGACATCAGTAAATTCTCAAAATTCAGTTTTCAAAGCTGGGCCATCCTTATCTCTAATACAAATTTAGACTTGCATTTATGGGATACGGGCTAACATGTGGGCAAAACATAAGAAGCGACACAAATATTTTGGAAAAATCACCTAACTAGGTTAACTCACTATAAAAATACACTGGTGTAATTATCTAAGCTGAAAAATAAACAAAAAAACACATTATGAATTATACCTCTCCTCATGGGACAGCAGACAGGAAAGTTTCATCAAGCAGAGCATTCACAGTTTTGCAGCATCAATAGACAGGAGCATTAGGACAGTTCAGAACACGGGCTGCACATAGGCAGGTCAGCAGTTCAGAATTGGTTGGGTATATTAGTACTGAACAGCATAAACAAGTGGTACATATAAAACTAAAAAAATAGGAAAACTCACAACATAAAGCCTACACATGGCACAAGACTTGGAGAGGGGCTGGAGGTGACAGCATGAACACCAAGAAGAATTCTCAGGCCTGAACCGCCCTCCACAGACACTTTAAAACTTTCAAAAGTCTCTCTCTAACAAGTTTCTGATTGGTCCTCCAGGTGAGCTCTTCTTGTGCACAGTATCCAACATCCAATGGTAACTGATGACACCATCAAGTTTGCAACTATTCCTGATTTTTTTCAGGGAAATTGTGTGGGCATCTCAATAAATTCATACAGTTCTGCCAAAATAAGGCACTTATTAGTTGATTGCGACTTTGAGATTCTTTCCCACAGTATACAGGATGAGTTGAGCAGTTCTCATACAAAATTAATAAGGCTTACTGTCATGTTTGACAGCTAGAATAAATGCAATTTTGTTAACATCGAAAAATGTGCTTGGTCTTTAATACAATAGGACATTCAACAACACGTCAGCAACCTAGGAATTAATTTGGGTCAGAGAGAGAATATGTATTTTTCCTCTACTGCTGAAAAAGAAAGAATCTTCAGGTCTAGTCTAGCTAAGAAAGCCTAAATACATATTAGTACAATTAATACAATTAAATATTATTGCGCACCTAACAAAAGCAAATTATTTAATTGCAAACACCATTCACAAAAGAATAAACACAATTTAAATGTGCATTTATTTCTCTGCCCACATGTATCCCACGTTAATAAATTAATTTAAATCAATATGAGTGCACTTAATTCATGTTCATTTAATGTACTTTCTAATATTAATCTAATAATAATACTTTTAATATTGATTCTTGACAGTAACTTACTCAACCCTGTATGCACAACATCTTTTATGGGAAAACACGATGTCAAATATGAATATAGGGCACCTTGTCCACCATAATTCAAATGTGAACATGTTACATTTCGTCTTAATTCCTCTGTTAGGCTTTTAAATGATGGTTTATAAGTCACTGAGTGCTAACTTCTATGCCACTAATACATTAGTAAAATTTGATCTCTATCAGTGTCTTCCAACGGATGACTTCCAGTGCTAGAAAGTGGTGTGGAGAAACTGAAATCCCTCTCCTTTAAAGTGTTTTCACAATGCAGATCAGCCACAATTTGTTAGAGCCTCAGAGTGGAGGGGATCTGGCGTTTCTGTGTCCTACTCCTGGACCAGGATACTAACGAAAACGTAGGGAAAAACAAAGAAAACCTGAGGTATCACAGATGAGACTTAGCTGGAAAATATAAACAAGCATTGGCAAAGCCAAAGGTTTTCGCCTATTAACTTTTTTAGGGTTTTTAGCCACGCTGTGCAACATGGTAAATAATAGAAAAAAGTTTATGACACGGCTGGATATGTCATAAACTATGTACAATACTCACATATTCAGCATCGTTTTAAATACACGTAGCACTGACGACGGAGTGTACACTGAAAAAATGGCTAAGTGCACCAAGATATGATGAAGGCTGGTTGCCTGCGATAAAAACTAAAGGCAGAACATTTCAGTAAAGGTGTCAGGCTGTGCTTTAATGGGGAAGAAGTGAATTCTTATGATGAATGCGAGTCTGCTATCGGCATGCTATGTTTATTACTGCTGCGTTAACAGCCGAGTAAACTCAAAACAAATAAAAGCAGTCAACTTGCTGCGTTGTGAAGCAGTTGTGCTGTTATTAATTTGTTTTACTGAAACAATTGCAAGACTGGCTCAAATAGGCATTTACTTTCCAACTCATTAAAAATGAGCGCTCGGCTAGCAAGCTGACTTCCTGGTAGTCTTTGGTCTGTATTGAAGACGCGTTTGCGTCACTTTTTGGCGCAAAAGCAGTGCTAATTTACAAAACACAATTGTATTTTGTAAGTTAGCGCAGCTTTTGCGTCAAAGAATGACGCAAACCCGGCGCAAAAAAAGTATGGCCATTATCCCTTAAAACACTAGGGGCCAGATTTATCATATTGTTGCATCAGTCTTGCGCCATGCAATGAAGCGTCAGAGCCACTCAACTTTTTAAGTCAGATTTATCGAGCCACGCAAGGCCACCTTGCATGGCTTGATAAATCTGGAGTAGCTCAAAGCAGCGCAAATCTCTGCCTTGAGTGACTCTACTCCAGGGAGGTGTTCCATGGGTGGAGCGTGGGTGTTCTGATGCATCCACCCATAGATTTGGGTGCATTCCAAGATTTACCATTAGTGGTAGATCTGGGAATACATCAAAATGCTATGCCTCCCCAGGAGAGGCGAAATGAGGAGAAATATCTTTATTTTTCTTGTTTTTTCCTCTTTCTACATCAGCACATGTAGAAAGAGGTAAATTATGCAATTGTGTCTGCATTGGCACTAGGCAACCAAAAGTGCACCAGTGCATGGAAAGGATAGGAATGAGCCATATAATGTTAAATATGGTGCATTCCTGCCCTTTCACGCAGCACAGCAAAGTGGCTTGCTGCATTGCGTTGCGTGAAAGTATGATAAATATGGGCCTGGGTACATCTAGCCATCAACTAATTTCAGCAAAGAAAAAATAAAGGAAGCTTCAAACCTGAAAGTGGAGGTCTAGTTAAAAACATGGGCTGGCTGGCGTATATGGCAAAGTGTTAGATTTCTCTAACGGCAGATGCTTTTGTCCAACTCTGCAGCAGCCCTACTTGACGTTAACTGTATCACATCTTTCAGGAAGCCTTCTGCTGTCAACCTACCACTAACTGGTATGAAAGGAAGAGAAAAACGTCACTATGGACACATCTCTCAAATGTGAAATGCTTTTGGTACATCCAGCTGCAGACTTGATTTACTTAGTATGGAAAAATAGTACAATAAGTACAACATGCCACATCATGGAAAATGCTGTATTGGTGACTGATTAGTAATAATGCAGAATATGGACCTCTCCTATACCACACAAAACCTGAATGGTGGAGTGGGTGGGAGGGGGAGGAAGGATGTGGCTACAGGCAAAGATGCCGACTTCCTAACTGAGGAACTAGGTTTGAGTCTCTGCGTCGCCTTAACATCCTGAGATTCTGCAAAAATCACTTAAACTCACCATGTCTAAAAAACTTGATGGTGAATTGGTGCTCCTCTAAAGGGCCCCAAAAATGCAAATAGGATCTCAGTCGCAGAGGATGGCACCGGTGGTGCCTCCATGAGAGCAGAGGAGCACTGCTCCTCCGCTGGAGAGCAGGAACCACAAAAAATAAAATGGTAATAAAGATTTATTACCATTTTATTTTTCTTATTGGCAACAGCTAAGTCTCAGAGTTAGGTAGAAGCAGGTAGGAATAGTGTGCACTTCAGTTTTAAGTGCGCATGTCACTTTGGCTGACTGTTTTACGACAGCCAGACTGACATGCACACTTTATAGTGACCAACCCAAGCTGTCTTATACAGCTGGGTGGAAAGCAAGCACAAACACTCAGGGCTTTGAGGTGCATCACACCAGCGTGCTCCAGCAAACCCTGGTGCTTCTCCCATGCTGCCTAAGGAGCATGAGAGAAGCTTCTGGATTGGTAGAGGGGAGTTGCTGGCTGGAACTCTGGGAGCCTGTGCTGCCCGGATGAAAAGGAGCATCGAGCATGAGGCACTAGGTAAGTTAAACTTTTTTTGTTTTGTTTTCTTGAATTGACTCACTGACAGGCACAGTGAAAAACTTACAGTGCCTTCAGTCTCAACTCCAGAGGTTCCCATCATGGCCCGTTATAAGCACTGTTTAAAACGGACCACAGTTGAGAGCTTTGACTTTGAGCCTAGGGACACTTCTGTTTTTTCGTGCCCGCCAGTGGGTAACATATGCTCCCATAGCCCCACCTGTTTTGGGTGCCACTGGTCGCCACTGGAGGACTGACACTAATTTAGGTAAATCAATTTCAAATGAAATAGTTCATGCTCCATACAAAGAGCATGAAGTGACGGAACTGCAGCCATTGCCAAGTTAGAAAGCATCAAGGAACAATGATAATTATGACAACAAACAGTAAGTAATGGGCAGGCGAAAAAGGCCCTTTTTAGAGAGTTTTTTTTAGGTACAACAGATCGTCACCAAGCAACAGCACCTGTGTGCTGACTGCAGGCTCGACCTAAAAAAGGACAGGAGCAGTAATTCACATTTTTCCCAATGAGATGAAAATAAGCTGCACACCCACTCCAAAATGTTATTAGTTCCTTTCTTTAGAGATGTCCAGATCCTCTTACAAAACAGAAACAGATACATTCAGACATGTCCAAAATCCAACACAAACGACATAACTCTGAAACAGTTTGGCAGATAATAAAGGGAAAATGTCTTCATACTTTTCACAATATTGTTCTATTAATCATAGAAGTATCTGACTTGATATCAATTAATCTTAGCTTCAGTCAAATTTTAATTTATACTTCTGTGCTTTTGTAGAAAATTGGGTTACTTGTTGAAGGGGTTGAAACCCTACTCAGGCATCAACCACAGTTCCTATCAGGGTGATATCACAAGCAGCCCCAAATTAACCTGTGCTTAACCCTCATGTAGCGTGGCAGAAGCAGTAAGATTTAACTTAGGGGAAATGTGTAAAGTATTTATGCAGCACTTCAAACAGTAATAAGTGACACACAACACAAGAATGTGTGACCGAAGTGACAAAAATCCAGTTAGTAAATCTAGAGATATGCATTTTTTTAAATTTAAGTAAAAATAATGCTTAAAAGCAGAAAGCGCCAACTGTTGTTATTCTGTTGCCCCTGACTGAGCCAATGTAACAAGTTCAGGTTGACCACGACAGAGTGTGGGATGGGTATAGGGACCAAGTTAGGCCCGCTGAACAAAGAACCTGAAATCCTGGTTGCGGAGCATAACGAGATCTTGCATTGAGGAGCGTCGCACAATGGTGATTTCGATAAGCTGTGGTCTGCGATGCAAGGTTCTGCGTCGAAGATGTGTTGCACATCGGTGAGCAGGGCTGTGAAGCAAGGTCCTGTGTCGAGGTTGTATTGCGCAACAGTGGTTCTGAGGAGTTGCGGGGATGCAATGTGAGTTCCTGCATCTAGGAGGCATCATGCCCTGGCAGTTCCAAAGAGCTGCATGGTCCTCCGTCAGGGATGCATCGCACAGCAGTTTTTTTTATGCGAAACTGTGAGGAGATTGGTTGTGCTGCATAGGTTCTGCCCAAAATACCACAGCTGGATCGGCAGAGTATCTTCAGACCCACTTCTAGATGACCATGACTAGGGTGGCAAAGCTTTGAGGTCAAAACACACGCAGGCAGAGTCCTGGTGCAGGGTTCAAGGTGGTTGGAGCCTTTTCTGGCCCTCAGGCTCTGATCAGGGGACCAGCCAACTAGCCCATGGAGTCACTCTAGTCGTCCTGGGATCAAGACACAGATCCAGTCCTTCTCACTCAGACAGCTGGGCAGCAGAGTAGCAGTCCTTCTTACAGCAGAGTAGCACAGCAGTTCTTCTGAGTTGTTCACAGGTCCTGATGTTTACTCAAGAGTGGACTGTGATTTCCACTTTGTGCCAGCATTGAAGTGGGAGAAGTTTCTAGAGCTTCAATCTGCTAAGGTGTCTGGAGCATCCTTCCTCCCTACCTTGGCCCCAACTTGTCTGGGGGGCACACAAAAAATAGTGTGAATTCCTTTGTGAGTGTGCTGAGGCAGAGTCTTTGTGATGTGCACCTGTGGTAGGTGATAGCTTTGTCCCCCTATCAAGTCGTGGAAGACCCATCCTGCCAAAACCTTTTCCCCATTTCTCTTGCTGTCTGGAAGTAATCAACAAAGACCAAATGCCAGCTACACCTAGTCATATGACCTAGGATACAGCTGCAGGCATCAAATGGTTGGGACAAGAACATTTCAACTTTCTAAAAGTGCCAATTTCCCAATTGTAACTTAAAACCCGACATTATCATTGAAGAGGTTTTTAAATTATAATTCTTTAAACACCAAACTAAACCTTCATTTCTGCTCCCTATTAAGCGTTATCACATAATAAATGCTATAGGGTAATTTGATGGTATCCTATGGGAAAGGCAGGCCTTGCAGTAGTGAAAAATGATTTTAAGAGTTTTTCACTACCAGGATAGTTAAAATGCTCAACCTTTTAAAAACACTGTGCTCTGCCCTATAGGCTATTCGAGGTGACTGATATGTATTAAAAGAAAGGTTTAGGCCTGGTAAAAGGTTTATTTTGCCAGGTCAAAATATATGCCTCAAACTGCACCCACGGGATGCAGTAGCAGGCCTGAGACCTACTTGAAGGCTACTTAAGTGGGTGGCACAGTAAACACTGCAAGCCCACTAGTTGCATTTAATTTACAGGCCCTGGGCACAGACAATACAACTTTAAAGGGGACTTACAAGTAAATTAAATGTGCTCATTTGGTGTAGGCCAATGTTGCCATGTTTTATAGAGTAAGCACACACTCTTTAGCACTGGTCAGCAGTAGTAATGTGTACGGAGTCCTAAGGCCAACATAAACAAGATCAGCAAAAATGAAGAAGTAAGGCAAAAGGTTTGGGGGAAGTCCATTGTAAGGCTGGCAGGTCTAACAGCTTTGATATATAGTTCCTTTACTTTGTTACTATGTAAGGCTGCAACCTAACCATTCTAAATCTAGTATGTGAACCATTGGCCCTAGTAACAATTCCTTTCCTGCTCTGTTGACCTCAATGCCTTGGCTCTTTAATTTGTCATATATTTTGTCATAAATATATGGAAAATTGAATGTTCTATCATACCTATTGCAAACTAAATTGTGAGGAAAATTAAGAACAGAAAGAATACGTCTATGAAGTGTTTAATAAACACAGATGATTCAGAGATGAAAACCATGAATATAATAAGTGTTGACATAATTTGATTCATCAATACTTTTTCTGTTTAATTTTTGGTTGCAAAAACATGATGCAGTTTAGCAGGAAAGGATAAAATTAGTTTGTACCCTGAAACTAATTTTCTATTAAAGCATTCCGGGAATTAGAAGTTAATGACAATGAAACAAGTTCTAGTACCCTGCTTGTAAATATTTTGTCAGGCCACTGATAAATGACTAGGTATATTGTCACCTGTTTACAATTTCATCTTATATTTTATAGATGTTTTAATCATTCACAAATTAACTACATCAACCATTTTGTCTTCTGTTTTGATGTACAGTACTTATCTTAATATTATCCTTTTACAATGTTGCTACTTTGATGGATTTGATTATCTAAATAAAGAACTTTTAAACTTGAAACTTGAAACAAGTTCTCAGTTTAATAACAAGCAGTAAATTTTTTCACGTTAGCAAATATATGCATTTCATTATGACTGGGCAACTCAACATATGGCAATTGTGATGATGTCAAATAAACACAATGTACAGTAACATTTTGATTGAGCCAAATGCATCTTATAAGACAAGTATATGATATTGGCGTTTTTCCGTTCTCTGCAGGTCATTGAATATTTGAGGAATCAAATCTAATTTGTAACAAAATGAAGCCACAAGTTTTTGATGTGCAGGACTCCGAATATTAGAAGTCAGATAACACAAAGTCATATTTGAAATTCTAAGGGCTTGATTTTGAAGTTTGGCAGATGAGTTACTCCATCACACACATGGCAGGAATCCATCTTATTACAAAGGCATTATATCCTTAGACTGGACAGGGTATCTGTCCCGTTCATGATGGAGTACATGACTCCAAACTCTAAATCAGTCCTCTAAAGTCTACACCAAGCAACCACAATGTGTTTTGATATAATATAGAATTCCTCTGATACTTCCATATTAAGTTCAAGTTCAGTCTTATTGCAGATTATCAGACCATCAGTGTTGTGAATGGTCATCAGAAATTCAACATGTCAGGAAAAAATCTAAATCAAATCAGGAACAAGTGACAAACATAAAAACAAGAGCCAGGAACCATTTTCAGCTGTACCTTGTTATCTATGTCTTGTGTTTTCGATTGATGTAAACAGAGCTGAAGCTTTTCTTTGCTCCTTTCACATTGACTGATCTCAAATCCTCACTGGAAGATAAAATTAATCAGGGGTGTAGCTTGGTCAGTATGATTGGTGGTGGGGGGGAGGACTGCTAAGGCAACCTGTGCATTGTGAGGCCGTAAAAACATTTTTTCTTTAGGCCAGTGTTTATTAATTTTTTTATATTATCAAGAGCCCGACAGGTCCTCAAAAACAACGTTTTGTAAAAACCACAACAAAACAAGCATTGACAAGGCCATAAAACTAAAGCCTAGCATCCAAAGTCAGACTTATTGACCTTTTGACCTTGCCACTGTTTTTTCAATTTTGAATGTCAAAAATATGGGGCTATGTTATTACTAAATAAAACACTCTTATTTAGTATGTGCATGATGTTAAAATGAATGTTGTATTATTATGTTGACATGGGAGTGAAAATCCAAATAGACAGCTTGTAAACTGAACTGAAGTACTTAAATAAGCATGCGTTTTTTTTCTGCAGGTGCTGGGACATAAATGATGATGCAAGTATTTGGTGGATCATCAGAGGCCCTGTATTAATGTCTATTTTTGTAAGTCATCATAATTCATTTAGAAAATGAAAATACTAACTGCTTTATTCCTCTGCTTGTTCGTCTACAGCAGTGGTTCTTAGCCTAGGGTCCAAGGACACCTCAAAATCCGCAACACCAACTCAGGGGTCTGTGACTACTTGAAAAATAAAATACTATTAGCAGAAGATGATCCATGGGAGTGGCTCAAGTCCGTGAAACAGCGTCTATTATAGGAGGATCGATGGCCTCACCTGAAGCACTGATATGCCCTGACAAAAAGAGAGCATGCATTAGGAGCAAAAAAGACAGAGTCACATGCTAGAATCTAGCATATCACTTCATCTTTTAGAATGAAACCAAATCTTGGAAAACGCCAACCTTCTCCTTAAAATTTGAGTTAGATTTTTTAATTTGTGAATTAAGTAAAAACACTTACTGTTTTATGTATATGTTTGATATATAGCTGTTTATGTGTTTTCTATATTGTTTTGAGTTAAACAGACCAGGGCCCTCGGCTTCCAGGACTGATTCAGTGGAGGTCCACAATAGTCAAAATGTTTAGAATTACTTATCTACAATTGAAGATTTATAATCCTCATTTTCGTCACAGTTTGTAGCTTACCCCTTGTCAATCTGTGAATATAAAAGAATATTGTGCTAATTCTCTTTCTTCTGATTCTTATATCGCAGGCACATATTTTTTGTTTTAACTATTCTCAAAAGAAACGTCTTGTAAACATGATGGGATCTAGAATGTTTAAATGCATGAATCGAAGTGGACCAAACCTGTAGAAAATATTTTTGCTATGTAGGACTGTGAATTGTTTTGTAACTTTACATAGCAGGTTGTTAATACATTGGTAACTCGCTTTAATTCACATTCGTCTGTATTTTTTTCTCATGTATAATATTTGTAGGCCAACATAGGACCACGTCACCAGTCTTGAACATATCATTTCTTCCTGGCAATAGGCTACATATCTATGGGGCAGTCTACTGATTGAGTTTCAGCCTTCCAGATTCTCACCCAAGCTGGGGTGAAAGGTCAAGTTGGTTCACCTCAACATGCCACTCATGCCCCTGTTCAGGGTAATGGAAACCCTAAATATCCTTCTGTTAGAGGTAATCATTCTAACATGTGAATGAAATGGATACTGATATTAAGATCGGAAGAATATAGCTTATCTTATGGCCTTCAAAAAACAACGTTTCAAATTGACTCTTTCTGTTGAGCTTTGGATCTGAATGGTTCATGGCCCTCTCCATAAACTGTTGCACTGTAAACAGTAGGTGTCACCCACTCATTATATACAGAGTCCACTAACCAGATAACTCTCCCATCACTCGTTGTCTTTCTGCTTGACTTTGGCCATCTATGGTGCTCCTCTGCCTTTTGGCTAGGTTCATGGTAAAGAAATACCATACATATTCAGTTCCTCCAGTGAATACTCCCAAGGTTGTGGAACCTTGGAGTACAGGCACTGACCAGTATAGAAAGAAAGGTCTAGGGCACAGCCTCTGTGTTTCTCCTGCAAGGGCGTGGTAAAAGCTTGGAGAAGCCTCTTTATTTAATTGTTTAACTGACCTCCACATTTGCCTGTAAAATTACATTTTGACATCTATATAGCCCCATTCGCTGCACTCATCTCATCTTACAGTCTCAGAATTCATGCTTGCGCAGACGATACCAAACTCATCATTCGTCTTGATGGATATCTTGACCATCTTAACAGCCAGCTTATACCCACCTGCTTTTTTATGGTGACATTTATCAGGAAAATGGCTCATTTGCTTCTTTGCTATTCCAGGTAAACCCTGCTCCAAGCCCTCATCATTTTAAACTGGATTATTGTAACTCTTTGTTTATAGGACTTCGCAGCTTTCTGCTACATACATTGCAGCAAATTGTACAGTGTCATGTCTCATTCTGGGTTTTATAAAGAGAGCTCTTCACTCAGTGGTGGCCCGTAATTTTAGGAGGGAGGTGGGTGGACGGGAAACGCACTCACAATCATTAATTCACACACGCACGCACACACATCCATTCACAACACTCCTCAACATTCAAACATACACGCACGCACCAAACGTTCATTTAAAAAACACACACACTTACCTTCAGCTCAGAGGTCCCAGGTGGGTTGGGACTGCTGCCTTCCCTCTCTGGCTGACCTTAGGTCAGCCAATGAGGGAAGGCAGCAGTCCCAACTTTGTCACAGAGTGGGATGGGGTCACTGAGACTTCTGACCCATCCACACTCTGTGATGAGGTGTCACTGATTGACACTCACCCTGGGCGCTTCAGAGTTTAAACCTGAAGCGCCCAGGTTGAAGTCAATGGTTGACGCTTCCCCTCATCACGAGGGGAAGGGCCTTGAGGCACCTTTGCTGAGCTGAGGAGGTCACACCCAGAGGAGCTGTGACCTCTTCAGCCCAGCAAAGTTCAGTTCAGGCAGCCAGGAGTTGGCACAAGTCACACGTCTCGCTTCTGGCTGCCTGATCTGAACATGAAGAGTGTCTGTCAGGCTGACCTTTGCTCAGCCTGACAGACACTCTTCATGAGGGGCAAAAGGTGGGGGATCGTGGCCCCTCCGCCCTAAAGGACAGGCCGTAGCTGCTTTTAAAAACACTTTGCCTTTGCCACAGGTCTCTGCATAGTCATCTGAAGAGGCAGGACATCCTGTTTCTGGGGTATTTGCGCTCTTTATGAAAACATAAATGAACGAGTCAATCAATTCAGAGACCTATAGCAACTGACACCATTTCATTGACATTGGGTCACCAAAATGCTAGCAGGTACAGAAATTATTTCTGCACCCTTTGACTATATAAAGACATGGTAGGATTGGCATGTTGTCCCACCCTCAGCCCATCAACAGTGGTAATTTTGCAGATGAAAGGCTCATGGAAGGGAAGTACAGAAGTAACACACTTTGGCAAAGCCCAATCATCTTCCTTTAAAAAAAAACATTTGGGTAAATATTAAAGTGTAGCTTAGTGAGTGCTTTGTTAGAATGTCTTTGCATCGTCATCTACTTAAGGGTTTTTGATGAAAGAGAATCTCCAAACAGTATGGTGAAAGGTTGAGGCAGTATGTCACATAACAATAAGATAAGGGAGTGGTAGGAACTATCAGGAAGTAGATACCATGGGAAATGGAGATGCAACAAACATACTAGGATCAGGTCTGGGGATTCAGATGTTCTGTAGGCCCTTGTGAGACCCAACTGCCATCACCAATCATTGTCTGATGCACTTTAACACCGGGTGTAGTGAAGAAAGTGCCAGAGGAATGAAAGGGCAAGCCAAGAACTAAAGCTGCCATATTTCACTGCACTATGCAGAGTCCTTCTGTCATCCCTTTAAGTGTTAAAATGAAATTTACATACAGTGCATGGTGACCACCATGGAAAGCCAACGAACTTCACAGCTTAGGACAGCTATTTAGCATGATCAAGACAATAATGAGTTTTAGGAAGAAAATGTTCTACATTATTGTTGTAGTTTTTAATTTACCTTTATTTTTTTCAGATCAATTTTATCTTGTTTGTGAGAATAGTAAGAATATTGATGAAAAAGCTCAGAACCTCGGAAGTTTGGGGAAGCAATGCAGGCCAGTACAAGTAAGTGATATATAAATGGGGATGCTTACTGGTGTGAGTACTGTATATCAGATAAGTCAATCTGAATCATGCCTCAGTTCAGGTTCCTGACATGATCACGTAATTTAAGAGTTTGCGGAGTGCCAGCATGCGTTACAGATTCAGCAGGGATTCATATAACATAGTGTCTCTGTCCATCTGCTAACATATCATGGTGGAGTTGTGGTGACAGATAAAATTATGAGTGCCAGATTCATTACACTGTTTGCCTTTGTGAGGATAGCATACAGTTATGAGTGGCTTCTTTCCTGTATGAACACTTATTTTTTGCAATTAACAAAAGTCATTTTGCACTTATATAATGATTTACTCACACTTAGGTTTCTTTGTGAGTAATCTCCTGTGAGTGGTAAATGGAAATTTTACAGTAGAAATGCCATGGTAGTTTGTGAACACGCACTGAGACGAACACATTTGTGGGTGTTCCCAAGCTCGTTTCCTTACGTTACAAATACTATGCCCGAAAAGCTGTGACTAGGGCAACAGAATAGGAAATGTTTCTGAGATGTGTGGCAAATGGGTAGGTTAACATTTCGGGAATGGGGAAGTAGAAACATCACATCACCATGACACACAAGCCCGAGCCAAATACAGGGGGTGAGAGAGAAGACATTCATTATGTACAAGACCTGAAGACAATGGCCAAAAGGGACTAGTGATTTCTCTGAACGTTCTTGAGACTATTCTCCCTGAAAACTATATCTACTGTAGTTCCTCGTTCCTTGCTGCAGAAGAGGTCCATGGATGACCCCAAACAACATCCGTAGAAGCATGATTTAGTCATCTGCCTGCTAGGAGAACCAGGATCTCAGACTTTGTCACAGATGGCCAAGAGTGAATGCCGAAGAGCTGCCTCTGCTTGCAGAGAGTGGGACAAGAAATATTACTTTGAGAATATCCTGACAAAAAATCTGCCTTTACTCTTGTCTCTCTCCATCCCGAACAGACCATAAATGACAGTAAAGATCCATTCTTCAAGGCACAGTAGTTCATATAACTACATCATTTGAATCATAAACCACCTTAACCATTAACTTGGCTTTTTAGCAACTGCTGCTTTAATGGTAATTATTGCTGCTGTTACCTGCCAACACAGAGGAAGCCCGAGTCCACACTGGTGACCGAAGCAAATTAGACTACTGGGAAGACCTACACACAGAGCTAGTGAAAAGACAAACCTAGTTCATTAGGTGCAAAACAGAGAAATACTAGGTATAGGGGAACAAAAATGGCATGTGAGGAAAGCATGCCATCTATTCTCATCTCTGGCTTCACATATTGCAGAAGGCCACTTTTAAAATACTAAGCATAACATGTAAAGAACTCTGAGATACAAGCCCCTTGTACCTCAAGAATGCTGTTGCCTACTACATCATTTAGGGCCCCCTAATATAAAAGACAATACAGCTTTATCAGGTCTTTCAGATGGTGCCATATTGCAAATTCTAAGCACTGAAATGTCAATAGATCAGGCAGCTGCATTTATAGAACATCAAACATCCAAAAGGTGATGGAAGGATTGCTTGCAATGAATCTAACCACTGGCCCTCGCTCTGGGTAGCATTTCAAACGTAATCCTTTGCCCACAATGCCTCCTCAGTAAGGGCCCAGCCATACGATACCCACGTCTGGGCACACCCTTGCCTCTTAAGGCAGTGGCATGGTGGACAAAAGAACGATGGGTTGGAATGCTACCCCAAGCATTGCCATTAATTAGACTTATCCTATCACCTTTTGTGTGTTGATTTAAAGTTCGAAGTGGCCAAGGGTATTCACAGATGTGGGCCTCTTGCTCGCTGTGCCAGTGGAACTAAGCTACACCCGACTGAAGAGCCCCAATCAGGGTGAATCTGGTTTTGCTGTGCTTGTGTTCCAGTTCAGAGTGCAACTGACTTGGCAGTTTGGACTGGATGGTTCCAACTGGAGCATGGCAAGCATGATTTTCATATGGCTGGGGCTAATCTGAGGTGGCATGGTGGGCAAAGAACATTGGGTTGAAATGTTTACCCTGAGCGATTGCCAGTGGTTATACTTTTTGCAAGCATCGTCCCATCACCTTTTGTGTGTTTGGTGTATTTATGAAACACCACAGCAGAAAGAGCTGCTTCCTAACAAACAATTGAACCATAACTTCTACAAAGGCATGAAGAGAAGCCTCCTCTTACATACAGCCATATCTTGCATACAATTCTGTAGTTAGTTACATGTGTAAAGTCAGAATCGTGCTGTTTCAACATCATCGCTGGCGCCTCTTTGTATACAGTGCTTAATTTGCAAATAAAAACGTTTCGATGCACAAAGCTCTCCTCTGAAACAGGCTGCTGCAATTAAATGTGCAAACATGGAATACCGAGGCAGCGTAATCCTGAAGCCATCTCGGGCCTCTTCAATCCATTTAAAGCCACTCCCTGCCCATTCAGCTCACTCTTGCAGCATTCTGCATTCTCAATTTGTGAAATGTTTCAGTTTTTCTCTACCTTCGTCTTTCCCATATGTGTCTTTTGCTCGCAGTAAATGCTTGAGGCAGAAAAAAAGTGCCGGCCCTCAAAAATAAGTGCTAGTGCCCCGCACTGGAAACCACCGGCTAAAATTAAGCACTGTTTGTATACCGTTGTCACAATACAATAATCCATATCCAGGACCTAGTGACTCAAAATGGAAACCCAAGTGTTTGGTTTTCAGTTTTTTGTTCAATGTCTATTTTTATTTTTTTGATGTTATCATATGATTATGTCTGTCAAAGATAAACTTAAGATGTTGTTTTTACACATTTGTTTATAGACGTACATGGCATTTGGACATTCTTTTATTTGTAAAAACGCTCAGATTATATTTTTATGTGTTATTGAAGTTGTTTTATATTTATGCATATCTGTAGAGTTTCATTGGCAGAACCTCCCTACCACCGCAGAGAGGCAAAAGCGACACAGGCATTGTCCTTTCCAGGGTCTAGCCATGGAGACACAGCCTTCTCCTGCGAGAGCTCAAGGCACTGGAACAAAGACATCTACTTGTATTACAAATGCACCAAAGAGGATGTTTTTTTTTCAATTTGTGAGGATCACTTAATTTGTATCTATAAATATTTGTCAACTCGAAGCAGTCATTAGCTTGTAGCATTGAAGCTGGCATGATGACGAATAACACTTTAACTAGTAGTAGTACGACCTGTGCTAACACTGTAAATCTAAATTAATTGCATTTCCCTCATAGAGTTTTATTTGCTAATTTTCCTTAAAGCCTCACAATGAGGGGGTTATTAAAGGGAGGATTTGTTTTCAGGAAGACTTGAAAGGTCATATAATAATTATTCACAACACTTCTTCCTCTTTGTATTTTACAGAAGACTTGCAAAGTCTACTCTTCTACTGATCCCTCTCTTTGGAGTCCACTACATTATTTTTGTTTTTTTCCCGGAAGATGTGAGCAGTGACACCTCACAAATTTGCCTCTCTTTCGAACTAGCACTTGGATCATTTCAGGTAGTGATTTTACACAAGCTTACACCTTGGACAGCATGTTGCAGTAAATATGTTTTTCTTGTTTACTAAAATGAACCACAATACCATTGAGTTACTTTCTTTGCATCTTTTTAACAAGTGACACTGTGGCTAAATGATTACTTTTCAGGTGAAATTATGCTTCTTGAAGACATAAAACTACAATTTGTCCAACAAACTGAGGTGCATATTTATACTCTGTTTGCGCCGAATTTGCATACATTTTTTTAAGCAAATTCAGGGCAAACCTAACTCCATAATTATGTTTTGATGTTAGACACGTCTAACGTCAAAAATAGGAGTTTGCACCATTTTCTTTACTGCGTGCACCTACCTTGTGTCAATGAGAGGCAAGGTAGGTGTTTCCATCTAAAAAATGGTGCCATCCCCATAGCCCTATATTTATCCCCCCATGCTAAAATGACGCACAGGTGGTAGGAGGGGCTAAATAACTGTGCAAAGCTTGCTTTGCACCATTATTTAATGTCTGGCTCAAACCAGGCATTAGGGGACGTGTGGACCTATTTCTATGGTTAAGCACCATGGAATGGGTCCACAGGTGCCCTCCCGAAGCTCCAGGAACACCCCCACCAGAGGGACACCGGAGGATGGGGTGTGGTGGTTGTCAGTAATCCATTCAGAGGGCCACAACGCAAGCCGGCGGTACCAAAGCCCAACCTTCGGGGTTCAGGGTTTTTGCTTCTCATGTCCAAGGATTCTGATCAAGTAGGCCAAGTAACCCTTCTGCACTTGACTCTCAGTGGTAGCGTGGGTCGAGCAGGTATCCACAGGCGGCTAAACACAGGTTCACAACTCAGTATATGTTTAATAGCAGCAATAGATGATTGTTTAGTAAAATACTTGCTTTTATTAAAAAAGGCATTTTTATATTTCAACACAAAGTAAAATACAGCATTCAACAACAATACACATACTGGCCGGAGCTCAGGGCTCTAGTGTTTCAATAGGTGGTTCCTGAGTCTCACTCCCTCTCACTAGTGGTAGTGGTTATTCCCCACTCACTATATGAAATATTCAGGTTAAGTCCTACTAATAGTCCGAGTTTCAGGAGTCCTACTCCGACTCTCAAGCACTATATGACAGTCATGTTAGCCCAGGGCTTTTTAGCCTGTCATCCAGTCTTATTCACACCAGCAGAACCTGCATGGCTGGAGTCACTATGAGCTCCACCCTCTCAGGTGCAAGGGATAAAGCAGCTGTCTTTGGTGAGTGTCACACATGCAGCTCTACGAGGGCAGCAGTTGACTGTCCTCAAGTTCTTCACATGTAGGCCTGCAGGGAAAGCAGCCGGGTGTCCTCGATGCTCCTCCTATGCTGGTAAGGTGGTTGGATCCTTTCCACAGGTGACGAGGGATAAAATTCAACATTCATTCCTGGTGCAGTCCCTCAGTTGGGATTCATGCCTGCCTGAGTAACCATGGCAGACTCTTCCTTTTGACCACGATCTTTGTCTTTTTTCTGGTGCCCCCACCTGGCATACAGGGTCACCGTCCTCACTCAGTACATGGGTTATGACCCGATCGGTATAGCAGCAGTCTTCTTCACGGTGGCCCAACCTGATTTACAGGGTCACCAACTTCACTCCACACATATGCTATGGCCCAGTTTGCAAGACAGTAATCTTCATAGTAGCCCTACCTGGCATATGGGGTCATAAACCTCACTCTGCATATCGGCTATGGCCCCATCAGTGTGGCAGTAACCTTGATGGCGGCCCCACTTGGCATACAGGGATGCAGATTTCCCTCTGCACACGGCCTATGACCTGATCTTTGCAGAAGCCGCCTCCTCCCCAGAGATACAATAGTCAGGATCTCTCACTGTCCCTCTCTCCCTCCAGCTGTCTGCATTTCCTCACAGGGCACACAGGTCTTGACAAGCATTCATGCACTGGTGTTCGAGGCTCCAGGGGCACGAGATCTTGGATTTTCTGTGTAATGTCCTCTGACCTAGCTGGGAGATTGGCAGGCTTTAGCCACCAGCTCTGGTCACAGGCAGAATTATTGGATTAATTTTAGTTTTTTAAAGTTACAGTTCCCAGACTTTAAATCCAGGTTACTTAAACAGGTCCAGTCAAACCATCCTCGGCTACCAGAATTTGAAGTCACACTCCCTCTCCTTTTCTTGTGCTCTGGGTGAACCAGGAGCAGTATTAATCCCTTATCAGCATTTGATATTCCTTGCTAGAACTGTTTCTCTGTAAAGTGCTCTAAACGGCAATTTTGATTTAGACACGTAGAACCCATTTGTTACTATAAAAATGATAAAGAGGGTTTAAACCTTAAAGGTTTATTTTCAGATTGTAATTCATACAGATATCAAGTCATATAGTCAAAATCAATTAACCAATAAATCAGAGTGCCAAGCTCAGTTAGAATACAGACTCAATCAAAGACCTTAGCAAAATTCAGGTCAGGCCATATTTATATATATTTATTTTAAAATGTATTTTTTATTTATTTTTGGGGACTAGCCAACACCTGTGGTCATAACTTTTTAATTGGGTGTGCGATTACCTTTTGTGGTTTGAATTTTTTCACTATATTTTGCCTTATACTCTTTCTTTCACAATTCGCCTGTTAGATCGAGCGGTGTAATGCCTGCCTGATTGCTATTGCTGGCGATTACCAGTCTAGTAGCTGGCAAGAGTATTTCAGTGGGGCCATGGTGAGTCCGCGCAGCAGACAGTACATTCACCGCTTTTGACTAGCCAGGGCCTGTGGGCATAACTATTTAATTGGGTGTGTGATTAACTTTGGGGATTTTATTTTTGCGCTGCATTTTGACTTATACCCTCTCTTTCTCAACTCGCCTGTTAGACCGAGCAGTAAAATGCCTGCCTGATTGCTATTCTAGTTGCAGGCAAGAGAATTTCTGTGGGGCTATGGCACGTACGCGCAATGGACGCACACAGTAGGCGCACTGCTGGTGCTCCGAAGGCAAGCCTATCTTTACCCGTCTGCACCTGGATGGCGCCAGGGGCCAGGACCCCTGTCAGTTTTATGCCTGCTCCTATCTGTTATACCACAGGGGTTCTTAGGCATTTGGCCCTAACCATTTTGGAGGACTGTCAAGCTCCCCTTCTTATAGCCCATCTCCTGATACCAAGTCTGATTTAGCGTCTTAGGTGGTCATTACAACCCTGGCGGACGGTGTTAAAGCGGCGGTAAGACCGCCAACAGGCCGGTGGTAAAAAATTTGGAATTACGACCGTGGCGGAAACCGCCAACAAAGACAGCCACTTTAACACTCCGACCGCCACGGCGGTACAAACAAACAGCGCGGCGGTCACTGCAAACAGACAGGCGGGAGACAATGTACCGCCCACACTATTATGACAGGCCAACCCGCCACCTTTTCCGGGGCAGATTCACCGCGGATAAAAACACGTCGGAAACAGGAATCCCGAAGGAAAAACGCTCACCTCTACACACCCCACGAGGAACGAGGACGCCATGGATCCGGAACTCCAAATTCTACCTGCAATATTCTTCCTGCTCCTCTACCAGGAGCACGAACGCCGGCGGCGAAGACCACGGTGAGTACTGCACCTACGACACAGGGGAAGGGAGGGAAAAAACAGGGACATACACACGCAACACCCCCACCCTCACCCACTACAACACACACACTAATGCATATCAATACATCACAGTTACACCCCCCAAACCCCTGGAAGAATGCAAAGACAATAGAAAATGAGTGTAACCATTGTAATATATTTTTTTTAAAGTAGGCAGAAACATATATATACACCATGTACAAAATATATACCAAGCATAGTAGTCCAGGTAGTGCTCTAATAAAGTCTGTGGAACACTGGGACCACACGGTATGGGCGAGGCCCACACAAGATCCCCGACCATGACAGAGAGAACACTGCAGGGGCATCAGAGAGCAACTAAACAGGCACCTCAGGGGGAGGGAAGGGGGGCACCTCAGCCGCTTGAGTGCACAATGCCAAATCCACGAGGGGGCCACATGCCCACTGTTACATCCTGGGGAGTGCAAAGCCACAGTCTCTCAAGTCTCTACAGTGGGTGGCTTGCCCACTGTTCCATCCTGGGGAGTGCAAAGCCACAGTCTCACAAGTCTCTACAGTGGGTGGGTTGCCCACTGTTCAATCCTGGGGAGTGCAAAGCCACAGTCTCACAAGTCACTACAGTGGGTGGTTTGCCCACTGTTCAATCCTGGGGAGTGCAAAGCCACAGTCTCACAAGTCTCTATAGTGGGTGGTTTGCCCACTGTTCAATCCTGGGAAGTGAAAAGCCACAGTCTCACAAGTCTCTACAGTGGGTGGTTTGCCCACTGTTCCATCCTGGGGAGTGCAAAGCCACAGTCTCACAAGTCTCTACAGTGGGTGGGTTGCCCACTGTTCAATCCTGGGGAGTGCAAAGCCACTGTCTCACAAGTCTCTACAGTGGGTGGGTTGCCCACTGCTTTATCCTGGGGAGTGCAAAGCCACAGTCTCTCAAGTGGATGACAGTCTCCACTGCTTCTGGAGGGGGACTGGTGCCCAGAGTGCTTCATCCTGCTAAGGACAGAGGTAGTGGATGACAGTCTCCACTGGTTCTGGAGGGGGCTTTGTGCCCAGAGTGCTTCATCCTGCCAAGGATTGGGTGAGTGGATGACAGTCTCCACTGGTTCTAGAGGGGGCTTTGTGCCCCAGAATGCTTCCTCCTGCCAAGGATTGGGTGAGTGGATGACAGTCTCCACTGGTTCTGGAGGGGGCTTTGTGCCCAGAGTGCATCATTCACCCCGTGGCGGACTCAGTTGCGTCAGTGCCCTTCCCGCTCATGGGCCAGCGGTGCTTGAGACAGCGGTGCCCTGTTCAGCGGTGTTTGAGATCGCAGTGCCCTGTTCAGCTGTGTTTGAGATGGCAGTGCCCTGTTCAGCGGTGCCTGAGACGGCGGTGCCCTGTTCAGCGGTGCTTGAGACGGCGGTGCCCTGTTCGGCGGTGCCTGAGATGGCAGTGCCCTGTTCAGCTGTGCCTGAGACAGCGGTGCCCTGTTCAGTGGTGCTTGAGATGGCGGTGCCCTGTTCAGCGGTGCCTGAGACGGCGGTGCCCTGTTCAGCGGTGCTTGAGATGGTGGTGCCCTGTTCAGCGGTGCTTGAGATGGTGGTGCCCTGTTCAGCAGTGCTTGAGATGGCGGTGCCCTGTGCAGCGGTGCTTGAGATGGCGGTGCCCTGTTCAGCGGTGCTTGAGGCGGCGGTCTCCATTGCAGGGACTCAGCTGCTGGCGGTCCTTCATGGCCCAGCGGGGCTTTTGCTGGCGGTCCTTCATGGCCTAGCAGGGCTTGTGCTGGCGGTCCTTCATGGCCCAGCGGGGCTTGTGCTGGCGGTGGCCTCCTGGGCAGGTGGGTTGGTGCTTGCGGGCCCCTCCTGGGCAGCTGGGCTTGTGCTGGCGGTCCTGTCCTGGGCAGCTGGGCTGGTGCTGGCGGTCCTGTCCTGGGCAGCTGGGCTGGTGCTGGCGGTCCTGTCCTGGGCAGCTGGGCTTGTGCTGGCGGTCCTGTCCTAGGCAGCTGGGCTTGTGCTGGCGGTCCTGTCCTGGGCAGCTGGGCTTGTACTGGCGGTCCTGTCCTGGGCAGCTGGGCTGGTGCTGGCCTCCTGGGCAGCGGGGATGATGGCGGTCTTCTCCGCCGTGCTGCTCTTCCCAGACTTGCCGGGTTTATTGTGGCCCTTCCCACCTTGGAAGGTGTCACAGCTGACTCCACACTCCCACCGGGACCCCTGGGAGCGGCTTTGGTGGCTGGATGCTTCCCCCTCTCCCACCGGGCACTGGCCAACTTCTGATGCTTCACAGGAGGGGGACTGTCTGTGCTGTGGCTCCGTGCCACACTGGCTGCCCTGGTGGAGGGGGGTCATGGTGCAACGGGCACCCCTCCCACATTGGGAGGCCATCCCCAGCTGAGCCTCCGCCGTCTTCTTGCTCCAGCGGCGAATGTCCTCCCATCTTTACCGTCAGTGGGTGCTCCGTCTGTGGTAGACCCCCAGGGTCTGGACGTCCTTGGCGATGGCACGCCAAATATGTTTTTTCTGGTGGGCGCTGACCTACATAAAATGTACAGGGGGAAAGTAAGTAATTACCAACTGCACCGTCAAAGTGATTGGCCCCCATCCCTACCCTTGCCATGTGGCACATGCATACACCGTTGTTTCATGCACGCCGCACTCTCCCCCCTTCCTTCTTACATCCAGCCCTCACCACACAGGCATAGCCCATACAACATGCTCCCTGTGTACTTACCTGTTTGTCTGGAGGACCATAGAGTAGCATGTACTGGGGGAGTACCCCATCCACGAGTTTCTTCAACTCCTCCGATGTGAAGGCAGGGGCCCTTTCCCCAGACACTCGAGCCATTGTCTCTTCCAGACCGAGGTCACAGCAGCACTTGCAGTGTAGGTCCTCTCCTGTCGAAGATCAGGTATAGAGTGATTAAACAGATAGAAAATGGCGGTCACGTCCGCGCCGGCGTACATCGTCATTGGCTCCTGGGACCCATAGGGTCCAATGTTAACCAATGCAGCATTGCGCCGTGGTCTTCAACTGCCTACCGCGACGGTGTACAACACCAGCGCAGTTACCTCACATCCCATTGTCCCACTTTAGAGGTCAGGCAGCCGCCATTTCAGGGGCCCACATGGCTTCATTTTCAACTGCGTCACACATACCTAGGCCTAGACTCAACACACATACAGGCCACCTTTGGTGTATGAATGGTGTTCTGTGTAAACTGTGGGTACGTACCTCTGAGTTGTTTGACTCTGTGCTCATTGTTGTCCTTCATAGGCACCGTCCGCTGGGGCATGTGAGGAGATGGCGGCATCCTCCGGTGTACCGACCGTTGGTGGACCTGTCGACAATGGAGGAGCGACATGTGATTAGCACATACAGGCTTCACTGTGCCACAATCCAGGAACTGTTTACCCAGTTGGAGCCAGACCTGATGTCAGCAATCCGCCATCCCACAGGGATCCCCCCTCAAGTGCAGGTGCTGTCAGTGCTCCATTTCCTTGCAAGTGGGTCTTTTCAAACAACAGTGGCCATAGCATCAGGGATGTTCCAGCCTATGTTTTCCACCGTATTGTCCAGAGTGTTGTCTGCCCTTCTGAAACACATGCGGAGCTACATCGTTTTCCCTCAGGTGGAGGATTTGCCTACAGTGAAAGGTGATTTCTATGCCCTGGGACACATCCCCAACATCATAGGTGCCATTGATGGGACCCATGTGGCTTTGGTACCCCCCCACAGGAGTGAACAGGTGTACAGAAACCGGAAGAGTTATCATTCAATGAATGTACAGATGGTATGTTTGGCAGACCAGTACATCTCCCATGTGAATGCCATGTTCCCTGGCTCAGTGCATGTCGCCTACATCCTGTGGAATAGCAGCATCCCTTATGTGATGGGTCAACTCCAGAGGCACTGTGTATGGCTATTAGGTGAGCACCTGGAAGCATGACAGTGGGAATGGTTGTCTGGGGATATCCCTACAGGTTAGTGCGTGTCTAACAGTTGTCCCTCGCCATTTGCAGGTGACTCTGGTTACCCCAACCTGTCATGGCTACTGACCCCAGTGAGGAATCCCAGGACAAGGGCAGAGGAACGCTACGATGAGGCCCATGGGCGAACTAGGAGGGTGATCGAGCAGACCTTAGGCCTCCTGAAGGCCAGGTTCCGGTGCCTCCATATGACAGGTGGATCCCTATTCTACTCACCAAAGAAGGTGTGCCAGATCATCGTGGCCTGCTGTATGCTTTACAACTTGGCTTTGCGACGACAGGTGCCTTTTCTGCAGGAGGATGGTCCAGATGGCGGTGTTGTTGCAACTGTGGAGCCTGTGGACAGTGAAGACGAGGAAGCAGAGGAAGAAGACATGAACAACAGGGACTCAGTGATCCAGCAATATTTCCAGTGAGACACAGGTAAGAGTACAGACCTGCCTAGTACATGTACTTTAACACTACTACTTCTCTACTGTCTGTCGTTTTCACCCAGTGTATGGTCACTGAGTTGTCACTTTCCCTTACGATTTCACAGATGTGGGTCCCACTGTGTGACATCTGCTTAGATTCCTCATGGACTAGAGCCGTGTGACATAGGTATGTTGACATTACTATTGAAAGAGCATTTTGTCACTGTAATTGCTAATACACTATTTCGAAATCACAGACAGACTCCAGATTGTTTTGTGCTTTAGGTGTGTTTATTTAAGTGCTCAATATTGGAGGGGGTAGCAAAATGGTGAGGGGTGATGGCGGAGGAATGTCCATGGCAGAGTCCAGTCTATTAGTCTCACAGGTGCATTTCCCATATGGGCATAGGAAGTGGAGCTGGGGCAGTTTAAGTATGGACAGGGTGACAAAGTGGGACAGTAGGATGACAATCAGGATGGTCTCATTTCTTGGCGGGGGTCTTTGCATCATGCTCTGTCTTGTTCCTGGATCTCAGGGACCGTTTGTGGGGTGGTTCTCCCTCTGCAGGGGGTGGGGTGCTGGTGTGGTGGTCCTGTGGCGGGGCGTCCTGTCCACTAGCGCCGGCAGAGGTGGTGGGCAGTTCATCGTCCATGCTAGTGTCAGGGGCCCCTTATAGTGCCACAGTGTCCCTCCTGGTGTTCACAAGTTCCTTCAGCACCCCTACAATGGTGCCCAGGGTGGAGCTGATGGTTCTGAGTTGCTCCCTGAAGCCCATATACCGTTCCTCCTGCAGGCGCTGGGTCTCCTGAAACTTAGCGAGTACCGTTGCCATCGTCTCCTGGGAGTGGTGGTAGGCTCCCATGATGGAGGAGAGGGTCTCGTGGAGAGTGGGTTCCCGTGGCCGTCCGCTCCCTGTCACACAGCAGCCCTCCCAGTTCCCCTGTGTTCCTGGGCCTCCGTCCCCTGGACTGTGTGCCCACTACCACTGCCCCCAGGTCCCTGTTGTTGGGGTGGTGGGTTAGCCTGGGTTCCCTATAGTGGTGGACACACAGCTGATTGACGTGTCCTGGGGACGGAGGTATGGGCCCGCTGGGTGGGTGCTGTGCTGGTGTTTCCAGAGGGGGGAAGGTCTGTAGTGGCCTGTGACTGTGTGAGGGGAACCGACTGTCCCGAGTTCCCCGATGGGCCGGGCTGGTCATCTAGATCCAGTTGGACAGAGCTGCTGTCATCACTGTGGGCCTCTTCTGTTGGTGGTGTGGACATGTGTGGACCCTCCTGTGTGGTGACGTTGGGTAGGGGTCCTGCAGGGGTATAAAAGGATAGTTATTACATCTGTGTGTGTCATGGTGTGCAATGGGTGGGTGACCGTGTACCCCAGTGCTTGCATTCCTGTGTGGGACCTTGTGTGATGATGGTTTAGGGGGTTGTATGGGTATGTGCAGTGGGCATGCTTTAGTGATGGGTGTCCATGCTCTGTTGTTGCATGCAGGGCTTGGTGTTGAGATGGGTGGTTTGTGCTGTTGGGACATTTGTGAGGAGTTGGAGTGATGGGGGTGAGGGTGAGGGTGGGGGTATGTGCTGGCATGCAGGTAGGGTGGGGGATGTAATAGTTAAGATTTGTTTTACCAGAGTCCATTCCTCCAGCTACTCCTGCGAGGCCCTCAGGATGCAGGATGCAGAATCGCCAAGACCTGCTCCTCCCATGTTGTTAGTTGTGGGGGAGGAGGTGGGGGTCCGCCGCCAGTCCGCTGAACCGCCAGGTGGTGTCTTGAGACCATGGAACGCACCTTCCCCCGTAGGTCGTTCCACCTCTTCCTGATGTCCTCCCGATTTCTTGGGTGCTGTCCCACTGTGTTGACCCTGTCCACTATTCTTCGCCATAGCTCCATCTTCCTTGCAATGGAGGTGTGCTGCACCTGTGATCCGAATAGCTGTGGTTCTACCCGGACAATTTCCTCCACCATGACCCTGAGCTCCTCCTCCGAGAACCTGGGGTGTCTTTGCCGTGCCATGGGGTGGTGTAGGTGATGTGTGGGGTGGAGTATGTGGTGATAAGTGTGCTGATATGTAGTGCAGTGTTGTGTGAGGTGCGTGGAGATTCTGTGGGTGATGTTGTTGTGTGCCTGTGGATGTTGTTGTTCTTGCTGGTGCTGTCTCTCTCTGGCCTTCTTTCAGAATTTTTGGTAGTAGGGGTTTGTGGGTGATGTGGGTGTGTGTTTTATATTGTATTGGGTGTTTGGGAGTGGTGTGTGTATGTGTATCAGGTGTGTGTATTTCGAATTGTCCAATGTGGTAGTGTTTTGTAAATGTGTGTGTATTTTTAGCGTGGATTCGTGTGTCGTGATAGTGTGGGCGTATTTCTGTTGGCGTGACGGTGGAGGTTTTGTTTTTGCCAGTTTATCACTGACCTTGTGTGGGTGTCTAGATTTTGACGGATTCCGAACTGTGGGTCATAATAGCTGTGGCGGAATTCCGCGTCGCGGCGGTGTGTTGGCGGTCTTCTGCACGGCAGTAAGCGGCTTTTACCGCCAATGTTGTAATGAGGGCCTTAGTCTTTGAAGTTTATATTGGATGCCTGCTTCCTTTTGAAGTGCCTTCTCCTCTGCTGTGCCCTTCCTCCAGAAAGCAGTCTGTCACAGCAGGAGGGACCCCATATCTGATAGCCCCACAATGCAGGCCATGGGAATAACTAGAGGTTCACACCTTCATGTCAGCCAGAGTGATATGTATATCAAAAGGTTACCATAGGTCCTCAGCCCTACTCATTATGATTCTCTTTTACTCCTTTCTTCTTTCTGAGATGTGCCCGGGCCCATTTCAGTGACCTTGCTCTGAACCAAACAGCACACTTATAAAGTATACTGAAGAGCTTAGCTTTCCCTTCCTCTAGTGTGTCCCACCCAGCTCACAGGAATGCAGCAATCCACAGATCTGTCTGGGGGGAATTCCTGTACTTCTGCAAGCTCCTCCAGTCAGCCCTGCATCTCCAAAAATTGACCCCCAAAATCTTCCATGTATTGTACCATTCACAGGTACACGTACACCCAGAACAAGCATATAACATGTTCATTGTATAGCATTTTATGTAGGCCCAGGTTGAGTTAAGCACACAGCAGCAGAACTTTACATGAGTGAGCCTGTAGGCCTCAATCAAGTGACACAGTCAAAAAGGCCTGCTAACTTCTATTCATCATTACACAGTATACTATGACCACCACGCTTGTGCTACTTAACTTCTTCATCACTATGGGGGTAGCCCTTTAAGTGCACCTCCCAGTCCAATAAGGCCGCAATCTGCAAGACAGGACTTTGTCAAGGGCACACACGCATGATTCGTGTTCGCCCATGGCAACAAAAATCTGCACCTGGAATCAAAACATCATTGGAGTTGATGTCGCTAAGGGCAGGGGTACATGTCCATTACAGGCCCCACAGTTGTCATCAGTGTCTGTGCTGCATTGAAGAGTCCTGGAACTGTTCTCTAACTACAGCTCTCTCACTGATTACTCTTGAAAAAGCAAAAGGACTAACTTTCGCAGGTGGGGGCTGCTCCTGCTGGAGCACAGAGATTAGCATATGTTAATATTTTGAGAACATTTTTTAAATATGTTGTTATAAAGCACTCTGATGCCTGTGGTTAATGTTCACGAATGAATAAATAAATAAACAAATAAAATTTGATACCCGAGATCCAACCTGCAGTCTATCAACTGGTTGCTGGTCAATATATTGCATGCAATATATTTCGTCATGAAAACATTGCATCAACGACATTACTAGGTAAATATATAATTACTGTTCCTAACTCCATCTTTACTTACCTCTGAAGCTGAGTCTAGGTGGAGGTAATACTACTAGCTGTATACTTCTCTTGTGATGTAGTGGTAGTGGGTGTTCTGAAGGAGATATTATTATTAGTCAGTACTGAAGACCAGGATAACCTTCCTCTGTGTTCATCTTTTTTCTTGAAAATTAATTTCAGTGACAGCAATTAACACATCTCAATTATGTTTTTTAAATAAATATCCATGGGTTTAAATTGTAAATTTTGTATTCCTTTTCAGGGATTTGTTGTGGCAGTACTCTACTGTTTTCTTAATGGCGAGGTAAGTCACCTACAGATATGTACAATTGAAACTTGTGACTATCTATGGGCTAACTTTAACACTACTAAACAGTTAACTTAAAGTAGGAACTGTATAAAATGTTTAAAATATATAGGGGCATATTAAAGAGCCTCTAGCACAATTCTAATGCCACATTAGCATCATTTTTGTATGCTAATGTGGAGTCAGAAGGCCAAAAGTGGCGTGCCATACCTACAAGGTGGTGCAATGCATGCATTGTGACACTTTGTAACCCTTTGCTCTACATTATGCCTGCACCAGGCATAATGGGCCTCATTATGACCCTGGCGGTAGAGAACCGCCAGGGCCAACGGGGGCGGGAGCACCGCCGACAGGCCGGCGGTGCTCCCTTGGGCATTCTGACCGCGGCGCTTTGGCCGCGGTCAGAAAGGGAAAACCGGCGGTCTCCCGCCGGTTTTCCACTGCCCCTAAGAATCCTCCAAGGCGGCGCAGCTCGCTGCGCCGCCGAGGGGATTCTGACAATCCTTACCGCCATCCTGTTCCTGGCGGCTCGCCCGCCAGGAACAGGATGGCGGTAAGGATTGTCGTGGGGCCCCTGGGGGCCCCTGCAGTGCCCATGCCGATGGCATGGGCACTGCAGGGGCCCCCGTAAGAGGGCCCCGCTAGTATTTCACTGTCTGCATAGCAGACAGTGAAATACGCGACGGGTGCAGTAGGACCCGTCGCACCTTCCCACTCCGCCGGCTCGATTACGAGCCGGCTTCATCGTGGGAAGGTAGTTTTCCCCTGGGCTGGCGGGCGGTCTTTTGGAGACCGCCCGCCAGCCCAGGGAAAAACTCATAATACCCTCTGCGGTCTTTTGACCGCGGAGCGGTATTATGGAGGGCTGAATTCTGAATGAGGGCCAATGTGTGCAAAGGGGGCGTTGCCCCATTGGGGGGGGGGGGGAAATTACGTGAAGAAATCGAAGAGGCTCCCATTGGTTACAGTGGGTCTCTGGGTGCTTTGCAGGACTACCGTCAACATTTTTTATGCTAATCATGCAAAGCGCCAAACTAGCGTAAAAAATTCTGATGCTAGTCCCCCAACTAATGCCATGGTGCGCCATATTTTGAATATGGCGCACACATGGTGGTGTTAGGGGCGTTCTTTTCTTAAATATGCCCCATAGAGTCTTGTTTATAAGTTTATATTTGTGCAAACAAGCGAGCCGCTCTTACTGGATTTCTGCGTCAAATGCAATGTGTTGGTTGAAAAATTTATTCTCAAAAGCGATAATTATACTTTTCCCTTCAATCTTTTTTCTATGTAGTTGTATGACCTTTTCCCTGATAGTTACATGTAGCAATAGGGAGGACCATGGCTGTCCAGTTTTCCAATGTTACTACCTGTTATCAGATCAAAATCTTAGGGGCTGATTGAAGAGCCCCTAGCGCCACGTTAGTATCACCATAGCTTCATTTTTTTTACACTAAGGCTCGCTAAAGTGGCATTTTCCCTGTGCCTTATTTACAAAGCGGCACAATGCATCCATTGCTCCACTTTGTAACCCCTTGTGCCACATTATGTCTGTGCCAGGCACAATGTATGCAATGAGGACATCCCGTTAGGGGGGCTGAAAAAATGCCACGAGGAAATCCAAGATATTTCCTTGCGCCATTTGTTGGGCACTTTTAACGCCTGCTTAGAGCAGATGTTAAAGGGGGGCATACCACTATTTATAATTGGCCACTATGTACTCTGCAGGAGTAGCACCAAATTACGCTATAGCTCCCTAACCTGTGCCATCGTGTGCCGTAATTTAAATACGCCACACATATGGTGATGGTAGGAGGGCGCTAAGGGGCGAAGGGAAAGTGGTGCTGCACTAGGTGCAGCGCCACTTTTCTTAAATCAGCCCCATAGTCTGTCGAACAGTGTCTTTTATCTGTTCCAACGTTTGACTACGTCCTGTTTTTCTAACCATCGTGGATGCCTCTCTGGGGATAGAAACCTCTTGTGGACATAGTCCTATGTTGGTCTCAATATGCTGGACTTCTGCCTCATGCGTTGACTCATCTCCAGCGGCGGCCGCCGCAAATGTCAATGAGGGAGGGGCAGGCGTGGGACGGGAATGGGGGAAACAACAAAAAATAAATTAAAGAAAACACCTTTCCTCGTTGCTTCTCTTCTTGTGAAGGGACACGAGCACAGGCTCCCCAGCAATCTTAGCACTGTTTTATGCCAAACCTAGCATGAAAGCAGCACCAGAATTGGTGTGAGAGGCTTGGACTGCCACTCAGACACATCCCTAGGGTCTGTGCAGTTTCACCTGCCCGTCTGTTCAACACAGCCAGGCTGGAGAAACCTAAGTGCTCTTGTGTATTTGGCCGGCTTGAGTCAGCCGGCCAAACACACATGTACAATTAGGTAAATTCTCCTCTTCTCCCACCTCCCATGACTCAGCCCCATTCCTCCCTGCACTGCTGGCTGAGCGAGCAGATGAAAAATAAAACAATAGTAAGCTATTGTTTTATTTTTCATCTCCTGGCTATTGGCGAGGGGGGTGACGCTTTTCTGCCATTGCGGGGGAGCCGCCCCTGCTCAGCTCATACCAAATGTTATTTACCTATCCAAAATTCACCAAACTCTGCAAATTTCACAATTTTTCACAACGCATTATAATTGTGCTCTGTGGGGGACTGGTTCATTTAGTGGGATACTAGCTCAAGCAGATACTTTCTGATGATATTACAGTTGCCATTGTGATATTCAGAATTTTACTTGGGGCTCCCCTCTGCTGAATCCCGTTTTTCTTTGCTTTTTATGGTCTCTCTCAGGTGACTATCACAAGGCTTTAGTCCGTGTGTAATGTACCTAGAATGCGACAAACTTTATATGAATGATACTTCATGCCACATGTTGTTTTGCCACTTTTAATGGAAGGTGGCAGGTCAGCAAGCATATTCCATGCTAGATGATAACATATATCTTCTGAAGTAAATACGAAGTAAAGGGTTAATATGCTGTCATAATCCAGTAAAGCAGTTGTCTTCAAAATGTTTTGCTCTGAGTTCCCCTCTGCCCTGCCCCCCCACTAAAAAAAGTAAAGGGGCATATTTATACTCCGTTTGCACCGGAATTGCGTCGTTTTTTTTTAACGCAATTTAGACGCAAAACTAACTCCATATTTATACTTTGGCGTTAGACGCGTCTAGCGCCAAAGTCCATGGAGTTAGCGTCATTTTTTAGCGTGGACACCTACTTTGCGTTAATTATATGCAAGGTAGGCGTTCCCGTCTAAAAAATCGACTCCGAGGCATGTGCGTCGGATTTATACTCCCGGGCAAAAATCACGCCCGGGAGTGGGCGGGTCAAAAAAAATGACGTACGGCCGCTTTTGCGCCGTTTTTTAGCGCCTGCAAAAGGCAGGCGTTAAGGGACCTGTGGGCTCTGAAGGAGCCCAGAGGTGCCCTCCCATGCCCCCAGGGACACCCCCTGTCACCCTTGCCCACCCCAGGAGGACACCCAAGGCTGGAGGGACCCATCCCAGGGACATTAAGGTAAGTTCAGGTAAGTATTTTTATTTTATTTTTTTGTGGCATAGGGGGGCCTGATTTTTGCCCCCCTACATGCCACTATGCCCAATGACCATGCCCAGGGGACATAAGTCCCCTGGGCATGGCCATTGGGCAAGGGGGCATGACTCCTGTCTTTGCTAAGACAGGAGTCATTTCTATGGGGGTTGGGAGTCGTAAAAAATGGCGCAAATCGGGTTGAGGCGAAAAAATTGCCTCAACCTGACTTGCCCCATTTCTTGACTCCCAAGCCCCATATCCCCCTACGCCGGCGCTGCCTGGTGTACGTCGTTTTTTTTAACGCACACCAGACGGCGCCGGCGGCTAACGCCGGCTAACGTCATTCAATAAATACGGCGCCCACATGGCGCTTCAGAATGGCGTTAGCCGGCGCTAATTTTTTTTACGCAAAACTGCGTTGGCGCAGTTTTGCGTCAAAAAGTATAAATATGGGCCAAAATGTTTTGAAGTCGGGTCCCCTCTTCAAAAGTTTAACGCAATTATTAGGGGAGGAGAAGGGCTGACCACAGTGGACAGAGCCACTGGTTGGGGCAATGTAGCATTATAAATAATACACAAGTCACTACTCCCCAGTGTGCCAACCAGGATTCAATGCTGTGAATCTCTGGTCGCACAGAGACAACAGCACTGATCACATTAGCTAACTGAGGGTTCGTCATGTAAAAGAGTACATTTCCCATTGATCAGTTTAGCTTCCATTTATTTTTCATTCGAGGTGTGTGTATGTTTTTTATATGCAGTTACCAGAAAGTGAAAAAATAATACTATTAGATTTTTTTCTTTTCAGTCACATCTTTCACACTGTCACCCCACTCCCCGACCCTGCCCAAGGTCACTCAGGATCATAGTTCCACACCTTTCCGTGCACTTCAACCTCTGCATAAAATTGAAGTCAGCCTGGAAATACACCGAATAAACAAACTTGCGCTTCCAGGCCATCTTCATTCTCTGGAAATGCAGGCATGGACCACCAGGTGGTCACCCTCCACAGTTTAAAGAAGTCTGCAGTAAAGGCAGCAAAACATAATCCCACAACATAGCTTAAGATGGGCAGCGTCGTTAAACTTGTAATAGAATTTAAGGAGTCATTAGGTTATCTAAAGCAATTTGACGTTATTATATTTTGAAACAAATACTACTTGTTCTGTAAAAATATATCTTTCCACATACTTTGCTTGTTATGAAAGTTCTGCACTGGTGGTCTAGCCAAAGCTCTGTAATGTTCCCAGAGGACATTTTTTGCTATTTCACTACATTTCTGAATTAAATCCTGCTGTGAAGGGATGAATGTTTCCGTTTGACAGAACAACTCCTGTTTAACAACATTGTTCTTGAAGTTAACCAGTGGTGACGGGTGATCTTTGAAAGTGGTGGGACATAATAAGTGCCCCAAATTCCAGCAAGTGTGAGGGGTTACATTGTGCATTTTTAAGCACAGTTTTTCACAGAAATTTGCCTATAAGCCATAGCTTCTGAAAGGGCACCCATGAAATATTCAAGAACTTTCATGATGTGGTAGGCCAATGCAGCGTAATGCTTCACAGAAATGTACCCATTTTTTAGACGTGCAATGGATTTTCTCCTGTATGCCTGTAATTACCTTCATTATGCCACGTTTAACATTTTGTCGTGGGTGCCGCCATATGAAGGAGATGCTTTATAAAGCCAAGAGTTACCTACAGTATGCCAGTGCCAAAATATTGCCATTGCTGACATCCATATATCATAGAGAACCCGTTTGTTAAAAAACGATACCCAGTATGCCAGGGCCAGCATTTTGCCACAGGTGTTACATATTCCAAGAATTACCTGTAGCGTACCAGCATTTTGAAAATAGGATTCTCTATGTAAAGAATTACCTCCATTATGTCAGTGCCAGCATTTGGCCATGGGTGGCCCTTATGCCAAGAATTCTGTTCAGTATGCCAGTGTCAGCATTTTGCCATGGGGTTGCATAAATGCCAAGAATAACATCTAGTGTGCCAGCGTGCAAGTGCCAGCATTTTGCCAAGGGGTCCCCTTATGCCAAGAATAATGCCCAGTATGCCAGCATTTTGCTGTTCGTCCCCATGAGCCAATAATTATCTCCAGTACCCTTGGGCCACCAGCACTACTGTGAGGGTAGTCCTTGCCAATGCTTAATGAATTACCTCCAAGAGAAACGGGGGAGCGCAAGATGCCAACGTTAATATGTATCATACAAAAGAAAATTGTTTGGACGTCTCACCACTTACACTTTGTTATTGAATTCAGCTGGCTTTAACTGAGTAGTGGGTCGTCCAAACAAATTTCTTTTTTCTGGTGCATACTAACTTCTGGAGAAAAGTGTTGCATCCTGTGCTTCACCTTTTTTCTTTTTTCTTTAAGCGTCTATGTCAGCCCTAGAGCGGCACGGATTAAAGGGCACCCCCTGCTTTTTCTAGTAATAAATGACTGTCAACGTGGCAGTCATTTTTAAATCCAGCAGAGATGTACCTTCACCAGGACAACGGAGTAATTTACTTTGTTTCCGTATAGGAGGAACGGGCCATCTGCCAGGAAATATTTGCCCCCAAAGTTGTTCTGCTTTTCAGTGGTTCAACTCAATGCTCCATGTTTGTCAAGGAAGTTGTGAGGATGGAGTACAGAAACCAGGACGACACTTTTACATGCATGTCCCATATACAAGAGAGTGAGAGTGAGAGAGAAAGAGAGAGAAATAGAGAGAGAGAGAGAGAGAGAGAGAGAGAGAGAGAGAGAGAGAGAGAGAGAGAGAGAGAGAGAGAGAGAGAAAAAACAGAGTGAACCAAGGTATTGAAATCAGTTACTGAACATGCAAGTTCCTTCACTGAAATACTAATCAAATGGTGTTCTTTACATAATTTCAAGGCCGGCACCACTGATTTTTTAACTTCCTCTGGTTCTGGTCTGTGCAGGCGTTAAAAGTGCCAAAAAAAATGGCACAAGGAAATCTCTTAGATTTCCTTGCACCATTATTTTGGCCCCCCCTAACGGGGGAAAGCCCCCTTTGCATACATTAGGCCTGGTGCTGGTATAATATAGCGCAAAGGGTTGCTGTTACAAACTGCACTTGACTTCTCACCTCTGGATACAGGGTTGGCGAATACACCTGGTCTTCTACAGGTTCTGGATAATCCCAGATAGGGGCGACCCTTTCTAGTAGCCACGGTGCCGCTTGACAGGAAACGCCAAAGCAGACCGTACCTTCCATATGGAGTCCCAGAGGGAAAAAAAAACAAACACTGGGGCAAAACCTCAAACCGGAACTCCTGAAGAGAAGAAGAAAAAACAGGACTTGACAACAGGAACAAAAATAGACAAAAACATTCCAAGGCAAAAAGCAGGACCGAAGAACAGGAGCGAAGAGCACAACCAAAAGGAAGTGTTTGCAAGGCAAGGTAGAGCAAGACTGACTGGCTTATATACTTAAAAAAGGGGAAGTGACATCACAGGAAAGGGAAAGAACACCATCTTGAATTGGGAAAAACCCATAGACAAGAATAGGAAAAAGAAAGCAGTATATAAGAAAAGAGAGCTTGCTGGGAATACAAACAGGAAGAAGACAAGATGGACACAAGCATGGACATGAAGAAGACAAAGGCAAGAAGGAAAAAGATCAGAGAAAAACCACCTCCAACAGAAAAGAAGAAAAAATGTCTACAGGTAAGGGTAACGCGACCGGGAGCGTAATACGCACTTCCCAGGACGTGCTACCAAACAACGCGGGGAACAGAGCTCCGAGTGCCTGCAGCGCGTTCCTGCCGCAAAGGCAGAGAGAGAGGCGCTGCATCAAGGCGCGGCGTTACAGTTGCATGCATTGCGCCACTTTGTAAATACGGCACAACATTTTTGGTCTTTGAACCCCACATTTGCGTCAAAATATGACACTAATGTGGCTTTCAAATTGAGGTAGGGACTCCTAAATATGTCCCTTGATATTTCCTAAATGCATAGTTGTGTGTGCGAGACAACAACAAATTGCACTGTAGAAATGCACTTTATTTTTAATCCCCTACACTCCTGTGGGTGTTCTATTCCACTTTCCACCCTGGAAGGGAATTTACTCCAGCTATTATCTAGAGTAAATCTCAAACCATTTCCAACATGGAAAGGGTTGAAGTGGATTTTGGAAATGCCAACAGACTCACAAGGCTTGTGGAATTAAAAAGTCTCATGGAAAACCACACCATCATCCATCCACTTACAACCCCTTGAAAGGAATTAACTACTGCATAGTTTCAATCAACCATAAGATACAATTATTCAGTAGTTAAATCAATTGTGTCCATCAAGTATTCATTTGTGAGAACCTGACAGGGGTAAATTTAACCATTTTTGGTCTTTGGCTTAGACTTCAGGCCATAAATTGCTTTGTGAATCGGGCCTCAAAGGTTGTCAAGCAAATGCGAAAGAACAGGGTTACCAAAAAATATCTTCTGCGGCTGACTATTGCTGGAATTAATTCTTGCTTTGAGGAAGCTTTTCTTTTCTTAGCTCTTCACTGTGAGCTCCCAGCGGCTAATTTTAAAACATAAGATCATCTGTCTGCAACCACCATAAAAGACTTACGCCTGATTTAGATCTAAGCAGATGGGTTACTCCGTCACAATTGTGACAGATATCCTGTCTGCCAAAATATAAATTTCATTAAATCCTATGGGATATATATTTCGGCTGACGGGATACTCATCAATGTTGTGAGGGAGTAACCCGTCCACGAGATCTAAATCAGGCCCTTTGCCATGAAAGGATCATTGGCTACATAACCCAACATTCAGGCTGTGGAAATACCTTGACCAGACTTGTGCTTTTCCTTAAATCCAAGACTTTATCAGCAACAAGAAGAGCACAGCTGATTCAAATCCACATCAGTCATCACTTGCAATGTGCTCTTTTTTTAACGAAATGAACTCCAAAAACTATACTATGTGTTAAGATAATTTTCATCTGAAAAATCAAGAAATTACCTCTGGATCCATTAAGCAAAGATAAATAGGGACAATGAGAAATCATCTGATCAGTCTGTAGTGTTACTGGACATTCTGCAATTTGAGATTGTATAATAAATGTTTATTATTGGGCTCTTAATCCTAAACCCTAATATACAGTTGTATTAATCCTTATACTGATTGCTTCAGTTCGAATGCTTGACATTTTTGTGGTATCTGGGCAATACATTTATTTGTTTATATCGTTCTTGGTCTTCACCTTAGGCTATTTTTCTTTAAGTGTCTTGCATTTTGCTTCTCTTTTCCTGCATAACCTCAACATTGCTTCCTTGAGTAAACCCTGTGTTTGGCCGAGTTCCCTTAAGGAGAACCAACGGTATCATGACTTTGGCTCTCCTCTATCTGCATATAGCTGGATTTGCTTGTTGTTGAAATTCCAGTAAATCAGATGAAGCCTTAAAGTTCCTGTCCACTTCTGTCCTGCCAATGACTGCCTTACATTTCCTGAGTTTCCCCCTTCGTTTAACATCATTGTGGTGTGTATTATACTTTTCATGATATTTTGGACACAGTCTCTTCAGTTTCACGGACAGTGGTACCAGATCCTACTTTCCTCTTTTTAGATACCTCTCTCAGTCCATGCCTTATCACAGTGACCATTTTTATGCCTTGAGTGTAATACCAATATCAATGTAATCTGAGTTTTTCTTCTAACATTTTTAACCCACAGTAACACAACTACAAGAATGCCCTACACTCCAACTGAAGAGCATGGAGCTCCAGCTCAGTGTGCTTTAAAAAATGTAGTAAGTTCTCCTGGGGTCATGGGTTTAAAGACCTAGGAGACTCATGGCCTGATTTAGAGTTTGGCGGACTAGTTACTCCATCAAAAACGTGATGGACATCCCATCCGCTGTATTACAATGTCCACATGATATAATGCAATCGTAATACGACGGACGGGATAGCCGTCACGTTTGTGACAGAGTGATCCCATCTGCCAAACCCTAAATCAGGCCCTTAGTGCTTTTTTACTGTTGTTGGAGAGCTGCTGCACCCTCTGCGCACCTCATAACATAAAAAAATAAAATAGAATTGTGTCCCTGCCTCTTCTAAAGCATCACTGGCAAGCCAATATGCTATTTTAAAAATGCCCTAAGGCATTTTGGGGCAATCCTTCCTAGGAGCAGTGAATAGTAAATGACTCCTTCCCCAGATTTGTTTTATTATATTGAGTTTTCCGGTGCCCACCCGAGACACCCAGATACTTCACAAATTTAATGCATGAAAAAATATGCATTACAAAAGTGTCTGAATAGGTTCTGTGGCCCCTTCTGTTTTATGGAAGTTTCTCTGGAACACAAAAAGTGGGTGTTTTCCCTAGTTCGCCCTTGTTCTTTATTTTCAGGAGCAAATTTTCAGACTGGTTAGGCCAACCAAACAGGGAAAAATATCCTAAACGCTCCACTTTAGCTGCCTGTACTTGAGGTACGGAAATATAATCTCCAAGTATGACATGGATAAGACCATTATGCTCTTTTTCTCCAAGCTATGCCTCTCCTGGGGTGGCATATGTTTTTGGCGCATTCCCAGGTTTACAAATTCTTGTAAATCCGGGAATGCGTCAAACTCCATGGATGTTGGGTGGGAACAAAAACACCTATGAAAACGCCTCCCTGGCGCAGAGTAATGTAATGCAGTGATTTGCGCTGCGTTACATTATTCGAGATTTATGATGCCACACTGTGTAGTGCAAGAGCGAATCAAACCAGGCCATAAATATGGCCCATACTCTCTGTTCTTCCAAGTCATACATTGGGACTCATAGCTGTTAGTTTAATAGCAACATAGTTGAATTTTCATAGATGTGTGCAATGCTTAGTTTGAGACCGAGGTGGAGGACACCAGCACACATTTTGAGGGATGGGTGGTTATTTTTCATATTCAGAGCTTAACCCAGAACATGAGAAAAAAGGGCAGCAAAAGGAGAAAGAAGAAAGAAAAGAATACAAAAACAGAGAAAAGGCAGGGTTAGAAATGAACCTGCACATGTGAGAAAAACAGACAGAAAGAGTAGGGCGGTGGAAGAAAGACGCACGAGGCAGAGGGAAGACCATAGGCCCGATTCAGGAAGTCTGCTACTTTCAGGATTTCGCAAAGATTTCCAGGAATACACATGTAAAGCTGTGCCAAGTTGTTAAATCGCCACGAATTACATAATGTACAATATGCAGAAAGGAAAACTGTGGAATCTTACTTAAAATGAAATCAAAGCATATGGCCTTTCGGAAAAATTATTTTGCACAGGTACCTAATATCAGACAATACGTTTTTTATTCTCCAGGTTCAATTTGAAATTCAGAGAAAATGGAAACAGTGGCATTTGAAGAAGCATTTCCAGGCACGCCAGCAGAAACACTCGTCATCCAGTAATGGAGGAAGCACTTCGACTCAACTCGTACCTTTGAGCAAGTCTAGTCCAATGGATCAAAGACAGACAGGGCCGCAAAATACCAGCGTCATTTAAAAGAACTGTTACAGGCGAGCCCTTGAAAACTCACCACCAGACATTGGAGAGAACTATTCCAATCGTGAATGAAATAGTGTTGGGCTCACCTGTTTGAAAAAAAGACGGCCTGTTTCTAAGAGTGGTGCCATGTGGGGATGTAGCATTTCCGTGTAAATGTATATTATTACGTCTTGCCCCTTGTGCATACTATATACACGTGTGTAGATGAATTATTGTGTGCACCAAACCTATGATCTGTAATAAAAAAAGTAGTGTAAGGGGTTCAAATTCTTCGTAGCACTCAGCCCTTGAAGTTGGAGCCGGCAACCTTTGTCAATGGTTCGTAATGCACCACCTTTCCTCAGCACTGTGACACTGCAAATGGATTACTCTTCCAGAATTGGTACTTCTGACATAGTTGAGTCCTGTGAATAACAATGTAATATGTGCCCTGGTGCTTATGTGATAGTCAATTTCTTCAATTTGCACCTGACCCGATTGTGTATATGTTAGACGTATTGTATTAAAGTTCAATCTATATAGTTTAGTTCGTAAATCATTATGAAATTTACAGCATGAAAACATTTATGAGATGATTACATATAGGTAGCCACATTAAAATCATATTTTCTTTGACAGCACAATTTGCAAACGTGGATTATACTTTACTGTTGAGTGCTTTATCATAACATATGAAAGTTCCGTTTATAAATCACTTTCATTCCTGTCAGAAACATAGCTCATTCATTTTATAAAGCGTCACCCCACACAACACACTGCACTACCATTGTCCTTTCAAAGAGGCTGATGGTTAAGAAGCAACAAGCAACTTGCCCGAATTTAAGAAGGGCCTAGCGTCATATATCACCAAGTTAGCATCATTTTTTTAATGCTAATGTGGCGATATTACACAAAAAAGACGCACTATGGGCCATATTTATACTTTTTGATGCAACCCAGCGCCAGCGCTGGTCTGCATCAAAATATTTACCGCCGGCTAACACCATTCCAACGCACCAGGTGGGCGCCTTATTTATGGATTGACAGTAGCCAGCGCTGCAGGCTGGTTAGAGTAAAAAAAAATGACTCTAACCGGGCAACGCAGGAGTAAGGAAGAATGAGGGTTGTTCGTCAAAAAATGGTGCAAGTCAGGTTAGAGTAATAAATCATGGCTCTAACCGGACTTGCGCCATTTTTTGACACACAACCCCATTGAAATGATTCCTGTCTTAGCAAAGACAGGAGTCATGCCCCCCTGCCCAATGGCCAAGCCCAGGGGGACTTCTGTCCCCTGGGCATGGCCACTGGGCACAGTGGCATGTAAGGGGGGCCAAGTTAGGCCCCCCATGCCACATAAAAAAAAAAAACTTACCTATACTTACCTGGGATGGGTCCGCCCATCCATGGTTGTCCTCCAGGGGTGGGCTAGGGTGGCAGGGGGTGTCCCTGGGGGCATGGAAGGGTACCTGTGGTCTGCTTCCATGGTCAGAGACCATGGAAATTAGCCCACAGGTCCCTTAACGCCTGCCCTCACCCAGGCGTTACAAAACGGCGCAAATCAGGCTCGGCGCCATTTTTTAAGGCCCTCCCCCTTCTGTGCGTCAAAATGACGCGGGAGTATAAATAAAGCGCACAGGCCTTAAAGTCATTTATTGGACAGGAATGCCTACCTTGCATGTCATTAAAGCAAGACGGTTTCACGCATCCAGAAAATGACACACACTGCTGAATTTTGACATTCGCGGGGTCTGGCGTCAAAGTATAAATATGGTGTTAGGTTTGCACCAAATTGCGTCAAAAATTTTGAGTCTCACTCCAAACTAAACCAAAGGGTCTGGTTCACTAATTTATTAATAATATGTTTCAGCACCTACTCCGAAGTACTCAATAGGACATCTGTGGATGACTTGCAGTGTGGACTTTGAAACAGAGGATTCAAGAACTATGGTATCTGAATTAGAGGTGGACAACCAAGCAAAATCGTGAAAAAGAGCCAAGTCAGGGGTCTGGTTCGGCTATAAGAGCCAAAGCACTAGCCATCCAAAGATACAGCATGTAAATGATGTAGTAAACGTCACGCAAAACATGATAAAGACTCTTAAAATTAAAAATAGTACATTAATGACTATCAAAATGTGAACTGGTAAGGTTTTGCATTGCATCCATACTGAACTGAATTACGACTTGGTACTCTGGCTTGTCAAGGAAAGTATTACACAGCGAAGTACAGTGGTTTGCCTAGGATCACACAATTTGGGAAAGTGATGAAGCCACGAGCTGAGCTGAAGCTTTTCTAGTTACACATAGTACAATTCTATTACTGAACGAATTTGCCGTTTTCTTTCCCTTTTAGAATCAAAGGACAAGATTTTGTAATTAAATGGAACAGTACATCAATCACCAGTGGTTTAATCCTAAATATCGATTAGTGGATTGCAACGAGGACAAAAAAAATAATTGAACTATAGCATCTTTTATTCTAGCATCAATGTGATGTGCACACATGAAAAACAGGAATCCAACATCTTTTCAGCTCACTGTAGTTTCATGTCATTGTTACTGGATTCCTCTGTCTTAACATAAATAGAACGTTTCTCAGCATGGGTGTATCCAGCATCGTCAGATTGCTGGGGAGGAGAGAGTTGAGGGGTATCCAATTATATAAAACATCCTGGTTCTGGTAGGCATGTGAGTGGTTCAGCTGCCATAATCAGAAGGCTTTGGTTCAAATGTAGTGACAAATGGTACACATGTAACCATTATAGATTGGTATAAACATGGTAAAATACAATGGCTAATTGACAAGAGGTAGCATGTTTAATAGTGTTAGGCTGGAAGGTTAAAAATACCACTTAACCTGGAGACTCGAGTCTTTCTAAAACATTTTTTTCTGCGTTTTTCTCAAAATATCAAGAAATTACAGTCGTTATTATTCCATATCTCACTTTTTCAGTCTACATACCATTAATCAGGAATACTGTTCCACTACTGAATCTGGGAACCCATAGTATATTCAAAGTGAAGAAGATAGTGCCATGTATTAGCTTTGTGGCGTGTTATGAGATCATATCACGATCAATGACAACAAACGCCCCCCTCCCCCAAACCACATTGCTATCACTTTATTACTGGTGCGTAAATTACGAATTCAACCGCTCATGTATTAATGGAGCAAGAAAGAGTGGCGTAACTATAGTTTTGTGTGTGATGTGCGTTCACGGAATGTATGAGTGTCGTCATGCTTGTCAGGGTGAGGGTACCTTGGTGTCAGTATTGTATGTACAGAGTGGGTTTGCTACATCTACGATGAGCACTAGATCAATGTATGTGTGGTGGTTTAAATGTGTCTAAATTATTCTAATATAGTATCCTATTCTAACGCTATGGGTTTCTTTCTTAACCTGCTATATTCTACTCGGTGCAGGGCAGCGCTCTCCGCTGATCCCCCAATTCTCCACCTGTTCCCTCCATGTCGGCACTGATGGCGCCATTGGCGATTTCCAGCATCTGGTTATAAGACACTACTTAGTTTAGGGTGACCACCCGTAGGTAAATTTCACGGACTGCCCGTAATTTCGCCCTGCCATCCATTGTCCATGATGAAAGCCTTAACAGACGGCATTTGTCCGTCATTTCAGCCTTTCACAAAAGGACACCAAAGGCAGGGCAAAATTATGGGTAGACTAGTTTCCCCAGCTGGATTGAAAGGCAGGAAGTCTCCTGTGCTGGAGGGAGGAGCAGACAGATAAGAAAAGGCCTTCTTGCCAGTGTGTCTCCCCTAAAGAAATGCAAATGTGCAAACTGGTAAATCTGCTAATGTAAAGGGGCTTGAAAACCTGCACTGACTTTAAACAAAGGAGTCACTTAAAGCTTTCTGATGGCAAAGATTTTTTCTTTTAGAGAGGTACCTTAAGGTTGTTCCAAGGTGAGCTGTGGAGTTTGTGGTTTTAATAGAGTGTTATAAAAAAAAAGTTTGTACTAGGTATAAACTGTATATTATTCAAATCTGTATTTGAGAAGCACTTTTTAATATTTAGCCGAAATGTATTTGCGCATTTTTTAGCAGCATATATTATGATGTAATTGTATTTATATAGCTCTTACTATCCCTGACGAAGCGTCAAATGCATGTTTAAAATAAGGACTTACACATTCACACTTCTTCTAGGGGCCTCTGTACCTCATAGTACTAACAAACACTGGCAAAGCCAATAGGTCTCATCTGTGCAAGAGTTATTGGATTTGCCAATGTGTTTTAGCCATATTATACATCAGAGTGGCTGCTGTTCATGGCTAAAAGTTAATGGCATAGTGGTGTGGACTGGAGTAGAGCGGCATAGGAGCAGTGGAGTAGAGCCCAGTGTTGCAGGGTACAGTGCAGTTTTTTAGAGTGCATTGGCGTAGAGTGCAGTGGTTTAGAGTGCAGTGGCATGGAGTGGCGTGGGACAGAGTAGAGTGGCATAGAGTGCAGATGAGTAGAGTGGTATACAATAGGGTGCCAGAGAGTGCAGTAGTGTAGAGTGGAGCACTGGCATAGAGTGCAGAGTAGACTCATGTGGCAGAGTGCAGTGGCGTAGTGTAGAGTGGTGCAGTGCAGAGTAGAGTATAGTGCTGTAAAGTGCAGTCGCGTAGAGTGGAGTGAAGCAGAGAAGAGTAGCATAGAGTGCAGTGGCATTGAGTGCAGTAGTACAGAGTATATTGGTACACAGTACAGTGGCGGAGAGTGCAATGTTGCAGAGTAGAATCAGTGCAGTGATGTAGAGTGGAGTAGAGTGGCACAGAGAGCAGTGGCGTAGAGTACAGTGGTGCAGATTAGAGGGCAGTGGCGTACAGTGCAGTTGTTTAGAGTGTATTGGCACAGAGTGCAGTGGCATAGAGTGGCATGGGGTAGTGTACCATAGAGTGCAGTGGAGTGGAGTGGCATACAATAGAGTGGCAGAGAGTGCAGTAATGCAGAGTGGTGCAGTGTCAGAGTGCAGAGTAGACTTGTGAGATGAATGTAGAGTCTCAGGCATACACTCTAGTGCTGTGAGACTACAGACAAGTTGTGGCTTCCTCACATCCTGACATTAGGTGTGAGACTGTCGGCCACACCATCTGCCCTGCCTCTTTATATTTTTTTTAGATTGAAAGTCCATGGGTGGTTGGGGTAAGCCAGATGTTTTTGTTCAATGTGTTTAAACTTACATAAGGTTAATTACCTTAATGTTTTCCAAACTGTTTGCCAGGGGTTTTAATACGTTCAGAAACATTATCAAAAATGTCTTACTTTCTCCTCAAGAAAGATTGGGTAGATTTGAGTAGGGGTAATGGCCTTGCCGCAGTACTGAAGGGCATTAATTTAATGCTGAACAAGGACGTAATGTGACACCTGAATGTAGCATACCAGGAGGCAATCACAAAAAGACCACAGTGAATAAATAGTGCTATGTTAAAAAGTAAATAAATTCACTGACAACATAGTGAGGCATGGCCTCCCTTGCGTGTGTCTGTAAAACTGACATTTGTTCTTGAATTTGTGTCCTGAATTTTGACCCTTTGTCCTGAATTTTTGTCCTGAATTTTGACCCTTTGTCCTGAATTTTTTACAGTCCTGTCCAGAATTTGCATCAATGTCAGGTGGTCACCCTAACTTCGCTAGAATCAATGTGAGGTCTACAAAGCGAGTCATCACTTTGGTATACTTTAGTCTAGGGAATAAGCCTAAGAGGCTGTACTCCAATGTGTACCATTGATTATTGTTAGTAAGTTCTGTGACCGCCCTGGCTATTAGTGTCCAGTAAGGATTTAATCAAACGCAGTTACATCTCATAAGTAATAGGCCAGCCTCTGGTGACTGACAGCAGGGGCATATGCCTGAAATGTTGAGAAACATAGTGTGGAGCCTATGTGGTGTGAAATAGTTGCGCTGAACAATGGAAACTGTATACATTTGAAGCATGAATTTCTTGATACGTTACGGTGGTATTCAAGCATGAAATCCCATTCCTTATCCTGAAGAGTCCTACCCATATCACTCTCCCATTTGTCTCTCATCGGAGTAAGGGAGGTCAACAGGTGTGCTCATGTGCCCCTATATATCCATCGTACTGTCATCCCGGACCCATAATATGTATCATTTCGTGTCAATTCATGTGTGTCAGTTTCCACTCCGACAGGTGCGCAGTGACGTTTAACATTTTGAACATTACTAACATGTGAGGAAGTGTCTCTTGAAGCCCTTGGAGTTGCATAAAGTCAGTATGGTTCAGTAGCATTTTTCCTAGTAAGTAAGTCGCCAACTATGGTAATCCTGGTCCTGAGCCACGGTTGTAGGTGTCTGGTGGATAATATTCCTGATGTGTTAGAAAGGCCCACAAGGGGTATGTTTGCGGTGTATGGATTGGGGAGTTTGGTGTATCGGAGTGCCATTTTCCAGTAGGTGAGCACTATCCAGATCAATAATGGGCTTTCTCTGGGGGGTCTTGGAGCCTTGGCACAGTAAAGCTGTATAATCTACCTCGGTTCAGCATGTCATGAGTATATTCAATTACTGGGAGGTGACAACCGGCCAGCCAGTATGCAAGCCACTGTAGTTGTCCAGCTCTGAAATAAGATTTAAAATTCGGGGTGCCCATTTCCCCTTTATCAGAGGGAAGCTGAAGCTTAGGCAATCTAATTCTGCAACGCAATCTGGCCAGATCAGTTTGATCAACACTTCACCAATCAGTTTGAATATCTTTGCGGCAACAATTATTGGAGTATGAAGTGGTACAGTAAACGTAGTAAAACATGATCGTTTTGGCAAGTGCTACTCTGCCTGCCACCGATATCGGTAGTGTCTTCCAAAAGGTTACTTGAAATCTTTAATACATAATATAATCTAATCTGCATATAGTGATATTTTGTGTGTTGTGCGTCCTTTGGGGATACCCCAATCACCAGTGCTTTGATGTAAACGTTGTGCCAGGGGATCCAAAGTTAGTAAGAACAGACGCGGTAATAGCAGGCAGTCTTGTATGGATCCGCGGAGCATCATATATGGCTGTGAAATAAGAGGGTCTGTCAACATTCGTGTGGTAGGTTTAGAATAAAGAAGTTGCACACATTGAGCATTTGTTGGAGGAATGTTAAAACGCTCACAAGATGCAAACATATAGTCCCATGTTAGGGTGTCAAAGGCTTTATGCAGGTCTAAGGACAGGCAGCTTACTTGGGGGAATCAATCTTTCGCAGCATCCATAATGTGGTGGAGGCGACATATATCAAGTGATGTATTGCGGTTAGGAACAAATCTGCATTGGTCAATGTGGAGCAATTTTGGGAGTAGTGGAAGTAATCTGCAAGGCCAAGACCTTCCCAAGTATTCTGTATTTGCTATTAAGTATGGAGAGTGGTCTGTAGGAAGACATGTCAAATGGTGGTTTATTGGGCTTTAGTAGCTCTACTACAGATGCCTGTACTGTGATGGAGGCAAACTGCCCTCAGTTAGGGATGTATTATAGAGGTGTTTCAACTGTGGCCAGGTGTGAGACGAATGTGGCAAAATATTCAGCTGGTAGCCCATCAGCCACGGGTGTTTTATTTTTAGCTAATTCCTGTATCGCCCCACGGTTCTTAGATATGGTTATAGGGGCACCGAGAAGGGAGCGCTTGCTTGCTGTCCCCGTGGATAGGATCACTGGGAAAGGACGTTTGGAATAGCCGTCGAGATGATTGATGGGGAGGAGTATATAATTGCGAGTAGAAATCGTGGAACATCACATTGAGATCTACCTGAGTACTGACTTGTGTGTTGCATGGTGCAGTAGTGGTAAGGATGGAGTTGGTCGAATCAGATGGGCTAGTAATGCCCCAGATGTGTCTGCCTCTGTATTTTTCTTCTGACATATGTTTTATAATCTATGATGCATAGGCGTTCTAGTAGGGCTGCGTATTCCACTCTAGTGTCTTGTAGTGTTTGAGAATCTGTGTCGCTGCAGCTCTTTCTAATGGACCAAGACTTTCTTCTACTTGCGCAAGGGCCCGAAGCAATGTTTAAAGGGCTCCCACAGTCATGCCAATAGCCATCCCTCTGATTACTACTTTGAATGCTTCCCATTCTGTCATCAATAATGAGGCAGTGTTTATGTTTTCACCAAAGTAGTTTCCCTAAAGCATTTTATTAGAATATGCCACACATTGGAGCAAAATACAAAGGGGCATATTTACAAGCCCTTAGGACCTCCAGAGCATCACTTTTTGTGACACTCCAGAGGTGCTGTTCCCTGCGCCATATTTACAAGGCAGCACTAAGCCACTTTTTGTGGCTTAACGCCGGCTTGTAAATATGGGCCCCCCAATGCAGTTTTCCGCAGCAGAGGGGCGTGCAATGGGTGTTGCTGAGGGTGTACCTACTCAACACCCATTGCTTTTTGACAGTGCCCCAGATTTACAAGTAAACATAAATCTGAGGCAGCGCCAAAAAGTAACACCACCCTAGGGGTGCCATTAGCATAGCGCAAAGAGGAGAAATACTTTTATTTCTCCTTGTTTTTTGAAAGAGCAAAACACAATTAATGATTATCTACGTTCCGGAAGGTGCCCGATCCTGCACATAAGCAACCATTAAATTACTATTTGCTACTTTCGTGTACATTGTGAAACACATATCACCATTATTGAGTGTTTGTGTGCTGAAAGGGACACCTTCCTGCACATAAACACTCATTCTCTGCAACACAGGCACCCTTGCACGGGGGCTTATGTTGGCGCTAGGCAGCTACATTTAGCACCAGCAATGGGAGAACACAGAGGTGCAGGTATTTTTGTAAATATGGCGCATCCCTGCGTTTCTAAAGTGAAGCAGTGCAGCGCTGCACCACTTTCTTATAAATAGGTGATATGTCTGGTGCACATTTTTAAATTACATGTTTTTTTTAGAAATGCAAGTGTTTTGCAAGTGTTTTGCTGCACGATTTCTAAAGAATCTAAATTGATATGATCTGCCTATTTTTCTTTCAGTACATATTTCCCAAAGAACCAGACTTAGATAGATTTAAGAATGTATATATTCTATTTAACTTTTTTCTAGTAAATTTGCTGTCCATGTGTACTGCTAATCTGCTTTTCATGCCAGTTCAGATATGATAGATGATTTTTTCTTAAGCCACAGTAGTTGTTTCCAGTTGCAGCCAAGAATATATGGTATACAAATTATAAATACTAGCAAACAATATAAAAAGTGTTATTACAATTCTAAAGCTGGCCTACAAAAGCAAGAAACAAGAAACACATCTAAGGTATTTAAATACATATCCTCACATAATAATTAAACTTAAAAGGGTACCTAAAAAATAAAATAACTGACATTTGTGCACCATTCCCACCAAAGCCCCAAAACGTTGGCTAAAGGTGTCATGCATCAAGACTACTTGGTAAGTAGAACTGTGTCTGCTAAACAATTCTTTTGTATGAGTTTTCTTAAAAGGGCACAAGACACTGAACTAAAATCAAAGCAGGTCAGATTCTCACCACATAATTTAAGTACTCATGACCATGTTGTCATTTGGGAATACTTAAGAAAATAATTAAGAAATAAAAATTGTCAGGGAGAAGGATTTATTTCCCTTATTCACTTTTTTGATGTTGAGGAAGATGTTAGAGGGCGAACGCTAAGATAACATCAATTTTAGCTTATAGAATGGAGAGTCTCCCAACTAAATTGGGAGTGTTGACATGTGTGATGAGCCATATCAGACGGACACCAGACTAGCTATTAAAATGAGAAATATTGTAATCAGATTATGAACCGTATGTGGTTTAGTGGACATCAAATTAAAATAATGTTTTGTTAAATGTTATGAAGATTAGTAGAGCGCACTGTCACCTAGAAGCCTATCCTGGTGCAGAGCAGGTGAGAGTTTAGGCACAACTAGGGCCTAGTGGAACTTCTCGAAAAGCCAGGTCTTCAGCTTCTTGTGTAAACCAAGAAGTGAGGAGGAGTCTCTTATGTGTAGTGGAAGGTCATTCTATGCTCTAGGTGAGATGTTTTTCCGTATGCATGGGATTTGGCAAAGTAGGAGTGTGGATGAGCAGAGATGTCTGAAAGATTTGTCAAAGTAGATGCAATTGTTGAGGTATGCTGGGCCAGTGTTATGTAGTGCCTCAAAAGTGTTGGTGAGGAGTGTTAATTGTGTGTGTTTGTGAATGGGGAGCGAGTGGAGCTATTTCAGGTGTGGTGTGATGTGAGTGTGGTGTGGTAGATTCAGAGTGATTCTGGCCACTGATTTTTTAATGGTCTGCAGCCTTCTGGTGAGTGGGTTGTTGATACCGGCATATAGAGTGTTCGCAGGGTGTGCATGATGGTTTTCTGGGTGTTTATTGTGAGCCATTTGAACATCTTCCTCAGCATCTTCCAAGTATGGAAGCATGAGGCAGTGACGGCATTGACTTGGGCGGTCATGTCGAGTTTGTTATTGATAACAATCAAATGTCTTGGCATGCGTGGTGGGGTGGATGTCAGTCCCAGCTCTGTTGACCCCCAGGTGGAGGTGTTGTGCTCGTCCCAAAGATCATGATTTTGATCTTGTTGGGGTTTAGTTTTAGACAGCTGGTCTTCATGCAGTGAGTGATTTCAATCATGTAGGCCTTGAACTCGATCTGGGTTATCGGCATCTTTTCAGTGAAGGAGAAAATTAGTTGCATGTCATCAGTGTTGGAGAGGACATTGATGCAGTGAGAGTGGATGATTCTGGCTAGAGGGATCATACATGCATTGAAGAGGGTTGGGCTCAGGGAGGATTCTTGCTAAACACCACAGATAAGGTCATGGGCATTTGAGATGTACGGTGCCAGGCTGACTGAATGGGACTTTTCCAGTCAGGAAAAAGCAGATCCATCAGAGTGCATGCCCTTGGATTCTGATGTTGTGTAGGCATTGGAGGAGGATGGGGTGGGACACTTCATCAAGTGCTGCAGGTAGGTCCAGGAGAATGAGGGCTGCCGTGCCTCTTCTGTCTAGAGCCATGTGGATGTCATCTGTAGCAGTGATAAGGGCTGTTTTCATGCTGTGGTTGGGTCTGAGACCATACTGAGTGGTTTAGAGGAGTTGGTGGTCACTGAGGTATTTGGTGAGGTGCCTGTTGATGATTTTCACTATGACATTGGCCAGGAACGGTAGCAGTATGATCGATGTGTAGGTGGTGAGCATTGACAGGTGAGCCGGGGAGTTCTTCAGCAACTGGACGACAGTTACATGCTTTCAAGCATCTGGGAAGGTTGCAGAAGAGGAGGAGGCATTCAGCATGAGTGTGAGTATGGCGCTGATGGGTTGCAGTCATCTGGAGTAGGCATTGTAGAGGCAGGGGCCCGACGGGGCTACTGAGTGGATGGAATTCATGGTTGCAATGGTTTCTTCCTCGGTGATGACAGTCTATGGAGTAGCATTGGTTCTTTGGATAAGATTGGTAGGCATTTGGCGATGTCTGTCCATTCCGGTTGCGGGCTGAAGTTGCTGTAAATGGCTTTGATTTTGTTGCTGAACAATTGAGAGAAATTGTCAAAGAGTTCCTGAGGGTTTGATCAAGGTTGAGGCGAAAATAAATTAAGTATATTTAAAGATGCTCTCTATGTTATGTCACTGAAATATTTCTCGGCTAAAACAATGAAATAATTTTATATCAAATAAACTCAGGCATTTCTGTACATGATGCACAATCACAAATATGCCTCATAGGAGTAGCTGTGGATTTTCTGGATAGCTGGGCTTCCATGCAGTACTTTGGATGGAAAGTAAAACTGAAAGAGCATAGGTGTCAGCAGTGCCAAGTTCAGCAATGCATTTAAATATCCTCAGCTGGCCTTCAGACAGCCCCTGCTGGCTAAGAGTGATCCTCAGCTCCCCTTCACACAGCCGCAGCTGGTCCTCAAACACCATTAGCCTACCTCTGAGAAGTTCACAGACCTGTAAATGCCCTTGCCCAGCTGCAGGTCCTCTGATAGTATCATCTTACACTCTGTGAGCAACAGTTGGGCTGACCCTAAGACAACACTATTTACAATGCCCCTCCCTTATAATATCCCCAAAGCACTCTCGAAAACCCTAACCAGCACTCAGGGGCCTCGAGCAGACAGTCACTGACCCCCTAGATACCTCCATATGTCCCTCCACAACCTTTCTTCACACATCATCCGGCATTTAAACAACCGCCATTTGTACTCAGAGATCCTCAGTGCACCCTTATTACCTTCAGTATGCTATTAGGATGAACAAGAGAGCTCTTAGAGACCCTTAGAATGCTCCTACCTCCAGCTGGGCCTTAAATGCCCCAACTGTCCTCCAGAAACCATTGGTGCGCCCTTATATCCATCTAGCATACCCTCAAGCAGCCCAAGGCTGTCTTTAGTCATTCAAGCTGGTCCTTACACTCACCAACCAGCCCTTAAAGATCCTCAGTGTGCCATCAGTCAGCTCCAGCAGGCTCTCAAAAGATACTTAGTTTAACCACAGAGACCCTCAGGCAGGAGGAGCTCACCTATAAACACATCTACCTGCCATATAGAGGGCATTACCAAGTCTATAGACATCCCGTTTTGGTCCTAATACACCACTCCAGCTGACCTTCATATACCCTCAGAGATCCTGCATTAAACTTGCCAAAAGTGTCCAGGGCTATAATGACTGGGGCTATGGGAGCAGAGGGCGATATGCCCCCATAGCCTCATAGATACTCTCCATAGATACTCCCCTGCCTTTGTGAGGGTCTCAACACCTTAATAACAGCAATTATGTTGATTAACGAAATAAAAGAGGTCAGGGGAATCCCACCAAGATGGGGGCTCTCACAGATCTTAATGAGAGATAAGTGAAGTGCAAATCTTCAGCCATTTATTTACGTTTGGTCTTTGAACTCGAGCAGAAAACATTGGCAAAAAGCAAACTATTCTTTAGTTTAAAAGAGCACATTGACATAGTAGTCCCTGCACTGAAAGGAACTACATTATGTGTGGATGTGCTCCTTGTGAAAGAGCCGAAAAGTCTAACTCAAAGTGAAGTTAGCCAATGGCTGAAGTGGGCTAACCAGTGCCCCATGCTATATGCTGTAGTGGGCAGAAGAAAAATATGACTGACACAACAGCTCAATTGATGAAGAAGGCCGACTGAATGTTCCAAAAGTATATTATATACATAATTGTAGTAACATCAAAAGGTCTTGGCTAAATCTCGTCCTAAAAATGCCATTAAAAAATATGAGTAAAGGTGAAATGAGCAGCCTAGGCAGACCAGCCCCGGTAGAGAAAAGCACTCCTTTTTAGGCAGCTGTGCCCAAGTCATCAGAAAAATGTAAGTCACTTACAGTGTAACACAGCCAATGTATAAATGGGCTTGAGTCATTGCTCATGATTTATGCTGTATGAGTGGGAACAGAATGGGTCCATTTGGATTATGTTTTTTTAGAACTCATGAAGCTAGTCATACATCTGTTACTAGACCTGACCTTCAAATGCAGTTATCATTGTGTAAACTGCTAAAAACAGCAGCAGACTTCGTAGCGCCGCTGTAAATGTGGCTCGCTTCATTACTGTGATAAACAAGCTATGGTTAAGGCAATTATTCTCACTTTGCCAATATTATTATTGACTTTTCTAATACTTGTGCAATGCAACCACTGGCAAAACCATATTGATGGCAACCATCTTTGCGTTCTATTTTTCATCTGGTTTATCTGAGTTATAAGGTTCCGAGATGACCACCAAGTTATATCATATACTGTGTGTAGACGTGGCAGCCATTTAGGAATGCTATCAGAAACTATACAAAAAACGGGATTCCAAGATTGCTACCACATTGCACGTTGATGCAACATGAAGTGAGCAGACAGAAGGGGCCATCACCTGTTCACAGAAGAGCGCAATAGCTGATACATAGCGAAAAATGGAGGGAACAACAAGATGGGACGAGGGGAAAGTGTGAGGGCGATGTACTCCTGCTGAGTACCTGTATTCAAATGCTATTAAAGTGCAAAAGAAAAAAACAGTTCTCTGACATGGGCAGTGGAAGGATACAACTCATTTAATAGAATAAATGGTAAAGTAGCTATGCTTCTTGGCAGGGAGAAATGCATGACGTGTTGTCATGCTTTATTATTGTGAATACTTGAAAAACAACCATTGAAATTAAAAAAAAATACATGCCTCCTAAATGTGGCTTCATATGCTTACAATTAAAAAAAAACCAATTTCATACATATTTAATAGAGCAGAATAGATTCTTCCCAGCAGACGAATGTACTATAGAAACCATTTTTAGTTTTGAAGCACATCACGGAAAATGATTCTTAAAGGTGCAAAGAAAAGGTTAAGTTAGCTCCGAATTACAGCATCAGGTGATATAGTTTAAAAACACGAGGATGACTAAAAAAATAACAAAGACGAACAATGAAAAGAAAAGCATTAGAAAACAGCTAAAACTTTCTCTAGGCTACACCTAATGACGTGTATGAACAAAACAGTCACCTCTATGCTTGGCAAACGTGAACGTTACTTACAAGTGATCTTTATTCACAACCTGTTAACATTGATGAGGTATCACCATATGTTCCATATGAAACAATACGGGTGGGCATGAAACTCTGTTGTTTGTTTAACTCTATTTGTGTGAATCTTCCTATGGTTTTAAAGTCGCGTGGCATTACATCCTGAGATTCAGAGTCACAGGTCATATGATGTCACTTCGTGTGATGTTACTACAGTTAAAGGGGTGTGTGATGTCACTTACGCTACCCCATCATGCTGATGAATCAACATCCATGTGTAACCTTAGTTCATCAAGAAGTTTTGGTCAAATAGTAGCCTAAAATATATATGCTTCCACGTTGATTATATAAAACTACAAATAAAGCAAATTTTCCTAAAGTGTGTGATAACCTCTTATGGAATGTTCGTTGAAATCCTCACAGCCTTTGTGCCAGATCCATTTTCATACCGAGGGTGATGAAATCAGAGCTTTCAGATAGCATGAGGATTAGGTGCTACTAGGTTCCAGAAGTTCAAGTGAGTCCCATTCCAGGCACATTTTGGAAGTGATTTGCTTAATCCTTGACTTCCATGATACATGTTTGTAGCTCTTGGGAGTTGCACCATCTCTCTCCTTCTCCAATCCTCTTCAACAGTAATATGTCTCTACCAAATGCATAATTTAAACCTACAACATAGGCAATTTTATGTACGTGAACCATGCAAAGCTCCATCAGAGCCTACAGAATTAATCTGGGAACTGAGCGAAGTTGTGGATTCTTTACAGAACGTCCCTCCTGAGATGTACACAATATGACCAAGTGTTAAATGTGCAAAGACAGAAATCCTTTTCTTGGGTCCAGTCGAACCCCCATCTCTCCCATGTCAATGATCTGGAAACACTGTGACCTCTTTCCATTCCCAATCAGCAAAGTGGGTACTTGGGGGTTAGTGTTCGGCCCGGCTGACACCCTGATTCGCACCTCACTTAAGCAAAGTCACGACAAAGCATACCATTCTCTTTGTCTGCTAAGAGGCATCCTCTTGTCCCTAAAAACACCTCAAGATATTACGCACAATCTTGCAGAAGTAACTTGGAAAACTGTGTTGGAGTTTTTGTGTGTGTTATATTCTTGTGCATTAAAAGAATATGGGGATCCCTCTCTTCATCAAACTCAAAAGTGCCAGTTGTCTCGCCCCAGAAGTGACGTCACTTCTATTACTGGGACCTCTGGTCCCCATGAGAGCCAACCCTGGAACTGACATAGGTGTAGGTGAGTCACATGGGTTGTGACATCATGGGATCACGTGCTAGTCAGGTGCCAGGGTCCTTACCATGGTGTCTAGGTCTATGGGCTGTGTAAAATGGTGGCCCTAAAGGTGTGCGCCATGTTTCTTTGCCTAAGAGGACAAGTCTAGGCATGTTCAGGCCTTCACGGCTGTGTGGCTGTATTGTGCCTCCTCAAAGAGAGGAGCAGTGGAAATACACAGCCCCCTCCCACCCTCTCCTAGTGTTACAGGGATTGTACAGAGGTAACCTTTTAAAAAAATAATAATCTTCAAGCCCCACACGCACAGAAAGGGTCAACGTGGGTGTATACGGCCATTACTTTTAAAAAACACAAGTCGTAGTTGTCGTAAGGAGGGAAACTATGTGTAAGGGGCAAATAAGTGAGGACTCACTGTTCACAAGGGGGGTCTTTGTGTCAATATGTATTTTCTAGAGAATTTGCTACCACTGCCACTATTATCTTATTTGGACTGTTTGTTACTGCTTACATCAAATAATCAACTTTCAACCTCTGTTTTTTGCATGTCAAAGGGCCCCATACCTGATTAGCAGATGTCAAAGTAGAATGTGACAGCCTCACAGGTGACACAGTGAACAGTTGAAGCATCCCCATGTTATTAAAGTGTAACCATAAAGCATACTATATTTGTGAGCCCACCCCTCCAGAAAGCCTGTGCATAATTAGCATGGCGTAGCAAGTATAAAAGCCCCCCAAGGGGATCATACACATAACCACATTCAAAGACTCTTTTTTGTGAATTGCATATTGAAGTTTGCGGAAAGCAGGGCTACCCCAAACCATCAAGGAGAAACATATGAAGGGCAGAGCGCAAAATGGTGATGCAAACCATCTTCTACTTAAGGTAATTAACTATGGCCTGTTTGTATATGTTCTATTGTAGTTTCACCCTTCCGTTATCCCCAGCCTTTTCCCTATGTCACCCAGAGCGTAATGTTTGCCTCATACTTTGATCACTGTTAACTAAGGCTTGTCTTTATTTTTTGTGCAAACTATGTTTTAATTATGATAAAAGGGGAGAGGGTTCGCCCAGCACGATAGCTCTGGGCACCCCCCTGCTCCAACACCCCAGGACCTACAATGATCGGGGAGGGAGAGACGAGCCACATGCTGTCTCCCTATCGGACCACTCCTCTACATGGGCAGTGGGTGCCCAGTGCAAGAAACATGGCCTCCTGCCCCAACACCCCAAGACCTACAAACACCACGGAGGGAGTGACGAACCACATGCTCCCTCCCCAGTTGAGCGTTACTCTACAGGGACGGGGGTGCCCAGCACGAGGATCGTGCACCCCTACCCCAGCACCCAAGGGAACTATGATCAAAGGGGAGGGAGTGCCAAACCAAGGGCCCCCTCCCAGGTGGTCGCTGTTTTACAGGTACAGGGGGCGCCAAGCGTGAAGCTCGCTCACCCCCACCTTAACACCACAAGGATGATGGGTGTATCGGAGGGGCTAGAGGGCACCAAGTGTGAGGCTTACACCTTCTAGCCCCCCAAGACCTCACAACTCTTTAGGGCGAGAGGTCACGAGCCTTGCACTCTGCGTCCTCCTGCCCCAAGGGTCTCTGCCTTCATGGCAGGGGGTGCAGAGCGGGTGGCTTGTGAGCCCTCCCTCCAAACATCAAAGGACATCACTGCAAAAGGGACTAGAGTGTGTGGAGCACGAGGCTCTCGACCTTCAGTCCCAGACCTCAGGTGGAGTCACGTGCCTCGTACTGGGTGCCGCCCTCCAGCCCCGGGGGCCTCTACCTTCATGACAGGGGGGTGCCAAGCACAAGGCTCGCGGTCCCTCCCCACACCACACCAGAACCATGAATCAATGGGGCGGGAGTTGTGAGCCTCATGCTTGGCTCACCGAGGGCCTCTGGCCTTCATGGCCGGGGCCACTGAGTGCGTGGCTTGCGGCCCCTGCCCTCAACCACCCAAGGATGTCACTCCAACAGGTGTTGGAGTTTGCAGAGTGCAAGACTCGTGCCCTTCAGCCCCCAGACCTCACAGGGCTTTCTTCAGGGATGGGAGTCGCTAACCTCACACACTGCATTCTCCATCCCAGAGGGTTCCTACCTTCGTGGCAGAGGTCACTGAGCGTGTGGCTTGCGGCCCCTGCCCCCAAACACCAAAGGATGTCACTGCAAAGGGGGCTTGAGGGCAACAAGCACAAGGATGATGTCCATGGGGAACTAAGCACGACGCATGGGCCCCCCCATGCTCCCCTCCTTAGCCTACAGTTGTTCAATAGCTGTGGAGGGGGCGATGAATACATGAGTGTGTGATGCCTGTCTCCTCCCACCCTCCAGGCTGGGGCTTAGAGAGAGCTCCGCCCCAGCACAGGGGAGCACATGGGGAGAGAGTGGAAACCAGGACTGGATCCCAATCGTTGATCCAGTCCAGATTTTGTGTATGTGTGTGTATATATATATATATATATATATATATAAACAGATGCAAGGCTTTTAAACTGTCATGTATTATTGTGACAATGCAGCAATTATTAGTGACACTTTTTTGCAAAAGTAAAATTATACTATGAAGGCTGTGGAACCACATAAATATTGAGAGTCCTGTATCTTATGTTGCACAGTGGCACAATTTTGTGGCCTTTTGATAAACAATGCATAGTGCTTAGGGAAGCATAAACAAGATATTGTGTTTGTCTCACTTTCAGGGCATTGTTGTTAATGTATAATAATCTCAGGAGCTGCGGGTGTGAGGGAGTATGACCTGAAGTTGTAGGATTCTGAGGCTAGAAAAGGGTACTTGGGCAGGTAGTATCCTGAGGGAGAATGCTTAAATTATTTAATTTCTTAATGTGTAAATAAAAACAAATACCTTCTGTATATTTTCTGGATTTGCTAATATGTCTGTAATGCGCACAGTGAATCTGTTAAGCAGAAAAGTAAGTATGGCACAGGGTCTAGACAAGATATTAATTTAAAACAGTCGCTGGAAGAGACATCATGAGGGTTTGATGTCTGTATGATAACTCTGGTGCAAAATACACGCTTGTAGTTCAGCAACAATCAGTGTAAATATGGCATAGTAATTAGAGACCTTTATGCTTATATTTTTATCTACTTTACTTAGCAACAATGTCTCCTGGAACGGCTGCTTTTTCAGTTTGTTGTGTTCTGATTTTAACAGTATTTTATGCACGACTAGTACATAATTTAAAAAATGAGTAGTAGGCAGGTGTTTATGAAAACGTGGCCCAAATGAGTTATTGTCTGAAGCCCAATTCAGTCTTTTCTGTACACAGGATCCCCAAGAGCTATGGCGGATAGATAGATAGCTGTATCTTGCTGAATGGCAGCCAGAGGAAATGGCTGCCATTCAGCAAGATACAGCTATCTAGAGCTTTATAATTCATAGAACCATGTCAACCTTCAGCCTCAACAACCTTGTCATATTTGTTATTTTGCTTATTTCTAATAATTTTTTCTGATGTTTGTATACTTTTTACAGGATATGATGCCGAAGTACAGATGGCAGTCAACACTGTACAGCAAATCCTAGAGCCTCAAAACACAATGTCCACAGTGCAACAGGATACAACTCTTGCAGGTAAATAAAAGAGCCTGTGTGTAAACGCTAGGTAAGCATCAACCTCAACAGTTCAAAACCACAATAAACGCCTCATAGATGGGGGCCTCAGACAGTGTGGATAGTCAGTGTATTATATTGTACATGTGCCATTTATTCCTTTCTGTTTTTTTCCTTACAGAGTCCCTGGAGGCACACACCGTTCGCATACCATTGCTGCAAAAGGTAGAAGGGTGTGCCACAAAGGAGGTACAAAAAAGGAAGTCTACATTGCCTAAAGAAGGACTTCCTAAAAAGAAATGAGCCTCACAAAGGTGTGTTTTTCAAAATGTAGAGCCAAAAGAATCCTAACATCTTTCTCTCTCAAGCAGCTTTTTCCTCTAGGATAAAGCAGTTACAGCAATACTTAATATGTATTGTTTAGCTTTACATCATAGAGCCGTCACAAAAGATCTCTGGACGAGTCCACCATAAGGCTAAGCGGTCATCGACGCCTTTAAAGGACATCACCGGGACCCCTCAAAAGGGGCATATCAAAGAGCCCCTAGCGCCATTCTAGCGCTACATTACCATCATTTTTTTACAGTAATGTGGCGTTAGAAGGCCAAAAATCAGCACCATATTTCCAAAGTGGCACAATGCATGCATTGTGCAGCTTTCTAACCCTTTGTGCTACATTATGCCTGCACCAGGCATAATGTATGCAAAGGGGGCTTTACCCCATTAGGGGGGGCCGAAAAAATGGCACAAGTAATATAACAGATTTCCTTGCATCATTGTTTTTGCCACTTTTAGCGCCCACTCAGAGCAGACTTTAAAAGGGGGCAATCAATTGCATACAATGGGCCCCTATGTACTCTGCAGGAGTAGCACCAATATTTTGGCACTACTACTGCAGAGTACATCAATAGAATCATGAAAAATGCCACTATTGCCACTATTGCCCCCTACTCTGTGCCATGGTGCGCTGTGTTTTAAATACCGCACACACATGGTGGTGTTAGGGGTGCGCTAAAGAGCACAACCAAAGTGGGGCTGCACTACGTGCAGCGCCATTTTTAATACATCTGCCACTAAGTTTCCGTAGCTGTCCCAAAAATACATTTTGGAGTTGGGTTAATCTAGTACTGGATGGAATGCTGAATATCTTCAGAGCTACTCTCTCAACAGCGCACTTGGCGTTCGATATCTGTAAAGCCTCAGCGTGAGTCAGTCTGACACTTGGTGACACTTTCACTCTCTTTACAAACAAGCTAGCAGACAGTGGCGGTCATTACAACATTGTCAGTAAAAGCCGCTTACCGCCGTGCAGAAGACCGCCAATACACCGCTGCGGCTGTGGAAATCCGCCACAGCTATTATGACCCACATCTCAGAAACCGCCGAAATTCAGACACCCACACAAGTCCGCCACACCAAAGCTCCGTGATAAACTGGCGAAAACAAAACCTCCACCGTCACGCCAACAGAAACACGCCCATGCTATCACGACCCACGAATCCACGCAGCGGTCTTTCAACCGCGGTATTCCATTGGCGGTACACACCGCCGCTCTCAAAATACACACACATCTCCAAAACACCGCCACATTGGACAATTCGAAAGACACACACCTGATACACATACACACACCACTCCCATACAATCAATACTATATAAAACACACACCCACATCACCCACAAACTCCTACGACCAAACATTTTGACGAAGGCCAGACAGACAGCACAGCATAGACAACCCCACCACCCAGAGGCACACAACACCATCACCCACACAACATCCACGCACAAAACACCACACACCACTACACATCACCACACTCATCACCACATACACCACCCCACACATCACCTACACCACCCCATGGCACGGCAAAGACACCCCAGATTCTCTGAGGAGGAGCTCAGGGTCATGGTGGAGGAAATCGTACGAGTAGAGCCACAGCTATTTGGATCACAGGTGCAGCACACCTCCATAGCTAGGAAGATGGAGCTATGGCAAAGAATAGTCGACAGGGTCAACGCAGTGGGACAGCTCCCAAGAAATAGGGAGGACATCAGGAAGAGGTGGAACGACCTACGGGGGAAGGTGCGTTCTGTGGTCTCCAGACACAACATCGCGGTACAGCGGACTGGAGGCGGACCCCCACAACTAACAACATGGGAGGAGCAGGTCTTGACCATTATGCATCCTGAGGGCCTCGGAGGAGTCGGTGGAGGAATGGACTCTGGTAAGTCAAATCTTAACTATCATATTCCCCACCCTACCTGCATGCTATCACAGACCCCCACCCTCACCCCCTCCCCTATCACTCCAACTCCTCACTACTGTACTATTAACACAAACCACACATCCCAACACCAAGCCCTGCATGACACAACAAAGCATGGACACCCCTCACTAAAGCATGCCCACTGCACATACCCATAACACCCCCCCAACCATCATCACACAAGCCCCCACACAGGAATGCTAGCACTGGTGTACACGCTCACCCACCCATTGCACACCATGACACACACAGGCGCAATAATCATGCTTTTACACCCCTGCAGGACCACTACCCAATGTCACCAGACAGGAGGGTCCAGACATCTCTACCCCACCCACAGAAGAGTCCCACAGTGATGACAGCAGCTCTGGCCAACTGGATCCAGATGACCAGCCCAGACCATCGTGGGCCTCGGGACAGTCGGTTCCCCTCAGGCCCAACACAGACCTTCCACCCTCTGGAAACACCAGCACAGCACCCACCCAGCAGGCCCATACCTCCGTACCAGGACACGTCAATCAGCTGTGTGTCCACCACTACAGGGAACCCAGGATAACCCACCACCCCAACAACAACAGGGACCTGGGGGCAGTGGTAGTGGGCACACGATCCAGGGGACGGAGGCACAGGAACACAGGGGAACTGGGAGGGCTGCTGTGCGACAGGGGGCGGACGGGCCAAGGGAACCCACTCTCCACGAGGCCCTCTCCTCCATCATGGGAGCATACCACCACTCCAAGGAGAAGATGGCTACGGTCCTGGCCAAGTTTCAGGAGACCCAGCGCCTGCAGGAGGAACAGTATTTGGGGTTCAGGGAGGAACTCAGAACCATCAGCTCCACCCTGGGCACCATCGTAGGGGTGCTGAAGGACATACAGAACACCATGAGGGACACTGTGGCACTCCAAGGGGCCCCTGACACTAGCATGGACGATGAACTGCCCACCACCTCCGCTGGCGCTAGTGGACAGGACGCCCCGCCACAGGACCACCACACCAGCACCCCACCCCCTGCAGATGGAGAACCACCCCGCAAGCGGTCCCTGAGATCCAGGAACAGGACAGAGCACGATGGCAAGACCCCCGCCAAGAAATGAGACCACCCTGATTGTTATCCCACTGTCCCACTTTGTAACCCTGTCCATATTGGAACTGCCCCAGCTCCACTTTCTATGCCCATATGGGCAGTGCACCTGTAAGACTAATAGACTGGACTCTCCCATGGACATTCCTCCACCATCACCCCTCACCATATTACCACCCCCTCCAATAATTAGCACTTCAATAAACACCCTTGAAGCACAAAACAATCTGGAGTCAGTCTGTGATTTAGAAAATGTGTATTAGCTATGACAGTGACAAAATCCGTACTCACATGTAATGTCAACATACCTATGTCACACATCACAAGTCTATGAAGAATGCAAGCAGATGACACACGTTGGTAACCACACCTGTGAAACCGTAATGGAAATGTACAACTCAGTTACCAAATACTGCTTGAAATTGACAGACAGGATAGAGGTAGAAGTGTGAAAGTACTTGTAGTAGGCAAGAAAGTGTTCTCACCTGTGTGTCACTGGAAATATTGCTGGATGACTGAGTCTCTGTTATCAATGTCTTCTTCCTCTGCTTCCTCCCTCATCACTGTCCACAGGCTCCACAGCTGCCACAATACCGTCATCTGGACCATCCTCCTGCAGAAAAGGCACCATCCTCCTGCAGAAAAGGCACCTGGCGTCGCAAAGCAAGATTGTGAAGCATACAGCAGGTGATGATGATCTGGCACACCTTCCTTGGTGAGTGGAATAGGGAACCATCTGTCATATGGAGGCACCTGAACCTGGCCTTCAGGAGGCCGAAGGTGCGTTCGATCATCCTCCTAGTCCGCCCATGGGCCTCATTGTAGCGTTCCTCTACCCTGGTCCTGGGATTCCTCACTGGGGTCAGTAGCCATGAGAGGTTGGGATAACCAGAGTCACCTAATAGCCACACCCGGTGCCTCTGGAGTTGACCCATCACATAAGGGATGCTGCTATTCCACAGGATGTAGGCGTCATGCACTGAGCCAGGGAACATAGCATTTACCTGGGAGATGTACTGGTCTGCCAAACATACCATCTGTACATTCATGGAATGATAACTCTTCCGGTTCCTGTACACCTATTCACTCCTGTGGGGGGGGGGGGGACCAAAGCCACATGGGTCCCATCAATGGCACCTATGATGTTAAGGATATGTCCAAGGGCATAGAAGTCACCTTTAACAGTAGCCAAATCCTCCACCTGAGGGAAAACAATGTAGCTCCTCATGTGTTTCAGCAGGGCAGACAACACTCTGGACAACACGTTGGAAAACACAGGCTGGGACATCCCTGATGCCATGGCCACTGTTGTTTGAAATGACCCACTTGCAAGGAAATGGAGCACTGATAGCACCTGCACTTGAGGGGGGATTCCTGTGGGATGGCGGATTGCTGACATCAGATCAGGCTCCAACTGGGTACACAGTTCCTGGATTGTGGCACGGTCAAACCTGTAGGTGATGTCAGATCTGTCAGGAGGTCCAAATTCTCAGGATCTGCACGATGCTGAGTAAGGGTCCCACTTCCAGGCAACACCAAAGTCAGATGCTGTTATAGCGCTGAACTAAGGAGGGGCCCAGCCGGGGGAAGGGGTTTATGGAAAGGGACTGCCAGGAAGGAGATCTGAAAAGGAAAAAGTTAATACCTAATCCAATAATAACTTTTACTCAAATAACACATTGCTCAAAAAACAATCTCACTAATATCTTTTTCCTTTTTGGAATGACGGGATTCTCCTACGGTTGATTTCTCCAGTTAAATTCTACACAAAAACTAATTCACAAGAAAATTGTCTCATTATCCTGAACCACTAAAACAACATAAATCCTTTGAATTCCTTTGTTATTAGAAGATAAAATATAATGTTGTAGTCTTTTTCTTAAATATTAAAAGAATCATTATCTTTCATGAATAAACAGGATTTATCTTAAAACACTTTCCTTTTAAAGAAACACACTGATATAATCTCTAGTAACACTCAGAAAACAGAACATCTATTTATCACAGTTCCTGGAAAGAACAATTTTGCTGTTCGTTGACAAAAGCTTCAATTATTTCCACTAGCAATTCCTTTCTACAAGGTTTATAGCATTCCACTATAAACTAAAGAATGCAAGGTTTCACCAGAAACACTCAAGATAATTGCTTTGTAAATAAACTCCAAGAGAGGAGTTTCATGAAACTGACAGAAAATCAATAATTCAGACCTGCAAGGTTTAAATCGTTTCCAAAATTAACAAAGAACGCAAGGTTTCACAGCAACTTAATTGCTTTACAAATAAACTCCAAGAACGGAGTTTCATGAAACTGTCATAAAATGAAAAGCTCACCGCCGCGAGCCGGCCGCTCGCTTTTGACAAAACGAAGAAGTCTTGGAATCTCAACAGCAAGCCCCGAAACGAACTCCATGCAAAACGCTCTGAATAGAAGGCGTTTGTAGCGAGGGTGTGGCAGGTAGTCTGGCCACACCCAAGACTAATTATAACCACACCCAAGACTAATTAGTTTCTAGAGAAGGCTGGGAATTGCAGTTCTTCTGATTTCCTGATTCTTTTTAGACTCTTTTTTATATTATGCTATAGGAATGTTTATTGCAATGATACCACCAATGGCCTGATCTTTTGGGTAAATGGCTTTTACCACACCACATGTATGATGCTAAAAAACCATTGGCAGTTTTATAGGACATCTTGCGTACATTGCGCACATTACGCCCACGCATGACTGAAGTCTTGACAGTACACCCTCTCCCCAGGCGTGGGCGTGGACCTGGTTTGTTGGGATAACGAGCATGAAATTGACGTATCAATTGTGAAGCATGAATTTGTGAAGCAGGTTCCCAAGAGTCTTCCTCCATACCATAACCTTTCCAAGCTACTAAATACCATAAGGAATTTCCATGAAATCGAGAGTCTTTAATTGCTTTTACTTCATATTCCCATTGATCTTGAACAAGGATTGGTGATAGTTTTGTCTTGCTTTTTGTATGGGCAGGTTTTAGTAATGAAGTATGAAAGACAGGATGAATCTTCAAAGATGGCGGAAGTTTCAATTTGTATGTTACAGGGTTAACCTGTCGGAGGATTTCATAGGGTCCTATGAATTTTGGATGAAATGTATTCTTGTCTTTGAAGGTTACATTTTTTGTAGATAACCAAACCATGTCTTTCACTTTGTATTCTGGACCAGGTTGGTGTTTTTTATCATATTGTTGTTTGTATTTTAGTTTGGCTTGTTGAAGATTTTGTTGAAGTTGTACGTGAATCTTTTGTAAGTGTGATAACATTCCTTGTACTGCGGGCATATCTTGTGTAACCCTTGGTAAATTGACTGGTAAAACACGAGGATGTTGACCATAAAGACCATAGAATGGAGTATTCTTAGTAGAAGTATGACAAGAATTATTATAGGCTAATTCAGCAAGCCATAGTAATGTAGGCCAGGAAGAAGGGTCTTCTGCTGCGTAACAACGTAGATATTGTCTTAACGTTTTATTTAATCTTTCAGTCTGACCATCCGTTTGAGGGTGGTAGCTTGTGGATAAATTAGCATCAATGTGTAACGCCTGACACCATTTTTGCCAAAAATGTGCTGAAAACTGAGACCCTCTGTCTGACAGAATAACCTTGGGAAGGCCATGAAGACGCACCACATTCTGTAAAAGAAGAGTAACTAGAGCACTTGATGTGGGGAGTCCTTTACAAGCAATAAAATGCGCGTACATAGGCTATCAATGACTACTAAGATTGAGTTTATCTGATTGACTTCAGGGAGACCTGTAATGAAGTCCATTGAAATATGTTCCCATGGGTACTCAGGGGTTGGTAGAGGTATTAATAACCCCTTTGGTTTAACATGAGAACTTTTGTATTGAGCACAAGTTTCACATACTTTTACCATTTGTTTGACGTCTTTGATTAAAGTGGGCCACCAAAAATATATTTTCACCAGTTCTAAGGTTTTCTGAGGTCCTGGATGACCCGCTATTGGATGTGCATGCAACCATTGAAAAACTGTGTCTTGTAGTTCTCTTGTTGATAAAAAGATTTTTGTTCGGAAAAAAGGTAAACCTTGTTGTATTGAGTAATCAGCACCTTTTTTAAGCCATTTTGACCATTCTGTAATGTGAAAATGGGAACGAATGGAATCTAGAAATTCGTCAGCAGCTATTAGGCATATAACTTTGGAGGGATCAATGATTGGCATTGGTTGAGGTTTTTCATGCACTAAGGTAGAATCTTGTCTGGTTAATGCATCTGCTTTTCTATTATCGTTGCCTGGTCTGAAAGTAACGACAAAGTCAAATTCAGCAAAAAACAACATCCATCGCAATTGTCTAGGAGTTAATACTCGAGCTGAACTCATGAATTGTAAGTTTCTATGATCAGAATAGACTGTGATGCGATGAGTAGTTCCAGATAAGTAATGTCTCCATTCCTTGAATGCTTCACGAATCGCTAAGAGTTCTTTTTCCGCAATGGTATAATTCTGTTCTGTTGAATTAAGTTTTTTGGACATATAAGCCACTGGATGTAACTGTCCTGTAACAGGATGTCGTTGTGAAAGGATGGCTCCTAAGGCTACATCAGAAGCATCTGCTTCTACAATAAATGGATCTGAAGTTCGAGGGTGAGCTAAAATAGGAGCAGTGGTAAAAGCTTGTTTCAACGTTTGGAAAGCTTCTTCAGTTTGTGGTGTCCATTGAAACTGAGTATTTTTACGAAGTAATCTTGTAATGGGAGCCACCTTTTGCGAAAAATGATCAATAAAACGCAGATAAAAATTGTCAAACCCCAAAAAACATTGAACATCTCGAACGGATTTAGGTGTGGGCCAATTTAAGACAGCTTGGATTTTTCTATCTGTCATTTGCATTCCCTTAGGTGTCAAAGTGACTCCCAAAAATTCTACTTCCTCCGTATGAAACTCACATTTACTTAGCTTACAGTACAGATGATGTTTTCGTAGAGTTAAAAGTACTTTCTCAACATGTTCTTCATGACATTCTCGAGTACTAGAATACATTAAAATGTCATCTATATAAACAATGACAAATAAATCTAAGTATTCTCTTAAAACGTCATTGAGGAAGTATTGAAATGCTACAGGAGCATTACAGAGGCCGAAGGGCATTACTAGATATTCAAACAAACCATATCGGGTTTTGAAGGCTGTCTTCCATTCGTCTCCTTCTCGTATGCGTACTAAATGATAAGCTCCTCTGAGATCAAGTTTTGTGTAAATGACAGCATCCTTGACTTGGTCCAATAATACTGGAATTAGTGGTAAAGGATATTTATTTTTTACAGTAATTTTGTTTAGAGCTCTATAATCAATACAGGGTCTCAAATCTCCATTCGCTTTGGGAACGAAGAACAGAGAAGAAGCTGCTGGTGATCGTGAGGGTCTAATCAAATTGTTTGCTAAACATTGGTCCAGATATTCCCGTAAGTACTGATTTTCTTTTTCAGAAAGAGTGTAAATTCTACAATTAGGGATCACAGATCCTGACACCAAATCAATTTGACAGTCATAAGGTCTATGGGGTGGTAACGTGCCAGCTGCTTGTTCACTAAATACATCTGCAAATGTGGCATATTGAGAAGGTAATGTTATCTCCTTTTCTGCTGCGGTAGCTATCTGTTGAATCATAGGTGTAGTGAAAAGACACTGTTTTAAACAATGCGCTGATGAAAATGTTAGGGTATTTTTTTTCCAATCTATGTGTGGATTATGCGATCTTAGCCAAGGCATTCCCAGAATAAAACCATATTGCGGTGCTCTGATAACATCAAATTGTATTTGCTCTAGGTGTTGATGACCATTGGAATTACAACATGTCATTTGAATTGGGAAAGTATGAGAAGAGATTGGGCCTCCAGTAAGTTCACTACCATCCACAGCCTGTACCTTTTCTGGAATCTTTTTCTTTTGACAAGTGAGTTGTAATCGAGATACTGTTTGGGAGTCCACAAAATTCCCAGTGGCCCCTGAATCTATTAATGCAAAGGCCTCTTGCCATTTATCTAAAATCAAAATTTGTATTGGAATACGGAAATGTCTATTATGAGGATGTGAACAGGAATGTACAGAAGGGATTGCAAGAATACCCAAGGGATTCCCTCCTCTATCTCTTGGGTTCACTAGTTTTCCTCAACATGTCCTACCGAAGCAACTTGATTCTTGTTATTAGTAAAAGTGTCACTTTTGTTCTTTGGTTTTACTAAGCAATCCCTTACAAAAGGACCTTTTTTTCCACAATATAAGCACAATCCTTTTCGACGTCGTTGTTCTTTCTCCTCTTTGGTTAAAGGTTGACGAAGAGTTCCAATTTCCATTGGTTCACTAACCATATCTGACAAAGTGGAGGAAGGAGAAGGACGATATCTGTCTTGGTGCCATGTATTACGATCTGGTCTCTTTCTTTCTCCTTTTCTCTCAGAAAGTCTATGATCAAGTCTTAAAGTTAGGTTGATCAGATCCGTACATGATTTGGGCTGAGGATCAATTTGCGCTAATACATCCTTTAATTCTTCCTTATGACCTTGATAAAAGAGTGCAGCTCTCTTTTCTTTGGGCCAAGCTGTTTCTACCACTAAGCGATTAAACTGGGAAAGATAAGAAATAAGGTCCTTGTTTCCTTGTCGTAGTTCCAATAATTCTTTATCAGCCGACATTGTAACTGCTCGTCGATCAAACACTTTCTCAAACTCATCCACAAATCGACGCCAATTATATAGTAGAGAACTATCTTGTCGCACTAGGGGAACTGCCCAATTTGCTGCATCTCCAGATAAATAGGAAATTAAAAAGGCAATCCTAGACTGTGGATCAGGGAAGGCCGCTGGACGACAAGTGAAATGTAACTCTACTTGGGTAAGGAATATTTGAACTTTGTTAACATCTCCCGAAAACCTTTCAGGAGCAGCTAATGGTATTTGTGTGGGAACATTGACAGATACATTGGTGGGAGATGGAGGTAATCGTGGTAAAGGTGTTCCTCCTGGACTGTCTATTTTAGCTTGTAACTGAGTAACTTTGTTAGCTAAAGCTGCAGTGTCATTCCTAGACTCTTGTAACTCTTTTTGCAATTGCGTTAATGCTTGCATGACAGTGTCTAGAGTAGTCATTTTGTCAGCTATCGTGCAGATCAAGAGAAAAGAAAACTCGTGGGCCTTCTATTCTGTCAGATCTGTCAGGAGGTCCAAATTCTCGGGATCTGCACGATGCTGAGTAAGGGTCCCACTTCCAGGCAACACCAAAGTCAGATGCTGTTATAGCGCTGAACTAAGGAGGGGCCCAGCCGGGGGAAGGGGTTTATGGAAAGGGACTGCCAGGAAGGAGATCTGAAAAGGAAAAAGTTAATACCTAATCCAATAATAACTTTTACTCAAATAACACATTGCTCAAAAAACAATCTCACTAATATCTTTTTCCTTTTTGGAATGACGGGATTCTCCTACGGTTGATTTCTCCAGTTAAATTCTACACAAAAACTATTTCACAAGAAAATTGTCTCATTATCCTGAACCACTAAAACAACATAAATCCTTTGAATTCCTTTGTTATTAGAAGATAAAATATAATGTTGTAGTCTTTTTCTTAAATATTAAAAGAATCATTATCTTTCATGAATAAACAGGATTTATCTTAAAACACTTTCCTTTTAAAGAAACACACTGATATAATCTCTAGTAACACTCAGAAAACAGAACATCTATTTATCACAGTTCCTGGAAAGAACAATTTTGCTGTTCGTTGACAAAAGCTTCAATTATTTCTACTAGCAATTCCTTTCAACAAAATCAATAACTCAGGGCTACAAGGTTTATAGCATTCCACTATAAACTAAAGACCGCAAGGTTTCACCAGAAACACTCAAGATAATTGCTTTGTAAATAAACTCCAAGAGAGGAGTTTCATGAAACTGACAGAAAATCAATAATTCAGACCTGCAAGGTTTAAATCGTTTCCAAAATTAACAAAGAACGCAAGGTTTCACAGCAACTTAATTGCTTTACAAATAAACTCCAAGAACAGAGTTTCATGAAACTGTCATAAAATGAAAAGCTCACCGCCGTGAGCCGGCCGCTCGCTTTTGACAAAACGAAGAAGTCTTGGAATCTCAACAGCAAGCCCCGAAACGAACTCCATGCAAAGCGCTCTGAATAGAAGGCGTTTGTAGCGAGGGTGTGGAGGTATTTATAGTCTGGCCACACCCAAGACTAATTATGACCACACCCAAGACTAATTAGTTTCTAGAGAAGGCTGGGAATTGCAGTTCTTCTGATTTCCTGATTCTTTTTAGACTCTTTTTTATATCATGCTATAGGAATGTTTATTGCAATGATACCACCAATGGCCTGATCTTTTGGGTAAATAGCTTTTACCACACCACATGTATGATGCTAAAAAAACATTGGCAGTTTTATAGGACATCTTGCGTACATTGCGCGCATTACGCCCACGCATGACTGAAGTCTTGACAGGTGATGATTAAATGTTGCTCCTCCATTGTCAACAGTTCCACCAGTGGTCGGTACACCGGAGGATTCTGCCATCTCCTCACATGTCCCAGCTGACGGTGCCTAGGAAGAACAGCGACCACAGAGTCAAACAACTCAGAGGTATGTACCCACAGATACACAGATCACGAAACATAATCCAAAAAGTTGTCTGTATGTGTGTTGAGTCCAGGCCTAGGTATGTGTGACGCAGTTGAAAATGAAGCCATGTGGGCCCCTGAAATGACGGCTGCCTGACCTCCAAACTGGGACAATGGGATGTGAGGTAACTGCGCTGGCGTTGTACACCGTCGCGGTAGGCGGTCGAAGACTGCTGCGCAATGCTGCATTGGTTAACATTGGACCCTATGGGCCCCAGGAGCCAATGACGAAGTGCGCCGGCGGTGATGATACGCACCGCCATGGACGTCACCGCCTCGGATGTGACCGCCATTTTCTATCTGTTGAATCACTTGATACCTGATCTTCGACAGGAGAGGACCTATACTGCAAGTGCTGCTGTGACCTCGATCTGGAAGAGACAATGGCTCGTGCATCTGGGGAAAGGGCCCCTGCCTTCACTGCACAGGAGTTGGAGAAGCTCGTGGACGGGGTCCTCCCCCAGTACACGCTACTCTACAGTCCTCCAGACTAACAGGTGAGTACACAAGGAGCAAGTTGTATGGGCTATTCCTGTATGGAGAGGGTTGGTTGTAAGTAGGAAAGGGGCAGAGTTCTGCATGCATGAAGGACTGTGAATGCATGTGCCACATGGCAAGGGTAGGGATGTGGGCCACTCACTTCGATGGTGCAGTTGGTAATGACTTCTCTTCTTCCCCTGTACATTTCATGTAGGTCAGCGCCCACGAGAAGAAGGATATTTGGCGTGCCATCGCCAAGGATGTCCGGACCCTGGGGGTCCACCAGAGACGGAGCACCCACTGCCGTAAAAGATGGGAGGGCATTCGCCGCTGGAGCAAGAAGACGGCGGAGGCTCAGCTGGGGATGGCCTCCCAACGTGGGAGGGGTGCCCGTCGCACCATGACCCCCCTGTGTTCCGGATCCTGGCGGTGGCCTACCCTGAGTTGGATGGGCGCTTGAGGGCATCACAGCAGACACAAGGGGGTGAGTACACTCTTATGCAGCGGACTTTGCACGCAGTGAAGGTGTCTGGGTGGGGGAGGAGGGCTGTGGGTTTCCCTAGGCCAGGGCGAGTTCCGTAGCCTAGGCCCCTCCGTAATGCAGGCCATGTGGCACTCCACCCCACCTCTGTAGAGTGCCAAGAACAGGTATACATGCCCCTGTGTCATCTATGTGTGCTGATGTCCACCATAGCCATGTAGGCCATATCCCAGGAACTGCATCAGTAGAGCCCAACAGCGCGGCGTAGTGCAGGGGGCTGCTGTGTCTGTATTGTCCGCCAACGGTAGCGGTAAGCCATGCACTCAACCTGTCTTTCTTCTGTCGTCCCCCCTTTTTGTGCTCTCCCTGTTCTTTTGTGCATCAGCATCATCAGGCGGAGGTACAGTGGCACCGGAGCACGAGGGAGCTGCATCCCACATGGCCATGAAGGACCACACCACGCACTCTGAATACACCAGTGGGACGGAGGGCGAGGGGAGCTTCACGGCCATCACAGGATCAGCAACCAGCGACATGGACTTGTCCTCCGATGGGAGCTCCCTTGTGGTCGCGGCAAAATCTGTGCCCCCCACTTCTACAGGTACAGCCGCCACCCCCCCTACCAGCACCGCCCTCCCAGCAGCCCCTCAGCCTTCACCCCGTGCCCGATCACCCAGGAGGGTGGGCATCACCTTCGCCCCAGGCACCTCAGCCCCTTCCCCTGTCACCTCTGCTGCCCTCAGTGAGGAGGCCATTGACCTCCTCAGGTCACTCACTGTTGGGCAGTCTACCATTGTGAATGCCATCCAGGGTGTAGAAAGGGAGTTGCAACACACTAATGCATTCCTGGAGGGAATTTATTCTGGTCAGGCTGCCCATCATCGAACCCTGCAATCTCTGGCCTCAACACTGATGGCAGCCATTGTCCCTGTCTCTAGCCTCCCCCCTCCAACTTCCTCCACCCAGACCCAATCCCCTGTACCCCAGCCTATCCCAAGCACACCATCAGACCAGCCTGCACACACGTCAACACACAAGGGAAGCTCAGGCAAACATAAGCACCACACATCCCACAGACACTCACGCAAGCATCACCCACATACAGACACAGCAACATCCACTGCCTCCACTGTGTCCCCCTCGTCGTCGTCTCCCTCCTCCCTCCCAGTATCGTCTACACTTTCACCTGCATGCACTACCACTACAGCTACTACGTCCCGCACCAGCACACCCACCACCACACCCCGCTCACCTGCACTCACCACCCCATTACCATTAATACATCCCCTGTGTCCTCTCCCAGTGTGTCTGTGACTCCCCCTCCTAAAGTACACAAACGCAGGCACACACCCACCCAACATCCATCCACCTCAAGGCAGCCTCCAGCGCATGCACCTGCACCAAAAATCAACAAAAGTTACACCTCCTACAACCACCTCCTCTTCCTCCACTCCCAGACCCCCTCCAGCTACCCATCCCAGTGTTCATCAGAAACTGATCCTGAGCAACCTTGACCTCTTTCCCACCCCCCTCCTCCAATTCATAGGTCCCGTACTAGCACCGCAACAAAAACATCTCCAGTACCAGTGGTGCCTGTTAGAGGTATGTGGAGTGCACCGGGCACCAGGGCAGCCAGTGTGACACGGAGTCACAGCACAGCCAGTCCCCCCCCTGTGAAGCACCAGAAGTTGGACAGTGCCCAGCGGGATAGGGGGAAGACTCCAGCCGGCAAAGCTGCTCACAAGGCTCCCAGGGGGACCGTCCACTCAGCTGTGACTCCTCCCAAGGTGGGGAAGGGGCAGAAGACAGCGGCAAAGTCTGGGAAGAGCAGCACAGCGGAGAAGCCCGCCATCATCCCCGCTGCCCAGGAGGCCACCGCCAGCCCCATCGTCACTGGCCAGGAGGCCACCGCCAGAGTCACTGCCCAGGAGGGCAGTCCCATCGTCAGTGGCCAGGAGGCCACCGCCAGAGTCAGTGCCCTGGAGGGCAGTCCCATCGTCACTGGCCAGGAGGCCACCGCCAGAGTCAGTGCCCAGGAGGGCAATCCAATCGTCACTGGCCAGGAGGCTACCGCCACAGTCAGTGCCCAGGAGGGCCCCGGCAGCCACAGCCACGCTGGGCAATGAGGGACCGCCATTGGCAAACACCGCTGCATAGGTCAGAGACAGCAAAGTCAAGCACCGCTGAACAGGGCAAGCACCGCTTAACAGGGCAAAGACCGCCATGGCAAGCACCGCTGAACAGGTCAGAGACAGCAAAGTCAAGCACCGCTGAACAGGGCAAGCACCGCTGAACAGGGCAAAGACCGCAATGGCAAGCACCGCTAAACAGGTCAGAGACAGCAAAGTCAAGCACCGCTGAACAGGGCAAAGACCACCATGGCAAGCACCGCTGAACAGGGCAAAGACTGCCATGGCAAGTACCGCTGAACAGGGCAAGCACCGCCAACTCAATCACCGCTAGCCCATGTGCGGCAGGGGCAGTGACGGAACTGGGACCGTCACAGGGAGAGTGATGCACTCTGGGCACCAGTCCCCCTCCAGAACCAGTGGAGAACAGCATCCACTACCTCAGTCCCTAACAGGATGAAGCACTCTGGGCACCAGTCCCCCTCCAGAACCAGTGGAGAACAGCATCCACTACCTCAGTCCTTAACATGATGAAGCACTCTGGGCACCAGTCCCCCTCCAGAACCAGTGGAGAACAGCATCCACTACCTCAGTCCTGGCTGGATGAAGCACTCTGGGCACCAGTCCCCCTCCAGAACCAGTGGAGAACAGCATCCACAACCTCAGTCCTTAACAGGATGAAGCACTCTGGGCACCAGTCTCCCTCCAGAACCAGTGGAGACTGTTATCGACTTGAGAGACTGTGGCTTTGCACTCCCCAGGATTAAACAGTGGGCAACCCACCCACTGTAGAGACTTGAGAGTCTGTGGCTTTGCACTCCCCAGGATGGTACAGTGGGCAAACCACCCACTGTAGAGACTTGAGAGACTGTGGCTTTGCACTCCCCAGGATAGTACAGTGGGCAAACCACCCACTGTAGATACTTGAGAGACTGTGGCTTTGCACTCCCCAGGATTGAACAGTGGGCAAACCACCCACTGTAGAGACTTCGAGAGACTATGGCTTTGCACTCCCCAGGATACATCAATGGACATGGAGCCCCCTCGTGGATCTGGCGTGGTGCTCTCATCCGACTGAGGTGCCCCCCTTCCCTTCCCCCTGAGATGCCTGTTGTATTTCGATCTGGTGCCCCTGCAGTGTTCTCTCCGTTTTGCTCAGGTATCGTGTGTGGGCCTCGCCCATGCATTTTGGGCCCAGTGGTCCACGGACATTGATTGGTGCATACCTGCACTACTACTCGTGATGTATATTTTGTTGGATGTGAAATTATATCTGTATATATTTGGTTACTGTATTTTGATATATAACAATGGTTGCACTCATTTCCTTTTGTCTTTGCATTCTTCCGGGGGGTATTGCGGTTGTTACTGTTATGTTTGGATATGCATTGGTGTGTGTGTTGTAGTGGGTGAGGGTCGGGGTGGGGGTGTTGCGTGTGTGTGTCCCTGACTTTTGCCTCCCCCCTCCGCTATGTTTGTAGGTGCAGTACTCACAGTTGTCTTCGGCGCCGGCGTTGCTGATGATCGTACAGGAGCAGGAAGACTATTGCAGGGAGTATTTGGAGTTCCGGCTCCATGGTGTCCTCCTTCCTCGTGGAGTATGTAGAGGTGAGCGTTTTCCCATTGAAATGGCTGTTTCCGCCATGTTTTATCCACGGTGAATCCGCAACGGAAAAGGTGGCGGATTGCTAGGTTGTGATACTGTGGGTGGTACTTTGTCTCCCGCCTGTCTGTTGGCGGTGACTGCCACGCTGTTTGTCTGTACCACCGTGGCGGTCGGAGTGTTAAAGTGGCTGTCTTTGTTGGCGGTTTCCGCCACGGTCATAATTGCCTTTTTTTTTCTGCCGGCCTGTTTGCGGTCTTACCGCCCCTTTAACACCGTCCGCCAGGGTTGTAATGACCCCCAGAATGTCCAGTTTATATGGTTCTGCATCCCCATGGATGAAGCAGAATGAGTCCTTGTTGCGGGCGTGCTGAACAATGCAAACACTCACCCCCAGTCACAGATCTGGGTTTACTCCATTGTTCTTTTGCTCACTATGCCACCCCAGTTTGGACCCAGCCATATGCAAATCAGTCTCGACCCTGTTCCTCATGGGAACAGTCCAGCCTGAACTGTCAAGCCAGGTCCTCACTGGACTGGAAACAAGCATCCTGGGACCAGTTTCAGGGTTTCACCCTTCATCAGCCAGGCTAGCTTGAATCCAGTGGCACAGTGAGCAAGGGACCCAAGTCTGGGCATACCCTTCCCACTTAGGGCAACTTTAGCAACACAAAAAGATGATGGACGGAGTGCTGAACAATGCAAACACTCACCCCCAGTCACAGTTCTGGGTTTAATCCATTGTTCTTTTGCTCACCATGCCACCCCAGTTTGGACCTAGCCATATGCAAATCAGTCTTCACCCTGTTCCTCATGGGAACAGTCCAGCCTGAACTGCCAAGCCAGGTCCTCACTGGACCGGAAACAAGCATCCTGGGACCAGTTTCAGGGTTTCACCCTTCATCAGCCAGGCTAGCTTGAATCCAGTGGCACAGTGAGCAACGGACCCACGTCTGGGCATACCCTTCACACTTAGGGCAACTTTAGCAACACAAAAGGATGATGGACGGAGTGCTGAACAATGCAAACACTCACCCCTAGTCACAGATCTGGGTTTAATCCATTGCTCTTTTGCTCACCATGCCACCCCAGTTTGGATCCAGCCATATGCAAATCAGTCTTGACCCTGTTCCTCATGGGAACAGTCCAGCCTGAACTGCCAAGCTAGGTCCTCACTGGACCGGAAACAAGCATCCTGGGCCCGGTTTCAGGGTTTCACCCTTCATCAGCAAGGCTAGCTTGAATCCAGTGGCACAGTGAGCACAGGACCACCGTCTGGGCATACCCTTCCCACTTAGGGCAACTTTAGCAACACAAAAAGATGATGGACGGAGTGCTGAACAATGCAAACACTCACCTCCAGTCACAGATCTGGGTTTAATCCATCGTTCTTTTGCTCACCATGCCAACCCAGTTTGGACCCAGCCATATGCAAATCAGTCTTCACCCTGTTCCCCATGGGAACAGTCCAGCCTGAACTGCCAAGCCAGGTCCTCACTGGACTGGAAACAAGCATCCTGGGACCGGTTTCAGGGTTTCACCCTTCATCAGCCAGGCTAGCTTGAATCCAGTGGCACAGTGAGCAAGGGACCCACGTCTGGGCATACCCTTACCACTTAGGCAACTTTAGCAACACAAAAGGATGATGGACGGAGTGCTGAACAATGCAAACACTCACCCCTAGTCACAGATCTGGGTTTAATCCATTGTTCTTTTGCTCTCCATGCCACCCCAGTTTGGACACAGCCATATGCAAATCAGTCTTGACCCTGTTCCTCATGGGAACAGTCCAGCCTGAACTGCCAAGCCAGGTCCTCACTGGACCGGAAACAAGCATCCTGGGACCGGTTTCAGGGTTTCACGCTTCATCAGCCAGGCTAGCTTGAATCCAGTGGCACAGTGAGCAAGGGACCCACGTCTGGGCATACCCTTACCACTTAGGGCAACTTTAGCAACACAAAAGGATGATGGACGGAGTGCTGAACAATGCAAACACTCACCCCTAGTCACAGATCTGGGTTTAATCCATTGTTCTTTTGCTCACCATGCCACCCCAGTTTGGACCCAGCCATATGCAAATCAGTCTTGACCCTGTTCCTCATGGGAACAGTCCAGCCTGAACTGCCAAGCCAGGTCCTCACTGGACTGGAAACAAGCATCCTGGGACCGGTTTCAGCCCCCGAAACCGGTCCAAAATGCTTGTTTCCAGTCCAGGGAAGACCTGACCTAGCAGTTCGGACTGGACTGTTCCCATGGGGAACAGGGTCAAGACTCATTTGCATATGGCTGGGTCCAAACTGGAATGGCATGGGCAGCAAAAAAAGATGGATTTAGGCCCAGATCACTGTACTGGGGGTGAATGTTCCGTCTATCACTTGTTGTTTTTGCTCTGTTTCAAACTGTCTATTGCCTGTGGCGAAGCTTGCTCTTTTTACAAAACCTTGGTTGTGCCCATCCAGCTCCTTGTCTTCAAAATGGACTTAAGTATCTTTGTAGAAGAGCTTCGCTGAAAGCTGGGTGTCCAGGGCGTCTCAACTGTAACTTAGAATACTCTCAATGTATGCCCTAATCACATACATGTTATCAAATTGTGTGATAAGCCGGTCGTCAAGGGTGATGTCCACCTTGTTAAACATGGTTGCGACGGGGTAGTAAATGGTCGCCACATTAGTGCACAATTTTACAGATGGCATGCAGCAGCGTATTGTTGTGATCCAGATAATATCTGTGGACCCTGATACAAAAAACTCCATCTGCCCCAAAGGCGTCAAAGCGGCTAGCGGCTATACCTCCAAACTGTTTTCGATGCTGGTTTCCATGGGTTTTAGAGAAAACAGGTCTAACTCTGATTTAGCACATTCACCTGATATGCAATGTACAAAAGTCATGTCTGAAAAAATATTTATGTTAGTACTAGTTCTTTTCTTCTTCGAAGCTATCTTCTGACTTATGTATCTTCTTTAGTGAGTGATTTTTGAAGAGGGTCATCTTTTGTTCTAGGGGGCCCCATGCACCATACACCTTGAAACCCCTTGTGTCCTTTTAACACGTGTGCAAGACTTGTACACCAACCCACCTCCTTCTTGGGGTTGTTTTTCATGCGTTCGACAACATTAGACATCACAGAACCCTACATATACTGCGCAATATTCGTAGCCGCCACTTTAACATGTGGTTTTCCAATTTTGTAGCCTCTTCTCAAAAATGGCATGCCTCTTCTAAACAAACTACGTAAGAAGCACCCCAAACCGGCCCCGTACATAACAAGGGCCCCTTGAAAGTAAGGTGGTTGGCCTCCATATCCGGTCTGGTTTCTGTAATTATCCCTGTGCCCAGAGAAGTCGCTGTATGTTTTCATAATCACCATGATGGTTTGTTGATAGTAGCTGTTGTGATGCAGTCCTCAATTGAGCTTAACAATAACTTTTCCATATTTAAAGGACACCGGCTCAGACTGGTCATTGAAGATCATGATTGAGTGTCAAAATGTTTTTTAGAAATTGCCACGTAATCGGGTTTGTTGTATTGAATATTAACCTTTGTGTTATTTTCACCCTACACCTGGACCCATTTTAGCAATGGCGAATAACTGTCCTTGATCCTCTGCGGCACTGCGATGTCGCTGTACATTCAGAGTGTATAGAAGCTGCCGCTATTATCGGGGCACGAAGGATCCAGTTCTACTTGGGTTTTTATATGTTGTACTGTTCCTAAAACCCTTCTTAATTTACCCGTACAGCTAAACATGGTATCAAGATTCGGAGCTTTAAGAAACACCTTCCTTCTAACGTTATCTAACACTAGCTGAATATTCATATATGTTTCAATCTTGGCTATGGATTTGTTTATGGCTTCGACCACCGTTGCAACACATGGGTAATAGCCATGAGGAAAGCCGTCGTGGATGGTCAAAGTGTTGTGATCACGCTTTATAGTAAATTTGGCCTCTAGCATTGAAAATGTATTCCACGTTCTAGGGTATTGGATTTCTGTTAGAGCTACCTCCCAATCCTTTTTCAGGTCCACAGGTTTAGCCATTTTCACAGTATAATCAGAAATGTTATTGTCGGAGAACATGTCCCGTGAGAGGTTGGATGGTAAAGTAATACAAAATGGCATTGTCTCCATCTTGACGCCTACAGCAAGCTCTCCCTGTACTCACACACCCTGCACGGAACTGGCCAACATGCAACTGTTAAGTTTCTCTGGCATTTGACAAAGACCTGCCTGTTAGCGCCGCTAGCTTTCCTTTTTAGAATCTTTTCAACCCTGTACATCCTGTGTGGAAAGTTAGGGACCTTTTGTTGTTCCTTCCTGTAAAAGACCCCCAACACCATTTCCCTGTCATAGACCTTTAACATATGAATATATACATCCCTTTTAAGCTCCACACTTTCCACTATAAATATCTCGTCACTACAAGTCTGCTGGTAACCCTTCATAAAGACCCCTTTCAACTTTGAAATCCTAACCTGGCCACCTTCTTTAAAAAAAGGCTTCTTTACACCTGCAGGGAACCAGCTCCTGTACACCGTTCTCTACACCTTTAATGAATTATCTGACGTTACCTCTAGGAAAGACATTTTGATGGTTCTGTGGTAACTGGCATTATAAACATCTATAAAAGCTTGTAGGACATCCACGTATTAGTAGGTGTTGTAGGCCGTAAAATATCACCACATCTTAGACTTTAAAGTTCTGTTAAAAAGCTATATAACAGCTGTTTTTACTTCTGTGTGTGTTACAAAATGTTGAACATTGTGCTGTCTCAATAATTTCTGAAACAATTTATTTAAAAATTATTTTCCAGCATCTGTTTGTAGTTTTTGAGGGGTTTGTCCTTTCCTGAAGATGGTTTTGAAGGCTTCTGTGATGCTGGTCCCGCTTTTATTGCTTAGCGCTTCTGCAAAGGTGTACTTGGACAATACATCCATGACCCTTAATATATATCAAGCCCCGGTATGATGCTTTGCTAAATCTTGAAGGCTGATTATGTCTGCCTGCCATTGATAATCAATTTGCGCATTAACAATAGTAGGTCTCCTCTTAAAACGCTTCCTAGCTAGTTTGAGGATTAAGTACGCCTCTTCCCCAGATAACCAAGTCTTCACCAGCACTCTGTTCACCGGTTAATTTTCAACTAGTGCCCTTCTAAACAGCTCTTTGGCACTCCTGAAGCTACCGACCCCTCTTGTATTATAATAAAGGTTCCTTAACCCATCCACTGACATGTTATCATCTGTTACAACCCATGAAATGAAAGACACTTGTTTTGTGTAAGGACATTACATTAAAATTAAAGAATGTTAGCACAACATAAACAAGGCATACTTTACATCTTTTTGATATACTTCTTATCGTCATCGTTGTTGGAAAGTTTGCTGTCTTTTCACTAAGTATACATAGTATGACATGTTATATACATAACTAGGAGCTGGGCCATTATCAGATCAGCGTCCAAAGTTTTGATATTTTGATAGATATACACTCAATAGCTCTAGAAACGACTTCCTGCTCACCCCTCCTATAACTTTGTACACTCAGGATACTGACAGCATTCAACAGTTTGTACAGTTCTAAACCTTTATTTGTGAAATAGTCTCCGGTCAGAAGTTCCAAAGTGGTGCGTAACCCGGTGAACGGTGATAGTCTTAACTCATGCGTACAGGCTTTGTACGAACTCCAGTATTCATCTGTTCTAGGTAGCCATGTGCCGATACACAATTTGGCGATACACTCTCGCACTGCATTTCCATGGGCGGCTCACAAAGCTTCAGATAATGCAGAGTTACAGGGTGTATTTCAGCTATTCTTTCTTTAAGCAAAACATATATCAATCTGGCAATACATATGTATCCTGGATGTAACTTATAGACATCTTGCGCCACGACATTTTGATAAACGTCCCAAAAGTGATTAAGTATGCACATGAAATAACACAGTGATGACCCACTACCGCAGCATTTTTTAAAACAGTCTTTGTGGGTGTAATGAGACGATTCTTCTAATTTTATAATGAATATCACATATACGTCTTTCTATGACCCTTTCTATCATCCTTTTATCAAAATATGTACACAGCCCTTGCATACACTCGAGTGAACATGATTCTTTCGAGTATTGGATCTCTTTGAGTGCTGCTGATATGACCTTAACCATAGCGGGGTGGACATATTCCTTTTCCTCGAACATCCCATGCACCACCCTTAATATTTTAGATACCTTGTATGGCTCTAGCCTGCTACGTATATGTCAAATTGTTCTAGATGTGTATGATTTGTATAGACATTTCTGAGCCTCCTGCTGTGGATGGTTAATTTAATGTCCGTTACAAAGATTATAATAGCCACGTTTGACACATCTGTTCACAATAGTCGCTGCAAAGCCTTTAACAGGCCATATGGCATCCTTTGGGACGGCCAGAGTTTCCTTTTCAAAAGCGTCGCCATTATAGGTACAAGACATTTCTTACGCTGCTCTTTGTTTTGGCTTGTGGAACTTTCACACTGTTTGTTTTGAACAACATAAGCAGTAAAAATTTACGTTGTTAACCTTTGACAACAACCCATATGTCACAGCTCTTTTTATTGATGTTTTCTACAGATCAAAAGGAAACAAAGACAAACTATAAGTTCAAAGTAAAAATAATATAGCCATATATACGTTAAGTGTTTGTAGCGTATTTTACTAACCTCTTCATTATCGTGGCACTCGGCAGCGGTTCTGAAATTTTGTGAGTCGCGCAGGTCCATCGGTGCATAACAGGCATCAGTGTTTACACACAGTTGCTGCACGACAATAGCCTCTGGTGCAGTTTCCTCCAGAAACCCCGTATCTTCATAGACAGGTGAGTTAGGAGGTGCTATAGATTCTTCAACATCTCCCATGTCGGTGAAAATGTTTCCAGCATTTAATTTGACGCACAATGGGTCATCGCCACTGCTATCACACTTAATAGGGGATATTAGCTGAGGTAAATCCTAGAGGCTGGGCTTTTCAAGCTGATGGCAGAGGACCTCTTAAAAGCCCTTGTTCAATCCACCCTCTGAGGCAGCCTTTTTGATGAGGGGGTTGTATCTCTTCAGAATGACAGAGTAATCTCTTTCAGGTGGGTGATCCGGGTTTGGCGTAGGTCGCTTAGGAGGTTCCTTAAATGCATTCTATTGGTCAAAAAGGGCGTACTCTACAGCATATCACAGACACATGACCTCCAGAGGGGCTCTGATTCATTTAGGGTTGACGCATAACCCTGACCACGTGTTAAGTCCTTGGCACTTGACTAAAACATGTTCAGTTGATGTCACAACCCATCTGACCCCTCTTACACCTATGTCAGTTCCAGGGTGGGCAGGCAACGTTGGGGGAGTGTGGGTGGGAGCTTTGTATTTCCACTTCTCCTCCCTCTGAGGAGGCACACTACAGCCACTGGGTCGTGACAGCCTGAATATGCCCAGACTTGTCCTCTTAGGCTAAGAAACATGGCGCATACCTGTAAGGCTACCATTTTACACAGCCCATGGACCTAGACACTATGGCAAGAACCCTAGCATGTGACTGACGGGTGATCCTGTGATGTCACAACCCACATGACTTACCTATACCTACATTAGTTCCGGGGCGGGCTCTCAGGGGCACCAGAAGTCCTAGTAACTGAAGTATTGTCACTTTCGATGAGGCAGAACTGTCACTATTGAGTTTGATGAGGAAAGTTATCCCCATATCCTACTCACATTATTAACAATGTGCCGAACAAGGATTTACTTTTGAAAGTATATGGTCATACTGACATGATGCTATCACATTGGAAACACATTTTCTATGAGATATACAGGTGAGTTTTCCTAGCTCTTGGTAAATAGTCCTCATTTTAGGCCTAGACACTATCTTGTTAAAAACTGATGTACTCTCCTGCACGTACACTTCATTATGTCTGCAGCACACAGTCAACCACAGTTGTGTTTGCCTATTTCCATTGATGTTCTTGCTGTACTCAATTAACACTTTCCATCAAGGTCACAATAATGTTCCTTTTCCCAATGACCTCCCTCGAGCTCACTGTACCCCATTCATCCATAATAGTTCACTGTTTTTCATTTAACTAGTTTGTCCTGCCATTTCTGGATATCATTAGCATATTATAGTGGTGCTGCGTTGGAGCTCAGCAGCAAATTTAGTACCAGTGCAGGGAAAAACACAGGGGTGCGCTGTATTGTTGTTAATACAGCACATCCCTGCATTTTAAAAATCACTGAGTGCAGTGCTGACATATTTGGCGCAGCGTCACCCTCTGCCATTTTTTGTAAACCTGGGCCTTAGTCTTTTCAGCCACACCTTTGACCCTGCCCCTATTCTCACTTGCCTAGCTCCCTTTGTGAACAGCATCACGGTTCCCATACTTTTATTAATGAACTTCGACCTCTGGTTTAAGCCCTTACTTGTAGAAGCTCAATGTACTGTTTTTGGGGTCCCTAGTGGCACCCAGGCGAGCTGCCTAAAACCTTTTCCTTATATTAAGTCCAGTCCCCAGCCTGGTGTGTTTATACATTTTTAAAATAATTGTAATGTTTTTGAACATGCAAACATGACAATCAATCTTCTCTGGCGATCTCTTCACAAACATTGCAGTACTTAAATTAAAGTAAAAGGCTTTGCTAACATTGATGCATCTGTTGTTAGAGTTCAGTGCATCTACTTTGCTTTAATGTCACAATAGCTTTTGCAAGATGGATGATTAATGCTGCCCACAGAGGACAACCCCATCCTCCACTTCTTTGTTTTCCCTACTGGTCTTTTTCTGTTAGATGAGCTGTCTAGAGGCAAAGCACAAAGTTCTCCTCCACTACAGGTCCTTAGAGGGTTCACCAGAATCACTGTTCGTAGGCTGTGGCCGTTTAGTTAGATTCTAGGGAGACGGCCTTACCAGACTCCTTTCTGAGGACGGAAAAAAGAGCGAACCCTGAGAGGCTGGAGATTTCAGATGACGAAATGTACTGGAAATGGCAGTGTGAGCTTCTGCCCAATATTATGGCTTTGGAAATATAAGATCGATCTGCCTCATAGCCCATAGATAAACTTTTGGACTTGGACTAATGTGAACCATTGTTCCTGGGTAGCATTTTTTGTGTGTAGAAGGCATGTTGCTCATTTATCCCTAGTTACAGCTCAACTTGAAGTCTATGTTGAAGAACTGCTGATCTGCCATACTGCTACTGCTGAACTTGACGAAATAGAAAGCCCTCAGCCGGCCAGCAGTTGGGCTATCTGAATTCTTCCCAGATAGGGAGAAAAAGGGTGATCTCAAGAGCCACACCTCAATAAACTCCTGGACTTTGAGAAGACTTTAGAAGGACTACCTTATGTTCCAGAGGGCTGCCCTGCTGCTTGAGGCATGCCTTGCTGCTTGAAGGAGAAAAGACCATCCCCCTGAAATTAGGACTACCACAGTGACTTGAAGGGTTAGTTGTCTGGCCTCCTGTGTGAGCTACAGAAACACAACAATTCCAGAGAACTTGAACACTGCATCTATCCTCTGCTGAATGGAGTGCTAACTCCCCCTCAAGCAGTGCCCCCAGGTCCTGGACCACTGGAGGTGGTGTTGGAGGTGTTGCTCCTGCCTAACCCTAAAAGTTGAGACTTAAACATTTTTTTGCCAAAAGCTGCCACAAAAACTGACAGATGACGGGGACCTACTAACCAGTTTATCTGCCCAAGGTTCATCACCAGTCAGCCAGACTTCAATGTAACTCCCGCTATGTTCTTCTCTGCAGCAGCAAATCCTGTTCAGCATGACCTCTGAGTGATGGTATCTGGCCTCCTGGAGCCGTCTTCGGCTACAGCTTACAGCTTGTGGTTAGCAGCGTCTTCCTGCTGGTGGTTTTTGACTTTCAAAATGTTTTCTAAGTCTAAAAGTAAAAATATTCACTTTTCTAGACAGTGACAGACTTCCCAAAGAGCTGGGAATCCAGCTTCTTCCACTCAGAACTTTTCCTGCCATTGTCAATGACTTCACCAAGACCTCGTCTAGCGCTTCCTGGTGAAGATGATGACTCCTTGGACACAGCCTGCTGGCTTGCCCTGCTGAACTCTACCTTCTCCTTGACTTTTCTTCAAAAGATCTTCTAAGTCCAAAGGTAAGCCGAAACAGGGCCCAATTCACCTTATGTATCTGAACCGTACTCAATCTTGTCTGCCTTTACTTTAAATTGTGTCTCAGTCTCTCATGACCAAATACTCACAGCTGGGTCTTTCATCTTTTAGGCACTGTTTTTCCATACAAACTTTAAAAATGCATAGCTATGGTTCTACTGATTGGTGTTTAATTTGTTTTTTGTGTCATTGTATTTATTATTTTTTCTATTTTTTTAAAAACTGGTTAAATTGGTGTGGTATTTTCTTTGTGGTGTTTTCTCACTTTATTACTGTTTGTGAGCTGCATAAATACTGAACACAGTGCTTCTATGCTTCTAAGGTAAGCCTGACTGCTTTTTTTCCAAAGTATCAGAGGATTAAGCACAAGTTAAATTAGTGACTTTTTGTTGTTCCCCCGACAAGGATTGTGGTTGTTGTTTAAATAGGGTTTTTATCCCCCTCTATCAAAAACCCAATTTCTTACTGTACTTACCCACAAACAAGATGAATCCATTAAAGATTCTTTAATATTGTGTGGCAAGAAATGGTGAGGGCATCCACCTTCAGTTTATTTTCCTTCCATAAACTACATTCCAAATCTAAAGAAGGCTGTTAAGTGACGGACAACCTAAGACAACACATATGTTACACCTACTATGGCAACTGAACAATCTGTTCCTGGCAATCTGTACACCACTCAGCAAATTTCCAAGTGGCCAACAATGCTGTCTATGCACCTCGTGGTCCCCATCCATGCCTAATATATGTACCATGCCTCATTAAAGAATTTCATACTTTGAATGCTGGTATACCTTTCATATGTAAATTGTATATATGGTAATTTTAGTTATTGCACTTTATTCTCCTAATTATTGGGCAAACAATTATTTCCAGAATGCTACTCCTTGTGGTTGCCTGTGGTTAGTGTTATTGTAAGCATTCCTCCCATGGCATTTTGTTTGTTTTTATGGACCGCCCCAAGTGGCAAGGGTATGCACACACAGGTCTCCGTGCTCACTATGCCACATGAACCAAGCTTCACATGACTGATGAGCTCCAATAAGGGCCAAACTGTTCTTAGCCAAACTTTGTAAAATGTTTGCACAGATCTTAATATCCCACTAATAATATCTGAGAGGTGACCTACTGTTGAGGATCACAGCGTGATATATCATTCCATAATATTTAGCGCTGGTATACGTCTTAAGAAGTGGATGTTCACTCTTTATAAATGGTAAAATCAAATCAAATCATAAAATTTAAGCCTTGGATTATATGGTATAGCAGGTTTCATTATTTTATCGCTCCTTACGCAAATAGCTAAAGGTTCTATAAACGTTCTGAATAGACACGGTGACAAGGAACAACCCTGTCTCATATCCCTTGTTATATAAAACATTTTATTGAGCTTACAATTTAACACCAGTCAGGCATTTTCCCCTTAATATACACCAGCAAGTAACCTGATGAGTCAACTAGGAAAACTAATTATTTGAAGGGCTCGGAATAAAAAGTTCCAGCTTACCAGGTCAATTGCTAGTTCAGCATCTAAGGCTTTCTGCTTATTGAAAAATAATCAATGGCTTCCGTAAGAAAATGTGTGGTTTCATATATATTAGTGTGCTGGGATGAATCCATTCTGATCTGATTTAAATGCTTTGGTGTTACAGTCACTACCCTTAATGTGTTGTCATAAAAAAGTATGATCCACATTTAGTAATGTTATTGGACAATATGAATTTACTTTCATAGGGTCCTTGTCTATTTTATGGAAACACATTAGAATGCCCTTTCTTAAAAGATGATGGGACTGAGCTCCCTCTCAATATTTTATTAAATAGTTGTGTTAGGGGATCTTGTAGCTGGTCAATAAAGACCAAATACAATACAGATGAGTATCAATCTACCCCTCCCGCTCTACCCATTGCTACATTTTTCACAGTATTTTCCATCTCATTATGTTCTATCGGTCTTATAAGGTCTGAAGCCTTCATCCACAAGAACAAGGCGATTTGCATTTGAACAAAGAATTCTAGTATCTCCCTGCCCACAGGCTTGTGCTCTACTGTATAAACTTTTTTCAAACTATCAACTTATTCCCCAACAGAATCATTATACAATATATATTGTTGTATTCATAGTTGTCGGATAGTCTTGATGGCTGCCTATCAACAAGGAATGGAATTAGAATGCAGCGGGATAGATTGTAAGGTGGACGCAGTCGCTCCTGAGATCTGCCAGGGTTGGATGTATTCATCTTGGTTTGAGAATAAAGGAAGAAGAAACGCTTGATAAGTACCACATTTCTTTAGTGGCAACGAGGATGGGATGGCGAAGATGTAGACCAACCCTGGCAGTGTGATATAAGTAAGGAGATTGTTTCCACCGCAGTGGAAGTGCAAATGTGAAAGGATTTTGAAATGATGAGGAGTGACACCATTTATGATGTAATCCGTTGTGATTTATTCAAGTTAAGAGTCTAATAAAACACCCCAGCCAACCCAAGCCTTCTCTCTCTGCTCCTCTCCTCCAACTGTCAGATTGCCGGTCACTGTCACCAGGTTCTCATAGTAACAGGGTCACTGTCACCAGGTTCTCATAGTAACAGTAACCAGGTTCGGTAACCAGGTTCCTACTTACAAGTTCTACATACAGAATGCCACACATCTCCCTCCCTTCATCAAAATGAAATTATAACAACAATGAAGAGAATATAAGTAAAATGACAATTTTTAGCAAGAAAACACATACAATAAAGAAACATATGTTCTAAACAAAGTCATCTAAGATTTTAGGACGTTTGATAATTCTTGAAGACTTCCTTGGTGAAAAATGGTCGCCAACATTACCATGTTTTCCCTCTACATCAGCTCTCACAGATCTATCATCCTCAAAAGCAGATTTTACCCTGACTACCCTTCCAATGTTCCACACTTTGTGATCTTCAGTTCTTACAGCATTTCCCAGAACTTTCTTAACTTCAAGAGGTCTTGAGAATTTTGAATGTTCTTTAGAAAGACCAAAACGAGGATTCTTTACCCTGACAAAATCACCTACTTGAATTACTACTTTCTTTACTGCTCTGCGCTGATCAAATCTGGTCTTCCTTTCAGAATTTATTTTTAATTCTTTTAAACATTTTAGCTTATCATTACATAAAGTTTCAGATTTCAAACTCACCTTGTCATTTACCCATGAAGGACACACCAACGTGTTTGGTTTTCTCCTTTTGAACAACTCAAAAGGTGAAAAACCCGTAACAGAATGAGGGGTCAACCGATAGATCCTGATTTTACATGACACTTCCTCTTTCCAACATTTATTATTTGCCAAAGCCATTTGAATAGTTTCTTTTAATACTCTATTTAACCTCTCCACCATTCCATTGGTTTCAGGATGGTAAAGAGAAGTCTTCTTATGTTTAATGCCTCTTTCACTCAGAAAACGTTCCATGTCTTGTGAGACCAATTGTACACCATTGTCAGTCAGAATAGAGGAAGGGAACCCTTCTCTATCGAAAATATCATTAAGAAAGCTTATTACATCGCGTGTTTCCACAGAGGTAGTGATCTTGAATTCTGGCCACCTTGAATACATATCCACTAATACAATAATGTATTTATCAGAGCCTGAATGTCTAATCAGACCCAAAATGTCCAACAAAATTTCTTGCCATGGTTCTTTCGGTAGCTCCCTCACTTTCATGGGTTGGGTTATACAAGTTAAAGTCTTGTCAGCCATGAAACATTCTGCACACTCCCTAACACATCTTTCAATTGACACATCCATACCTGGCCACCAATACATGAGTCTTAACCTTTCTTTTGTTTTGGAAATACCAGGATGGCTCTCATGAGCCATGGAGATTAATTCATCTCTCAACTTCCCTGGAGGAACAAGCCTCGTTCCTCTCAATAAGAAATCACCATGAGTTGATAATTCATCTCTGACTCTCCAGAACCCACATAATTGTTGATCATTCTTCTCAGTACCATCCCAACCACCTCTGATTTTTTTTATAACTTTCTGTAAAACTTCATCACCGAATAACTCCAATGTCCAGTCACTTTCCTTAATTATACCGTCCTTGATCATGCACACATCAAAGTCGTCTTCATAATACATGGAAGCATCCTCAGACTCCATATTGTCGTTTACTAACCTCGAACAACAGTCTGCAAGGTTGTTTTCAATCCCGGGTATGTACTGAACACTAAACGTAAATTCCTGCAAGGCTACTACCCATTTTCTGATTCTACCAGATACAGCATCCAACCCTTTCTTTTCAAAGATTTATTTCAATTGCTTATGGTCTGTTCTTACCAAGAATTTGCTACCCCATACAAATTTCCTTAGCTTATTCACCGCCCAAAACACAGCCAACGCCTCCTTTTCAATAACAGAATAGTTTAACTCTGCTCCCTTCAAGGACCTTCATAAAAAAAGTATTGTTCTTTCAACACCACCACGTGTTTGTATTAAGACAGCCGCAAGTCCTTTGACGCTGGCGTCAGACATTATTATTGTATGTTGTCCGGGTTCAAAACTATTCAAACTAGCAGCAAATTTCAAACTTTGCTTCATTGAAACAAACTCCTTTTCACACTCATCACTCCAGTCAAAGGTGACACCTTTCCTTACTAATTCTCTCATACATGTAGTTTTGTCAGCAAAATGATACACACATTTACTGTAAAACTCTGCCATACCCAAAAATCTCACTACCTCATCTTTTGAGGCAGGACTGGAAAAGTTAACAATAGTATCAACCAATTCTTTCTTGGGTTCAATACCTTTGGAAGAAATTTTGTGAACCAGATAATCAATTTCATGAAGATTAAATTTGCATTTTCCTGCTTTCAAGGTCAAACCACTCTCTTCAAGTCTCTGAAGAACTCGGCGTACCCTTTCGTTGTGTTCTTTCTCATCTCTACCATAAACAAGAATGTCATCTTGATATACCTTGATACCTTGCAGTCCTCCCAGCAGTGCACGTGGAAAAACAGCTGCAGCTGAAGCCAGACCAAAGGGCACACGAATAAATTTATAACAGCCAAAAGGAGTGATGAACGCTGTTAAATCTTGAGAGTTCTCATGTAAAGTAATCTGGTGGTAGGCAGATGTTAAATCTATAGAAGAAAAACAATTCGCATTTCCTAATAAAGTTAACATTTCATTAATGTTGGGCAAAGGATAATGATCCACCACTATACACTTATTCAGTTCTCTCAAATCAATGCAAAGCCTTGGTTCACCATAGGCCTTTACAGCCATGACTACTGGAGCCAACCATTCAGTGGCCTCCACTTCTTTGATAATGCCATTCAGCCTAAGCTTATCTAATTCCGTTTTCATTTTCTCTTTGACCATTAAAGGTACACTTCTTACTTTGCTGACCACAGGTATGACATCTTTCTTCATCTTAATTTTATGTACATAACCTTTCATACATTCAAGTTTATTTTGAAAAAGGCTAGGAAATTCTTGTTCATATGATGGTCTCGTACTGTTAACATTGACATCCCCATCATGTTTCACAGTATCAATACACACATCATTCTTCAATCTTACAGGTGGACATTCATTAGGGTCAAGATACACCTTTAAATCTCTCTGGTGAAACCAGCTAATAAGCGAATCACCTCTCATGGAAACATAGACCTTACCAACTGTAGACCTATCTTTGAATTGAATTGAGCCAATAAAGTAACCTAATAACTTAATTGGTTTTCCACCATACACTTTAGGTGAAATATCAGGTTTGAAAAGTCTTACAGACGTTCTGAGATGTTTTTCAAAAAGAGTTCTCGGAATAAGTGTAATTTTTGCTCCCGAGTCAAACATCATGGGAATATTTACTCCCTCAATTTGTACAGACTCTATTGGACCACCATTACCCTTTTTGACTTGTAGGACAAATTCTTCAAGAACATCATCATCTTCCAAACTTATTTCCTGGACCCTTTTTTGCTTTATGTCTGCACTCCTACAACATGAAGTAACATGTCTTTTCTTACCACACTTTTTGCAAGAAGCTTTCCACCCAACACAGCCTTTAAAGTTAGCATAATGACCAAGCTCTCCACACCTATAACACCTTCCCTGGAAATTTTCTCTCTCCTTATTGACTTTTGTATTTTCCTTGTCTATTCTCTGAGATTTCACCCTCTCTTGTGGGTTCTTCTTATGACCAACAAGATGTACCTCACATTCTCTTTCAGTAAAATTTGTCTTCCTAATTTCTTCAACACAAGGTGAACTATGTTCATGCATTTTATCAATAACAATCACTTCGCTAAGGGAAGGATTATCTTTGTTCCAAAAGGATTCTCTTGCTTTCTCAATACTACAGCCCAACATGAATTGGTCCCTTAACCATTCTTCTTTATTACTCCCAAAACTACATGATGAAGCTAATTTCCTGAGAACTGTGATGTATTCCTCTACAGATTCACCTGAGTGCTGAACTCTTATCCCGAAGTGATACCTTTCTAAAACTGTGGAAACTTTAGGTAAATAATGTAAATCTAGTTTTATGATACAAATCTCAAAATCATTGAGCTCACTCGCATCATCAACAGAAAGTTCAGGAAGATTTTCAAAAACTTCCTGGCCTTCCTCCCCTAGACAGTGTAATAAAAGCGACATCTTGCACTCTGCACTCAATGAAGTGCCACAAACTCTTGCATAATGCGCAAATACACTTTTCCATTTCTTCCGTGGAATCTGTGGTTCACCAGGAGAAGGTAAGAAAAATGGTGGACAAGTTACATTCTGCATGGTGAATAATACTACTAAATAATGTATCAATATTTCTTTTAAAATTTTGTGCAACTGTATGACATGCAAAATAGTGTTAAGTCTTGAATCTGAATTAAAACTAAAGATTTTTGAGAATATATAAATCCCAAACTACAATTAAATTCATGAAAGTACACAATCACTAGTATAGAACAGTTTACAAAATTACAGTCCCAGCTCTAGAAGGTATTATCCTGCAACTCTATCTGTTCTTTAGAGTAGTAGTGCCACCTTCTGGCACCCGGGACAACTTCCTGGGGAGTCGAAGGAAGAAACATTGTTCAACACTCTGAAGAAGCGAATCAGCCGATAAACTAATTTGCCACTTCCCCTATTGGTTAAATCGGCTCTCCGTAGCTTCGCTGCCCTGTAGAGAAGCGCAGCGCCCCACAGTCAGCGCAGTGCCTCCCACACATCCGAAGCGAAAAACAGCTGACTCTCCGCACTGCGAAGGAACGGTTAAATCGGCCAAGACGGCGGGCGTATCTTACAGCGCCTCCGTAGTAGAATTGGCAAGTCAAACAAGTTGTGTGTGCCACGTTGATTCAAATGGTGCCGGACTGGCCCCAAAATGAAGTTTAAGTCTCTGCCACACTTTAGCCAATCCAGTAGTGTTGAGGTGTTGATATAAATTTCAATAGGTTCTTCTTCCTCGTCGCCAATGAAATGATGAGGAGTGACACCATTTAGGATGTACTCCGTTGTGATTTATTCAAGTTAAGAGTCTAATAAAACACCCCAGCCAACACAAGCCTTCTCTCTCTGCTCCTCTCCTCCAACTGTCAGATTGCCTGGTCACTGTCACCAGGTTCTCATAGTAACAGGGTCACTGTCACCAGGTTCTCATAGTAACAGTAACCAGGTTCCGTAACCAGGTTCCTACTTACAAGTTCTACATACAGAATGCCACAGATTTTTGCTCTGTAAAATCCATCCCGCACTTAGTCAAGGAACTGCAGTGGTAGTGCGGACGTGAAAGGATTTTGCCCCACATTTAGTCAAGATGTTGGTTTATGCTGGACATTTTTGGATTGAGATTGTCGTGTCCGGGTGAGTTTTAAGGAGTTGCACTTTATAGACTGTGTGAATTTTTGGTGTTGGAGCGACGGGAGCTGGAAGTATCGTGATATTTTGCCTATTAAATGCATGCAACTTACAAACTTTTATTTAATTTACACGTTTTGTCGAGTATAACGGTTGCCCTTGCGCGCTTACCTCGCGCTATCTTGGTCATTACCGTTACCGACTTGGTGACTTACCTCGCGCAGTGTGGAATCCTGCCAACGCCTGCAGAATGTTTAATGGTGTTGCGGGTACTGCGGGATAGAAGTGCTGATGTATGGATCACCGGAAGGGACGGAAGAAGCGTTGTCAACTGTGTTCCAGAGTGCGGCAAAACAAGGGAGATTGCCTGCAGAAATGAAACGGAGCATGTTGCTGCATACACAACGATGTGGATGGGTGTGGTGTTGATGCACCGATAGTGTACCCAGAAAGAAAAAAACAACAAACAGTGAACTGTTTCTGCTGACGGTTTTGTCGGTTTTGCAGGAGTCAATTTCAGCCTAAGCAGGAGGGACTGCAGTGACTATTTATTTTTTAGGTTAAACTTTTTTGTTTTCACACACAGAATAGAAGGAGTTTCAACTGCCAACAGAGGCTATCAATGACTGCGGTGTCTACAGTGACTACTTTCTTTGTTTTAATTTGTTGATTTGAAGAATGTTTTTGTGTTTGAAAAGGAAAGAAAGAAGGGAAAGGGGGGAATGCAATTAATAGCACCCCCATCCACGTTTTTAAGTGTGCCTGGTGAACCAAGTATGTCGTGGGAGGATTGGAGGGAAACATTTAAGACATATTTGGAAGCTTTGGGGGAGCCATTTTCACAGCTAAGAGAAAATTAGCTCTATTAAAACAAAATTTGGGTGTGAAGGGCTCCAATGGGAGCATTGGAGGAGCATTTTAGCCAGAAATTGAGCATTGTGGTGGAACGTCATAAGTTTTTTTCTAGAGCACAGGCAGCTCATGAATCTATTGATCAATTTGTGAGTGCATTACGTACGTTCGCAACCAAGTGTACGTTTAGAGACTTACACGAGGAGATAATTAGAGATCAGTTAATAAATCGAACAAAGAGTGAGAGGGTCCAAAAAAGTTGTTGAGCCTAAAAGATCCGTCTTTGGAGGAAGCTAAAGCGGTTGCGAAACGTATAGAGAATAGCTCAAGATATGTTAAAGAATTAAGTAGGAGTGATGCTGAAGATGCGTTGGTGCAAGCTGTTAAAATTATTAAGAATGGTGGCAGGGTTGATGAAAAGAAAAGGTGCTATAAATGTGGAATTATAAGACATTTGGCATCTTCTACAAATTGTCCTGCCATAGATGCCAAGTGTTTTAAATGTGACAAGAAGGGACATTTTCGAAGGTGTGTAACCAAAGCAAAAGGGTGTATGAAAGGGGAAGCATGAATTACTTGCGTAATGGTGCCCAGGAGGATGTGAAACATTTTGATTCCAGTGAGGAGGGGGAGGATGATGGCCATATTGAGATATTAATGCTTAACGATATCTCCATGGATGAGCGAATGTGTGTTTCCGTGTTGGAACAAAATAAGTACAAACAAAATTCCAGTTGTGGGTTGTTTCCAGGGGAAGGTGGTGTTCAAACAAAGGGAAACATATTGTAGGGTATATGTGGTGGAAAATGGTTGGTGCCTATTGGGTAGGAATGAGCAAAATGCGTTAAATGTAGTGTTGGATCCCAATAGTGAAGAACAGGTCTTAACTGTTGTACAAGAAGGTGCGGAGAAGTGGAAGAAGAAGTTTCCAAATCTTTTTAGTAATAAGTTAAGTTGCTTAAAAAAATTCCAACATAAAAATGTGGTCAAAGGATGGGGCAATACCCAGTGTACATAAGGTGAGGAATGTGCCTGTGGTATTGAGAGATGGGCTGAGAAAGGAGTTGTCGAGATTATTGGAATTGGGTGTGATTGAAAAGATTGAAGCGTCGGAATGGTTGAGCCCAGTAGTTTTGGCACGTAAATCTAATGGCAAGATTAGGATGTGTGAAGACTTGAGGAACCTAAATGATAATATATGGGTCGACAGACATCCGATTCCAAATATAAATGAGTTATTGAGTGCAATTCAAGGGGGAGAGGTGTATTGACCTTGGATTTATTTAATGCGTACCATCAAATAATGTTGCATCCTGAGTCCAGGCATCTTACATCGTTCATTACGCCTGAGGGAGCTTTTAGATTTGTACGCATGCCTTTCAGTCTTGTGTCTGCCTCCGCAGTTTTTCAAAGAATTATGCAGAATTTGCTAGGTGATGTTGGATGTGTAAGATTTTTTCAAGACGACGTGTTGATCTGGGCAGAGAATATGCATGAGCATGACCGTGTTCTGGAGGTGTGTCGAATCCTGGAAAAAGCGGGATTGACGGTTGAGGCAGGCAAATGCAAATTTGCATGTCAGGGTGTGGAGTACCTAGGTCACACTATATCAGGAAAGGGTATAAGACCTAAGGTTAATTTGATGGAAGCAATTAAAAAGGCACCTAATCCGGTGAATAAAGCTCAATTGAGGTAATTTCTCGGTTTGGCAGGGTATTATGCTAAATGCGTGAGAAATTTTGCTGATGTAGCACAACCAATCCATATGCTGATGAAAAAGAATCAGAAGTATGTTTGGTCAGATGAATACCAACAAGCGTTTGACAAAATGAAAAAGAACATTATTGGTGCAGTTGAGCTAACCCCTTTTGTGGCACAACACCACATGATAGTATCAACAGATGCGAGTATGTATGTGTTAGGAGCAGTGTTAATGCAGGTGCACAATGGCAAGCAACGTGTGGTAGCTTTTGCTTCACGGACGTTGAAGGGAGCTGAAACAACTTACTCTGCCATAGAAAAAGAAGCTCTTGCCTGTTGGTGGGGTATTCAGTATTTTAAAAATTATGTTTGGGGAAGTAAGTTTGAGCTGCGCACAGATCACAAACCGTTAGTAGACATTTTTACTACCTCGGGTGCGAGTTGTGCATCTTTAATGATCGCAAGGTGGTTGTATAGGTTACAGGAGTACACTTTTACAGTGAAATATGTGCCTGGTCTGGCGAATGTGAATGCTGATCGTCTGTCTAGATTGCCACTTGAGGGCATGTGTGTGGAAGAAGAGGAAGACTGGGTGGTGGCAGACTTACAAGACATGAAGACAAAAGCGATTAGTTAAGAAGTTTGGAAAAGAGCTGTGTAGAAGGATGCAGAAATGCAGGTATTAAAAAGAAATTTACATTGGTCAGATTTGAGAGATGAAGCCAGTTTGGTGGTGAATTTAAAAAATGTGTGGTTGGAGTTGTCTGTGCAAAACAGTTTGATCAGGAGAGGTGACAAACTGAAAGTACCGCACAAGTTGAGGCAGGATGTGTTAGAAATTTTACATGATGGACATGGGGCTATGTAGTGCATGAAAAGGAAAGCCAGGGAGGATTTTTGGTGGCCAGGCATGGACAAGGATGTGGAGAGGTTTGCCAGAAATTGTGTGAGTTGTGCTGAGAAACGTGTGTGAGAAAATGCCTGTTGTTCCTGTGCTGTTTCCAGTCAAACCGTGGCAAAAAGTGGGAATGGATGTGCGTGATCCATTTGAGTTGGGGATGGTGGCAAGAATTATGCGATGGTTATGATGGATTACCATTCTAAATGGCCTGAGGTTAGCATTGTGAAGGACACCAGAACTGGTTTAGTCATTGGGTTTTGTGAGGAAGTATGGAAAAGCGAGGTTTATCCTGAGGAAGTGGTGACTGACAATGGTCCGCAATTTACATTGTGTGATTTCGAGGACTATTAAATACAGTGTAGTGTTAAAAATGTGAGGACAGCTGTGGCACATCCAAGGGAGAATGGTTTGGTAGAAAGGTTCAACAGGGTTTGCTGTGACAATATACAGTTGTCACTCCAGAATGGCTCAAACTGGAAGACTGAAGTAAAGAATTTGTTATGGAATTATCGTACTACCCCAAATTCTGTGACATTGGATACGTTGTTTATGTTGTTGAAAGGCAGAAAGAAATGTACTAAAGCTGTTCCAGGTTGGATGGGTAGAGAAGGTAAAAAAGAGCCTTGGCGAAGCTGAAGGAGTGTAATGTGGCAGTTGGGGACTGAGTGCGAACCAGATTGTGGCAAGGCACGAAGAAGGGTTTGTTGAAATGGTCAGAACCAAAACAGATAGTCAAGGTGAGAAATACAGTGTGGTGTTGGAAGATGGTAAAAGATGGAACATGGCAAATGTGGTTAAATGCTGTGATAAGGAAGTGATGGAATGGAGGAAGAATGTGCATGGGGGGTTGGGAAGTTGTGTTGAGGAGGAGTCAAGGCAACCGAGAAGGACACAAAGGGAAGTCAGGAAACCAGGCTACTTGAGGAATTACAATACAGAGCAGTATTGAGTGGGAAATGATGTGATGGGAGGTGGTAATGATACAAATAAATTACAATTTAAGTAATTTGGCCTTGTGAGAAATGTTGTTTTTGTCTAAGTTGTTATTGTCGTATTATATCCAAATTGTACATAGTTTGGTTATTGTATGAAGGGAGATATGTTGTGTTTATAGTTGTAGGATAGTCTTGATGGCTGCCTAGCAACAAGGAATTGAATTAGAATGCAGCAGGATAGATTGTAAGGTGGACGCAGTCGCTCCTGAGATCTGCCAGGGATGGATGTATTCATCTTGGTTTGAGAATAAAGGAAGAAGAAACGCTTGATAACTACCACGTTTCTTTATATATAACTTAAGCCCAAATTCTGAGGGTTACCGGGTTTAACCCAAGTGTGTATAACTCCTGTACCGGAGGTGCAAATCTCTATTATTAGATTTGAAGTTTACGTACTCCAGCTTGTCATGCTAGTAATATTCCTATTCATTCACCATCCTCGTCAATCTGTTGTACAAATACACGTGAATTCATAAACTCCTTCTCCAGCCAATGGTTTTGCATTTTTCCTTAGCCTTTTCCCCTTTCATTAAAACGATGGCTTTCATTGTATGTATTCAGTCTCATTTTTGTTGATTGGATTTTTTTCTGAAGTGAAGCAGCCAATGTTGTTTTTTCTTTTTTAAGATATATTGGGAACATGATAAACTCCCCCCCACCCGAAGATGTCTTATAGGCTTACCAAAGTGTAACCAGAGAGGCCAGACTCAGACTTTCTGTAAAAAAAAAACAGGGTTGCACATCTCTTATTTTTTCCAAGAAATGTTCATTCACCAGTAGAATTTTATCTAATTTCCATCTCAACATGAAGTGGTGACTGGGGAATAATTCAGGCCCTCATTAAGACCGCTGCGGCAACGGCCGCCAAAAGACTGTCGCCGCAGCTTACATCCGTCTGCCAAATTATGACCACAGCTGCATTTCCGCCACAAGAAGGGTGGAAACCCATCTGTGGCTATACTGGCGGATTGTGTTAAGGTGGCGCTGCTATCACCAGCAGCGTGATGTCAGTAGACCACCGCCAGCTGTATAATGAGAAATAATACAGCCTGGCGGTGTTCTGCTGGCAGGCTCTGCTGGTGGTAGCAGCGCCACGTCCCGTTCCCTGCCGGAAGACCCCCTGGAAGCAGGTAAGTTGTGTTTCTGGCAGGGGAGGGAGGTGGGGGATGTTGTGTGTGTGGGGGTTGTGTGCATGGGCCTGTGAGTGTGTGCGTGAATGCAAATGTGTGTGTAGAGTTGTTTGCGTGGGTGTATGCATGTGTGAGAATGCATGTATGAATGGAAATGTTAATGCTAGTCTCCAATTGTGGCATCATATGATTCAATAAACAATTGGGGATGTATGAAACCAACACATTTTGATATCCCTTGTTACCAGAAAGTAATCAATGTGGGAAGCAGATTGAAATTACTTTGAAAAAAGTGTACTACATATTGTCTTTCCTGACTGCCTTTTATCTTCCAATGGTCTTTATTTAGTGCTTGTACTGCTATGGCAACTTTGGGTTTCCTTTGACCTTAAAGAGCATTAATGGAGCCTAGTTGAGTTGACTGTAAGAAGTCGAAATCAACCTCCTCTCTAATTGTTGTGGAAAACCTCTCACATTATCTATTAGTCCATAAACTGAGACAATAGTGAATACTGAAAGGTTTAGAGCCTACAAAATTATAACCCGTTTTCCAGCAACAACTTGCTTAATTTCTCAGTCACTGACGACATCAGAACCCTGATGGACAACGGTGAAACAGTCGCCCTCATTCTGCTCGACCTCTCGGCTGCCTTTGACACCGTCTGTCACCGCACCCTAATCACCCGCCTCCGCTCCACCGGGATCCAAGGCCAGGCCCTGGACTGGATCGCCTCCTTCCTCTCAAACCGTTCCCAAAGAGTTTACCTCCCTCCGTTTCGCTCAGAACCCACCGAGATCATCTGCGGCGTACCCCAAGGCTCATCACTCAGCCCGACATTCTTCAATGTCTACATGAGCCCCCTCGCCAACATCGTACGCAAGCACGACATCCTCATCACCTCCTACGCCGACGACACCCAACTTATACTCTCCCTCACCAAGGACCCCGCCAGCACCAAGACCAACCTACAAGAGGGTATGAAGGACGTCGCAGATTGGATGAGGCTCAGCCGCCTAAAGCTGAACTCTGAAAAAACGGAAGTCCTCATCCTCGGCAACACCCCGTCCGCCTGGGACGACTCCTGGTGGCCCACGGCCCTCGGCACCGCACCGACCCCCACAGACCACGCCCGCAACCTCGGCTTCATCTTGGACCCTCTTCTCACCATGACCAAGCAAGTCAACGCCGTGTCCTCCGCCTGCTTCCTCACCCTCCGCATGCTCCGCAAGATCTTCCGCTGGATCCCCGCCGACACCAGAAAAACCGTGACCCACGCCCTCGTCACGAGCCGTCTGGACTACGGCAACACCCTCTACGCCGGGACCACAGCCAAACTCCAAAATCGCCTGCAACGCATTCAAAACGCCTCGGCCCGCCTCATCCTCGACATACCCCGCAGCAGCCACATCTCCGCACACCTGAGACACCTGCATTGGCTCCCTGTCAGCAAAAGGATCACCTTCCGACTTCTCACCCACGCACACAAAGCCCTCTACGACAAGGGACCGGAATACCTCAACAGACGCCTCAGCTTCTACGTCCCCACCCGCCTCCTCCGCTCCTCTGGCCTCGCACTCGCTGCTGTCCCTCGCATCCGCCGCTCCACGGCGGGTGGGAGATCTTTCTCCTTCCTGGCGGCCAAGACATGGAACTACCTCCCCACCAGCCTCAGGACCACCCAGGACCACTCCGCTTTCCGGAGACTCCTAAAGACCTGGCTGTTCGAACAGCGATAACCCCCCCACTTTTTCCCCTAGCACCTTGAGACCCGCACGGGTGAGTAGCGCGCTTTATAAATGTTAATGATTTGATTTGATTTAATTTTGAGCAACGTTCCTGGTAAAGTTTTGAAGCCTAGAACTGCTATTCCATTATGAGCCTCTGATGTTGAAGAAGATCTTAAAAAAGTTAATGTTTTTTTTTATTTTTGTTTCTTAAAACGTGTCATATAATAATATTATAATGGGTGTAAGCATCTCTAGCCACTTAAAACTTGCTTTTCTTTTCTTTTGATTTTTAATTCCATTTAAATTTAAGGAGATTATCTAAACTTCTATCAGATCAAGATGTAAATTTACTGTTGAAATAATCTAGGGATTAATAAGGTTAATCAGTAAACCACTTTTTGCTAGTGCCCCATCCTCTCCCTCTGCTAATATCCCCAGCCCTACCACCCTCTTTTTCTTCTTTCCCAGTGGAGCCCTGCTTCTTTCCATTAGTACTTCCTACTTGGGAGGCAATAGTTTGCACCCATTGGGAATTGTAGGTACAAGCCACACAACGCTATGTACCATCCTTTTACGTGCACATATAACTCTTACATTCTGTTCTTTCCTCCCAACCTCTCCTCATCTCATCCTTGTTTTCAACAACTTTCTGTACCCCTTTCATTTCTATCTTACAGCACCTTATACTTATTTTTCTGTAAATCTTTCAAACACTTCTGCAAAACTTAAATAAGCCATTAATTAATACTTTCAGTATTGCAGGCTGCATCAACATTGCCTGAGCTCCTTCAGACATGATTTCATGTTTAGGAATAATTGCTTTAATTTTGTCCACCATTTGGATGTTTCATACGTCATGTCTGAATAAACCCAAAATTGAAGTCATTCACCACCAGAATTTCCAGTTTTCTTATTGTTGTCATTAGTATCTTCTTCTTAATTGCCAAAGTTCACCAAAATTATCTTGGGAATTTTCTACTTGGGTTTTCTGTGAATGGTACTCGATGTGCTCTTATAACAGTTAGATCTTCTTTATTATCAAGCAAGATCTGACTTCATATGAGCTGTTCAATCATTTCGATAGTGGATGAGTTTTGCTCTTTTTTCTGGTATTCCCTAAAACCTTAAATTATACCTGTGCATCCTATTTTATTGATCTTCAGTCTTTGATGTTAAAAGGTTATGTTAATTTAAATGGGCTAATGTCTGAGTTTACCAGTCATTCTGTGTGTTCTTCACATTCTGTGACTCTTTGTTGAAGCTCCTCTAACTGGTTAGAAAAGCAATCTACCTTTTTCACTATTTCCTGCATATGTTTAATTAATGTGGATACAATTAACACCTGGTTAGCTTTTTTCTCTTTAATTCCCCATCATGTTTTTAATAGTTATTAAGTAGCTGGAACAATGAGCAATTTGGCAGGAGTGGTGACGCGTGTCTCCACCTGGCTTATTAATGGTCAAGATCATGTCCCCGGCAGCATAACAGATGCACTGAAAGCACGATGAGACGCAGAGTTGGAGTCTCTAACAAAGTGCAGACATCGGAGAAACTGCCCCTTGAATTATTCTTTAGATGAAGAATGTGGTGAGGCCCTGTTAACCCCTGTGGTTCAACTCTGGGAAAAGCAGTGCATCAAAGGAGCAGAGAAGCGCAACAGCACCCTTTGGAGCCTCCCTGCTGCCGAGGTACTGCCTGCAGGGACTGTTGCATTCAGCTCAGGGATCTGAGAAGCCACTTTGCGATCCCCATGGAGGAAGGGCAGCAGTGCTTAATTTGTGCTTGTTTTTCCCAGCGCTGACCACTGGCACTTATTTTTGAGGGCCGACGCTTATTCTTCTGCCCCAAGCATTTGCTGCGAGCAAAAGATACATATGGGAAAGACGGAGGAAGAGAATAACGAAAAAGTGTCACAATGGGAGAAACCAGAAAGCTGCAAGAGTGAGCTGAAGGGGCAGGGTTGGCTTTATATAGGTTGAAGAGGCCAGCGATGGCTTCAGGATTACGCTGCCTCAGTATTCTGTGTTCCCACATTTAATTGCAGCAGCCAAGTGTTTAAGAGGAGGGCTTTGAGCACCGGCACATTTTTATTTACAAATTAAGCAATGAAGGGCAGTGTTGGGCCAAAGCAGGTTCAGTGCTAAATGCTGGGATTTATAAAGGGGATAACTTGGGCAAGAAGGATTAACACAATGCTTCGAATGAGAGAGGCACTACAGGAAAACCCCACTCACTTAGATGACTGTGAAAAAGATTGCAAAATGGAAAGTAGCAAAACGGAAGTAGCAGCTCATTGTTCAGCGAGGGTGATGGAGTAAGTTACTTTGTCGTCGTGTTGAAGGGTTCGCCCGGCAGATTTATAAATGATCTCTGAACTGGAAGCCATTCATAAAACACTGGCAGGAACCACCGTCTCAAAGGTTCCTGTCAATGCATAAACCTGTTTGACACATGGCTCCCTCAGCAGGACGGAGGACTGCACCAAATTGTTTATCTTTTTATTTTAAAAAACTAAATCCCAAAACTGGATTTTCTTTTTGAAAATAAAATAGAAAATGCCATGGGAGTCCACTCCCATGGCGAAGTGAGCATATAGTAGTTTTCACTGCCCATTACCACCAGGGATTTTCTGACCTACAATTCTGCCCATCTAAATTAGGTGGATGGAATGACAAATCAGCCTCTGACGGCCATTACTCCTCAGGGATGTCGGTGGGAATTAATCATGGTAGAGACATTGTAGTCTCCACTGTGATTAATTCTAAGGTCCACCCACATATACATTTGATGGACGAATAGCATTCTTGGCAGTAAGGATACTCTGTCAATGTTGCTACAGTGCAGGACGGGCTTTAGGGTGGTGAGACCAGTGCAGCTGCATCTGGTGCTGACTTTGGTGGGGAGGGCTGTGTTTGAAAATAACATATGGGTTTTAAAATACAAGAGCTTCCTTCAGCATCCAGCAATTTTTTCAGGCAACAATAAAAATGTCAAGATAACTCTGATGATTAATGTTCCAGCTGGTGAGAGATCGGAATGTTGCCTAGTTGCAGTTTTGACTTATCCTAAGGTATCGTAAAAGGTTGATGTGCCTGCTGCAAAGAAAGTGTACTACGCAGTTCACAGAACTGAGTGTAAATGAACTATGAGTAGCGCTATAAAAAAAATGTATACCAGAGAGGGGCACTGGAGAGAGGAAGGGCACTGTTCCAGAGTGATAGTGAGGGAATTTGTGGAGAAGGAATTCATGGGATGGGGCACCAAATAATACTGTTGCACTGTGCGCCATCAGCGTTAAAGCCGGCCCTGCTACAGAGAATAAAATACGGCCCTAAATCTAATAAGCTCGGAGAATAGGGAAATTAGTTTTCCGAAATGTATAACCAGGAAAAACGGATTTGCACCAAAAAGAAACTAGCTGGTTTGAGTATTGACATGGCAGCAAGGGCAATGGCCGGTGAAGATATATTCAAGTGTCAAAACTGGCAACGCCTACTGGAGCAAAAAAGACACTGGACACCAGTGGCGGCTCACTAAGCCCAGAAGGGGCGGGCGATGTGCAGGGGTGGGTTTAAAAAAAAAATATACATATATATATTAATTTAAAAAATAAAATAAACGTACTTTTGCCGGTGCGCCGCTCCACTCCTCTGCTTTGTCGCTGGCTGCAAACAGGCACAAGCTCCCAGCCTGCTATGCGTCAATCCTGACTCTGCTCAGAGCAGCATCGGGATTGGCTGGGAGCACCCAGACAGGACGCTCCCAAGCATTCTGGGAGCCTGTGCAGCTCTGTTGCTGGGCTGGAGAGAGCCCGTGCGCATGTATGCTTGGCTGGCCCGAGACAGCTGGCCAAACATACATGCACAGACAGCACTCTCCCTCACTACTCATCACCCCCGTGGCCCAGCCCCTTTTACTGAAAAACGATAATAAACATAGTTTATCATCACTTTTCAGTAAAAGGTTTGCAGCTACCGCTGCTGGCGGGGGAGGGGCGACGCTCCTCCGCCCAAATGGAGGAGCCGCCCCTGCTGGACAAAGGAATGCAAAAACAATATTTAATATTTAATTGCAAGGATCTACTAGACAAAAAGCAGACTCTAGGTGCCCTGTACAATTTATAATGCCTTCCCAGAACGACTTACGGACCCCTATAATTGTATTTCCCGAGGTGGGCAACACGATTAGAGTCAAGGCACCTGGGGGAATAAAGGAGAATAACTTAGTGGGAGACTTAATGTGTAATGTGAATCACATGAGCAATCCACCTCCCATACTACAAAACCAGACTGATGTCCCACAAGTTCGAGACAAGTTAGTATCAGTCCTCTGTTGGAATATAGCTGGGCTTGAGCATAAACTGCGAATTCCAGATTGGGGTTATTTTATAAATGAACATAAGATTTGTCTGTTTCAAGAGACATGGGCTTTGGAGCCCAAGCACAGATGTGGCTTTAAACGTTATTGGGTCCCAGCCCGAAAGGCGAAATTTGGGAGATCTTCAGGTGGGCTGCTTATATGGGTTAGCTGCTCTCTCATGTGTCGGGTTGAAGAAATGGATATGGGCTGTGATGACTTGCAAGGCCTAATATTATCAACCCATAGGGAAAAAACCCTGTTATTAATAAATATATACAGTAGGAACGTGGGTAGTAACTGTGAGTCCGATGCTCAGATTATCCTTGACAACATTTTATCCAGTAAATCTTCTACCCACCACATCATGATTGCAGGGGATTTTAATACGAACTTTGAGCCCTTCCCAGCAGCCCAAGAGCTTTATGAAGAAGAGGACATCATTTGGGGCATCCCGCATTTAGCACTGACCAAAAACTTCAGAATGAGTAGAAAAGCCTACCAAATCGTTGACATCACACTTACACACGGGATTCGTGCCTGTAATGGCCGCTCCTGTTCTGATGGTAAACCCCGCCCCACTTTTAGGTGTGGAACCTACAGGAGTCACATTGATTACTTTCTTTTGGATATTCGCCTTTGGGGACATATGGTTGATATGGCGGTAACAGAACATGAAGAAAGTGACCATGATCCACTTATTCTGTGTGTCAGGGATTTGTTACCGACTTTGGAGGCACCTGATTCTAAGGACCAAGCACAACAGCTTGTCATAGCTAATAATAAATGTAACATTAAGTGGGATGCCGTTAATTCTTCCTTGGATTCACTCACTTCTATATACAGCTTATTAGCAGACCAAATGGAGCATATGCTCCATTTATCTGATGACACCGACAGTCTTCTGACAGCACATCTGGCATTATTTGACTCTTTAAAAAAATATTTTACTAAAGAACCAGTTGGCAAATTAAGAAATAGGCACACTGAGAGGTGGTATAATCATTCATGTAGGGAAGCCAAGTCTAAGCTATTAAGGGATCTGAGAAGGGGGATTAGAGACCCTATAAGGCTCTCAAGAGAGGGCTATAGACAGGAACTAATCAAGGCCCGCAGAAGCTGGGAAGTATCAAGGTGGGCCGCTCTCCTGGAAACTGCAAGGGCAAATGCAACCTCTGAGTTCTGGAAATTGATTTCCAATGACAATGGTGATTCCCAACCTTTGCTTGGCACTTCGATCCTCCCTGCAATATGGGTAAAACACTTCGGATCACTTTATAAAGGGGATGATGTAACACATCCTTGGGAATTGGTGGGTAATAGGATTCCTGGTGCACCGCCAATTACATTTACTCTAGCTGAAACTAGGGCAGCCATTCTTTCTCTGAAGTGGGGGAAGGCCCCTGGTCTTGACAAAATCCCCAGCGATCTTTACAAATCAAATCCAGATATGTGGGCCCCTTATTTGAATATAGTCTGCAATGCAGTTGCTGCAGGAGCATTGATACCTCGGACATGGAAGGGAGCCGAGATAGTCCCCCTTTTCAAAAAAGGCAGTCCCTGCGATCCCTCTAACTACTGTCCAATAAGTCTGCTTGATAACATCCAAAACCTTTTTGCCAGATTTTATTCCATCCAGATGAATGGATTGCAGAGAATGGGGCCATCTCTGATCTACAGGCAGGGTTTAGACCAACAGTCTGCACAATAGATCAGGTTCTGAGGTTCCTAGTAGCCAAATGGAAGACTGTGGATGTTGGAGGTGGTAACTTATATGTGGCTTTTGTCGACCTTAGAGCAGCCTTCGACTTGGTACCTAGTAACAAACTTCGGTCGTCATTAGCTAACATGGGTGTTCCCAAAGGTCTTCTAAGCCTCATTGTCCGACTCCATGAAAACACCTTTGCCCAAATCAGGAGTGGGAAGGACGGCGAATGAACTGATCCAGTAGCTATAGAAAGAGGTGTAAGGCAAGGTTGCGTTCTGGCCCCTACTCTGTTTCTTCTATATATTAACAATTGCATCGACTATTTATTCAATTGTCAGAACGATGCGCCTAAGATAACAGGTAAAAAAATACCAGGGCTGCTTTATGCAGATGACATCGTCTTATTATCTAAAACATCTATGGGACTGCAAAACTTGGTAGACCAATTTAGCCTGTTTTGCAGAGATTTTGGGTTGGATGTCAATGTCAAATAAACTAAGTTTATGATTTGTAATTCAAGGAAAACAAAAACAAAAACAAATATTCTAATGAATTCTATTCCTTTAGAAAGAGTCACTGAGTATGACTATCTGGGGGTTAGGTTAATGGATTCGGGCAGTTGGGATGCAGCTGTCAGAAGGGGTGCACATATTATATGCCAAAGAGGTGGGGCTTTAGGACGCAAAGCGAGAATTGTAACTAGCCCCCCTCTGAACCCCATCTCTGAAATATACAAAATCCAAATTCGAAGTGCTGCATTGTATGGGGCAGAACTATGGGGCTCACAAAGACATCTTGAAGTTCTTCAGACTAAAGAAAATATTTTTTTTAGATACATAACTAGGATGGGCAAGGGCACACCGATGATTCCCCTCAGACTTGACCTTGGAATGAATAGTATCATAGATGCAGCTGGTTTGAGACCACTTCTGTACTGGATCCGTTTATGAAAAACTGAAGAACTGGAACCCTTCCGAGAGCCAATTAAAGATCTTTTAAAGATCCAGGGGAGTTGGAAAAGAGTCGGTTGGTTGAGGGAGATGAAATTGGCCTAGGACAAACTGGGTCTCCCCCTCTTTTGGTAGAGACCCGAGTTGATACCAACAAATGCCACCACATTGATTAAACAGAGATACTGGGTAAAGGCTAATGAGGAGATCCTCTATAGTAATGGCGTGGGTCGATTGACATCTGAGTTTCTGCTTGTCAAGCAAGAACCAAGTCCTGAGCTATTCCTTGACCTCCCAATACCTGCACAAGCTCGCTTCCTACTACTTCAGTTTATATATGGAACTCTACCAGTTAATAGTTTTACTGCCTGATGGTCAAAGAATAGCCCTGAGGCCAATAAGTGCATATCCTGCAACTCAAGTGTGGAGTCAATTGAACATGTTTTGTTTTTCTGTCCTCTTTATAAGAGCCCTAGGGACAGATGGATTATCCCACTGTGTAAAGTCCTGTTACTACATGAACGTGCTAATGCCTACAGAATTTGTAAGTATGATTCGTCCACTTTGGTAGTAAGTGCTGTAACTAAATATTTGACAGCAGCATGGGCTATTCGTCGTAGGGCTATTTTATTGTCAGATCGTAGAGTTTGACCTGGGTATAGAACTAATACTAAGAGTGACAACTGATAAGCTGCGCAATGCTTTGTCTTTTTCGTATTTGCCAAATCCATGTAGTAACCTAAATTTGAACCTTACATTGATTTTAGTATAGGCTTTTGGCCAGATAGTGTTATCATATTGATAGCTCCCGAAATTTTTAAATGCTGAACTATGTATCTAGAATATTGGGAAACTCCAGTCGGCCATGACCTTGAATAGCTACTCCCCTTACGTTTTAGCCAAAGGTTCTAGAGATGAATTTCTTTTATTGAATTTTATAATAATATTTAGTGCTAATTTAATGGCAACAAATGTTTTTTTTTTTTTTTAATTAAGATTATTGGGTTATTGGTTGAGACATTGTAATTAACTATTCATCCAGCTACTCTCTGTATACTACCATCGTTACACTTTAGACTGTTGGTGGTCGAATTTTATTTATACGAGTGGAATTGGTCCTATAATGTGTTTTCACCCTTTTTGCACTAATGGCTAAAAGCACACTGCACTTTAAACAGATATGTTTGGAATTTGAACAGCCTATAATTGGAGCGTGACCGTAAACGCTACTGAATGGTTTTTTAAGTAAGCATGAAGATTTTCTGCCAAGTTTTTTAGTTTCTCTAATATTTATTGTGAGTTTTTATGTAAGTAATGATGTATGTTTGTGCTCTAATGGCCTAAATTTAGACCGAATAAAGAGATTTGACTTTGACTTAGAGGGTCAGCGGGCCATTGAAGTCAGGTTCACTCTCTGTTCTACATAATAATACAAGAACCTGAAATATAACTACACATTGCTTATTCATAAAACACAGAAAGGGCTGCAGATTCTGCTTGAGAGATTTATCTTATTTTGTAGTAGCCATGGTTTGGAGATTAATGCACTAAATATCAAACTCATGGTATTTAATTCCTATAAAACCTTATCGGAGCAAAATAATGCTTGGTGGAAACTCACTGGAAAGAGAAACAAAGTTTGATAACCTTGGCATTAGACTATCTGCCTCCCATCTTTGGAAAGAGCAATTATTAAAAAGTATATTGTTACTGAAAAGCAGGGCATCTGCAATAATTAGGTTTGCTAAGCATGCACTAACAAACCCCGTGTCACCGACCCTTTAGATATACAGAGCCACAAGCAGTTAGTGCGGCTCTGTATGCTCAGATCTATTGGGATATTGTGGTGTAACTTGCTCGGAAAAGACAGGAACGATTTTATAATATCTCTGTTGAGGCTTACCCAGAGTACACCATTGCTGCTTAGATGAGACCTGCCCTTGAAGCCTTGTGTTGGGTATGTAAAGTTGGGGATCATCCTGTTTGGTGTAGAATTTGATTAGTTGAGGAGACCCAAATTGAGAGGGTCTGTGAGATGTCACTGGAAGACCAAATTTGACCATCATCCATTGGTTGATATACATAAAGAACATACTAGGAGACCTTAATCTAAGCAATTATTGGTTTAACACCACAGTTTAGGTTTCTGTGCCCTTGAGAAAATGAGGACATCTTCTATCAAAGGCACATTGTTCAGTTATTTTTTCTGTGAAATTTGATTACAAATTTGAAAAATGTCTGAACTACATCAAACCTCATAGAATCCTCCATACAAAATGTAGACTGGGCATACTTCTGATAGCATCCTTCACAAAATGTGGTCAGCTTCCGAGCCTGACTTCAGACAATGTCCAGCCTGCAACCAGGTGGAGGAAACTGAAGAACACATTTTATTTTTCTGCGGGCCGACAAGAGACAAACGCTAAAATGGGGAAAACCACTTTGGCACTAGAAATTAGGTACTAATTTAAAATAATAAAAAAACGCAGTTTGCGACATGCAAAACGGCCATCGCGATGCAGAGTCACATTTTGCGAGTCGGTACCGACTCGCAAAATGTGATTCCGACTCGCAAATAGGAAGGGGTGTTCCCTTCCTATTTGCGACCGCATCGCCATGCTGAGTTGCTTTGTGACCACGAATGCGGTCGCAAACCAACTCGCAGTTACCACCCACTTGAAGTGGGTGGTAACCTATTCGCAAAAGGGAAGGGGTCCCCTATGGACCACTGCCTACTCTGAAAAAACCGAAACCAAATGGTTTCGGAAGTTTTTCTTTTTGCAACTCGTTTTCCTTTAAGGAAAACGGGCTGCAAAAAAAAAAAAAATGCTTTATTAAAAAAGCAGTCACACACATGGAGGTCTGCTGTCTCCAGCAGGCCAACATCCCTGTGAGTGCATGGACTCGCTATGGGGTCGCAAAATGCGACCCACCTCATTAATATTCATGAGGTGGGTTTTTGCGACCCCATGGCGAGTCGCAGAAGGTGTCTGAGACACCTTTCTGCATGCACTTTTGCGAGTCGGTATGACTCGCAATTTGCAAGTCGCAAAGGTTTTTCTTGCTACATCTGGCAATAAGTTCAGGCTTATAAGCAGCCATGATTAGTTGTATAAATGTATTTATTCAAGAGATAAACTAAATAATTTTTATCTTTATTTCAATTTATAAATTTTAAAAGTGATTTAGGACTTGTTTTGTTGCTGCAATATTATGTATCCAAACTAACAATAAAAAAGATCCTGGATTTCGTTAATAGTTTAAAAGCTTTATTTAACAACAAGAAGTGCATACTTATTAGATTTCATAACTACAAATACATTACTAAGTGAGCACCATCCAACTTGTATAATGTATTAGAAGAGAAAAAAAAGGTTTTTACAGGAAAAAAAAGTAAATGAAAAAGGAGGGAGGAATGGAGGGAGGGGACTAGAGACATAAAACAATAAAGCAATATTATAAATTCATAACAGTAATATTTAAGGTCCTCATATTCTATAATATCAAAGTATAGGAAATTGGAAAAAATAAATCAGACATCATAAGCAATGATTAATATGAAAGGAAAGGACAGAAAAAAATATTCCTCCATACAAAATGTAGACTGCTCAACCTGACATTGGTGACATGAAAACTCAAATACAGCGAATGGAGGTGGAGATCTCCCATCTGCAGCGCAGGGCAGAAGATGCAGAAGGTCCTGGTGCCTGCTTTTGGGTGCGCAGTGCTCCCCTTGATGGAAAGGGGCTTGTTGATGCTTGAGAGCTGTACACTGCCCACTTGAAGGTGAGATCGGGTCCGTGACTATTGGGGCCAGCCACGAGGCAGTGAGGCGTGGCTGGGAGGAGGAGGAGCCGCCTGCTGCACGGTGTTGGCCACGCTGGTCAGGCTTCATTTGGGGCCGAGTGGGCCCAGGGAGGAAGATGGAAGTCCCCGGCCGGGCGAGAAGCAGGATAGTAACTGACTTCGGAAGGCCGGATCGGCGGGGCCTCGGATGGGTGCTGGACCATGCTGGGGCTGCGCCCTTCCGCCCGAACATGCTGCAGGCCTAACGGATACCGGTTGGCTACGAGGAGGCTGAGGGGCGATTGGAATGCCGTGCTGCTGCCCCGGTGGGCGATGGAGGGCCCGGGCTGATATTAAGAACACCTTGGGAGTGCAGCGCACTGCTGGGCTGGTTGGACGCCTGGTTGCTTGGTTAGGGTGATGGCGGAGCCGTCAGCGAGTAAAATACTTCACTGGTAACCCCCCGAGGAGGCAGATTCAGCGGAGGGGCGAAAACAGAGCGGAGCACAGAGTAGAGTTGATGTACAGTTGATGGAGATCACCAGCCCTTAGTCGCAACATACGAGGAAGATGGCAGTGGTGGGGGCTTCCCTCTCCCACCCCCCCTCTTGGCGGGTCTGAGGGCCTGATTGGACGCTATGCCCATAGAACAGTGAGTACTAAGCACGGCCGTTACTGCATGCATGGCACTGTGGTTATGAGGCGGGATAGCGAGGATCCGCATACTAGGCTGCACAGACTACAGTAATCTTATAGCTTCGTCAAAAGATATACGGTGCCCACAAGAAGCATTGCGCCATCAGCAGGGCCTTCCCTGGAGTTGCTCTGCGTCAGGAGCCTGGTGATGAAATGGCCCGCCCGGGACACGGAGGGACAAGACCCTGGGACCATCCTGCATTGTCAAAAAAGCAACGGAGAGGGGTGAAAATGGGAGATTCGGAGAACAAACTCCTGATCCCGTGTGTAAAATTCCCAATAGTCAATAAATCAAATATGGTTACACACGGTTCCAAAAATGCAAGGAGGTTTCTTTCAAAAGGGTGGTTAAATCAATAAATGGAAACCAAAGTTTTCGAAGCAAGAGCCCTCACTCACCTTCTGGTGACATGCTTCATCATAGGGCCAAGCTCCTCGTCAGGCCGGCACTGCAATGTCTGACGGGCCCCACACGGGGGCTCTTTGCCGGAGATCTTTTAAGAAGGATGTACAGCCGGTCAAAAAATAGTGAAGGATCGGTATAAGGGAACATTTTTAAATGACTAGAGGTAACAAGTAGGAATTTTTATTCTAATGCTGATACCTCTGACATGATTAAAACCAGTATATAGGGAAATAGTAAAATGATGTCTATACTCCCCATAAAAAACAGATAGGTATAGTTACTAAATCTCGTAATAGAGATTAGTAAGAAAAAGACAGTAAACACAGGATCCCCTGTGTCACTCTATATCGTTGGTCAACATGTTTCTCTCTTTTCTCTTGTCAAAAAATTATCTTATGCGATTCGTCAGGACCTAAGTACATACCTAATCCTTTAAACAATGGAAAATCCCTTAATAAGGAAGTCAAAACCCTACAAACACTAATGTTAGGGCCTCATCGGGGTGGCACCAGGCTTTAAAAATCCACTATGGTTTAGACAGAAGTCAAGCAGTCCTTGATCACCTACGCCTGCTACTGCTCCCCGGATCCTGCATTGACCTGAGGACGAGTGGTCTAGATTGGCACAAGAGCAAGTGATAGAGCATATTTGGCTGCAGAGTGCATTGGGGGTCTGGTCCTTTGTTGCAAGGCCAGGGCAGTGTACAGACTTGCTGTAGACCAGCACGCGAGTGAACATGGTTAAGCCAAAACCAACCAAGGTGCAACACAATGTCGAAGGGGAAATTTCACCCCCGTGGGTGCGGTGGATGTTCAGGCCAGCACCCTGCTTCAAGTGAGTGAAACATTGCGCACTCACTCAGCACAGTTCAATAAGCTACTACAGGTGGTGATGGACACTAAAACTTCGTTGGAGGGGAAAATTGACTCAGTGGTATTGGAAGTAAGCCTACTTCGCACGGATCACCGTAAACTAGTGGATAGTCACCCTCACTGAGGTAGCGCTCAGCACCGCTCAACCTGACATTGGTGACATGAAAACTCAAATACAGCGAATGGAGGTGGAGATCTCCCATCTGCAGCGCAGGGCAGAAGATGCAGAAGGCCGTTCACAACAGAATAACGTCAGATTCCTGGGATTCCTGGGATTCCTGGAACGAGTAGAGAAACCTAATGCTGAAGTGTTTTTGGAACATTGGTTGAAAGACACAGTGCTGCTCCACAATGCGCCCTCATTGCTGGTGGTGGAACGGGCCCACCGGGTGCCGGAAAGACCGCCACGCTGGGGGGCCCATCCCCCATCCACTAATTGCACATTTTTTCAACTACCGCAACAGGGACCAGACCCTTCAAAGCTTCAGATCTCTAGGCCCCATCCAAATGGACAACAGTGTCATCACAGCTTGTCCTGACTATACTGGGGAAGTACAACGTAAACGGGCCTCGTTCACGAAAGTTAAACAGCTACTACGTGAAAGCAACATCACTTACTCACTTCTGTTCCCAGCTCGCCTCCGGGTGATAGATGGGGAGAGGACTCTCATCTTCCCAACCGCGGAGGATGCTTGGACCTGGCTGCATGCCAAGGGTCTGGTAGACCCAACTAAGGAGGACACACTACTGAACCCACCCAACCCCGTTTTTGTTTTATTGTTTCAGAGTCATTGGGGTGAGTTTCCTGCAATAAATTCAAATCAGGGTTAGCCTCAGCTAAATGAGACAAAACTCATGGGGGCATATTTATACTTCGTTTGACGCCCAATCGGCGCAAACCATGCACCATATTTAAACCTTGGCGCACGAGCCAGTGAATGCCAAAATCCTGCCATGTGCCATTTTCTGGATGCGGTAAACTGCCTTGCGTTAATGACATGCAAGGTAGGCGTTCCCGTCCAAAAAATGACTCAAACGCCCGTGCGCCTTATTTATGCTACCGGGCAAAAATGATGCACGGTCGGGATGCGGAGTCGGAAAATGACGCACAACCCGATTTGCGCCAAAAAATAGAGCCTAGGTCAGGGCAGGTGTTAAAATGAGGCAAACACACCACTACTTAAGGAAAACAGACTGAAGCAACAGCAGAGCTCCAAAAGGAAGACATGGAGGTGCTATTCATCCAGCATGCACGCAGACGCAGAGCACAGGAACAACAACAGCAGCTTCAACAACACCAGCAGGGACCCCAAAGGCAACGCAGAAGGCAGGAGAGGATATTCTGCACCAGGACAACCCTTATGGGACTCCGCCAACAAGACGTCATCCAGAGGTACAGACTCAACTGGCAAGCCATTCAGCAGCTGCTGCGCAACATAGAGCCACAGTTGACACCCAGCTTGCAGACACCCCACACCATTCCACCAGAAACCAAGCTGCTAGCTGTACTACACATGTTGGCAAGTGGCTCCTTTCAAACCATTGGCTCCCTGGTTGCTGGGATCTCACAGCCGTCATTCTCCGCCTTCCTACCCAAGGTACTGGATGCTATCATCTCCCTCACACCCGCCACATCAGCTTCCCCAACACACAGCTGAAGCAGCAGGAGACAAAACAGGGGTTTAACCTAATTAATGGCTTCCCACACGTCCTTGGTGCCATTGACGGCACACATGTACGCATTGTGCCACCTGCTGCAACTGAACATCTATACAGCAACAGGAAGCACACACACTCCATTAATGTGCAGGCCATTGTCGATCAGCGGGGTTTGATCACCAACATTGTGGCAAAGTATCCTGGGAGTGTACATGATTCATTCATCTTCCGTCACTGCACCATCAATCAACACTTCCAGGATGGACGATATGGAAATGGACCACTTGTGGGTATGTACAGAAACCCAGTTATATACACACTGCACAGCAACCCTCAAGGACAAACAACACATACACCACGACATCGACACGTGGACAGGAAGACAATGAGGTTGTGACACCGCTAGGCATGTTTGATATCCTCACCCAATGGGAGACACACCTAGGGACAAATGACAGTTCCAAGTAACAACTGATGCCACTCCACAGACACAAGGGAAAAATTTTAAACAACACAATGACAAAGATATAGCCCCAACTGCCAGTACATTTGGGAAGAGTAATCTTTCAATATCACATCAATAACACTCAATCCAACACCCTTCAAAACAATACGTACTGTCTAAGGGGTGTGTAATGTGTTTCGCTGCAGGTCAAACACCATGACACTCATAGGATGATGATGACTACAATAAAGGTCACGTGCACTCATTGAGGCTGTACCAATATCTCACATCACTCATGCTCTCACATTGCTCACTACCAAGAAGCAAGCGGAATGTGCGAAGAACACCTATTGATGGGACAATATTGAAAGTGCACATTCCTATACATACGTATTGAGACAAATTAACACACACACAACAAATGCACTGGCATACGGACCTTCTGAAACTCAAAATGACTACCTCACAACCAAGTTAGCCAGCTGAACTAGAACATGTTCAGTAGTGTAGGTACACGTTACAACCTGAGTCAACTTGGCAAGGGCAGAGAAATAGGTCTGCAGTGAACTTGTCACACATGTAAAAATAGTGCATAGTCAATTGTTAACACGTCAGTGCTCACAACGTACGGAGATGTTTTGCACATTGTCACCTTGCAAAATCTAAGGGTCTCACTGATGGTTAAATAATTCTATGGCATATGTGAAATTGGATGGGATGTCCAGGGTATATAGATGCAACCGTGTTACCACCACTGTCGAATTGAATCTGTGTATGGAAGTATCATCTCACCCCAGTTAAGACACAGGGACACCTATTTCACAAGTCACAATGCAAGGGACTATACACTGTACTGCAACACTACAAACATACTGCTGACATCCGGTCAACAGCCAAACACCCGTTCCGATAAGGAAACAAACCAATGCTGATGCTAAATCCTAGAAGCCTAGGATTCCACACAATAACACAAACACAGATGAGTCACAGACAACACAAGAGAACAACTGCCATGCATAGTGATAATCATGGTGTAAACAACATCAACATTTTCTCACTCATTTTCTCTTTCAGCTGATCAGGGGTATGGGATCCAGCCATGGATCATGACCCAAACCCAAGCACTGCAACAGAGCATGCCTATAATGAGGCACAAAGGAGGACACACACCATAGTCGAGAGGACCTTTGGCATCCTGAAGTCAAGATTCAGGTACCTCGACATCACCAGAGGCAGCCTCCTATACTCACCTGAAATGGTCTGCAAGATCATTTTAACCTGTGCCATCCTGCACATCATTTGTGTAAGGAGGAACATTCCCCTCTATGAACCAGACCCACAAATACCTGAAGAGGAGGAAGAGGAGGATGCTGTCCATCAACATGAGGGGGATCATCCAAACACAGCTGCAAGATTGCATTGGAGACAACATATTGTACAAAACTTATTTTAACTCTACTCACCCATCACCACTGTCTTACCATATGTAAATAAACACCTACACTCATCACTATATCATGGTCTGGATAATCATTTTTGCATAACATTATTTCTAACTATCAGAGTGTAGCCTCATGGAGCATTGCTGAAATACCGATTATTACACAGAACGTTCCCAAACTACTTTGATGCGTATGAATGTACAGCCACATTCACTCACACTGTAAATGACATATATGCTGTACATTTCACATATGAAGGGCAATAGCAGAGGACCACACCTATTTCACACATACATATTGGCAACATGGTTCATCGCAGCATATGGCACACAACTAAGACACCATCAGTCAATAAGGGAAAAAAATATCTCATGCATGAGGCAGTGGATGTGCTATTGCATTGGTAACAGGAATGTATGACCAGACCCTTGACAGCAGTAAGTCTTACATCACATGTCTTTGCAAGGTCTATGTGTGACTAGGTTTCCATATATGCAGCAAATTCATAGCACAAGTGCCCCAGGTATTACTAGCATTGCTCACATGACATCCCCTGCACATGGCAGCCCATGTCCTAAGTCCAGACACACCCATGTTCCCGGTCTCACCCCACCCGTCTTCAGAGGTCCCTGGAATGGTAATATGTGTACCCAGATAATCCCTCCTCTACACACTCCCAGACTCACAATGTAAATCCAGTGTGCTTCCCCCTTTAGTATGGTATGCCATAGTCATTGTACTTCTGTCTGCATGAACGTCAGGTTAAATAATGCACTGGCTTTTAGTCTCTAAGTCCTGTTATCACCTGTAGATTGCTTCCCATGTGAAAGGTACTGTTGGCCCTTTGAACTTGAATCTCACATACAGGACTTGTGAGAGACTAAAGCTGCACACACCTGCGAGCACCCCCATGGAGACCAGCCATTTGAACATGCACTGCCCTTGCAGATGCTTGGAACAGCATAAAAGCTGCCATTTTATCTATAACACTGTTATGCCTTGCCATTTAACTCAGCTGTGTAACACAGCCCTTGGGTTAATGTGTTACCTTCCAAAACACAGGACAAACACAGTTTTCCATTGCAACTGTCTCGTTCCTCCTTTGACCAGTCTCAGTCTGACCACTGTGTATTTACCTTGTGAAATGTCTGGATCCTGATTGACCCTGCATCCTGTTAGCCTGACTGGCTCCTGTCTTTGCGTTACCCTAAAGGTTCCTTGTGGCTACATTTGTATCATAGTTGCTTTCCCAGCCCTCATATTCCTCCTGGGGTATTGTGTCAGGCGGGTCTACAATGCATACTCAAACACATTGTATAGCATAATCACTTTATTTATCGTATCATGGGTGGGAACTTGTCTCCAAATACCCGGATCATGGCCTATCCCTTGTCTGGGTCTCATGTATGCATGAGTGACAAATTGTGACAGTGGACCATGGCTGTATGCAGGGATTGGGTATGGTGCCTCCAGCAGAACCAACAACATCAGATAATGTGCATGAAATGTCCACACATGTTAGGACCCTGACAGTCCACACGCTGATTCACATTGCTCCCAACATATTGATGGGGCGTGCGTGGTGAATAGCTGTGAGATTAATCAGCACAGAGGCAATGATATTCCCAGATGCAGTGGGAATTTTAGAGGCCAACCTGTGTACAAATGTTGTGATTTCACCTGCCAGTACAAGAATCCTGCGATATTCACTTTCTCTGCACACCAAGGTTGCCCTATTGACAGTCTCATAACACGTCTGCAGTGAAAGGGTTGGACCATCCCCATGTGTGATCTCAAATCCTCATTGGCTTTACTTCTATTAATCTGCAAACGATACTTTGTAGATACAGGAAATGGCACCACAGACTCATGACTAGACCTGCACGGAACTGTGACAACATAGACCCAAATAATTATACAGGCTAAACATTGGCCCACACACATGAACCAGACACCTCTGTGCATTTGACCACTGGAAATATGTGAACACGTGCTGCTTGGTCTGCTGGTCCTCCACTTCCACAGGAGAGACATGGCTCAGTTATATGACCTCAACTGTGGCATAACATTACAAATGTGGTTTATCTTTGGGTCTCCGTGTCACAAACACGGTACCCACATAGTATGTACCCGTGCCTGACTCATGGTGGGTTAACAAACAAGTGCCTAGGAAGTAGTATCCAACATTCCAGGACATGTGATGGCCAAGTTTTGGACCATTGACATGAACAACCATCTGCTATCTATCCAGTGCATGCGTTTTCATTTGTGGTGTTTATGTTACAAAAAAAGTAGAAAGTGCACACAGCAGTTGTTGTTACATGTATGACTAACACATGTCCTCTCTCATTTCCACACTGGCTTGCATCTGAGGGTTGGACACATTGACTCCACATGCATACAAGCATATTTGCTAAAATGCATCTTGTGATGGTCACACAGTGGGTCAACAACAATAGTAGTAGCCAAATCGCACACATTGACCCATAGGCATTGAGTTATTGTACTTATGTGCGTCGCCTTGCTATCCTCTCTTGACGCCAAACATGCCCAAATTGGGTAATACATATTTGTAGCCCACACGTTTGCCCATCTATTGCGTCAGTGAAGAGTGAAAATCCTGTACACCAAGTAGCGGATCATGGTCCGCAGTAGTATGATCTGTCACATGTGCCCATACACCGTAATGCCAAAAGTGGGTGCAATCAGCCTATCTCTGTATTGTCACAACTGTCATGTACCATTAAAATGGAAAAATGACCCAAACCCAGTTAATGTCAGAAAGGTTTACGCATACGCGTCAAAAAATGACGCTGATGCATCTAAAAATGACGCTTATGCTTCGAAATATGACGCACAATGCCCTGAAACATCCATTGGCCCTGAGTGGTAATTCCCACACTGTACCCCCGGAAATTGGTTAAGTTTTAAACATTTTTGAACCATATGGATGCGGGGTTAATTCTACTCTTGTGCGTAAAACAAAAATGACACGCAGACTATAAGCGTCATAATATTTTGACGCATAACAATAAAAACGCACTGCATTTGAGGCAGGAAGTGATGAAATACGATATCCTGTTTACGGAATTGGTACCGTGGGTGTACTTTCACTTTCACTTTGCAGTCTGTGATATTTCCTGACTGTGTGGTTGTGTCTAGAATTGTCTCTCTGTGCATTTTGTGATTTTGTCTCCAGTGTAGTCTTTAAATTGTTTTTTTGTGTTTCATAACTGTCTGTGGTATCCTGTCTGAGTGTTTTTTGTGGTCATTTGTGTTGTCAACATGTGTTGGGAGTCTGTTGTGGGTAGTGGTAGTTTGGGTATAGTTGGGCTATGTTTGTAGGTTTTTTGCATTTTTCATGTCCTACTTTCTCTCTATTCTCCTTTGTTCCCCTTTATCCCCTCTTTATTTTTCTGAGATAATGTTGGGTAGGCCTCATCTTGGCAGGATGGGAGAGGAGGAGCTGGGTGGGTTTGTTTGGCTGGTGTGCCATTTCCTACCCCTGATGATTGAGGCATGTGGTCGTGTGATCCAAGGTTATCACGTAGAGGCACGGAGGCTCCGGTGGGCAAAGGTGTTGCACCATCTGCAGAGGATATAAAACACACCACAAAATGACCAACAGCTGAAGCACCGCTGGGCTGACATTGTATTCAGGGAGCAAGATCTGTTGGACCACCTGAGGATTGTGATTGGTGGCCCTGTTGGTGAGTACAAATCAGGGCAATGTGCACGTTTAAATGCTCTGTAGTGACAATAGCTGATTTTTTCATAATCTGCCGGCAATGTTTTTGAACATGTGGAATGCTAGTGAAACATAAAGGGCCATATTTCTACTTTGTTAGCACCGCAATTGCGACCTGTTTTGAAGCAAGAGCGGCGCAAACTTACAAACTACAATTGTATTTTGTAAGTTTGCGCCACCTTTGTGTCAAACAGCAAAACAAATGTGGTGCAAAATATGTTTAGATATCGGCCACTGTTGCCTGTGAGGTGTAGAAATTTCCAACACAATACCGTCATTTGTTGACGCAACAGCTAGACTAACTTTATAAACACGACAGGAGCCTGAAAATTAGTGCAGGCTTCACATCAATGGATGATGGCAATGTGGCGCAAACATATGTTTCATGTGTGGTCAGTGAGTGTCTCAGGAAATCCCGAAAATGTTCAGAAATATTGTGTGCCTCCATTGTTTTCGGATACATGTCTGAACTGGATTTGGACACATACATAACAAGTCATAGCTGCGCTCAGCTAACATCTTAGACTGATATTTGGAGTTTGTAGTGCCACATTTCAATTAGGGATGGCTGGCAAAAGGTATGCACATGGGTTCATATCTCTATGGTTGGTGCAACTCACCATAGCTGGAGCACATCAAATGAAGAAAATTAGACAATTTGAGGGCTAACAACTGTCCCTGGCCCTCTGTACATTGTACCTGTGTGTCTAAAATTGGTCTTAGTCACAATGTCTGTGTGACTGGTATTGCAGTCCTCACGAAAAGTGGCTTTGGATGTCTCTCATGGATACACATGATGAGAAGAATACACTCTATGATTTTGTCTGCTCACTAATGAAGTAGCATGTTTGCCACCACATGATAGTGAGGGCCACTGCATGTGTGCAGATATGTGAGTATCACTCACTGGAGTCCCCGGGTCTGTACATGTTTGCAGCGGTATGTAGGATGCCGTATCATCATGTCTGAGAGGCTTTACTTTCTGAGTTCATAGTACACATAGTATTTGTATTTTGAATTGTTGTACAGTACACCGACATTGAGCACATTTCTCCCTTCCATGCCTTCCATGTGGACCGGCACCCTACACTATTGGATAGGTGTCTCGATTTGCGAAACCAGACATCTCCAGTAAGTGTTGATATTTCTGTTATGTGTTGTGTTTGCTGATGATGTGTGATTGACTCCTGTGTGTTGGACACAAAGCAAGGTGTGATGTGCTGGTCAATCATTTGTTTTGTTCCATGAGTGGAATATCATTTTATCACCATCTTTGACTTGGCCAATCCTTATCGTATTGTCATATTTTTGGATTCTAGGTCAGTCCTGTAGGCACGGCAATGTGAATAGGGATGAGTCATGTGGATAAAACTTGAATCTGAAAAAGTAGCAGTGGACTATATTAGTGAATTAGTCAGCCAGTCAGACCCTGATTCTCCCAGAATAGGGATGCCAAAGTCTTACCCACAGACTTCAGCTTCCCTATTCACTAATGAACATGTTTGACTGTATGTTAAACTTCCTAGCAGCATGTAGCTCCACATGTAGTGCTAGGAGTATGAGGCACTTGAGTACAATGGCCTAGGTGTGCATGCAGCTCATGACCAGAGGTGTGCTTGCATCTATCTGTTTGTTGTAAGTCATGGCTTACTGGTAGTAAATGATGTGGACAAAGGTCTGCATTTCCAAAGATAAGTGTTGATGGGATTGTCCAAGGTTTGGGTGTATCCTATTTGGAGCTCCTCCTTACCTCTGGTGTGCTGGCCAAACCCATGTACAGCTTTCCAAAGCTTCCTGGGTGTCCTTGTTGTTAGAAATTATTAGTTGATTGTCCACCCCCCCCCAGACACAGGTGTAGGGTTGTGAATAGTGTACCTAGGACTGATGATCCAAGTTTGTGTACACAGACATGTAAATCAGTAAATCACTTGTCCAAACCTAGGGTACCCACTCATGATTAGCACATGCTTTCTATACTGGCAAGTCCATTTACAACTCGCAGATCTTGTGGCCCTAGATTGCCATCCAGTACATAGAAATTTGTTGGCCTGGCAGTGGTGGAGGATATGCAGCATGATTTTTACCTGACAACTGGCAGAACTATGATGCCAAAATCATTCCAGTTGTTACCCATCTTGTAGGGTTTGGATGTGCTATTTAATGATAGGACCTTTGTGGGCTGGCTTGCCATGTACTTCCTCAGGGGCTATCAGTGATCTGTATGGTGATATGGGCTGTTACAGATACATTAGATGTAATGTCTGATTTACTTCTTGAGCCATTTCACACAATGCAGTACCTAATGTTTGGTTTTCTATTTGTCTTAACAGCTGCAAATATGACTCCCATCCAAATTCGGGAGTTTCAACACCGGGCAATGCGATAACGCCACATTCTTGATGTTGAGTCTGGGTACCGCAACATGGCAAGAAGATATCTCCATGAAAGAGCCTCCAGAACATGAAGGGCATTTGCACAAGGGGGCCCTTCCATGTCTACCACTGCCACCAGCACCACCACTACCACCAAGGTGGCACCAACAGCAGCTGGGACTAGGTTAGTATAGGCTGTTAGTTTAGTTAGTAGTAGTGGGTGGGGGTTTCAGAATATTTCTACAGTTTTTTATTATGTGTGTGGGTGGGTGGGTGGAGGGCAATGTTGGGGTTTTATTGTTTAAAAAAAACAAAAATTACAAAAGAAAATGTACAAAAAAATATATATTTGTTTAGTATAGGATAGTATGTGTTTAGGTTAGTATCTGTTGTCCTCCATGTGTCCCGTCTTATAAGGGGGGTGAGGGGTTGATGTTTAGATCGTTTCGTTAAATGTGATAAGTAAGTTTAGCATAGGTTAGTTAGGTACTGTTGTGGGTAATGTGTAGTTAGAGTAGATTAGGTTAGGTAAGGTGTTTCCCCTAGTTTTAACTTCTGTTTTTACTGTTTAATAAATATCTAGGTAACCCTTTACAGTATGTGTCAAATGCTTGTAGATCATGGCCTTGCCATGAGTGAACAGTGTCTCTTTTGCATTAGCTTTTGTGTCCCATGCTGCAACCATATCCCAACTGAGCGGTTACATTGGCAGCTACCCCAAAGCTACTTAGCTAAGATTCGGCCATTCATTGCACCCACCACTCACGGTTACTATGGATCCCAAAGTGTGGTTATTTTATGATGTATGTGTTCAATGTCTCATACTGTGGTACTAGATTTGGTATTGGGGACACTGTGTTAAGTCTGCCTGCAGCCTGATGTCCAAGCAAATCCTTAAGATGTGAGTGGTAGAATGCTCTCTTGTAGTATAGTGTACATAACTCACACATATCATTTGTTACAATGTTCAGCATGGTTACTTATTTGTATGGAAACTCATACACATCCGTTCATGCAGTTTGGTGTGTGTTAGGTTAAATTTGGGGCAAATGTCAAATACAAAAGTTTTCACTTTCAGCAACATTTGAAGGCAGTATTTTCTGGCTTAAATATCCCTTGATGAAGCGTTATTCTGTCCAACACAGCATTATACTGTATAGTTTCTATTTCCCTCAGAATTGACCCTCAGGAAAGGCAGGGGATCGGACAATCCAGGCCAATGTGCATAGTTATCAGTCCACATTATTTCAGGGCAGTTGTATTGACAATCTATAATCATTGACAGGAGGCAAACATCACTGATCTACTGCACGGTTGATGTGTCACATTACACAAAGACAAAGTGGTTGTGTAAGTGCTTTTTATTTGAAATGTGCTGTAGTGCTTTATGTACATTGTCCATGATTGTAAGTCCATTATTGTGACATCGTCCATTGTGATCCTGCACAAGTGCAAAAGGACATGTCATTGGACATGCTGGGGTGAAGTGTCAGACAGTGCAGAGGGACAGGATTTTCCAATGAGTTAGTGAGAGACAATCACAGGGCAGGCTGACAAGATAAACAGTGGGTTGCAGAACAGTGCTTGAGTACAATAATTGCAAGACTGGCATGTTACAAAGCACAGGACCTTGATAATAGGTGGCCATGTCGCAGGGACTAGTGCTACCTGGTACTCTTACGTGTGAAGGTGATCTTCTCCACGTCTTCATCTTCTGATGTGTGTGTAGTCTCCTCTGCCCTTGGTGGTGGTGGTTGTGAAGGGGCAACACACACCTCAGTGTTTGAATACGTGGAGTCAGACATCCCGGTAGCTGCTAACTGTGGGGCTATTAAGGGCAGTACTGCAGCAAGGAGGATCTGCTGGTTCTTAAGAATAGCAGCCACATCACGGTGGTAAGCAGCCAGGTCGGTCCTGAGGGGTTCAATGTTGCATTTGTGCACACATTGACAGGATTGCTGTTGTAGGTGTTGGGTCAACTGTATTACGGCTGTGCTGATTTCCTTCAACCTTTTTTCTACTTCCTGCAAGATAGTTGTTCGCCTTTGCATAGCTGCTGCCTGTTCTTCAGTTGACATCATGCACAAACGCACCCCCTCTAGGCTGGCTGCCATATTTTCCATCCCCACCCGCACCTCCTTGGCCAGCTCCCGTTGTACTCCAGCTACAGTTTGCTCAAAGCTGGTGCCAGTGTCGTCAGAGTCCTCAGCTGTGTTGGTGCTGGCAGGTCGTACAATTGGTGGGTCCTCTGTGATGGCTGCTAGTTCTGTGCTCCTCCTTGTGACTGAAGGTGGGGTCTGGAGGGTTCCAAGGACCTCTTGGAGGGTCTGCTGGCTGATGTTTGTCAGCTCATCATCCATGTCATCAAGGTAGTCCAGGACAGCATATCCACAGAAGATCCATCGTCCTCTGCAATAAAATATGGTACAATTAGTGTGTCTGTGTTGTCAGCTTTGTAATGTGACATGCCTGCCTTCCGATTATTTTCACATTGTGATCTTGGTACCTGTTCATTGTTCCTGTCTTTCAGAATGGCATTCTCCCAGGCCTATGCCCCGTCTGCATGTCACATGTATTGTGGTCAGTTTGTGGACTTGTCAGCATCATATCCTCTAGGTGTTGGTTCTGGCCAAATTGTGAATTGCCACCTTCTTGTCCTACTCAACCCTCCGTCTACTTCCATTCTCATGGTGAGGCTTTTCACTGGCTGTGGGTGCTCTGATGGCAATAGCACCACACTTAACAATCTGGACCAGCCCCATTCTCTGATCTTTCACATCCACCTATATGTAGTTGAGATGTAGCATATACTATGTATAGCATTGTTATGGCACAATATGGATGTCAGCATTGGTAATGTGTACTGGTGATGTTAGGGAATGTGTTGTACATTGGATTGCACTGATAGTCGTAGCAGTGTCCTATTTCCTCCTCTGACTGTGCAGGTGTATTTCTGTGACCAGTTACACGTGTCCTCCCCCTCAATGCTGTTGTCTGAGCAGTATGACATTTGGGAAGTTGCATGGTGTCATTGGAGCTCTATTGACCCAGGCACAGGGTGGACCCTGACATATGAAGCATGGGTATGACATTAGTGCTGTGTACCTCCTAATGTTTATGACAATGGGTGAAGTTTGTGGCAACTTTTGGCAATCACATTTGACAGGATTGGAACATTTGTCTTGATTTCAGGGGATTGATAACGTTGTCATCCTGAACCCTCTAATTTAGGTGTTTTAGATCCATGGGGACGTTCCTGCCATTAGCTACTTGACCTGCACACACAGCAGAGGTGGTAGTGGCAACTGTTGTCAATGTTACATTCCACTTGCAGATATGGACAGAGGTTGTTAATTGGGCCCTAGTTAATGTAGGGAGTATACTGGCTGATGTGTGACGGGCTGCCAGTTTTACGTTGTACCCTGCCCTCCTGGCCTGGCTTTACCTTTGCAACATCCTTGGCATGGCAGCATACCCCATGCAAAGGTTGTTGGTGTTGTGTAGTGGTGTGCCCCAGGTTTCCTCAGTACAGGCCATGTCCCCGTGCCGTGCCCCTTTACCCATTCCCCTCCCTGAATATCATGACTTCCATGCATTGTGTAGTAGGTATGTCCACACCCCCGGTTGCAGTTAACATTAGTGCATTTTTATTCCCCATGCGACTTAACCTGCATGTGCGTTGTCTCTGGTTGTCTGCGCTGTCCTGTCCTTGAATCCCTGTGATGATCTCCTCAGGAATGACGATTGCGACCATCTCCTCCATGTGGTCCAGGGGCTCCTGTGGTGCTGGAATCCCACCTCCAGTCTGCAGTGCTGCCTTCCTGTTTCTGTCCATCTTTTCCTTGGTCCTGCGCTTGCAGTCATGCCAGCTTTTCTTGCACTCGCTGACTGTTCTGTGTACTTCTGCCACACTTTTGATCTTGTCAACAATTTGTTGCCATATTGCCTCTCTCCTACTGATTGGCAACTTTGAGGTGACCAACAGTTGGTGCTGGTGTTCCGTCACCTCTTTCACCAGAATTTCCTGCTCCTCTGCACTGAAGCGACACTTTCTTTTCTTCTTCTCCCTGTCCTGGGTCTTGTGTGGGTCCTCCTGGCTTGTTCCTGGTCTGTTGTCATCTTCCTGGGGTCTATCCAAGCATCTGGGATCCATTTTGGCTCTCCTCTGCACAATTTGCTGTGTTCGCGGCGATTTTTGACGCAATTGCGTAAAAAAACGCTGCATATTCGGTTTGCGGTGTCGTAAACTGGCTCACAGTCATTTCTGCCGCGTTAACGTCTTTTTCCTTTACGACGTGACGCAGTGATATGTGTAAAAAAAAATGACCCACAGCAGTGGTTTGCGCAGCCGTGCGTCAAAGTATAAATTTGACGCCCGCACAATGCTAAGAAATGGCGTTAGCCTGCGGTAATATTTTTGAAGCAAAACTGCGTTGGCACAGTTTTGCGTCAAAAAGTATAAATATGCCCCTTGATCTCTTTATAGGGTTAACAAATCCCTTTACATTCCATAAAATTGTTCTGAATGTAACATGTGAACAACAAATATAGTGAGCTCCAGAGGACAAACCAAACCATGAAATAATTACAACTTGCAGACATTACAATAACAAAATTAAAAAATATCACATATAATAAAAGACAATTATAGGGGAAGATAGGCCAAGGATGAAAAGAGGACAGAAACAAGAGGAAAGGGAACAAGAAAAAGAAGAAGGAAAGACAGCCTATGTCAAAAACTGATGAATGTACACACATACCTTTATATAAAGTAAGAAGAAAACGTGGGGTGGTGACAACACAAATGAAGATGGCCCATCTCACAAGGGCCACACACCAACAATGGAACTTGGCAAGAGAAGACTGGGGAACTTCGAGGAGAAGTGAATTCCTGTGAAGGTAAAAAAAGATAAAATAGCATATATAACTTCTCTAAAATAAACAAGATTGAGAAGCAATAGAATTGGTATTACAACACAAGAAAAAAAGGAAATCAAAACACTAGCAATTAGATGGTCCATTTGTGCCGATTGAAGCATTCATGTGAAAATGTATAAATCTCCTAAAAGTATATGGAGCCTCAAATGTGGTAGTATTATTTTGATAGGTGACCTCGAAGCGGCATGTATGGAACAGACCATACTGGGTTCCCAAAGTACGTAAGGCCGGAAGAAGATTGTGGAATTCTTAACCCTTATGTGCTGTAGCATTTGAAACATCCTGTGCAATAAAAATCTTCTTGCCTGAACAATTTGCTTCTTGAATTTAGCTGCATTCGGGTCAGTGAAATCCAAAAATAAGAAGATCACTCCTCAAGGCGTAGTGGATGGAGTAGAAGAAGAGAAATGTTGACCCAATCTGTGCGCTCATTGAGTGTCTGATGTAAGTGAATTTTGGCAGAATAATTAAGCTTCTTTAACCTGCCCATACACCACCATACACCACCTATGAAGAAATGCAATTAGAAGCTGAACAGCAAGGTATTTAATACCAATAAGCAAGAGGCATTGAATGATAGCTTGTGAGAAGACCATGGGAAAAGTTCTACCGCCTCTATAATCAATAGAGTGAGTCAAAAATCCTTTCTACGAAGGAGATACCTCTTTCATAGTGCACCCATTAAAAGTAAATCTCTTTGTGAAGCTAACTTCACTGAACAAGATCACAACAGAAGTCTTCATGCATGAGTCAGGTATTCTCTGAAGAAGAACAATAAAATCTTAACTAATACAGTTAATAGTCTATCTCCAACATCATAGAATTGAAGCCCCTCTAAGAACACTCAGTGATTACAAGTTGAACATAATGCCTCAGTGCAGAATGGATAAACGTTGTACTCATATTTACCGCAGCGAGTGAAGAAAAGGCAAATCTAAGAAGGTGGCCGCAATGTGATGAGCGGCAATCCAAGAAGATAAAAGGCACAAGTTGTGCGATACAATTATTTGTCCAGGGGCCGCTCTTTTCCTGGTGATTTCATGAGGGCATGAAAATACACTCCTCCTCAACCAGAACTACTACATCAGCTATAATATGGCTTCTAATCAATGTATTCCCTAAAATATATTGGCTTGAACAAAATCAAAAAAAGATTCCTCATTGACTACAGACATGTCACAAAGCTAAAGAATTAAATAAGGAATCAGATGACCACTCATCCTACGAATAATAAAGTATGCAGAACACTTCATGGAAACAATTAATAGCAGAGTGCCAATGACAACTGTAGAACATCGTCCTGGCTTGTCATTGTTGGGGTTTTGCGTCAAAAAGTATAAATATGCCCCTTGATCTCTTTATAGGGTTAACAAATCCCTTTACATTCCTTAAAATTGTTCTGAATGTAACATGTGAACAACAAATATAGTGAGCTCCAGAGGGCAAACCAAACCATGAAATAATTACAACTTGCAGACATTACAATAACAAAATTAAAAAATATCACATATAATAAAAGACAATTATAGGGGAAGATAGGCCAAGGATGAAAAGAGGACAGAAACAAGAGGAAAGGGAACAAGAAAAAGAAGAAGGAAAGACAGCCTATGTCAAAAACTGATGAATGTACACACATACCTTTATATAAAGTAAGAAGAAAACGTGGGGTGGTGACAACACAAATGAAGATGGCCCATCTCACAAGGGCCACACACCAACAATGGAACTTGGCAAGAGAAGACTGGGGAACTTCCGAGGAGACGTGAATTCCTGTGAAGGTAAAAAAAGATAAAATAGCATATATAACTTCTCTAAAATAAACAAGATTGAGAAGCAATAGAATTGGTATTACAACACAAGAAAAAAAAGGAAATCAAAACACTAGCAATTAGATGGTCCATTTGTGCCGATTGAAGCATTCATGTGAAAATGTATAAATCTCCTAAAAGTATATGGAGCCTCAAATGTGGTAGTATTATTTTGATAGGTGACCTCGAAGCGGCATGTATGGAACAGACCATACTGGGTTCCCAAAGTACATAAGGCCGGAAGAAGATTGTGGAATTCTTAACCCTTATGTGCTGTAGCATTTGAAACATCCTGTGCAATAAAAATCTTCTTGCCTGAACAATTTGCTTCTTGAATTTAGCTGCATTCGGGTCAGTGAAATCCAAAAATAAGAAGATCACTCCTCAAGGCGTAGTGGATGGAGTAGAAGAAGAGAAATGTTGACCCAATCTGTGCGCTCATTGAGTGTCTGATGTAACTGAATTGTGGCAGAATAATTAAGCTTCTTTAACCTGCCCATACACCACCATACACCACCTATGAAGAAATGCAATTAGAAGCTGAACAGCAAGGTATTTAATACCAATAAGCAAGAGGCATTGAATGATAGCTTGTGGGAAGACCATGGGAACATTTCTACCGCCTCTATAATCAATAGAGTGAGTCAAAAATCCTTTCTACGAAGGAGATACCTCTTTCATAGTGCACCCATTAAAAGTAAATCTCTTTGTGAAGCTAATTTCACTGAACAAGATCACAACAGAAGTCTTCATGCATGAGTCAAGTATTCTCTGAAGAAGAACAATAAAATCTTAACTAATACAGTTAATAGTCTATCTCCAACATCATAGAATTAAAGCCCCTCTAAGAACACTCAGTGATTACAAGTTGAACAAAATGCCTCAGTGCAGAATGGATAAAAGTTGTACTCATATTTATCTCAGCGAGTGAAGAAAAGGCAAATCTAAGAAGGTGGCCGCAATGTGATGAGCGGCAATCCAAGAAGATAAAAGGCACAAGTTGTGCTATACAATTATTTGTCCAGGGGCCGCTCTTTTCCTGGTGATTTCATGAGGGCATGAAAATACACTCCTCCTCAACCAGAACTACTACATCAGCTATAATATGGCTTCTAATCAATGTATTCCCTAAAAAATATTGGCTTGAACAAAATCAAAAAGAGATTCCTCATTGACTACAGACATGTCACAAAGCTAAAGAATTAAATAAGGAATCAGATGACCACTCATCCTACGAATAATAAAGAATGCAGAACACTTCATGGAAACAATTAATAGCAGAGTGCCAATGACAATTGTAGAACATCGTCCTGGCTTGTCATTGTTGGGGTTTTTATGAACAAACGTGGTATGGACACAGAAAAAGAAGCAATAAGACTACATGCTGCAACTCACTACCGAGAATGGTGCTGTGCCTCCTCAGCCATTATCCCTATCATTTGAAGGCAGGATAACCAGCTTAGAACTCTGGGAGGAAAAGTTGTACATAAAACAGTGCCTACAAATGCATTCAGAAACATACAATTGTTTTAACTGATTGTGTCGGTCCATACTAAATATAACAAAAATAAATTCACATCTGAAACTTTTGATCTGAAATCTAAAATGTTTCACTGCTTATGGGAAACTTTGTGCAAATTCATGAGGACATAAATTAAAAATAAACTCACAGACTGTATTATATCAGCTCATGCCCTCCAAGTGAGTCATAGTATGCTGTGTTCTTAATGTTTACTCATCTGTAATACATACACATCAAGAACTCTCATGAGGTATTTTCAAATGCTTTTCATGATTGCCACAGAGCAGTAAATTGTTAAAAAAAGACATACATCATGTCTATAAGGGCAAGAAAGAGTACAGTGCACTCAGTGGTATTCTGTCTGAAAAATATTAAACTTTAAAGTTTATGGGAGTATGACCAGTTGAAGCCTTATTGTAAGTGGTTTCTTAGTTTATGTATTACTAATTACATTGTACACTGGTCTGTTGATGATCCTTGAGGAAGCTCATAAAACCTGGCCCCACAAGTTCATCTAGCTCTAGCTGCTTGCTGTTTTTCAGAGCATCCTGATAATTCCTAGGAGGAAGCCCTATTGGTTATCAGACATTCCTGGTCTCCCGTTCTTAAAATATGCCTGGCCTGTCTGGGTGAGCTGGTGTCTGGAACAACACTCTAACTTATTCATGCATGTCCATTAGTTGTGGTGAACTTCCTAGTTCACTTTTTAAGTGAAGGCAAGGCTTACCACATTATGAATGTGAGTAAATCTACTTTTTCCAAAAATAATTTACGCATACTTCAAGATCCATAGACCCAGTAAGTCAGCCTTTTGTTAGTCACCAAATTTCACATGTATATTCATATAAAGGTCCCTCCAGAGCACATGTATGAAGCTCCAGGGGATATTGAGTTTGTTGGATTTATTTGACCAGTAGCTGCAATGTGAAATATTGGGCCTGATTTATAGTTTGGCGGAGGGGGTTACTCTGTCAAAAACGTGATGCATTACACGTCCGCCATATTACAGTTCCATTATAGCCTACAGAACTTGTAATACAGTGGATGGGATATCCGTCATGTTTGTGATGAAGTAATCCCTCTGCCAAACTTTAAACCAAACCCATTGTCCTTGAAGCACAGTTGCCTCTAAGCAATCAATATTCATATACTTTGTTTCACTTTGCAAGGTGGCAGATGTTAAAGCTTTTAATGTCAACACTGAAGAGTTGTACTCCAGAAATTTATATCACTACGGGCCTGGAGTACCACTGTTTTTTTGTAGCTGCAAATACCAAATTTACAATAGGCTGAAGGTATATTGAGATTTGGAAATGGTGTTGTGAATTGTAATATCCACATTTTGTCTAATTTGTAAGGAAGAGAGGATGTGCAAGGGGTGTGCCTTTTCCTTATGTTTCACAAGGAAATGTAACAACTCTCTGCATGCTTTGCGACTGTAGATAAGAGCACAACACATTGATAAGGACGCCTCAAAGAAAGTTGTATCTGTTTGCAAAGTGATAGTCTTACGTAACCATATAATAAAGCCTCCTGTCTTCACATAGAATTTCCATAATTAATATTAGTTGAGGTTTCTATAACTACAAAGACATGAAGGTCTATGTTATCACTTCCTTAATGTTGTTCTTCTCATTTTAATCACCAGTGCTTTAAATGGAAATACAAAAGTGCTGGCATTCATTCTGAAGTGGATCGGCTTGCTTCTGAGAAATGCTGATACTCACCGATAAAATGTATTGTACCTGTGCTAAGAAGTTCAGCTACTTTCTTTCAAATAAAGCGGTGCAGGTGTTGAGTACCATACAGTACCTGGCCATTTATAGAACTGCTGAGTACAGAATCTCAGCCAGGCCAGCAAAGGATAATGGATCATTTTGGAGTTCCCTTCTTTGTTTTCTTATGCTGTTCTTTGGGGATGCTTAACACTGCACCAGAGTTTTGGGGTTTCATAGATGATGATGTAACATGGTAATGAATAAAGGATGTATCAGAAGATACGCTGACTGGTAGAGAACAATATGGGTTCATGTATTGCATCTTCCCTAGGAACTGTCATTTTTAAAGTGATGCAAATGGGCTGTTTTCATCTTCATATGAGGTGTAATGTTTTGGTGGTCCATGAGGGACAAAGTATGAAAAATATGCTTGAGGGCGGCCCTTTATACATATGGATGAACTTTTACTGCACTGTATCACAACACTCTCAGCCTGAACATTGAGCCCTCTGCCTCATTCTACAGTACTGGGACAGCTTTAAGTGCCTGCCCATTAGAGCCTGAGGGGACTCATGTGATTCAGAACTGTTCTGAATCATATTTTAAAATCTGGACCGCCTCCATCTGTGTTCTGTTTCCTTCTTATCTCGTATCAGAGTTTACAGAACATATCAAGAATGCACTTCTGAGTTCAAAGAAGACCTTTATTGTTGTTAATTCTTCCCCACCCACAAGTTCGTGAGAGACAAATTAATAGATTTCAAGCACACGTCGCAGCAATGAAAACAAAATATATCACAGTACTTCTCAGTTGCAATGTACACAGCAGGTTATATTTATAAGATATTGAATGCAAAGCAAAACAAATACTTCACCGTGTGAGAAACTATTTACAGCTTCATCTTTCTGGGGTCTGCAAGTTGATGACTCCGGTCAACTGCGAGAAAGAGATTATCTACCCACACGGGAGACTGGCAACTGGCACCAAGTTCCAGCCCGAAGTCAGGCAGATTCGAATCTAATTCTCTGAAGCCCAGAGCCATCCGTTACAAAAGCGTGCCCCCTCCTCTCAGACTCGGGAAAACTATGCAAGCCTTTGGAGACTGGCCAGATCTCCTAGACTTCTCCTCTTCCCAAACCTGAGCAGAAAGGAAAACACCAAATGTACTCTCTCTTATCATGTCTAGTCTGCTGTGCGAAGAAAACAGCTTGGTTCATCTTGTGGAAAAACACAGCTTGGAAAAATACAGCTTGGATTCTCAACTGCAATGTCTAACTCCACGTTAAAGGCAATAGGCAGCTAACCTAAATATCAAATGTAATGTCTAATGTTATGTCAAAGCCAATAGGCAGCTGAGCTGAATTCAAAATGCAATGTCTAATATCATGTCAAAGCCAATAGGCAGCTGAGCTGAATACAAAATGTAATGTCTAATATCATGTCAAAGCCAATAGGCAGCTAAACTGAATATAGCATGTCAAAGCCAATAGGCAGAATACAGAATGTAATGGCTAATGCCATGTCAAAGCCAATAGGCGGCTAAACTGAATACAGAAAGTAATGGCTAATGCAATGTCAAAGCCAATAGGTGGCTAAACTGAACAAAACATATAATGTGCTACTGGTGAACATTGAGCAACTAATATGCGCAGTGGTGAAACACAAAGTCATTGGTCAAACATAATCCATAGCATCACATTCCACCCTATGACCAATGAATTTTTGTTTCACATATCTCTTGTTTCAAAAACAAAACAAAAACATCAGCACAAAAAAAACATTATCAGCAAATCAGATTTGAATGATCAAAGCAATCCCTGTAAAGCAATGGAAGTGGATTAACATAGATCTCATAACCTTTCACATCAGATACATCTACACAGAAAAGACTGAAACTTTTATACTCTGAATGAGATTATAGTGTCTCTAAAATAGCAATTTGATGTAGCATGAGTACTACTCATGTAAAGGTGCACGGTCCACCTGAAAGGTTTGCTGGAAGGTAAGTGAAAGTCAGAGTTCCATACGAAAAAACACAGACAGTTAACTGTTAAGGTTGCTTAGTTCCAGTGGAAGAATGTAATCAAACAAGTTGAACTTGAACTGAAGGCGCCATTTGCGCAAAATGGATCCATGGTGCTGGCACTTTACTCAGCCTGGTTCAGGTTGGTGGTTCGGTCCCTTCCCCGACCCCACACACACACACCCGAAGGGGGACCACACAGCACACTCAGGGACAGTGGCAAAACGTGGTAGGATCTGCAAAAGAAAAAAGTATGACTTTTCTTGCAAATAACATTTGTCATTTAAAATGTACCCGTTCTCTTCCTTTCCCTGTTTTATAATCAGCAGAACGTTTTTGGGGCCCTTTGTTATAATTTCTGCAGGTTCTGGAGGGTCACTTGGGGCTTCAACCCACACCTCAGCACTGAGGTTTTTATCTGCTGCACCACAGCTTCCCTTTTCTTGCACTGTCAGAAGGGCTGGGGCAGACTCATTCTTTACCAAACCTCCATTCACTGCACTTTTGACAAGTTGGGCCATTCTGTCTCCAATTTGTATGAATGAATCAGATTCTTTTCTAGTTATCAGCATAATTTTTATTTCTCCTTGGTAATCTGCAGCAATCACTCCCCCTAAAACCTGATCAATTTGCCATATCTGTCCTGGTAACTTTCTTCTCCCCAACTGCTCTGGGACTGCTTGCATGACAGATTGCTTTTGTGCGTGCTGCACAGTTTTTATCAAATCTAGGGGAATGTGCATCTCTCTCATCTTTGCCCACCTGTAAGTGGCTTTTTCTCCCAGCTGTTCACATTTCTGGTGCACCCACTTAGCCACCCCCACTAAGTCAGAATTCTGGGTGTACACTTCTCTCTCTGAATTTTTCTCTTTAACATCTGCAAGGGAATTGAACCAGTTAGGTGCAAGCCATGTGGAGAACCAAACGGCTAAACCATTGGCAATGAACCAAGAATCAGTGTAAAAATGACACATCTCAAGCAGCTCTTGCTTTAAAATCTGACACACATTGTACAACACTGTTCCTTCTCCTGTGCCAGAAAACAACATGTCAGTCAATAAATCATTAGTCAAACAAACATGCTTTTTATCCTCAGTGGACACGAATTCAAATGGTGCACTGAATTTCACTGGTGACTCTTTTACCTGTGGTACTCTAGCCCTGTCTTGCAGGTACCAGATCCAGTGTAGGATCCCAGCTAGGGGCACTCTTTTCTTCCCCTGTTCCTGATTTACATGTACATCAGTATTTCCCTCTTGCACTGCGCAAAAACCTAAAGTCTGAATTATTTCATTTGCCAAATCACCAGCGCGCAACTGCATATAATTTTTCCCAGTGACCATATACCAAAGTGTTAGGATTTCACTCAGATGAGGGCTATTCTGTTTCCAAAAATCAAACAAGCTAATGAAACTCAGTGTCTCTTGCTTAGTGCAAACAGTAATAAACTCTAAAATCTTTTGTTTTACTTGTGCATTTTGCGATGGTACCTCGTAAATCACATTCTGAGCTCTGCCTTCGTTCTCCGTGTTATCAGTTAAGGAATGCACTTTGACTGCCAAAAAACCTTGCTCACACGGAGGCTCAGAGTAGCTTGAAGCTGTCTTAACCCCCTCATTACTAGAATGGAAAAAGACAGATTCCTCTAAAACAGCAGTTTTATAACTTTCAGCATTATCTTGCATTAATGTATTCTGGCTAATTTGCTCACGTAAATTCTCATTTTCATGTTCTAACTGCCTACATTTCTCCTGCATTTCTCTGTAAGCAGATAAAAGTATCCAAACCCTTCTGTCAAAAACAAAAGGAACATCACTGCTCTCAAAAGGCACATTTTCTAAATATGCTTCATCACAACAAAACATGTTTCTCACAGACAGTTTAACTACACATGCATTTTCAAACATGGTGTGCCCCGCTTCTGAAATTCTCCAAACAACAAAAAACAATTACACTTTTAAATTGTGCACTTAGAAATCTATAATTCGACCCTACCCCACTTCTGGAACCAAAATGTTCTGCTTTCCACAAGTTCGTGAGAGACGAATTAATAGATTTCAAGCACACGTCGCAGCAATGAAAACAAAATATATCACAGTACTTCTCAGTTGCAATGTACACAGCAGGTTATATTTATAAGATATTAATAAGATATTGAATGCAAAGCAAAACAAATACTTCACCGTGTGAGAAACTATTTACAGCTTCATCTTTCTGGGGTCTGCAAGTTGATGACTCCGGTCAACTGCGAGAAAGAGATTATCTACCCACACGGGAGACTGGCAACTGGCACCAAGTTCCAGCCCGAAGTCAGGCAGATTCGAATCTTATTCTCTGAAGCCCCGAGCCATCCGTTACAAAAGCGTGCCCCCTCCTCTCAGACTCGGGAAAACTATGCAAGCCTTTGGAGACTGGCCAGATCTCCTAGACTTCTCCTCTTTCCAAGCCTGAGCAGAAAGGAAAACTCCAAATGTACTCTCACTTATCATGTCTAGTCTGCTGTGCGAAGAAAACAGCTTGGTTCATCTTGTGGAAAAACACAGCTTGGAAAAATACAGCTTGGATTCTCAACTGCAATGTCTAACTCCACGTTAAAGGCAGCTAAACTGAATACAGCATGTCAAAGCCAATAGGCAGAATACAGAATGTAATGGCTAATGCCATGTCAAAGCCAATAGGCGGCTAAACTGAATACAGAAAGTAATGGCTAATGCAATGTCAAAGCCAATAGGCGGCTAAACTGAACAAAACATATAGGGGGTTATTCCAACTTTGGAGGAGGTGTTAATCCGTCCCAAAAGTGACGGTAAAGTGACGGATATACCACCAGCCGTATTACGAGTTCCATAGGATATAATGGACTCGTAATACGGCTGGTGGTAAATCCGTCACTTTTCCGTCACTTTTGGGACGGATTAACACCTCCTCCAAAGTTGGAATAACCCCCATAATGTGCTACTGGTGAACATTGAGCAACTAATATGCGCAGTGGTGAAACACAAAGTCATTGGTCAAGCATAATCCATAGCATCACAATCTGCAATGTCACACTTTCTGAAGATCACAGCACTAAGGGGGTTATTCTAAGTTTGGAGGAGGTGTTAATCCGTCCCAAAAGTGACGGAAAAGTGACGGATTTACCACCAGCCGTATTACGAGTCCATTATATCCTATGGAACTCGTAATACGGCTGGTGGTATATCCGTCACTTTACCATCACTTTTGGGACGGATTAACACTCCTCCAAAGTTAGAATACCCCCCTAAATGTCTACCTAGCTTCCTACAAGTCCCAGGGGCCTCTATGTCGCTGGAAGAGAGTAAGCCTTTAAAAACAAAGTAGGACTGCCTAACTGTTCTTCATTCACTTGTGGAGTTGCACAAACTGGTGAGATCATTCTAAACTGTCCAGAAAAGCAAGACATACTTTGAAAGATAAAAAGCTAGTGTAGCCCAGGATTCCCTATTGAATACAATTTGCATGCACCTCTGGAGATTGGCTGGCTAGCAGCCCTATGAGGAGAGTCTCTCAATCTCTGCAAGTGTCAAAAGACTAAGACATCAGAGCTGCTAATATCGCATACAGTACAAGGCCTAAAAGAAGCCTACTGTAAGCAGCTTGTCCTGCTGATTGTCTACTGAGGGCAGACCCCAGAAGGGTAATTCCGTCAGCAAGCTGCATCCACAAATTTTTTATCTAGTGATTGCCAGATTCCCTATTTGCAGCTTTGACCATGCAAATTATGCCCTGAAACATATTGGTGTAGTGCCACTACAAACCAGATTTCAAATCAAATAGCTATCGACCTACTACAGAGGGCCTTGAGACGGCAGCACTGTCATGCTCATCCAGATGGTATGCATTAATTGTGGTCAGAGTAGGAGAGGATTCATCACAGGGTCAATTAAGGTAGAAGATATAGACATTATGTCCAGTTATGTTTTTTTTAAATGTACTTACTTTGAACACTGTATTTCTGAATATTAATATACTTAATATCAGTGCAGATTTAAGTAATGTTTTATACTTCTAAGATGAAAGCCAAAAGAGTGGTTGTCTTGTATATCTTTCCCAAAGCAAGATGTTGTCCCATTGTGACAATCTCATTTAAAACAAGAACAAACAGGAACTAGAATGTGGTGGCAATCTTTCAACATTGGCATATCAAGGCACTTATTCTGAAGAGCCTTGTTTCCCAATGGCTATTTGCTGTATATTCATGTCTCTATCAGTTTGAAAACTGAATTTTACTACAATCATCTCTGGAAATGCTCTTTGTTATGAAAGCTGTCACACATCAATGGAAGTGGTTGTTCTTTGCTAGACCCATTCAGTGTTTGTGTGAACTTGGATATTTCTTCAAAAGTGGTATTGTTTCATGACTGGTTCTATTGAACTAATGTTATGTTTTCATCTGATGCGTGTTTATTTCCCACTCCTTCTAAAAACTTTGAATGACATTTTTGATTTGTCTATCCAAACTTTGTCTAAACTGCATTCAACATTATTCAAGATTGTTGAAGGATTTTTGTTCACATGCATAAAACATCACACTACAGGAAAGTTAGGGCCTGATTTAGATCGATGCGGAGGGAAGACTCTCTCACAAACGTGACGGATATCCTGTGTGCCGTATTCCGATCCACATAGGATATAATGGGATCATAATACAGCGTTCGGGTTATATGTCACATTTATGACAAAGTATTCCTCTCTGCCAAGATCTAAATCAGGCCTTAGACTTTAAACTAACATTTCATATTACTTGTTGTAGGCAAGTCATTTGTATTCACACATGTAAGAAACTGGGTTATTGGTTTGCGGGGCTTGAGCCCCGGTCAAGCATCAACCATAATCTTTGTCAGAGTAACGCACAAGCGAACCCAAATTAACCTGTTCTCCACCCCCTGGTAGCTTGGCACAGAGTAGCCAGGCTTAACTTAGAGGCAATGTGTAAGGTATTTGTGCAGACTTCAAACAGTAATAAAGTGAAGATCACCAAACAAAAAAGATCCCATGTAAGAGTAGAAAAAAGAGAAAATTTAAATATATAAATGAAGATGAAAACAACAAAAATCCAATCAGTAGAACCGAAGATATCCAGGTTTAAAGATTTCAGTAGTAATAGCGACATAAAGCACAACATGCCAACTGTGGACATCTAGTTGCACCGAACCAGGACAAAGTCACAAGTTCAGGCTGACCTCGATGGAGCACATGTAATCTACTGGGGGTCCATATAGGCCTGTTAAACAAGAGTACCTTAAATCCTGGTTTGTAGAGCATTGCAAGGGCCAGCACTGAGGATATGTCACACAGCTGAGGCAATACATCAGTTCCGAGGAGTAGTGAAGCTGAGATACAACATCTTGCATTGTTGTCATGGATCCCATCAACAAGGCTTTCTGATGTGAAGTTCGCTGTTGAGGTAGTATGGCACAGCTGATGTGATGTGTTGGTTCCAAAGGGCTGTGAGGCTGCAATGCGAGAACCTTCATCGGAGTGGAGGCTGCTGTTGATGAGGGATTTGCGATGCAATGGCCCTTGTCTGAAAAGTTTTGCACAGGCGGCCATTCAGATGAGGGCTGTGGGATCAATATATTGTACTTGTGTCAGGAGAACCTTTGCAGCAGAGATTGTGAAGGTGATTCATAAAACAGTAAAGACAGTGTGCTGGCTCTGCTGGAGATGAATACTAGGGGAGACGTCAGTTCTGCTGGATCCACAGATGGGCTGGCAACACACATTCAGGCTCACTTCTAATACGTCCAGGATTGGGGTGGCAACAAATGACAGAGCAGGACTCACAGATGGCAGAGTCCAAATGCTGGGTTCAAGGTAGCTGAAGCATTGTATCCCAGAGGATCAACTCAGGAGGCCAGTCAACTAACCCTTGGAGTCACTTTGGGGTCCTGAGATCAAACGATTCAGGTGCAGTCCTTCTAACTCAGGCAAGAGGGCAGCAGTTTCTTCAGAGTAGCCATGCATGTGAGTGGCATTTTTTTCAGCAGCACAGCTGTCCTTCTTCCTGACAGAGTATCCACAGGTCCAGAAATGTACAGTAGAGTTGGTGTCTGGGGTTCAATATTTATACCTGGACCTTCCTTTGAAATGCAAGAAGCTTTTAGAAGTTTCCATTTGAAGTCCCCAGGCATCCTGTCACCCCTGTCCTGGCTCCAGATAAATTATAGGGAATATGCAGTCATTTGAGTGGAGGCAGGACACAGTCTGTTCAAGCATAAGTAGGGCTGACCCCAGCTTTGCTATCCCATACTGCCAGAGATGGCCCAATCATGCACACATAGGCTCCCTATTGTGTGTGGCTGTCTAGGAGGAATACACAAAGCCAGAATGTTAGCTACACCCAGTCATGTGACCAAGTGACAGGCTACAGATACTAAGTGGCTAATGCAGGAAACTGTAAACTTTCTAAAAGTGGCATTTGCAAAATAGTAATCTAAAATCCAACCACTATAAGACTGGATTTTTCATTACAATTCATAAGAAACTGTCAGCATCAGGGCAGTGCGTGCTCTTCGGGCGACTAGAATGCAAAAACCTAGCAATTTCAAGCTAACATAATTTATGCATTGTGCTGATATGATGTTGTTTAAACTTTTGCATTGCAGAGTTTAATCTTGAAGACTTATGTTCAACATGCATATAAATACTGTTCTCATACTGCTGCAGGCTTTCAGACTGTGTCAGGGTGTGGTCCCTTTCCAGGGCCTTCTAGAGGTTTTCCCTGCAGCATGCCTGGGTGTGGTTTGTGGGCTGGGCCAAGACTCTATATAAGGGAGCCCGCCCAGCTCCACGTGCTCACTATTCAGAGGTCCCGGTGCAGAGCAGCAGCAACTTCCTGAGCTCCTGTTCCGGTGGCCTAGTTTGATCTTCCAGGCCTCGCCCTTTTTTCACTTCATTTGGTGATCCTAGATCAGGGCGGTAAGACGAAGGTCGGGCTGGGCCCCCAACTCCGTTATCAAAGACGCTCAAGTTCTTGGGCCTAATCTTTGCATGATTAATGATTTGAGTCTTGTGCGTGTCAGTGTGCGCTTGGACGTTTAATGACATTTGTATGTGGATACTCGAATCGGCAAGACGTGCGATTCTTTTCTCGTGCTTAATTCATGTTATTCATTGTGTGCTACCATTCCTTGGCAGTTACATGGTGGCATTCGAGCCAGCAAGACGTGCGATTCTTTTCTTGTGCTTAATTCATGTTATTCATTGTGCGCTACCATTCCTTGGCAGTTACATGGTGGCCTACGAATCGGCAAGACGCGCGATTTGTTTTCGTGTACTTTAACCCTTGAAATTCATTGTGCGCTACCATTCCTTGGCAATTACATGGTGGCATTCGAATTGGCAAGACGCGCAATTCTTTTCTCGTGCTTAATTCATGTTATTCATTGCGCGCTACCATTCCTTGGCAGTTACATGGTGGCCTACGAATCGTCAAGACGCGCAATTCGTTTTCTTGTAATTTAACCCTTGATATTCATTGTGCGCTACCATTCCTAGGAAGTTACATGGTGGCATTCGAATCGGCAAGACGCGCAATTCTTTCCTCATGCCTAATTCATGTTATTCATTGTGCGTTACCATTCCTTGACATTTATATGGTGGTACTTGAATCGGCAAGACGTGCGATTCTTTCCCTGTGTGTAATTCATGTTATTCATTGTGCACTATAATTTCCTGACATTCGTTTGGTGACCTTCGAATCAGCAAGCCGTGCAATTCCTTTTCTGTGTTAAAAAATCACAGTGTTTATTATGTGCTACCATTTTTAAGGCATTTACTTGGTGGCTTTCGAGTTGGCAAGTGGCGTGATTTATTTCCCAAGTCTAATTTGTGTTATTCATGGTGCACAAATAATTCAATGGTATTTTCTCTCTATGTGAAAATCTGCAATGTGCACAATTCATGTTCCGGCAATTTGAGGGAACAAAAAGCCAGAGTTTCAAGATGTAATGTTGTGTGTTCCTAATATGTCTCTCAAAACCTGATACATATGATGCTTTAGAAATCATTCAGATTGTTTCCTGATCCTCAGGCAAAGAATGGTACTTGAATTTGAAAGTTGCATTTAACTTTTCTTGATTCCCTCACAGGTACCCAGTCATCTTGAAGCCTAGTCATTTTAAGTCTATGCTTAGGCTGTCCATGCTTTTAGAATGACAATGTTTAGAGTTATAGTCTAGTATTGATTTATATAATAGAATTGTGATATTTTGTGTTTTCACCTTTTTGCTTCCTACAGGTCTCCTTCCCAGCTGTTCCCTTCCTAATCCCCTTTTCCCCACTTGGACTCTCTTAGACTCTGTGACAATTCTAATCAGAGTATTGGAGCTGTCTTGTGGTGGAAGTGTTGGGAGTGTGCACAGACCCGAGGATCTGGTGACTCTGACAGACACCAAACAAGAACTGGTTAGCTGCTGCCATTTGGAAATTATCACTTATTAGATATAAAAGGCAACTCCAATGTTAGCCTCTGGGAAAGGTAGGCCGTGCAGTAGTGAAAACCAACTTTAATAGTTTTCCACCACCAGGGCATGAAAAACTAGAAATTCATGTCCAACTCTTTAAATACACTGTTGTGACTCACTTGAAAAGCAGGTCATCTGCAGGGGCGATGAATGCCCCTCCCTCCCTACTCCTGGAACACCTCTCAGCTCTGCTGGAATATCTCAGGTGTCCCCAGTATGGAGGAGAGAGAGAAAAAGAGCCACCATCACTGCCACCTGGTCCAGCCAGGCACCCAAAGCTTCGGGAGTGCAGGAGGTCGTCCACAATAGTGCCTTTCGAGAGGATCAGGTTCTATATAGGGGGAAATAACTCAGGTATAAGTGACAAGCAGGTGCTACACAGTGGCTTGCAGAAATCACGCATTCACATAGTAACCACAATAATCACCTGACACTCCACACTATTATCTATATATACTCTCACTTCACATAATTGAAGTCTTACAGAAAAAGGTAATTTGGGATCACACCGTAAATGTTCTCAGGACTTTCAAACTTTCTTTGTGCTTCAAGATAGAGGCCTTCTAAAGGTAATGCCTGAGAAACTGCACAATGTAAAATAAACAAAAATAACAGGAGGGAAAGACCTCCCTCAACTGAACGATCAGAGTGTTCTCAGTAATCTAGATATGACAAGATTAATCCAAAATGCACCTGGAGGGTTGATATAATTATATCGTCTAAAATATTTCATGTTGCATGTCTCTGTTTTCTACGCGCACTTCAAACAGTTTCAGGAGGCAAGTTTCTAAAATGTAAGTTCGTGCTTCACAGCAAACAGCAACTCAGCATGCAGAGGGGTGAATTAGAATAAACACTCAAAGGGTTGTGTAAGTGCCGCTCAAGTCACTCACCAAAGTAGCAGACACACTTTCAAAATGTCTCATTAAGTCTCAGTAAACTCAGACTGTGAGCATAACAAGTCTTGTGCACGAGTGAGGCACTTAGCTTTCCCGGGTGAAGCTCAGCTGGTTTCCCTGGATCAGGGCTGAGCTAGTTGCCTTGCAACAGTACAACGCTTCAAGGAATCTACCTGGAACTGTAGCGTGATGTCAGCAGTTCAGTGCTTATGGTATCAGAGAAAAAGCCAAGCACCACCCGGAACACGGCAAGGCTTTTTATAGCTGAGCAGAGGCCACACGTGGGGCAACAAAGAGCACAAGGCGGTTGCCTAGCAACAAAAGGGAATAGCCACCCTGAAAAGTGCAAAGGCACAAGCTAAACAAGCCTAGGCAAAATCAACACTGTGTCATGGCTATAAGATAAGCAACCCACTTTGGCAAAATCAACACCTTGAAAGACAAGTGGTAGGAACAACCCGCACATGATTAATCCAAAACCCCTGAGGAAGATGGTGGCAAATTATACAGAGGCAAGACAGGGCAAGGAGGGAGGCCCTACAGTCCCCCCATTAAAGAATTTCCTGTGGGGCTTGGTCAGATTCTGGAGATGAAACTGACTGAGCAAACAGAGGCATGGACTGTAATTGCCGGCTCCCAGGAGTGGTCGTCAGGACCATACCCATTCCAGGTGAGAAAATAATGTAAGACCCCATGAACGAACCTTGAATCCTGGACTTAAGCCACCTCGAATTCCCAGGGCCCTCCAACTTTCATGGGAGGTGGCAGGGGGCTGGGCAAGTGTCTGGGAGTAAGGTTGAAGCAAGGAAACATGGAAAACAGGGTGTACCTTACACTCTGCAGGTAGTGCCAGTTCTACTACTATGGGGTTAATGAATTTCGTGATAGTGAATGGACCGATAAAGCGTGGATTACATTTTCTGGATCCTGAAAGCAGCACATTTTTTCGATGACCACACTCGGCTTCCTACTTGATAGGCAGGAGCAGGCTGCCTATGTCTGTCAGCTTGGGTTTTCATCGGCCTTTGGTATTGTTCCAAATGTTCATCGGCATATTGTTGGATTTTCAATAACCTGGGATGGTGTTCATGCACTGATGGTACCTTAGAAGTTTTCTGGGAGTCCAGAATGGGGAGCATCCTAGGGTGCTGACTGGAGAACCAGGGAAAATGAGATACTTCTGTGGCTGTATGACTGGTATTGTTATAGACATATTCTCCAAGGAGTAGGGCAGAGGAACATGAAGATACAAAACATCTCAGGATTTTTTCTAAGGATTGGTTTGTGCATTCTCTTTGGCCATCCGTCTGGAGGAGCTGAGCAGTGGACAAACAAAGGTCCATTCCCAGTGACGAGCAGAAGCTACGCCAGAAACAGAAAACAATCTGGGGACCGCGATCAGACATGATTGCAGAATAAAAGCAATTAAGTCTCATGATGTGCTGCATGAATAAACCAGACAGAACAGAGGCAGTGGGATGGTGCCTCAGGGGGAAAAAGAGAGAGATATTTTAGTTAAATAGTCTACCACAACCCAAATGACTGAAGGACCATCAGAAACAGAGAGATCCATGATGAAATCCATGCTGATGGTATGCCACGGACTTGGCGGGCGGGGCAAGGGTTGCAGTAAACCAACTGGCGGAACATGGGGAACTTTGACTTGGAGACAAATAGGACACTTTTTGATATATGTTTTAACTTCTTGTGTTAGTGTGGGCCACCAAAACCAGCACTGGCAGAGTTCTAATGTCTTTCTTTCACCATGGTGTCCAGCAAGAAAAGAATCATGCCCCCTGTGTAATACAGTTTCCTTTAGGTCTGGAGTGGGAATGTCGAACCTGTTGGAATGATATAGGAACTGGTCCTGGAATGTGACATCAGGAGGGCAAGGAGCAGTCTGTTTTGCCATCTGTAGTTTGTCAAGGAAGTCTTGCATGGAGCATAGTGCTACGATTTTGTCAGAACGGATGATAGATTGTACCCCTTATATGTCTGAGCAAGCTGGAGAAAAACCTAACCTAGATAGACTGACTGCCTTCTGCTGAATGCTTCTTGGTCTGTAGGTGATTATGAAACCAAACTCATTAACCAAAGAAGCTGCTAAGGTATTAACACCTTGGTGGCTTGAAAAATTGCAGACACTATTGTTGGTATAAATAGTGATTATGGCCCCCAGAAGGCGATGACACCATTCTTGAAAGGCAAGCTTAATCGCCTGCAACTCCCTCTCCGCCACAGTGTAATTTTGTTCCCCCAGAGTAACTACTTTGAAAAATGTGCTACTTTATAAAAACAGCCAGGGACTGGGTCCCGCTGGGAGAGGACACTTCCCATTGCCACTTTGGAAGCGTCTGCTTCCACAAAGAAGAGCTGAGATGGATCGGGGTGACTTAAGATTGGGGTTTCTGTAAAGACTTTCTTGAGGTGCAGGGAAGCATCTTCTGCTCTTTGGTCCCATTGAAAAGAAACTCCATTTTGTAATAATCATGTGATCAGGGTGACTACTGTGGAAAACCGGGAAATTCACAAATCCTAGAAACCATTGGATTTCTTTGACTGATTTTGGTGCCACCCTATTTAGGATGAATCGTACCTTGGATGGGACAATAGAGATACCTTAGGGAGAGATAATGTAGCCAAGAAAGTCAGTAGTCGTGGTATGAAAGACACACTTCTCAAGTTTAGAAAAAAGTTGGTGCTCCTGTAATCATTGTAGGACTGCTCCAATGTGTCCAACATGTTCCTCTGTAGAGGAGGAACAGATCAAAATATCATCTATGTACACAATTACACAGATGTCAAGAAACTCCTGCAGCACTTTGTTGATGAAGAATCTAAAGGCTGTAGGAGCATTGCAGAGTCCAAAGGTCATTATCGTATACTTATAGAGCCCAAATTTAGTCTGGAAGGCAGTCTTCCATTCATCTCCCTTTTCCATGCGGATCAAGTGATAGGCTCCTCGCAGGTCCTATTTGGTGTAAGCGGTAGAGTTGCGTACCTGATCCAACAACACAGGAATTAGTGGAGGGGGTCCTGTCTTTTTATGGCCACCTTGTTTACTGCACAATAAACAATGCAAGCACGTAGTTCACTGTTGTGTTAGGGGAAAAAAACAAAGATGACAAGACTGGGTATGTGGAGTGGCTAACAAGTCATCAATGTACTCTCTGAGGTACTGGGTCTATGGCTCTGACAGGGTGTAGATCCTGCCAAATTGTAGTAAAATCAAGTCAATCTGACAATCATATGACCTGTGGGGTGGCAACTTGTGGTCTTCCGTTGGCTAAAAACGACATGAAAATTCTGACAACGTGCTGGAAGAGACTGTGGGTCAGTCATGGTGGTGGTATGAGTGGAGGCACAGTGCGAGGAAGTGATGAGATGGTTTGTTTCTTGATAACAGAAATGCCAACAATGTTTGGAGTCCAGTGCTACCTTCCTGGCCACCCAATCTATTTTGGGATTATGAAGTTGTAACCATGGAAAGCCTAAAATGGCCCCATACACTTGCATGTCTATCATGTCAAATTGAATCTGCTCTGTATGCCCGTTAGCACAAAGGACAAGTCTGTTAAACGATAACTCCAGGTGATAATTATGAGCTATCCACAGCTCAAACTGGTTCAGGTGTTTCTTTTCAAAGCATACTAATGCCTAGGGTCGTGGCAATACTGAGATCCAAGAAATTTCCTGTAGCCCCTGAATAAAGTAGGATAGGGCGAACTTGCGAACCTGAGGGGACAATAAAAGAGTAACGATAAGTGTAAGGTGTTGAGGCACAGGAGTTATTGTGTTTGCTAACTGAAGTGAGGCCACAGGTGAGGAACAGCTCAATAAAGTGGCCTCCAAGTTCATCGAGCCTGACAGTCCACCTGCATCACCGGTTCCAATGCTAACCACTGCTCCTTTGGCCTTTTTGGGGTTACTTTGTTTACTGGAGTAGACCTTGGCAAAGTGACATGCGTTGCCACAGCATAAGCACAGATTCAACCTCCACAGACACTCTTTCTTGGATAAAGGCCCTCAGAACCTACCTATCTGCATTTGCTCAGTCATATCTCGAGGGGAACTGGGTATATCCTTCTTCTCAGATTTCACTACAACAATGCGTGACTCACCACTGAATTTCTCACCCTTACGTTTCCCTAACCGATTCTCTAACCGAACCACCAAATTATGTAATCTGAACAATTGGTAGAGGAGGGGTCTTCAACCTGGGCAAAGATGTCCTTGAGGTCATCCCAAAGACCGCAGTAAAAGAGGGATGTTCGTTTTTCCTCAGGCCACTCTGTTTCTGCCACAAATCAGTTAAATGGAGTAATATAGGTCAAGAAATCCTCGTTTCCCTGACACAAATTTAGCAACTCTTTGTCAATGGCCTCCACAAACAAATGCCTGGCAAAGAGTCGGTGCATAGTTTCCTTAAACTGATCAAAGTTGTAAAGCAGAGGTTCATTGCATTCGACCAAGGAAATGGATCATGAAGCGTTGATCCCACCCAGAGGAGAAATCACAAATGCCATTTTAGCAGTATCATTGGGGAAAGTGGTGGGGTGACACTAAAAACTGCAACTGACATTTGGTTATGAAGCCGGTGACTTGGCGCTGTCCCCAAAAAAGCATTCTGGGGGGACGCTTTGGGAACAGGAGTGGGTATAGAAAGGGATAATTGGAAAAGCTGAGGGGCCACGGTAGTGGTAGACATAGAAATGGAATTAGGGGTCACCATCTGGTTTGTTGAAGCAAAATCAAACCGGGGTGGCTACATAACTGGAACCTTACTCTCCATCTTTATGTTATCCCATGGGTTATTCGGGGGCTTATATCTTTGCAACTCATGTCGCAAAGTTTGCTTTTCTTGTCTAAGAGAATCTACTTCTTGTTGTAACCCTGTTAGTGTCTTAGTGATGTCTAGTAAGGAGGGGCTTTCCTCTTGCGCCTATAGGGCCTGTGTGAGGTCTGCAAAGGAACACACCAGGGTGTCTATCACCCTGGCAGGCCTGTATGGTATGGCTTGGCTTTATGTTGTGGCTTGGCCACCCACCTGAAAAACAAGTCATCTGCAGGGGCAATGAATGCCTCCCCGCAAGTCCTCCTGGAACATCTCTTGGCACTACTGGGATATATCAGAAGGTCCCAGCAGGTGTCCCAAAAGGGAAGAAGGATTGGAAGAGAGAGCAAGAGAGTATCACCATAACTGCCGCCTGTTCCTGCCAGGCACCAAAGCTTCGGGAGTACTGGAGGTTGTCTACAATAGCACTTGCAACTGGTGAGAAATGTCAACTCATACAGCACTAGAATACTGTTTAGAATGCACTACAATATCCATAATGCATTGTATTAGTCACTGGATTGAGGAAGTATAAAAAGAGAGAGAGAAAAAAGTCAGTGTCGAAACGCGTTGTTTTGTTGTTTTTTGTTGCACTGAATAAACTCGAAAAGATATAAGCTGAACCTTAACGGAGTGCGTCGCCAACATCTTTTTAACATATATATATATATATGCACACACACACACACACACACATATATATATATACAGATATATATATATATATATATATATATATATATATATATATATATATATATATATATATATATATATATATATATATGTATATGTATATATATATTCTCTCTTCAGGGAGTTGAAGTTTTAGAGAACAAGGTAATCTGGTATTGCACCGTAAATGATCTCAGAGCTTTTAAACTATCTTTGTGTTTCAAGATAGATGCCTTTTCAAGGTATTGTGCGACACACTGCACAATGTAACATAACCATACGACAGAAACAACAGAAAGGAAAGACCTCCCTCAATGGAAGAATCAGTGTTCTCAGAAATCTAAATATGACAAGATTAACCAAACAAAAGTGCCTAGAGCATTGATACAATTATAGCGTCTTAATTACTTCAAGTTGTGCATCTCTGGTTTCTAAGCTCACTTCAAAGAGTTCCAGGATGTGCTTCATAGCAAACAGAAACTCAGCATTCAGAGCGCTGATTTAGATAAACACTCAAAAGGGTTCTGTAAGCGCCGATATAGGTGGTCATTCTGACCTCGGCGGTAAAAGGCGGTCATTCTGACCCGCAGAAGGCAAACCTCCGAAAATCCGACAGCCACAACAGACCGCCAGACCAGCGGTCGGCGGAAAAGTGGAGGTGACAAAACCTCCACCGTCACGCCAACAGAAATACGCCCATGCCATTACGACCCACGAATCCACGCGGCGGTCTTTCAAACGCGGTATTCCATTGGCGGTACACACCGCCGCGGTCAGAATACACACAAACGAACAAAACTCAGCCACATTGGCCGATTTGAATACCACACACCTGATACACATACACACACCACTCCCACACACACAATACAATATAAAACACACACCCACATCACCCACAAACCCCTACGACAGAAAATTCTGAAAGAAGGCCAGAGCGAGACACCACCATCCACAAACTAGCAGCCACAGCCACTCAACACCATCACCCACACACTATCCACACACAAAACAACACACACCACCACACTCAACACACTTAACTACACATACTCCACCCCACACATCATACACACCACCCCATGGCACCCCAAAGACACCCCCGCTTCACAGACGAAGAACTCAGGGTCATGTTGGAGGAAATCGTTCGGGTAGAGCCCCAGCTGTTCTACACACAGGTCCAATACACCAGCATTGCCCGGAGGACGGAGCTATGGCAGAGGATTGTCGACAGGGTCAACGCTGTGGGACAGCACCCCAGAAATCGGGAAGACATCAGGAAGCGATGGAACGACCTACGGGGGAAGGTGCGTTCCATGGTATCCAGGCACAACATCACCGTGCAGAAGACTGGCGGAGGACCCCCACCTCAACCCCCACAATTTACAACATGGGAGGAGGAAGTCTTGAACATCCTGCATCCTGACGGCCTCGCAGGAGTCGGCGGAGGAATGGATACTGGTAAGTTGAAGCTTCACTACTGCTTCCCCCCCAACTGCATGCCAAATCATACCCCAACCCTCACCCCCATCCTCGAACCCCACCCTCACCCCCACCACCATCCTCACCCCCACCCTCACCCCCACCACCATCCTCACCCCCACCCCCAGCACACCTATTCCCTGCCAATGTCTCACCATCACAACCCACACATCCAAAAACCTAGGCCTGCATGCGTCCACTAAGCATGGACACCCATCACCAAAGCATGCCCAAAGCATATACACATCCCCCCCACAAGCCACCCTCACCAAAGCCCCCACACACGAATGCCAGCACTTGGGGACACGGGAACCCACAGATACACCCATATGCCACACATTGAAACTATAACCATACCTCTATACCCCTGCAGGACCCGACCGTCAACACACCGCCGCGGAGGGCCCAGAATTCTCCACACCCCCCACCCAAGAGGCCGTCAGCGATGACAGCAGCTCTGTCGATCTGGACACCGATGACCAGCCCGGACCATCGGGGACCTCTGGACAGTCGGTTCCCCTCACACAGGCCCAGGCCACTACAGACCCCAACCCCTCTGGGAACACCAGCACAGCTCCCACCCAGCGGGCCCATGCCTCTTTCTCCAGGGCGCGTCAATCTGCGGTGTGTCTACCACTACAGGGCACCCAGGATAACCCACCACCCCAACAACAACAGGGACCTGGGGGCAGTGGTAGTGGGCACACCGGCCAGGGGGCAGAGGCCCAGGGAAACAGGGCAACTCGGAGGGCAGCTGTGCGACAGGGGGGGGACGGGCCCAGGGAACCCACTCTCCACGAGGCCCTCACCACCATCATGGGAGCATACAACCGCTCCCAGGAGACGATGGCGACGGTACTGGCCCGGTTCCAGGAGATCCAGGTACTGCAGGAGGAACACTATCGGGGGTACAGGGAGGACATCAGAGCCCTCACCTCCACCCTGGTTACCATGGTCGGGCTGCTGCAGGACCTCATCAACACCAGGACGGACACTCAACAACACCCAAGGGCCCCTGCCACTAGCCTGGACCAAGAACAGCCAACCACCTCCGCCGGCGCTAGTGGACAGGAGGCCCCCGCCCAGCAGCAGCCCACCAGACCCCCACCTCCTGCAGGAGAAGAACCACCCCGCAAGAGGGCCCTGAGATCTCGCAAGAAGACAGAGTAGGATGTCAAGACCCCCGCCAGCAAAGGATACCACCTGATGTCATCCCACTGTCCCACATTGTCACCCTGTCCATCCTTGAACTGCCCATGCTCCATCTCTCCACAGGCCTCTGGACAATGCACCTGTGTGACTGTTACTCTGGACTCTGCCATGGACATTCCTTCACCATAGCCCCCACCCACTTGAAACCACCCATCCCATTTTGAGCACTTAAATAAACACCTATTTTGCACAAAACTATCTGGAGTCTGGCTGTGATTTCAAAATATTGTAATTGACATGACAGTGCAAATATGTCCTTGTACATAGTGAAGTCAACAAACAGCTGCCACAAAGCTGTAGTCCATGGGGAAACGAAGCACAGGACTCGTAGTGGGGACCCCAGATCTGAAATAGGGAGGGAAAAGCCACAACTCAGTCATCATACACTGGGGCAAATAGACAGGCAGCAGAGATGCAGGAGAGTAGTTCACATTTACTAAATTATCTTTGAATTGTTACCTGTGTCCTATTGGAAGTACTGTTCAATGATTCTGTCCCTGTTGTCTGTTTCAGCCCCGTCGTCTTCCTCCTCGTCACTCTCCTCAGGTTCCACCGCTGCCACAACACCACCGTCTCGACCATCCTCCTGCAGGAAAGGCACCTGGCGGCGCAAAGCCAGGTTGTGAAGCATGCAGCAGGCCACGATGATGTGACACACCTTCTTAGGTGAGTACATTAGGGATCCACCTGTCATATGCAGGCACCGAAACCTGGCCTTTAGGAGGCCAAAGGTGCGTTCGATCACCCTCCTAGTACGCCCATGGGCCTCATTGTACCGTTCCTCTGCCCTGGTCCGGGGATTCCTTACTGGGGTCAGTAGCCACGACAGTTTGGGGTACCCAGAGTCCCCCAATAGCCATACACGGTGTCTCTCTAGCTGTTCCATCACGTAAGGGATGCTGCTATTCCTCAGGATGTAGGCGTCATGCACTGACCCTGGGAATTTGGCATTTACATGCGAGATGTACTGGTCAGCCAAACACACCACCTGGATGTTCATTGAATGGTAACTTTTTCTGTTCCTGTACACCTGCTCCCTGTCTCTTGGGGGAACCAAAGCCACATGGGTCCCATCAATGGCACCAATGACGTTGGGAATATGTCCAAGGGTGTAGAAATCACCCTTCACTGCAGCCAATTCGCCCACCTCAGGGAAAATGATGTAGCTCCTCACGTATTTCATCAGGGCAGACAACACTCTGGATAACACCTTCGAAAACATGGGCTGAGACATCCCAGAAGCAATTCCCACTGTTGTCTGAAATGACCCACTTGCCAAGAAATGGAGTACTGACAAGACCTGCACCAGAGGGGGAATCCCTGTGGGTTGGCGGATGGGGGACATCAGGTCGGGCTCCAGCTGGGCACACAGTTCATGTACAGTGGCACGGTTAAGACGGTAGGTCAGGATAATGTGGCGTTCTTCCATTGTCGACAGGTCCACCAGCTGTCGGTACACGGGAGGATTCATCCGTCTCCTCGCCAAACCCAGCGGACGGTGCCTAGGAAGGACAACATGGAGCACACAGTCAAGCAACCCACAGGTACGTACTCACAGCTAGCACAGTAAACGATTCTCTATGCAGTGAATGGCGTGTCTGAGTGGCTATGCAAGGCCTAGGCCTGTGTGACGCAGTTGAAATTGAGCCATGCGGACCCTCGAAATGGCGGCTGCCTGACCTGTGAAGTGTGACAATGGGATGTGAGGTCAATGCGCTGGCGTGGCACACCGCGGCGGGCGGCGGGCGAAGACCGCGGCGCGAAGCCGCATTGGTTAACATTGAAGCCTATGGGTTTCAGGAGCCAATGGCGAAGGGCGCCGGCGGTGGCGGTACGCACCGCCGCGGTACGCACCGCCGCGGACGTGACCGCCATTTTCTATCTACTTATCCACTTGCGACTTGAACTTTCACAGAAGAGGACCTATACTGCAAGTGTTGCTGTGACCTCGGTCTGGAAGGGACAATGGCTGCTGCGCCTGGGGAAAGGGCCCCTGCCTTCACTGGAGAGGAGTTGGAGAAACTTGTAGATGGGGTCCTCCCCCAGTATGCGCTACTCTACGGTCCTCCAGACCAACAAGTGAGTTTAATTCAATCTGGATTTGGGGCCACTGGCTGGCTTGGGGGCCTGGCGGGGGGCCTGGCGGGGGGCCTGGCGGGGATGGGGGGGCATGTTGGGGCTGGCGGGGGGCATGGCGGGGGGCCTGGCGGGGATGGGGGGGCATGTTGGGGCTGGCGGGGGGCCTGGCGGGGATGGGGGGCATGTTGGGCCTGGTGGGGGGCATGGCGGGGGCCTGGCGGGGATGGGGGGGCATGTTGGGGCTGGCGGGGGGCCTGGCGGGGATGGGGGGCATGTTTGGCCTGGTGGGGGGCCTGGCGGGGGCCTGGCGGGGATGGGGGGGCATGTTGGGGCTGGCGGGGGGCATGGCGGGGGGCCTGGCGGGGATGGGGGGGCATGTTGGGGCTGGCGGGGGGCCTGGCGGGGATGGGGGGCATGTTGGGCCTGGTGGGGGGCATGGCGGGGGGCCTGGCGGGGATGGGGGGGCATGTTGGGGCTGGCTGGGGGCCTGGCGGGGATGGGGGGCATGTTGGGCCTGGTGGGGGGCCTGGCGGGGGGCCTTGCGGGGATGGGGGGCATGTTGGGGCTGGCGGGGGGCATGGCGGGGGGCCTGGCGGGGATGGGGGGCGTTGGGCCACTGGCAACGAAAATGCAGACAAACTTGAACGTGGTATTTCTCCCTCCCTGTACGTGTCACATAGGTCCGCGCCCATGAGAAGATCGGGATTTGGCGTGCCATCGCCAAGGAAGTCCGGACCCTGGGGGTCCACCATCGACGGGGCACCCACTGCCGCAAGAGGTGGGAGGACATCCGCCGCGGGACCAAGAAGACCGCCGAGTCTCTGCTGGGGATGGCCTCCCAACGTAGGCGGGGTGCCTGCCGTCAACTGACCCCCCTGATGTTCCGGATCCTGGCGGTGGCCTACCCTGATTTGGATGGGCGCGTGAGGGCAGCACAGCAGACACAAGGGGGTGAGTACAAGCATTATCTACTCTGTTGTCGCGCAGTGGAGGTGTCTGGGTGGGGGAGGAGGGCTGTGGGTCCCCCTAGGCCAGGGCGATATCTGTAGGCTGGGCACCCCCGTAAGCCCCTGTGTCCCCAGCCACCACCCTCAGTAGTTTGTCAGTACAGCCATCCCTGGGCCGTGTCATCCATGGGTGCAGTTGTCAACTCTAGGCGTGTAGGGCATGTTCCACGGAATGCGTAGCGGACCCCAAGTGCGCAACTTAGTGCAGGGGGCATCTGTTTCTGTCATGTCCGCTAACTGTACCGGAGATCCATGTACTCAATATCCCTTTATTTCTCTCTCCCCCCCCCCCTTTTTGTTTGTCTTTCTGTGCTTGTGTGCATCAGCATCATCAGGCGGAGGAGAAGTGGCATCGGGGCAGGAGGGAGCTGCATCTCACATGGCCCAGGAGGGCCATGCCACAGAGTCAGACTGGACCAGTGAGACGGAGGGCGAGGGGAGCTCCACAACGGGGACGACTGGACCCTGCAGCGACACGGACACGTCCTCGGAAGGGAGCTCCCTTGCGGGGGTGGCACCATCCGTGCCCCCCGCCATTACAGGTACAGCCGCCGCCCAGCGCACCATCTCTGCCCTCCCAGCAGCCCCTCAGCGTTCGCCCCGTGCCCGCTCTGCCAGGAAGCCGGGCATCTCCTTCGCCCCAGACACCTCAGGCCCTGCCCCTGTTACCCCCGCTGCCCTCAGTGAGGAGGTCATTGACCTCCTCCGAACGCTCATTGTTGGGCAGACTACCCTTTTGAATGCCATCCAGGGGGTGGAGAGGGAGGTTCATCGCAGCAATGCGTACCTGGAGGGCATTCATTCGGGTCAGGCTGCCCATCAGCGATCGTTCCAGGCTCTGGCCTCAGCACTGACGGCAGCCATTGTCCCTGTCTCCTGCCTCCCTCTACTAACTCCCTCCTCCCAGTCTCCTGTTCCTCTGCCTGTCCCACCCACACCATCAGACCAGCCTGCACACACCTCAACACCCAAGAGAAGCTCATCCAAACATAAGCACCACAGATCACGCAGACATTCACACACGCAACATTCCGATGCAGACATGCCAACAGTCACTACCACCTCTGTGACCCCCACCTCCTCGTCTCCCTCCTCCCTCCCTGTGACGTCTACACTCACACCTCCATTCACCTCACCATCAGCCAGTGTTTCCATCACCAGCACACCCTCCACTCCAGTCCGCACACGTGCAGTCACCACCCCCACTGCCATTTACACGTCCCCTGTGTCCTCTCCCACTGTGTCTGTCACCCCCTCTTCCACACCACACAAACGCAGCCACCCACCCACCCAACAGCCATCCACCTCACAACAGCCTATCCCTCCTGCACCTGCACCCAAAGACAGCAAACGTGACTCACCTACAACCACATCCTCTCCCTCCACTCCCATTCCCACTGTACCTACCACTCTCCATTGTCCCAAGAAACTCTTCCTCACCACTGCTAACTTCTTTCCTGACCCTGAGCCCCCCCCTCCTTCTCGTCGGGGTAAGAAGAGCACCTCAGCCACCACCAGCCCTGCAGCCCCCTTGACAAGGGTGCAGGGGTATTGGAGCCCACCAGCCCGCATGTCTGGATCTTCGCCCAGCAGCAAGGGGACAGCCAGCCCACCCCCTGGGAAGAGGAGCAGAAGGCGGAAGGGGCGCCGCAGGAGCCCAGCTTCTACATCCCCCCCGGACACCACCCAGACACAGTCACCAGCCACAGCTCCAAAGGGAGGAAAGGGCCACAGACTCCCGACTAAGGAGGGCAAGGGCAGCAAGTCGGAGAGGTCAGGCTGCAGGCCTGCTGCCCAGGAGGAGCCCACCACCCCCATAGCCGCTGCCCAGGGAGGACCCAGCCCAGCTGGCCAGGAGGGCCCCACCACCCACAGCCCAGGTGGGCATTGAAGGAGCACCATCCCCGCTGCCCAGGAGGGCACCACCAGGCAATGATCAGTTGGCCATAGACCGGCCGCCGTCTCAAGAACCGCTGAACTGGGCCCCGCCGTCTCAAGCACCGCTGAACTGGGCCCCGCCGTCTCAAGAACCGCTGAACTGGGCCCCGCCGTCTCAAGAACCGCTGAACTGGGCCCCGCCGTCTCAAGCACCGCTGAACTTGGCCCCGCCGTCTCAAGAACCGCTGAACTGGGCCCCGCCGTCTCAAGCACCGCTGAACTGGGCCCCGCCGTCTCAAGCACCGCTGAACTGGGCCCCGCCGTCTCAAGAACCGCTGAACTGGGCCCCGCCGTCTCAAGCACCGCTGAACTGGGCCCCGCCGTCTCAAGCACCGCTGAACTGGGCCCCGCCGTCTCAAGAACCGCTGAACTGGGCCCCGCCGTCTCAAGCACCGCTGAACTGGGCCCCGCCGTCTCAAGAACCGCTGAACTGGGCCCCGCCGTCTCAAGCACCGCTGAACTGGGCCCCGCCGTCTCAAGCACCGCTGAACTGGGCCCCGCCGTCTCAAGAACCGCTGAACTGGGCCCCGCCGTCTCAAGCACCGCTGAACTGGGCCCCGCCGTCTCAAGAACCGCTGAACTGGGCCCCGCCGTCTCAAGCACCGCTCCGCTGGGCCCCGCCGTCTCAAGCCCCGCTGAACTGGGCCCCGCCGTCTCAAGAACCGCTGAACTGGGCCCTTCAAGGCAAGACCCGCTGAACTGGGCCCTTCAAGGCAAGAAGCGCAGAACTGGGCCCTTCAAGGCAAGAGGCGCTGGCCCTTTGGCAGACGTGGCAGGGCAGGATCTGTCTCGGGCAGGGCTGCAGGATGTCCTCTGGCCAACATGCCTCCTCCAGTGGCAGTGGGGTCTGTTATGGACTGTTTGGACTGTGGCTTTGCTCTCCCCAGGATGGCCCAGTGGGCAGGCCACCCACTGTATGGACTGTATGGACTGTGGCTTTGCACTCCCCAGGATGGCCCAGTGGGCAGGCCACCCACTGTATGGACTGTATGGACTGTGGCTTTGCACTCCCCAGGATGGCCCAGTGGGCAGGCCACCCACTGTATGGACTGTATGGACTGTGGCTTTGCACTCCCCAGGATGGCCCAGTGGACAGGCCACCCACTGTATGGACTGTATGGACTGTGGCTTTGCACTCCCCAGGATGGCCCAGTGGGCAGGCCACCCACTGTATGGACTGTATGGACTGTGGCTTTGCACTCCCCAGGATGGGCCAGTGGTCATGGAGTCCCCTCGTGGATCTGGCGTCGTGTACTCAAGTGGCTGAGGTGCCCCCCCTTCCCTTCCCCCTGAGGTGCCTGTCCTATTTTCTTTCTGATGCCCCTGCAGTGTTCTCTCCGTGGAGTTCTTGTCGTGGGACTGGGCCTTGCCCCTTTGCACAGGACCCCTGTGGTCCACGGACAGTGGTTGGACTACATTTAGTAGCTGTATATATTTTGTACATAGTTTATTTATTTATTGGGATTACTGGTGTCCATATTTCAATATATCTGCCCGTTTATGATCTCTTCTTTTGGTCTTTGCATCATTTCGGAGGGGGGGGTTTGTGGGTTGTGACAGTGATCTGTGGGAATGCATTGATGTGTGTGTTGTAGTGGGTATGGGTGGGTGGGTGTGTGCCGGTAATCTTTTCCCTCCCCTGTGTCGTAGGTGCAGTACTCACCGATGTCTTCCGCGCCGCCGGGCGTGCTCCTGGTACAGGAGCAGGTATAGGAGTGCGGGGATGACCTGCAACTCGGGTTCCATACTGCCGGAATCTCGCGTGGAGTGCGTAGAGGTGAGCGTTTTCCCGTTCGTAGTCTGTTTCCGCCGTGTTTTTATCGGCGGTGCTCCCGCCCCGGAAAAGGTGGCGGATTGGTGGGTCGTAATAGGGTGGGCGGTACATTGTCTGCCGCCTGGCTGTTGGCGGGGACCGCCGCGCTGTTTGTCTGTCCCGCCGTGGCGGTCGGAGTGTTAATGCGGCAGGCTGTGTTGGCGGTTCCCGCCAGGGTCAGAATTGCATATTTTGGACCGCCGGCCTGTTGGCGGCTTGGCCGCCGCATTATCACCGACCGCCAGGGTCAGAATGAGGGCCATAGTCACTTAACAAGGTCGAGTACATACTTTCAAAATGTCTCTTTAAGTCTTGGTAAACTCAGCCTGCAAGCATAACAAGTTTTATGCAAGGATGAGGCACTTAGCTGTCCATGGTGAAGCTCAGCTGGTAACCCTGGATCAGGGCTGAGCTGGTTGCCTGGTAACTGTGCGATGCTCCTAGGAATTCACCTGGGACCACTGCATGATGTCAGCTGTTCAGTGCTTGTGAAATTGGAGAAAAAGCCAAGCACCACTCGTGCACGGCAAGGCTTTTGAAGCTGAGCAGAAGCCACATGTGGAGCAACAAAGAGCATGAGGCTGCTGCCTAAATACGAAAGTGAATAGCCACCCTTAAACGTGCAAAGGCATGAGCTAAGCAAGCGATTGTAAAATCAACACTGTGTCATGACACTAAGATAAGCAACAAACATTGGCAACATCAACCCCTTGCATGACAAGTGGTGGGAACAACCCACCCATGATTAATCCAAAGCTCCTGAGGAAGGTGGTGGCAAATTACACAGAGGCAGGAAAGGAGGCCCAACATACAATGCACCCTGCCCTCTGTGTTGTCCAGGGCCTACCTTTGCGGTGACATATGTATTAAAAATATATTTTTACCAGGTCGATATGGCAGTTCATAACTGTACACATAGGGGGTCATTCTGACCCTGGCGGTAATTACCGCCATGGCGGAGGTCGGCGGTAGCACCGCCAACAGGCTGGCGGTGCACCTCTGGGCATTCTGACCGCGGCGGTTCAGCCGCGGCCAGAAACGGAAAGTCGGCGGTGTACCGCTGACTTCCCGCTGCCCTTGAGAATCCTCCATGGCGGCGGAGCGCGCTCCGCCGCCATGGGGATTCTGACACCCCCTACCGCCATCCTGTTCCTGGCGGGTCTCCCGCCAGGAACAGGATGGCGGTAGGGGGTGCCGCGGGGCCCCTGGGGACCCCTGCAGTGCCCATGCCAATGGCATGGGCACTGCAGGGGCCCCTGTAAGAGGGCCCCACGAAGAATTTCAGTGTCTGCTTTGCAGACACTGAAATTCGCGACGGGTGCAACTGCACCCGTCGCACCTTCCCACTCCGCCGGCTCCATTCTGAGCCGGCGTCCTCGTGGGAAGGGTGTTTCCCGCTGGGCTGGCGGGCGGACTTTCGGCGGTCGCCCGCCAGCCCAGTGGGAAAGCCAGAATGACCGCCGCGGTCTTTTGACCGCGGAGCGGTCTTTCGGCGGGAACCGCTTGGCGGGCGGTGACCGCCGTCCGCCGCGGTCAGAATCACCCCCATAGTCTGCAATAGTTGGCCCGAGACATGTTTCAAGGGCTACTTAAGTGACTGGTACAACCAGTGTTGCAGGACCCCTAGTAGCATTCAATTTACAGGCCCTGGGCACAGGTAGTTGCACTTTACTAGGGACATACAGATGACTTAAAAATGCCAATTAGGTATAAGCCAATTCAACAATGTTTTAAGGAGAGAGCACAAAAACTTTAGCACTCGTTAGCATTAGTAAGTTCTCAGAGTCCTAAAGCCAGCAAAAAGTCTGCATACAAGAAGCTTGAAGACAAACATGTTTGGGGAAAAACCCTGCCAATTATGCCAGGTAGGTGACCTCACTCTTGCCCACTTTCACCTCATAGTCCCAGACTAGTGGTTTTCGAGGGCCTCGGGTCCACAGGTTCCGTAGCCCACATTTTTTGGGCCAGGCTGAAAGTCGACCAGAATGGACTTCTGTTCATACCAATGTTTCATGACCTCCTGGCTGTCTTCTAGATTCACTTTTGCTTCATCTGAGTACAGAGTACAAGCATGTAGTTGAACACATTCTAGAGAACTGTCTTGAGAGCCTGCTCCCACCCATTCTTCACCGAGCTGAGAGGTTCTCTCACAGGATTCCCATACAGAAGTTCTAAGGGGCTGAATCCAAACCCTTCTGTGAGAAGCAAACAGAAGGCATGGCAAGAGGTTGTCACACTTCCTACTCAAGTGCTCTGATAGGCCCATGATCATGCCTTTGAAGATCTATTTGAAACTATCCACAAGCAGGTTTGTTTGGTAAGGAGTGGAGAGCTAATAGGTTATCCCTCACTCCTTTCATATGGACTTCACGTATGAAGACATGAATTTGATACCTCAGACCTTGAGGTACCGGCTGGCATGGTCCACAATACTAAGATTAACCTGTTGCCAAGGGCTGTTGTGGGGTCCAGAGGACCAACAATGTTAATGCCCACCCATTCGGAGGGAGTGCCAGCAATGGGGAATGGTTGCAGCGGAGCCTTGCGCTTTCGTCCAGATTTACCACTGGCCTGGTAGGTAGGGTGTGACCTGCAGAAGACATCTCAGGCCTTCCTTCTTCGGGGCTAGTAAAAGTGGGTGACAAGCCTTCTAAAGGTATTGTACAGCCACAGATGACCTGCAAGGAGAACCTCATGAGCCAGCTTCTGTAGGAAGGCACAGTACTACTGAGGGACCACCAAATCCCAGGTTGCACCAGTTTCATGAATCTTAGGCTTGCTATAGAGGACACCGTTCTCCAATTGGAGCAGGTGTTCATCAGAGGCGCTGTCAGCTGCCTGGTCCTCAGCCACCTGCTGTAGGAACTTGAGTACAGCACTCCATCTGTGCCTTGCTGGTGGGACCTCCTTCCTTCTGCAAGTTGGTCACTTCACATAGGTCCTCCAGGGTGGAAATGTCCTCCCCTGTAGGTTCTGGGGTATCACCCTCAGCCTCCTCCCAGAATCTAAGGAGTGGGGTTCCAGTGATCCTCGTCCTTCCTCTTTTTGGCAGGCACCTCTGCCATTCTTCCAGACTCCAGGTCCTTCCAGCTACCCTCTTTGGCGGTCATGGACTGTGCAGTCAGACACACCCACTCAGGCAGCCCTGGCAGCGTATCCACAGGTCCAGAACTGTACTAAAGAAGAGGTGTCTGGGGTCCAATATTTACACAGTATTTTAGATAGTTCAGTTCATGAGACTGTGGGCCTGATTTAGATCTTGACAGGAGTTGAGATGAAGGGAGGCTTGAACCTCCGTCCTTGTTGACAAAGTGGAGTCTGCTGTGTAAGCAGTCTCCCGCTGCCGATATTGCGGACTCCAATGCTGGCTAACACTCACCGTCAGGGTGGCAGGATTGTGTTGAGCATATCTAGGTTTCACAGTCATGAGGGTGTTGTTCTGGTGGCGGACTCCTGAGCGCAGGAGTCCATTGCAGGACCTGCTCAGCATTGTACTATGGCTGTGTCTATTGGAAGGATGCAAGCAGCACACACCAGATGGATAATGGCTAATTGTTAATACTTGTAACCAACACTGTAAAACACACTCCATTTCAGACTATGATCCTTTGCTATTCCACTGCAAAACACCATTATGCTGCTGAATGTGCCACTCAGGTATCAGGCTATTATTTTTTACCTCCTTCGTTCATTTTGAATTTGTTTCATTTTCAAAATTTTCATCAACTTGTGGGCCACTATTTCGTTTTCTTAAATTACTCACTATTGCAGGGAGAAGGAATTACTGTTTTACAGAGGGAGAATTTACAGTCATGGTGGATGAAATCATCAGAGTGCAGCCACAATTGCTTGGAACACAAGTACAAAATACAACCATTTTTTAGAAAAGGCAAATGTGGGCCAGAATATATGACAGAGTGAATGAAGTAGTAAACAACCTGTGCGCACAGGAGGAAATTTGGAAGTGGTGGAATGACCTGAGGGGGAGAGGGTGTTCCATGGCCTCCAAACATCACCTGAAGGCCCAGACAAATGGTGGTGGTTCTCCCAGCCTCCTCTTACATTTTTTTCCCTGGGAGATGAAGAAAGAACTTGCATATCCTACATCATGAAGACATGAAAGGAATCCCTGGTGGAGTGAAGGCAGGAAGTTTGGATTTATCAATATCTCACAAATCAGAAATAGATGTTTGACCTTAAGTTAGATTATTACTATAGTTTATAATGTTTTATACCCTAAAACATATACATTCAAATGTAAATCATCAAAATATATATCTCTTTTCTTCCATATATGCACATATGTCAAAGTGTTATGCATTTGGCAATCACAATTTTATGCCATCTATGAAATTGTCATTTTTAAAGATATCGAGGGGCATATTTATACTCCGTTTGCGCCGAATTTGCGCCGTTTTTTTCGACGCAAATTCGACGCAAAACTAACCCCATATTTATACTTTGGCGTTAGACGCGTCTAGCGCCAAAGTATGAGGAATGAGCGTCATTTTTTTGCGTGAACGCCTTCCTTGCGTTAATGAGATGCAAGGTAGGCATTCCCGTCTAAAAAAATGACTGCGACGCAAATGCGTCGTATTTATACTCCCGGGCAAAAATCACGCCCGGGAGTGGGCGGGGCAAAAAAACCCGCATTTGCGCCTCTTTTTAACGCCTGGGTCAGGGCAGGCGTTAAGGGACCTGGGGGCTCAAAATGAGCCCACAGCTGCCCTCCCATGCCCCCAGGGACCCCCCCTGCCACCCTTGCCCACCCCAGGAGGACACCCAAGGATGGAGGGACCCATCCCAGGGACATTCAGGTAAGTTCAGGTAAGTATAAAAAAAAAAAATAATAATTTTTTTTTGGCATAGGGGGGCCTGATTTGTGCCCCCCTACATGCCACAATGCCCAATGACCATGCCCAGGGGACATAAGTCCCCTGGGCATGGCCATTGGGCAAGGGGGCATGACTCCTGTCTTTACTAAGACAGGAGTCATGTAAATGGCGTCTGGGCGTCGTTAAAAATGGCGCAAATCGGGTGGAGGCGATTTTTTTGCCTCTACCTGACTTGCCCCATTTTAAGACGCCCTAACGCCATTTTCCCCAACGCCGGCGCTGCCTGGTGTACGTGGTTTTTTTCCACGCACACCAGGCAGCGTCGGTCTGCTAGCGCCGGCTAACGCCATTCAATAAATACGGCGCCCGCATGGCGCTTCAGAATGGCGTTAGTCGGCGCTAATCTTTTTGGCGCAAAACTGCGATAGCACAGTTTTGCGTCAAAAAGTATAAATATGGCCCGAGTATGTTGTCACCTTCTTGTCATTTGCTTGAATTGATCCAATTGGTTTTCATAAATCATAGTTTGTTGACTACACAATTGTTAATCATTTCCTGTTGTATGCTGAATATAAGTAGTATTGATAAACAAATTACTTTACAATGTTCATATGATGGCAAAGGCCATTCATTCTTCTAAATTGTACGATAGTCTTATTTTAAGCCTGCTGGGCTTTGGGATCATTTAGTTCTCACCTCACCTCTCTATTGTGTTGGATGTTTGGTACATATAATGTACACTTTCTAAATAACCTTTTTCTTTTCAGGACATCTCTTCATCAGTTTTTCTGAAGCTTGCATTTCTGTAAATTAACCAATATGTGTAATTTACAAAAAATCACAGAAAGATGTCATCATTCCATTAATCATTCTTTAACTGTTAGGTTGCTTCATTTGTAGCTGATTACACATTAGATGTACAATCCAGACTTTTAATTTCCGGTTGTTTGTGATCCATATTAGGTCCTACACCCAAAGCCCCCTAACCACCATCTGCCACCAAGGACAGCTCCACTCCAGTCCAGGATCAAGCCTTCAGTGAGGACACCACTCCTGCAAGTCCAGATGATGATGAGCTTGTTAGTCCATGAGTCCTGTCTGGGCAGACAGCTCCATTGAGTCTCACTCGGCCCATACCTACACCTTCTACCCCAGCTGCGACAACACCTCAGCCTCAGGATGCCTCCACTTCCTGTGTCCAAAGGAATATAACACCAATCTTGTGCCCCCCAATCCTGCCTGCTGTTAAGCCAGCACCACCACTTCTACAGCTCAGCTAGGAATTAAGTGGGATGGGGCGCACTGCCTCAAGGGCAAAGGGTAGTGGGGTAGGGGTCGAGGGAGGAAATCTGTGGGCCGGGAAAGTGAGGTCACTGGGTACACTGTCACCCAGACCACCATTCACCAAGCCTTGGGAGCCCTACATCAGTCCCAAGAGTTGATGGACCAGGTCCTAACAGAGATGCAGGACATTAAGCAGGCGCAGAGGGAGCACATTGTACAGATGCATAATCTCAAAATGTTTATGTTTACTTCTGTTTGTTTAAAACATTCTAAAACCACAAAGTCAAAGAATGGTGCTGTATTTCATGTGGTATTTCCTTTCTTTATTTCTTCCTTCCATCATTATTTACAAAAAGCTAAAAATAAATAAAATTAATTTTAAAAATGTTGCAATTATACAATGTTTCTCCCATTTCGAAAAAAGGAAAACTAACAACCAAACACAAATCTCAATGTATTAATTACATACATCTGCAAGAAATAAATGTTTTTAAAAAAATCCGAAAACGTTTATATCTAATGCATAACCCACATAGTCTGTGTCAGTTTTATTTTTACTGGTTAAAACCCTGATATGATGAAAGAACAAGATATAGGTGGCCATTATGAACACGGTGGTAACAACTGCCGTGTTCATGCTGGCGGTCAAAACACTGACCGCCAGCGACCCCGGAAGCCCACCGGCCACATTATGAGCATTTCTGTGGGCCGGCGGGTGGAAACATTGTTTCCACCCGCCGGCTCACAGAAAGGCCCGGCCGGGACATTGACGGCGGCTCCAAATGGAGCCGCCGTCAATGCCTCTGTGCGGGAGGTGCAGTTGTACCTGTCTCGCAGATCACTGACCAAAAATTGTGCAGTGACCTGCGCACTGCACCGGGGCCTCTGCACTGCCCATGCAAAGTGCAAGGGCAGTGCAGGGGCACCCCCTCTGCCAGCCATTCCCAGCCAGGAAAAGGCGGGTGTAAATGGGAACATTATCCGCAGGGTTTCGCAGCTACCCTGGCGGATAGTGTTTCCACTCACCGCCATGCTGCCTGACGGCGGATGCCTGGCGGTGAGTGAGGGCTGCTAATGGTGCCCCTCACCGTGTTTAGTATGTGGCGGGTTGGCCCACCATGCTGGCTGGCGGATTCAGCCGCCAATGTCGGCATGGTGGGCTAACCTGCCATGTTTGTAATGAGGGCCATAATCCCAATAAATAGATTCAATGGGCAAACTAATATTGATTTGTGTCATCAGCTGGACCCAGACATCCTGCCTCACAATAGATAAGATAAGATAAGATAAGATAAGATAAGATAAGATAAGATAAGATAAGATAGGATAAGATAAGATAACATAGTCTTTATTGCTCAATTAATAAAAACTATTGCAATGCTATACAAAATCAGAAATTTCAATCGAAATGAATGAGATAAAACCATGGAACCATATGAATGAGTAACAGGGGCAGCAACAGTTTCAGGTTTTAACCAAGCAGAACTGTCCCTTACAATGATTGGCTTGTTTTTTTTTATTTTTATTTTTTACTTAGATTCACTATGGCTTACTTTACAAAAGTCGTTTCGTGAAAGGACCTTAAATGCCTAAAACGTTTTACTGGATCAAACCTGCCTAGGGGTCAACAAAGAAAGAGATATCATGGCTAATGACCCGGGTCGACCTTGATCAGTTTCTTTTGGACTAGTTTTAAAAACATAACTCTCCTGCAGCAAAATGGGATTGAGTCACCCTTGAGCCAGGTAATGACCGCTGGTCTGCAGGAGTGAATGTGGTTTGTCAGAAAGGCAGGTTTTAGCAGCTTACTTCTTTCAGGGCCTAGAGATGGGCAGGCGTAGAAGGCGTGCACCAGTGATTCCTGATGGTAACCACAAAGGCGACAGTTCTGGACGGGGTACTGCTCTTTCCAGGATGGGCGAGCATCTTTGGTGTCAAAAAGGCCCATTCGATACAGCAAGAATTGTTGTTATGTTTGAGTGGGAAAGTGTTCGGTTAAATGGCGTTGAGGGGATGGGAGCAAATAGGACCCTAGGACTGCCCAAGTGTGCCATCCTTTGGCTAGGGAAGCTTTGTCGGTGATAAGAGAAAGTGAGCAAACTGAGAGGTTGACTAATCTATTAAATTCAGATTTTCCTGCGCCACTTTTCCAAACATCTTCCATGCCCAGGCTGTTGATTACTTGGTTTAAGTAGCTTCCCCAAGAGCCTTTTCTATTACAGTTTTGTTGAGCCTCGCCTTCTTGCCAGCAGGAATAAAGTATGGAGGTGTTCTCTGCCAGCCGTAACCTCCATGATGCTTTGAGGAACGCTCCCTGACACTGAAAAATCAGATTTGTTAGGCCCATCTCCAACCTTACCTGAGCTTGAGAGATATTTTTTGGTAAGTTAAAAACGGCCTTGTAGGTTTTGACTTGGCTACTGTTTAGTAATGAGATCTCCCGGCCCTGTAATACTTCGGTCCCATAAGAGATGGCTGGGAGCAACTGGGCTGACATAATTTTTAACAGGTGTGACCAATTTGGGCAGTTAAGCTTTTTCTTGAGTAGCTTGAAACCATAGGTTAATGAGTTGGCCTTTGCCTGGATTGACAGCAGATGGCGTTTCCATTTCAGGCGTGGTTTGAGATGAACTCCCAAATATTTATAAGATCTCACCACCTCCATCTTTTTGTCTCCTAGGAACCAGTTGAAAGATTTGTAGTTCCCGAGGAGCCTCATCAGTTATGTATTGGCCAGATTAATTTCTAGACCTTGTTGGTCCATAAAGATTTTGAGTGCTGAAAAGCTCTGTTGCAGGCCTTGTGGAGTGTGACTCAAAAGCAAGATGTCATCTGAATATTGTAGGCATCCGATTTTCTCTGGACCAAGGGCTGGGGCATGACTGTCTACTTTTGCCATTGAGCCAGCGAGGTCTGCTAGATATAATAGTAAAGGGAAGTGGGGCCAGGACACAACCTTGCTTTAGGCCAGACTTTGTGGGGATTCTTTTTGTGAGTCTTGTGCCATCACCGATTTTAACCTAAACCCCGGTGTCAGTGTATATGTCTATCATGGCCCTTAGCAAGTTGAAAGGAATGCCCCATTGAGCCAACTTGTACCAGAGTCTTTCCCTGGGGACCCGGTCAAAGTCTGATTTAAGATCGATGAAGCATGCATAAAGGCTCAATTTCTTGACACTGGCCCTTTCCAAAATGAGGGTAAGGGCAGTTAGGTTTGTTGATGTTCCCAGGCCAGCCCTAAAGCCCATCTGAAATCTTGGAGGAGCATCTTTGGTCCAGGCTTGCAGATGCTGTAACAAGCAGGTGCCGTACAATTTGGCTTCCACGTCAATGAGTGCTATTAGCCTGTAATTCATGGGTAGGGCCAGGTTTCCACTTTTGAAGATGGTGTGTATAATGTTACCTCTCCATGAATCTGGAATGCGGCTGGCCAGGGTGATAGCAGTGAAGAGGGGCAGAAAGTACTGTGCCCAATACTCTAGATGGATTTTAAAGATTGCGTTTGGGAACCCGTTCGGACCGGCGGTCCCCTCAGATTTCATCTTCCTAATCAGGCCAGCTATTTGGTCCGATTTCCAGACTGGGCCCCAGGATCCTTCTCAGCGATGGTCACTGCTTGTCGGCCTGCTATGTTGTTATGACTGAAGGGTGGTTGCTCCCCTTTCCGATTGAATGGGATGATTCCTGTCCTATGTGCTGGACCATACAGGCTGCGGATATGACTCTCCCACATGGCCGGGTTAATCCCATAACTGAGAAGACAATTTTTTCCCAGGGCCAGATAATTCACCATACTCCAGAAGGCTTTGTTGTTTTTTGTTTTGCTCGCCCAAAGTAGATTGTACCAATAATCTTCTAAAAAGTTTTTCTTTGCAGCCTGGCAGTCTGCGTGATACTTTTTTTCATGGACCTCAGGGAGGCTATGTCGCCTTGCGCAGCCCGCCTTGTAGCATTTGCCAATTTTCTGGGATGCTGCACAATGTGTGTTTTCTGTAGGGGCAGAACTTTATTAAACCAGGGTGACTGTCTCAGGCCCTTTTAGAATCAAGGGCCAGACACTGAGAAGGAGCTTTACAAACAGCTGGAAATTCTGAAAGGAGCACAGGCATCAATCCAATTCATTTTGAAGGTGGGGTCCTTTTGGTGCTTGTCTGCTATGTTAGTTCTCTCCTCTTAAGATCCAGCCTTTTGATACACCTCATCCATCACAGCCCCGATCCCTGTTTGGCGCCATTTCAGTCTCTTGCGGTTTAATGTTGCTGGGGCTCAGAGTAGGTCATTTGAAGTCTGTAGTATCTCAGGTTAATAAGCCAGCTCCAGTGATTGTGGAAAATGATCACTCTCAGCTCTGTATTTTATTTGGAAGGAGCGCACCAGGGGTGTTGCAGTTGTTTATTAAGGTGAAGTTGATGGCTGAGCTTATTTTTTCGCTTACAAAGGTTACTGCTGCTGCAGAGTCCTTTTCGCTGTTACCATTTTATAGTGTTAGACCTAAAAGATCCAGGTATTTCCTATGGGTACTTGCCAGTCGGATCTTCGCAGTTCCTCCTTTTGAGGAGAGCAAGTTGATATTGAAGTCACCTCTGACAATAAAAGTGGACTTGATGTGTTGCTTTTGTAAGAGCTTGATTAATTTGCCCAATTTTTCCACTTTTGCCCCCCTTTGAGCCTTTTTAGGATGAATATACACGTTTATAAGAATTAGATCTAATTGACTATTTTGCTGACTGCTGAGTGTGACTTTAATTGCCTATATCCAGTGTGACTCTGTGTCGATTGCGACTTTGTGGCCTACAAGGGGCCAAGGAGATCATGGTTATCATGCCTCCTTTTGCGTGACCATATTTGCTTGAACTCTTGGCTAGGATGTGAAAGGCTGTGTACCCCGACACTGTGATCGGATCTAAACACCAGGTTTCCTGGAGTAGGATAATATCGTACTCCTGGAGAAAGGCCTGGGCTTCTGGATCTTGGTATATTGACTCACTATGAGCAGATGTTAATGTGTGAGCTTTGAGAGCCCGACCCCCTCGCTGTTGGTCATGGTCAGGGATATTTTTGTGAGCTGGGGGGGAGCTCTTTTGAGGCCCAAAGAATGTGGCTGGATCACCCACGTGCTTCACCACCATTAGATTGTCAGTGGTCATTGCAAGTGTGATGGCTCCCATTGCCCCTCTTAATATTGATTTTTTGTAGAGCTTTGACACCCGCAGTGGTCCCGGGTTAATGAGGGTGGTCCACTTGTCGCAGTTCAATGCCCCATGAATAAAAAATGTCAGAAAAAGTAACTAATTGATCTACTAAGGCTGTTGAAGACCATGAGGTAAGTGTGGCCTCTTGATCAGTCCTTTGTGAATGAGGTTTAAATTTGACAGAGAGAAGATCTGCTATTTCCCTCTGACTTGAAATATGGAATGAGAAGTAGTTTAAACTCTTCTAAAGACGTGGCGGGAGTTGGGGCTTTCGATTGGAACTCCCTGCTGTGAAGTAATGGAAAGTTATTGGAGCACACTGTTAAGCAGTGCTGGTGCAACTGATGTGGCTGCCGACTCAGGCCGGGTGGGATCCTCTCTTTCCTGCTTTGGTCCCGCAGCTTCTGTGTTGGATAGTCTGTTGTTGCAGGCAGCCAAGCTGTTGCGTCACTGAATGCGGTGCTTGTGGGAAGGCTCTAAAGTATAATCGGTATTGACTGGCGTTGTCTTGTCTGGCTTACTGATTCTATTGGCCTCTTTGTCTTTGTTGATTGACCTCAGTGATGGATGACTGGAAGAGGCACTTTGAGTTTCACTACTCTGACCCCCCATTATTGGTGAATATGGGTGATTTTTGGGAGTCTTGGATCAAGGATGGGTTGATCCTTTATGGTACTAGACTGATCATGGTCCGGTGGGGACGATGATTCTGCACGAATGTTAAGGGCGTTGGGCTGTTTCTGCTGCTTGAAAAGTTGCCAAATGCTTTTCTGGTTGTCCAATCTTTCTTTTTTCTGTGCCTTCCTTTGCTTTTTCTTTTCCCTTTTTGTTTTTGGTGGTGTTGCGCACTGGGAGAGGCTGCAGGAGGCACTGTAGTTCTCTGAGTGATGAACTTCTTCCTGTAGCAAGACTGAGGCCTGGACTGAGGACTGCCAGAGACTATGCACCCTGGGATTTGTAAAGCTTTTGGCATTAAAGTCACTCTTGAAAACTGTTCCATGGGCATGGTCTTAGCTTCTTGTGCTAGTGCTTCTATGACTCAAAGTCGTTCCCTTGTGTTGAAGGCCTGGGCCCTGACTTCCGTTAGGATTTTGTTAAGGATGGGAGCACTGAACTTGGGCTTGTTCCCAGAGGGACTGCAATTGCATCTTACTTGATGGACATAGTTGTGCTTCTGTCCTCGAAGTATCAGATTGTTGAGTGCTTGCAGCTTAGAGTCGATGTCCACAATGTAGTTAGCCATGATGTTAAGTAGGTCAACCTGGATGTCTTGTTTGTCCGCCTGGTGCTTTATTGCCACTGCCATGAAGTCAAGTGTCGACAAGAGGGAGCCCCAAGTATTGGCGGGTACCTCCTAATATTGCTGATGATTTTGTGGGCTGTCCAGGAACGGGCTTAGGGAGACTATTCTATTTATAGGCTCCAGCTCTTGCTTTTTGGGGGTTACTGGGAGATTGGTGGTCGTATCCTGCATGATGCTGAGCACCTCCACAAAAGAAACTCTGAGTAAATCCATATCAGAGGGTTCGGTTGGAGGTGGAGCATGGAGACTAACAGAGACCCGGTGGATTGAGTCCTCCCTTATGCTCAAGCGTGAGGATTGTTCCTCCCAGATGTTGAAATCAAAGACTGAAGCTAGCTCTAGGGAGGGTGTCTGGTGGGTGCAGCCTTCAAACTCCCTTCTGTGAGGGGGAAGAGTGGATTGGAGATATTGTTGCCAGGGGCCAGCCATTCTGACTCTTGTGAATTTGAAATTTGACTTGTAAGTTGACATGTGGGTAAGTGGAGCCTTTTAAATTCTTTATCAGGGGTCTTCCCTGTAGTTGTTAATTCTGAAGGGTCAGTTGAATCCTGAGAGGTTGAGGGCAGTATGGTAAAAAGTCAATCGTTTTGTGACCACTTTATGTGCTGACAGAGCTTGGGTGGATTTGCAAGAGTTACCCCTCTGTTGCACAAGCTGAGCTCCTTCATTTGGCGAGGAGACTGTAAGAGTTGACGAAGAGTTCGCTGGGGAGCTCTGTCTGGTCCTTTTTGTGGCTGTTTCTTCCCTCTGTTGGGGCCCCCTGGGGTCTGCTGGATCACATTTCTGATGGCCTGCTGAGGACACTGGAGTAGGAGAACCAGCTGCTTGGAAAATTGACAAAAGTTCTCAGGCTCTTCACTTGGAGAGGCAATGCTGCTGCTGGATCAGCGTTCGGGTGGGAGGGGGGATGAGCGGGTCTCACTTGGGGGACACAAGCCACACCCAGGCCTAGCTGGGCTGCTTCTGTGAACCCCCTGGGCTCACACTCAGCAGTGGCTGACTACAGACGCTGCGCTCAACCACCCCCCTGTTGGTACCTCCTGGCCAAGATTTTGGAAACTGGGGGACCTGGTGTGGCTGACTGGCTGGCTGGCTGTGACGATATATGCCACTACAAGGGCTGCCGGGTTTACTGCTGATGGGGTGTTGATATCTCGCCTTTTCTTCTCCATCTTTGCTCCCTTTTTGTAGGCCTTAATTTGGAGGGGAGTGAGGTGCAAGGTGACTTTATAGCAACTTATAGTGGTGTGTGGCGATGGGTATTGCCCCCGAGCCACTGTGCGGGTTGACTACTTGCTGGGCCCCTCCTTGTGCCTCCTCGCTCCCTGAATCTGGGTCCTGGGTTGTGGCCCCGAGGGCCTTAGGGCCTGGGCCTACCCTGCGTTGGCCCTCACCCACATTGGGCAGCGTTGGCGGTGCTGGAATGGGGCATGGGGAGATGTGGACGCAGGGCACGGGGCAATTGCAGTGATCAGGGTGGGGTCAGGCATGGCCTGGCGTCGCCTGATTACCTCTGGCCACCCCCGGGCGCTGTCAGATGTCGATGCCGCTGTTGGGTGCCGTTCAAGACGCACCAGCACTGCTCCCGTCCTCTGCTCCTGCTCCTCGCCGCACAACAGGTCACACCAGCCACTCTGGCCACTGCGATCCAGATCCAGAAGTCTGATGTACGAGGTCACATACGACTCCCCACACTTTTCTCTAATGCAAGTGAAACCATGTGTTGATTCTTTTGTCACAGTAAAGGGATGCATCGATTTCCAGGCAGGCAGCCTCAGGTCTTTGCAGAGATTTTGAAGTTTTGACTCCCAGGGACGATGTGTGGAAAATCCAGACACTCAAAAAAGACGCAAACAGCCACAGCTCAAATCGGCAAAAAGCTTCACAAAAGAAAACACACATCAATAACACCAAAAGTGAGAATTAGGCTACTAATACATTTTGTAGCCACAGGATCATTTCAATACACTGTGCTAGTATCTGGTGAAATGTCACAACCAACTTTCTGTAGTGGCCTACAAAAAGGTCTCTCTACTATAATGAGACACATCAACAGGTTCATACACTTCATACAAAATGACAATTTAGCCAATATGAAGGAAGATGAATATGCTATGGCTCGACTGGTCGTTACAGCAAGTTAAACAGCACATATTGCCATGGTGGCAACATGCAACAGAAAACAGGTCTAATGCGATCTCAAGAACATCTATTAAATCACTGCGCAAGGTGTCTGTGTACGAGATATGTATAACCAAAGTGTGTGTCTTCCTCAGGATCAACCTATGTTCCCTTTGTACTCTGCAACAGCAGCATATAACTGCAAAAGCCACAACTTTGAAATGTCCCAATGAAGATGACATGGTGAAGGATCCTAAAAAAGAAAAATGAGAAATAGCATATTTATTTTATAGGACAAAATAGACTCAAATGATAAGTTAGGAGAACACATTCACTTAAAACAATCAGAGATAATCAATGTAGATGAACACAGTAATCAATGTGTGAAGGTAAAAAATCTCCAGCATAGACTGATATGCTCATTATGTCACCTGTGTGTTGACATTTAATTTAAAAATATGTAAAGGTAAACCTGTCAATAACATCTTGATATACGTCAGTCCCTTCCTTTTCACCACTATTATTTCCATTTGGCATTTCAACATCCTCACTCAGTGGCTCTTCCTCCAACCTCTGCAATGTACAGGATGTTTCATCGCAGGGCTATGTTGTGCAACATGCAGCAGGCCATGGTGATTTGCACACCCTATCGGGTGAATATAGGAGGGCTCCACCGGTCACATCCAGACAGCCAAATCTGGCCTTCAGGAGCTCAAAAGCCTGCTCCACTGGCCTCTGTGTTCTTCCATGGACCTCATTGAAGCAGATTTCCCCTGGCATTGTTGGATGGCTCAGCAGTGCTAACAACCATGGTCGGTTAGGATAATTTGAGTCTCTGTTGCAGTATGGGCGCTAGTAATCACTCAGTACTCGTCAGATATACAGGTAAGCAGTATTTTATTGATTGTATATAACAGTTTGTTATGGTATATGGATGTATTGTTGTATTCTCGCTCTCTGTATCTTTCCTCCTGGCAGGGATTTATGGGCTTCTTCTTTTCTTTATCTCTAGGACTCTCGGGAAGCACATGTGGGAAGAAGAAGAATAATCGTGGTAAGTGATACATGTTTTCTTCTATGTCTCTTCCTGTCTCTGTCTTTCCCTTTTCCTCACTCTGCTATGTCCTGGTCTTTTGAGTTCACTCTTAACTCTTTTCCCCATTTTTCCATTAACCAACATCTTTCTTTCTTTTTTGTTATCTAAGGGTGGTGATTTTTGGACTCTTCTCTGTCCCTTGTCTTTTATTTCTTCTACCTCGGTACCTCGTTAACCTGTTTCTGTGTGAAGTGCCCGGTACTTGTCTCTATTATTCCATGGACATCTCTCTTTTCTTTGTACTCTTTCCTCTTCTTTTCCTTTTCTGCTCTCTTTGTTTAGTTCACTCCCTCTTTTCCCTTGTGTACTCTTTTCTTTATGCTCCTTCCCCCCCTCCGTGTTTTCCCTTTTTCCACCTGTTCACCCTCACTGTGCGATCTTGTGTAAATTGTGCCCTTTAACCCTTTTCCCCCCATAAAATCCTTCCCCCTCCCGTCCTCCCTAACCCTGCTCAGGAAGGCCCCACGCACCTGCTTCTGCCACGCTTCTCCTGAAGCTTGGCGGGTACTCGCGTCTTGCTCTCCGGAGTCTGTCTCCTTTGTCCCCGAATGGGACCACCGGTTTCCTGCTCCTCTCCTTCTGCCCGCAACCTTTTGGCGGTTCGGAAGGCTCCACACAGCCCGAGGCTCTGCCAGACACCTCGGGTTCTATAATCTTTTTTTTTGCTTCTGGAATAGGGTATGGGCGTTGTCGGGATATTGCCTCATTCTTGGTTCGTATCGGGTGTTCGACTGGCGGTGTACACCCTGGATGTTTGGAAAAGACATCACTCTAGTCCTCAAGTACCTGTTTTAGTTGTTCATGATGGGGGTCGGTGAGGTTTGGATTTGTTTGTGGTAGGGAGTCCTTAGTAGAGGGATGTGTGGGGAAAGATAGATAAGGGATTTCGTCAATGATTACACTGGTGATAAACTGAACAGGGTGCACATCTACTGGTTCTTGCCATTTTTCAAATAGATTTATATGATATATCTGTTCTCTTCCGTGGCCGTGGGGAAGCGCTAACCTGTATGTAGTGGGGTTCACTTGCCCAATCACTTCGTAGGGTCCTTGCCACCGGGCCAACAGTTTGTTGTCACAAGTGGGAAGGAGTATTAGGGCCTTGTCCCCTACCTTTAGACTACGGAGTACGCTTTTACTAGTGTACCATTTCTTTTGTTTCTCTTGTGCCTCCCGTAAAGTATTGTGGGCTTCTTCCCACACCATATGGAGGGTATCCCTCAACTCCTGAGTATACGCCAGGAGGACTTTTTCTTCATTATTAGTCGTCTCCCATTGCTCAGCCAGCATTTCGAGAAGAGTACGAGGCTGTCACCCAAACAACAATTCAAACGGATTGTGTCCTAGAAACGATTGAACGTGCGTGCGAATAGCATACAGCACGAGGGGCAACTTTCTTTCCCAATCTCTACCTCCCTCGGTGATGCTATTTCGGAGCAGAGATTTTATTGTCTTATTATACCTCTCTACAAGACCGTCTGTTTGGGGGTGGTATACCGATGTCCTGATCTGTTTTACCCCTAGTGTTTTGCTTACTTCGGCCATTAGCCTAGACATAAAAGGGGTCCCCTGGTCTGTTAGTATCTCTTTGGGAAAACCCACCCGGACAAAGAAATCAATCATTGCTTGGGCAATTACTTTTGTGTGCATGCTAGGTAGGGGTAGTGCTTCGTGATAACGGGTGGCATAATCAATTAAAGTTGAATAGTAAATTGGAACAAATCATTTTTCAAGATGGTAGCTGGTAGTATTATTTTAGGCATCTAGTCCCTTTTCTATTGTTACTTTCAGAGGATAGCCGGTACTGATGGGGTGTTGATGATGATTTAGTGGAGCTAAAGACGGGCTCTTAAATTTATCAATGCTATTTACTTTTTTTATAAATTAATGTGCCATTATGCTAAGTCTGATTGTGGAAGCATGCCAAAGAAGGTGTGGATGTATTTGACGGATGAATGCACATACTTCTATAGACTTTGCGGGAGAACCACATGAGATAGAGATTTTTTGACCTTCTTCTATGTTGTGACTTATTAAGGTGAGTCGAAGATGGTGTCCAGATGACTGAATAATGAACATACATGCACTATTGGAGACCGTGGGAGACAAAATAGAGTAATAATTTGTTTGGGTAAGTAAACAATGGAAGATTGTTATGGATATTTGACATACGGATAGTATGCACAATGTATGACACACATGATGTTCTTAGAGACGTCTACTAACATACACGCAGTATTGGTATAAGTAATACAGTAAGTATAATTGTACGTAATTGTAAGTTTACACGGGCAAGTCCGTACTACGCTTATTGACAGTCTAGTAATGGTGGGAGACTTTTGGTGAATATGCCCGACACTCTGCATGATATTTAAGCACTTGTATTATATTTAGTTGCCAGCCCAAACAAGGGTTGTAGATATTTCACAAACGCGACTGTTATTTTGCATGATATTTGAGTGTTTATAAAGGGATGCTATGATCAATATGATCATTTACTTTCTGTTTTATATAATTGAGTTGACCTTAAGTTTATGTCATGTTTTCCACCTGTTTGGTTTCAAATTCAGGAAATTCAAGATAACACATTGGGTCTCCTATGGATATTTGATTGTTGATCTGGAAGATTTTGTATCACAGGAGGTAACGTCTTATGGAACTCAGTTCATGTTTGATACCTACACACACTGGGTGAGGAGATTATGCCCATTGTTATTCTTCTTGGATGGGGCCAGCACATGAGGGTGTACACTTTACCCTCAATTTTGGAACAAAAGATCACTTTTATAGGTCTCGCCTCTCTCAATAGTAATTAACGTATGTTTTTATGGGTTGTGTAGGGTTTCCACATGTATATATTTACTTATTTCTTTCTGTATACATATTTTTTCCAGAATTTCTTTTTTAACACAATTTGGGTGAAGGCATCGTTTGTATTTCAAGTTTGAATATGGAGGTTACAATGGCAGTCATTTATATTACTTTTTTAGCCCTGATGAAGTCCTAGCAATTATCCTTCGCGTGACGAAACACATGTTGGCTGAAAAAGTTGCCTGGAAGTGTAAGAATTTTTATTGAATTGATTGGAGGAGATTTTGACAAGCACAATACAAAACATCATGAAATAAAACTGGATGAAAATTGAACAATTCTACAGAGATCAACACTGATCTTTTCTTGTTGAACTTTAAACACATGCCTTAAATTATTTTCAGATACGCAGGTAGCTTGCACATTGACTGAATGGAAGTACTTCCGATTGCAGTAGACCTGTTCCCTGGTGTATGGTGGCACTAAGGCAATATGTATTCCATCAATTGCTCTAACCACATGTGGTACACCACCCAAAGCACAAAATCTTCCTTCATGTTTGCAAAATCCTCAAGTTGTGGAAACTGGATGAAGCTGTTGATGGGTCTCATCATTGAAGAAAGGACTTCTTGAAGCACACCACTGAAAGTAGGTTTCAACATGCCTCCAGATACTGCCAAGTGTTTTGGAAGGATCCTGTGGCCACAAAATGGAGTACTGTCATGATTTTCACTATTGGTTTTATGGCTGTGGGATCCCTATTGTGAAGCAGAAGATCTGGCTCCCGCTGATTACATAAACCCAGAATAGTTTGCCTATTCAATCAGAATTTGTTTATAATATCCCCTTCTTCGATGGAGGCGGGGTCTGGACATAGTCTGAAAACCTGAGGCTGCCGTCTTCTATCTCTCCCTGGGTTCATATGTCAGCATTCAAGAAAAAACAAATATCACTTAAAAGGGCAAAGAATACTTTGATAATCAACACACATCTCATGTTTTTGTAAAATTCCATATTCCATATGTTTTTGTGACATATTTTAGTGATGTTGACACTAAAAATCTTTTTTTTTTACATTTCTGATATTTAAAAAAAAGTGTAAATAATACATTGAAAATGTATTATTTACACATTATTTTTTAAAAATATTTTTAAATTTCTATTAGCGATAATATAAAATACACTGTGTCACTACTGAATTTAAACACAGTTATGCATTACATTATAATGTGTCAAATGTATTAAAAAAAACAGTAATGTATACATTTTGCATTGGTAAACGAACTAGCCACCATTTTGAGTGGTGGTGATGCACTTAACATTTCAAAATCCACTGGTTCACATCCTAAAATTGAGGCTGCCTGAGCTTGCCGTCAGGACATTGGCAATCCTGTTAGGGAAAAAAATATAAATAAGCATATATAACTTCTCTAAAATAAATAAGATTGCGAAGCAATAGAATTGATATTACAAGAGGAGAAAAAAGGGAAATCAAAACACTAGCAATTAGAAGGTCCATTTGTGTCCATTGCAGCATTCATGTGAGAACTTATAAATCTCCTAAAAGTAGATGGATCCTCAACCGTGGTAGTATTATTTTGATAGGTGAACTTGAAACCACATGGATGGAACAGGTCATACCAATTTCACAAAGTATTTAAGGCCGGACGAAGGTTTGGGAATTCTTTATTCCTATGTGCTGTAGCATTCGAAACATCCTGTGCAATAAAAAATTTCTTGCCTGACCAAACAATTTGTCTCTTGGATTTAGCTGCAGTCAGTACTTTCAACAGCTGAGTGAATTCCAAAAATAAGATGACCACTTCTCGAGGCTTGGTAGATGGAGTAGAACAAGAGGGACGTTGACCCAATCTGTGCACTTGTTGAATGTCAAAGTTAGTACAAGGAGAAAAAAACAACTGTAGTAAGAAGGAAGCAAAACATGATACTTGATCCTCTCCCTCAATTCCTTGTGGAAGACCATACAGACATAGATTATTGCATCTATTTCTATTTTCTAAATCTTCTGAGTGTTTCTAAAGTTGAATTACCTCTTTCTCCAAATTAGCAATTTTGTTGGTTTCATCTTGCAAGTTACTAACCAGCAGTTCTACGTCAGAAGCACTTGTCTCCCTGATTTCCTCCAATAAAATCTTCATTGATTTAGTAGATGGTGTATTTTCAGACGATGGAGGCCTTTGTTTAAGTCTTTTATTATTTAATGCTATTGAGTGTTTCACTGAGTTAATGGATATAGATAAGGAGCGAGAAGTAGAATTTTGCCCCATATCGTTAGTAGGAGGTATAGTTACCATAAACTAGTCACTAATGGTCAAGCCTGAGTGGAAAAGCTGATTTGACTGACTTTTGGCAGAAAAATGAAAATTCTTTAACCTGCCCATACACCAACTATGAAGAATTGCAAGTAAAAGCAAGATATTTAACAAAAATAAGCAAGCGGCATCGAATAATAGCTTGTACAAAGACAATGGGAAAATTCCTTCCATTTGTATAGTCCATAGAGTGAGTCAAAAATCCTTTCTTCAAGGGAGGTACCTCTTTTATTAGGCACCCATTAAAAGTAAATCCCTTTGTGAAGCTAACTTTGCTGAACAAGATCGCAACAGAAGTTTTCATGCACGAGTTTTAGGTGTTCACAGAAGAACAATACAATCTTAAAAGATACAGTAAATTACCTCTCTCTAACATCATAGGATCAAAGCCCCTCTTAGAACACTCAGTGAACACAAGATGAAACAAAATGCCTCAGTGCAGAGTGGACAAACGTTGTACTCGTGTTTCCCTTAATGAGTGAAGAAAAGACAAATCTAAGATGGTGGCCGGGATGTGACGAGCAGCATTCCAACAAGATAAAAGGCACAAGTTGTGCTGTAAAGGTACGTGCCCAGGGCCCACTCTGTTCCTGGTGATTTCATGAAGGCATGAACATATTCTCCCCGGGTTCAGTGGCGTTAATACCACACTTTATTGCAGTGAAGTTCTGTCATGGTGCGGAGCGCCTCCGATAGGCAGCCATCCTAGGTTGTGTGACAGCCACATCCCCCCCACGCACCCTGAGCTACTACTTCAGCTATAACAAGGCTTCAAAATTATGTATTCCCAAAAAATATTGTCTTGAACAAAATCAAAAGGAGAGTCATCACTGATTACAGACATGTCAAAAAGCTAAAGAGTTAAATAAGGCATCATTCTACAAATAATAAAATATGTAGAACACTTCACGGGAACAACCATTCACAGAGTTCCAATGAGAACTCTGTCATTGTTGGTGTTTTCATGAACAAACATGGTATGTACGGAGAAAGGGAAGGACCAAAAGTACATGCTGCAACTCACTACTGAGATTGGTGATGTGCCTCCTCAGTCCTTAACCCTATCATTTGAAGGGAGGCTAACCAGCTCAGAACTCTGGGAGGGAAAGTTGCACATAAACAGTGCCTAAAAATGTATTCAGAAACATACAACTGTCTTTATTGATTGTGTTGGTCCATACTAAGTATAACAACAACATATTCACTTCTGAACATATTGATCTGAAAGCCAAAATGTTTCACTGCTTATGAAAAACTTTGTGCAGGTTCCTGAGAACATAAATGAAAAACAAACTCACAGGCCCTATTTTATCAGCTCACACCCTCTTAGTGAATAATAGTATGATGTGTTCTTCATGTTTATTTATCTGTAATGCATACATATCAAGACCTCTCATGATGTATTTTCAAATGCTTTTCATGATTGGCACAGTAGAGTAAATTGTTAAAAAAATACATATCTCAGACATGACAAACTAACATGTATATCACGTGCATAAGGGCAAGAAAGAGTACAGTGCACACAGTGGTATTCTGTCTGAAAAATATCAGACTCAGAAGTTTATGGGAGAATGTGCAGTTGAAGCCTTATAAGCCTTATTATAAGTGTTTTTTGGGTTTATGTGTTACTAATTACATGGTACACTAGTTTGTTGATGATCATTAAGAAGCTTATAAAACATGGTCCTGCAAGTTCATCTGACTCTAGCGGCTTGGTGTTTTTCAGAGCATCCTAGGAATTGTTGGGAGGAAGCACTACTGGTAATCAGACATTGCTGGCCTCCTGTTCTAAAGCTATGCCTGGTCTGTCAGAGTGAGCTGGTGTCTGGAACGACACTCTAACATATTGATGCATCTCCATTAGTGGTGGTGAACTTCACAGTTCACTTCTTAAGTGATGGAAAGGCGTACCTCATGATTAATGTTAGGAAAATTACTTCTCCAAAAATCCTTTGCTCATACTGCAAGATCCATAGACCCAGTAAGTCAGCATCTTGTTGGTCACTTAAGTTCACATGTCTATTCATATAAAGGTCTCTCAAGAGCAAATGTATGAAGCTTCATGGAATATTGAGTTTGTTGTATTCATATGCCCAGTAGCTGAAAAATGAAATATTGGGCCTGATTTAAAGTTTGGCAGAGCAGGCTACTCTATCACAAAATTGGCAGATACTACGTCTGCCTTGTTAGAATTCCATTATAGCCTATAGAACTTGTAATACTGTGCACAGAATATATCTCACGTTTATGACGGAGTAACCCCTCCACCAAACTCGGAATCAGGCCCATTGTTTTTGAAGCACAGTGGCCTCTAAGCAAACAAGGTTGTTGTACTTTGTTTCTAATTGCATGGTGGCAGATATTAAAGCTTTTAATGTCAACACTCAAGAGTTGTACTCGAATGTATAATTGTATATTACTTTGAGCCTGGAGTACCACTTTTTTTTGTAGTTGCAAATACTATGGCCCTCATTATGACTTTTGCGGTAAATCCTGCTTACCGCTAAGCTGACGGCCAGCCAACTTACCACCGCGGCGGCGAATATCCGTTCACCATATTATGACACACACACACACCAATCCGACAGAACTCAGCCACATACACAAATCCGCCAACCTAAAGGTCAGTGATAAAGTGGCGGTATCAAAACCCACATTGTTACGCCAACAGAACAACAGCCATCACATTATGACCCACAAATCACCACGGCGGACATTCAGTGGGGGTTAACCAATGGCGGTACATCCCGCCACGCTCACAATGGACACCCACATACAAAACAACAATACATTGACCAATTAAAAAAACACACACCTGACACCCATACACACACCACACCCGCACCACTATAAAACACACATTCACATTATCCACAACCCTTTACATTTACAATTAATTGCCAACAGAGAGACACCAAGACCACTGACATAACTAGAGCCACACACTACTCACACCTATACACCACTCATGCAGTCCACATCACACACTTCAACACATTACCCAACACACCCTCACCAACACACCTCACATAACACCCATGGCACCACAAAGACACCCCTGTTTCACTGAGGAGGAGCTAAGGGTCATGATGGAGGAAATTTTCAGGGTAGAGCCACAGCTATTTGGAGCACAGGTACAGCAAATATCTGTCGCTAGGAAGATGGAGCTATGGCGGAGAATCGTGGACAGGGTCAATGCCGTGGGACAGCACCCTAGACCAAGGGATGACATCAGGAAGAGATGGTACGACCTACGGGGAAGGTATGTTCCATAGCAGTAAGACACCAGCTAGCTATCCAGAGTACTGGCGTGGACCCCCACCTACTCCCCTACAACTTATAGCATGGGAGGCGCAAGTCTTGGCAATACTGCATCCTGAGGGCGTGGCCGGAGTCGGAGAAGGACTGGACTCTGGTAAGTCAACTTTCAACAATTATCACCCCCCACCTGCATGCCATCATATACCCTCGCCCTCACTCCCACCACTCCACTCCATCCCACACACTCCACCATCACATATCACTTCTCCCAATGCCAAGCCCTGCATGTTGTACCAATGCATGGGCACCCCTCACAGTCCTGCATGGACACTCATCACTAAAGCAAGCACAGCATAGAGAACTAACAATCCCACTATACACTAACATACAAAAGTGAAAGCTGGCAGAGCAAATCCAACCATAGAGGGGAAGCCACGGATGTACAATATGTCATACACATAAACCATAACACATCATTTACATCCCCACAGGTACCCAAGCCAGTGTTACTGGAGAGGAGGTGCCAGCACTCTCCAGACCCCCAAGAGAAGAGGCACACAGTGATGACAGTAACTCTGGTCTTCAGGATCTGGACAATCTACTAGGCCCGTCAAGGACCACTGGACAGCCGTTTACCCAAGCCCAATCACACACCACCACAGAGCCTCCTCCATCAGGAAACAACACCACAGCACCCACCCAGCGTACCCACACCTCTGTCCCCAGGACACGTCAATCAGCAGTGTGTCTGCCTCTACAGGGACCCCAGGCCACACCTCGCACACAAGACAATCAGGGACCTGGGGTCAGTGGCAGTGGGCACACAGGTTCAGGGGACAGAGGCACAGGCCAACAGGGAAACTGGGAGGAGTACTCTGTGGCAGTGGAGGACAGGCTAAGGGAACCGACTTTCCATGAGGCACTCTCCGAGATCCTGGAAGCCTAACAACTTTCCCAGGACACGATGGGCCAGATCCTTGAAAACGTGCAGGAGAACCGGCGGCTGCAGGAGGGACAGTACCAGGGGATCAGGGAGGACTTGCAGGCCATCAACAACACCCTGATCTCCATAGCAGGGGTGCTGGCAGACATGGCCAACATTATGAGGGAGGCAGTCTCACACCAGCGGGCCCCTGCCACTAGCCAGACATCTGAGCAGCCTTCCACCTCCGCTGCCGCTAGTGGCCAGGAGGTCCCGCCACAGGACTCACAGGCCACCAGCACCCCTGCCCCTGCAGAAGGTGAACCACCCGCAAACGTTCCCTGCAATCCAGACAGAGGCCAGAGACACATGCCAAGCGCCCCGCCAGGAAATGAGAGAAATGAGACTCTCCTGATTGTCCCCTTTGTGTCCCACTCAGTCCCCCTGTCGACCTTGAACTGCCATTGTTTCCCTTCCTATGGCCCCTTGGACAATGCACCTGTGCTACAAACAGACTGGAACAATACCCTGGACTTTCCTCCATCATCACCTCATCCCATTGCACCTTCCCCCTATATGTTAGCACTTCAATAAACACCCTTTGACAAAAATCTAATTGGAGTATGTCATGTATTTCAAATATGTATTTTTTGAAACAGGTACAAACATTGCAACTGAACTGCACATAAAATGAGCATAGAATATTGACCTGTGGCTGGCTGTAGTGATCACACCAGGAGTATTTGGCAAATCACCAACATCTGCCAAATGAATTGCCAGAGGGAACAGTAAGTGGGCATAGAAGTTGGAAATATCAGCCTGCCATTGCCACACAGATTACAACCAAAGTAATTGAAATGTAAAGTAACACTGTCTTACCTGTTTGTCATTGGAAGCATTGACAGATCACAGATGTTCTCTTGTCCTCATCCTCATCTTCTGCCTCCTCATCCTCACTGGCCACAGGGTCAACTGCTGCCACAGGGGCATCTCCAGTCTCCTCCTCCTGCAGAAAAGGCACATGTTTTCTGAGCACCAGGCAGTGCAACATGCAGCATGCCACTACTATCTGGCAGACCTTCTTGGGTGAGTAGCACAGGGATCTACCTGTTAGATGGAGGCACCGGAACCTGGCCTTCAGGAGGCCAAAGCTTCTCTCAATGATCCTTCTAGTTCGCCCATGTACCTCATTATAACGTTCTTCTGCCCTTGTCCTGGCATTCCTCACAGGGGTCAGCAGCCATGATAGGTTTGGGTGACCAGAGTCACCTGCAAATATTGAGGGACAACTTGTAGCCACACACTATCCAATATGCTACACACCATACCCATACACCAACATATACTGGGTGGGAACCATGGCTCACCTATTAGCCACACCCTATGCCACTATAGTTGGCCCATCACATTTAGGATGCTGCTATTCCTCAGGACAAAGGCATCATGCACCGACCCAGGGTACTTTGCACTGACGTGGGAGATGTACTGGTCCGCCAAGCACACCATCTGAACTTTCATGGAGTGGAAACTCTTATGATTCCTGAACACCTGTTCATTCTGGCCTGTGGAGAGACAAATGCAATATGTGTACCATCAGTCGCCCCAATTATGTTTGGGATATGTCCCATTGCATAAAACTCGGCCTTCACTATGGCCAAACCTCAACCTGGGGGAAAACAATGTAGCTGCACATGTGTTGTATCAGGGCAGACAACACTCTTGTAAGCACGTTTGAGAACATTGGCTGTGACATTCCTGTTGCCAAGCCCACTGTCACTTGGAAAGAACCAGTGGCCAGGAAATGGAGTACAAATAGCACTTCACAAGAGGGGGGATCCTAGTGGGATGACAGATAGCTGAGAACAGGTCAGGTTCCAACTGGGCACACAGCTCTGTGATTGTGGCCCTGTCCAGTCTATAGGGGAGTATAATGTGCCTGTACTCCAGTGTAGCCAAGTCCACCAGGGGGTATGTCTCCATCTCCTATGCATCCACAGTGGTAGGTATCGAAGGGACACAAGAGTGAGGAGGCTGTCACAAACTGAACATTGGAGCCACAACAGTAATTAGCATTCTGTAAACATGCTATAGGTCAGCGTGATTTGTCCAGTATGTGCCTATTTCTCCTGTGATGCATCATGATTCCATAGGGCTGCCGCCCCCCTGAAATGGCGTTCGCCTGTCCTGTGTGGAGGGACAGGTGGAAGTGAGGTAATTCCACTGACATTGTGCGCTGTGGCAGGAGGTGGTCGTAAACAGCCGTGCAATTCCTCATTGGATAATATTGGGCCCTATGGGATACAGTGGTCAATGGTGATCTATGCCGGCGGTGACAGTATGCACCGCCGCGGACGAGACTGCCATTTTCGATCTGATTACTCACTTGCTACTTGACATTCCATAGGAGAGGACCTACACTGCATGTGCTGCTGTGACCTGTGTCTGGAACCTACCATGGCCCATGTGACCGGGGAAAGGGCCCCACCCTTCACTTCGGAGGAGTTGGAGAGACTGGTGGATGGGGTCCTACCCCAGTATGGATTGCTGTATGGACATCCAGACCAACAGGTCAGTACACTGTGGGCACGATGCATGCGGCATGCATGTATGGAGGTGTGTGTGACGGCATTGTGTAAGGGGGAGGGATGTCCTCCTGGCATGGTGCACATTGGGTGCTGGGCTATGTGTGTTCCAATAGTGCTATAAACGGGTATGGTGGGCCATATGTGTAACTGGCTGGACTGTTTGTATAATGTTTTTTTCCTGTCTGAATTGCCTCTGCAGGTCAGCGCCCATCAAAAGAAGGGCATATGGCGTTCCATCGCCAAGGACGTGCGGACCTTGGGGGTCTATGGCAGGCAGAGCACCCACTGTCGCAAACAGTGGGAGGACCTGAGATGCTGGGCACGGAAGACCACAGAGGCCCAGCTGGGGATGACCTCCCAATGAGGAAGGGGTGCCCGTCAGACCCTGACCCCTCTGATGGCCTGCATACTGGCGGTGGCCTATCCAGAGCTGGATGGGCGCTTGAGGGCGGTGAGTACAGTGGCTAACATTACAACTTACAGCTGGTGGGTGGTATCCGGGGGTGGATGTTTGTTAGTGGGTACCCTTAGGCCAGGCCTGACATAGCAGCGTAGGTCCTCTTGTGGCTAGGGTTCTGAAGGGATAATCCTGCCTACCCAGCTTGTAAACATCCACTACTGGTCAGGGCTGAGTGGGTCCCAGGTGTCCTGCATTTGGCAGTGTGTCTTCCTCCTCATCCCTTGGTGGCTAGCAATATCAGTGGTGGTGCAATGCATAGTGCGTAGGCCTGTTCCCTGTGTGTGAGGGTGCTGTGTACACCAACAGTGGTGTTGGTACAGCCACTGACCCAGTGTTTCCTTTGTCTCTCTATCCCCCTTTCTTGTTTTGTCATCCTGTCCTCATGTGCATTAGCATCATCTTGAGGTGAAGCAAAGGCACCGGCGATGGAGGGAGCTGCATCCCACAAGCCCCAGGAGGCAGAGTCCACTGACGCTGAGGGCATCAGTGGGACGGTGGGCAAAGGGAGCACCACGGCAGAGACTAGAGAGGACATTTCAGACTCAGATACCTCCTCCGATGGAATCTCCCTAGTGGTGGCGGACACTTCTGTGACCACCCCAGCTACAGATACAGCCGCCACCCCTGTACCAGCACTGCCCTCCCAGCAGCCCCTCATCGAGTTGCCCGTGCCCGCTTACCCAGGAGGATGGGCATCTCCATCGCCCCAGGCACCTCAGGCCCTGCCCCAGTGAGCCCTGCTGCCCTGAGTGATCGGGCTATTGACCTCCTGAGATCAATTTCTGTAGTGCAGTCAACCATTGTGAATGCCATCCAGGGGCTGGCAGCCCAAATTCAACAATCTAATGCATTCCTGAAGGGCATTCCCACTGGATTTGCGTCCCAACAGAGATCGATCGAGGCTACTGCCTCCTTTCTGATGGCAGCCATTGTCCCTGTTTCTACCATCCCCCCTCCAACTACCACTATCCAGTCCCATTTCCCTCAACCCCAACCCATCCCAAGTACACAGCCAGATGAGCATGCACACAGGACAACACACAAGAGTGTCACAGGCAAACACAAGCACCACACTTCATCCCACAGGCACTCACACAAACACCATCCATTTGCAGACACAACAACAACCACTATTTCCACTTTCTCCCCCTCGTCCTCCTCCTCCCCCTCCCACCAAGTTATGTCCACACTCACACCTGCATGCACTACATCATCATCCTCTACCTGCATCATCACCACACTAAGCAGAACACACACCTCACTGGCAGACACCTCCACAATAGCCATGCACACGTCCCCTGTGTCTTCTCCCACTGTGTCTGTCCCCCCCTCCTAAAGTACACAAACGCAAGCACTCAGACACCCAACAGCCATCCACATCACAACAGCATACAGCCCATGCACCTGTACCTAAATTCAGCAGACACCTCCAACAACCAATCCCTCATCCTCCACTCCCATGTCTTCTCCGTCTTCCCGCCCCAATGTCCCTAAAAAGCTTTTCCTTTCCACCATTGACCTCTTCCCTACACCCCCTGCATGTTTGGCCTGGGTAGGAAGAACCCAGCCAAGCTCCTCAGCCACACAGTCTACAGGCCCAGTTCCATCCGCACCTACTCGGGGTGGAAAGGATTCCAGGCCACATATACTGAAGAGGAAGGAGCCTGCACCACCCAGCCAAAAGGGGAAGGAGTCTGCACCTGCCATCCGAAAGGGGAAGGAGCTGCACCAGCAGCCAAGAAGGGCAAGGAGCCTGCAACAGCAGGCAAGAAGGGCAAGAAGCCTGCACCTGCCACCTGAAAGGGGAAGGAGCTTGCACCAGCAGGCAAGAAGGGCAAGGAGCCTGCACCTGCCACCTGAAAAGGGAGGGGGCCTGCACAGCAGGCAAGAAGGCCAATAAGCCTGCACCTGCTACCCGAAAGGGCAAGGAGCCTGAACCAGCAGGCAAGAAGGGCAAGACATCTGCACCAGCAGCTGTCACCAAGCCCCAACCACCAACTGTGGTTGTGCAGACATCGCAGGGTGCAGGGGCTGTGCAGGAGCCTCCAACCACCAGCGCCACCACATTGCAGCCATCTGAGAGTGCAGGGGCTGTGTAGGAGCCTCCCACCACCACCACCAGCACCTCCACAGTGCTGCCATCCAAGGGTGCAGGGACTGTGCAGGAGCCTCCCACCACCATCACCAGCACCTCCACAGTGCAGCCATCACCGCCGGCAGGCGCTATGTGATCCAGCCTCCATGGGCTTCTGTACGGCCTGTCCCCTCCAGAACCAGGGGCCAAGTCACCCACTCAAGAGACTGTGGCCTATCACTCCCCAGGACCAAACACATGGCATGTTGCCCTCTCCAGTACCAGTGGGGAAGACACCCACTTGAGGGGCTGTGGCCTTGCATTCCCCAGGACAAAGCACAGGGCAAGATGCCCCCTCCAGAACTAGTGGGCAAGTCACCCACTCGAGAGACTGTGGCCTATCACTCCCCAGGACCAAGCACAGGGCATGTTGCCCCCTCCAGAACCAGTGGGGAAGACACCCACTCGAAAGACTGTGGCCTTGCACTCCCAAAGACAAAGCACAGGGCATGATGCCCCCTCCAGAACCCGTGGGCATGTCACCCACACAAGACACGGAGGCCTTTCACTCCCCAGGACCAAGCACAGGGCATGTTGTCCCCTCTAGAACCAGTGGTCTTGTTTCCATCTCCGGCTGTGGTGCCCCCCATCCACCTGAGGTACCTGCCCATTTGCCACCTGATGCCCCTGCAATGTTATCTCCATATTGATGCAAGTGACAAGTGGGGCCTTGGACTTTGCCCTGTGGCCATGTTGCCCACGCAAACTGAGGACTGGGCAGTGTCCCTTTTTCTGTACATTTGTAAATATCTGTGGCATTGGCTAAATTATTATTTATACTGTGTTGATCTTATTACAATCCCTTTTGTACCTCCCTGTTGTCCTTGCATTATTCAGCCAATTTATGGGGATTAACTTGTTTTCTTGGGCAGCTGGTTGTGTTTATGGTGTGTGTGTGTGTGTGGGGTGTGTATGGTACGTGTGTGTGTCACTCTCGTTTTCCTCCCCTTCCTCCCTTCTGTGCTAGGCGGCTGTACTCACCGTTGTCATCTTCACCGGCGTTGGTGTTCGTGGTGAAGCAGAATGTAGAATATCATCGGAAATACTTACAGTTTGGGTTCCATGGCGGCGTGGGTCTTCCTTGTATCTCTAATGGTGAGTCCTTTCACTTATGTGCAGTGTTTCTGCCAGGCTTTTGATGTTGTTGGTACCGTCCTGGAAAAGGTGGCAGATTGTCTTGTCCTAATATCGTGGGCGTAACTTTGACTTCCGCCTGGCTGTGTCACGATTCACCCTCGGCTTACCGTTGAGGTTGGAGAGAGGTGGTGAGCGGCCCCGGTTCCTGCAAGTCCTGCTCTGGCCGAGGTAGGGGCGACCCCTTCCAGTAGCCACGGTGCTGTTTCACAATAGTAAGCCACTACAATCTGTGCCCTCCAGAAGGAGTCCCAGAGGAAAAACCCCAAAAGGGTAAAAAACCTCCAACAGGAACTCCCTGAAAACAGAAGGAGGACACAAGGACGTTAGGACTTAAGATTCTGGAATTCAGGAATTCTGGAGACGGAAGACAGATCAAGAAGAACTGGCGCCACAAGAGGAAACCAGCCGGAGCGTGACTACCACCACAGGAGTGTTGCAACGCAATGAGAAAGAAGATAGATTCCCCTTATATACCCCTAGAAAGGAAATGGAAAACAGGAAGTAGTAATACCACCATCTTGGATTAGGGAAAAGGTCATAACTTAAAATAGAAAACATGCGCTTGAAAAAGAGAAACAATGCATGCAGGGAAGAGAGGAAGTGAACAGCATGCTGGGAAGGGGAAAAGCATGCATAAAAACTAATCATGTGCAGGCATCCGGCTTTTGACTGCGTGACCGGTAAGTGGTGGAAAGGAGGGGGTCCTAGAAATCCCAGGTGCGCTTCTATACCTTAGATGCTAAGCGCGGCAAGGACCGTGACCCGATTCGGGGACTCTGGTCCTGCCGCGTTTGCCCAGGAATCCGCGGGCGGAGAAAAGGGCTGCGGCGGGTGCCGCGACCCTTGAACCGAGCCGCGGCTTCCCCACGGTCTCTAGGAGTTGCGCTGCAGCGGCCCGTGCTCGCGGCCGCGGCGCGACAGGCTGTAGCCGGCTACCGCCATGGTGGCTGTTCTTTCCGTCCTGGCAGTCGGTGTGGTACATTGGCTGTCTTTCGGAGATCTTTCCGCCATGGTCATAATTTGGTTGTAGTTATGGCCGGCCTGTAAGCGGTATTACCCCCACTTTATCACCGACTGCCAGGGTCGTAATGAAGGCCTAAAAGACTAATGCAGGAGAATGCCAATTTTCTCATAGTGGCATTTGCAAAATTGTAATTTGAAATCTGACAATCATGAGATAGGATTTTTCATTACAGATCCAAAGACACCAAACATGAACTGGTTTCTTGCTCCCATTTGGAAATTATCACTTATTAAATATAATAATGTAACTCATATGTTAGCCTATGGTAGAGGTAGGTTGTGCAGTACTGAAAAACAACTTTAAGAGTTTTTCACTAACAGGACATGAAAACCTAAAAAGGCATGTCCAACTCTTTAAATAAAATGCACCCTGCCCTGGTTGTCCAGAGCCTACTCTTGGGGAGACATATGTATTCAACAGGTTCATTGGCCAGGGCAAAATGGCAATTCAAAACTGCACTCAAAGGCTGCAATAGTAGGCCTGAGACGTGTTTAAAGTGCTGCTTAAGTGAGTGGCACAACCAGTGTTGCAGGTCCAGTAGTAGCATTCAATTTACACCCCCTGGGCACAGGCAGTGGCACTTTACTAGGGACTTACAGATAAATAAATATGCTGATTGGGTATAAGCCAATTCTATCTTGTTTTAAGGAGAAAGCACAAGGATTTTAGCACTGGTTAGCAGTGATAAAGTAGTCAGAGTCCTAAAGCCAGCAAAAGTCATCATACAGGAGGGTTGAAGGCAAACATTTGGGGGGACAAAATACAGCACTTATGCCAGGTAGGTGACCTCACTCTTGCATCTTTCACCTCAGGGTCCCAGACCAGCTGTCTTTAAGAGCCCTGGGCTCCACAACCCACACTGTTTCTGAAAGTCAATCAAAATAGACTTCTGTTCATACCAATGTTTCATGACCTCCTGGCTGGCTTTTAGATTCACTTTGGCTTCATCTGGGTACAGGGGGCCAGCATGTAGCTGACCACATTCTGAGGAACATTTTTGGGAGCTTGCTGGCACTCCTCCTTCACCAGTCTGAGAGGTCCTCTCATAGGATACCCATACAGAATTTCAAAGGGGAGAGGCTGCCTCCAACCCCCTTCTTCTGGAAGCAAACAGAAGGTATGGCAAGAGACATCACACTCCCTTCTCAAGGGCTCTGATAGGCCCATGATCATGCCTTTGAAGGTGTTGTTGAACCTATCAACAAACAGGTTATATGGGTAAGGAGTGGAGAGCTTATAAGTTACATCCTACTCCTTTCACATGGACTTCATGTATGCATACTTGAATTTGATATCTTTGTCAGATACTACCTCCTTGGGGGCACTGCTTGCGGGTAAAGATCCCCATTGGTGCCCCGGCCACTGTGGGAATAGTCACTGACCTCAGAGGCACCGGGTGGCATGGTCCACCAGGACTAGGATGAACATGTTGTCAAGGGCTGTCTTGGGGTCGTGAAGCCTAACAATGTCAATGCCCAGCCATTCAAAGGGAGTGCCAACAATGGGGAATGGTTGCAGCGGAGCCTTGTGCTTTCTTCCAGATTCACCACTGGCCTGAAAGGTATGGTATAACCTGCAGAAGGCATCTGAGGCCTTCCTCCTCCGGGGCTAGTAAAAGTGGATGACAAACCTTCAAAAGGTCATGCCCTGCCCCAGATGACCTGCCAGGAGAACATCAGGAGACAGCCCCAGTAGGAATTCACTGTAGCACCAAGAGGCCACCAACACCCAGGTTGCACCAGGTTCAGGAACCTTAGACGTGTTCGAGAGGAGACCTTGTTTAATTGGACCAGGTGATCATCAGAGGCATTGCCAGCTGCCTGGTCCTCAGACTGCTGCCATAGGCCCTCAAGAGCAGGGCGCTCTATCTGTGCCTTGCTGGAGGATCCCCTTCCTCCTGCAAGTTGGTCAGTTCATGTAGGTTCCTGAGGGCGGTAATGTCCTCCCCTGTAAGTTCTGGGGCATCACCCTCAGACTCCTCCCAGAGTCAGAGATTTAGGAACGGGTTTCGAGTGCCCCTCGTACTGCCTCTTTTTGGCATGCACCTGGGCCATTCTTCCAGGCTCCAGGTCCTCCCAAAAACCGTCTTGGGCGGTCATGGACCGTGCGGTCAGGCATACCGACTCGGACAGCCCTGGCAGCATATGCACAGGTCCAGAACTGTACTGAAGAGTTGGGGTTTTGGGTCTAATATTTCCACATTAGTTTAGATAGTTCAGCTCATAAGACTATGGGTCTGATTGAGATCTTGACGGGAGTTCCGTCGTCCCACCGTGACAGTGGTTCCAAGTACTCCATCAAGCTGATGGAGTTCTGACTGGCATATTTAGATGTATGGTGGCTGAATATCTGTCTGTGTCGACATAGTAGAATTCGCCATGGAAGTGGTCTCCCGCAGCCGATGTGCTGGACTCCAATGCTGGCTAACAGTATTCCATCGCATCAGGGTGGTGGAATTATGCCAAGCATATTTAGGTTTCACATCTGTACTGGTGTTGTTCTGGTGGAGGATTCCTGACAGCAGGAGTCTGTTGCATGACCGGCTCAACATTGCACTATGGCTGTGACTAATGGATGGATGCAAGCAGCACATAACTGATGTATATTGGACAATTGTGAACACCTGCAAATTACACTTTAAAACACAATCCATTTCAGACCACAATCCTTTGGCATTCCACTGCAAATACCATTTTGCTGCTGAATGTGGCACGAAGGAGCCAGGTTATTATTTTTTACTTCCTGTGTTCATTTTTCATTTGTTTAGTTTTCAAAATTGTAATCACCTTGTGGGCCACTACTCCATTTTCTTAAGTTACTCACTATGTCAGGAAGGAGGAATCCACATTTTACAAAGTGAGAATTTTCAGTCATGGTGGGTGAAATCATCAGAGTAGAGCCACAATTGTTTGGAGCACAAGTACAAAATACAACCCTATCTCAGAAAAGGCAAATGTGGACCAGAATAGATGATGACAGAGTGAATGCTGTGGCAAAGAACTGCACACACAGAAGGAATATGGGAAGAGGTGGAATGACCTGTAGGGGAGAATGTTTTCCCTGTCCTCCAAGCATCACCTGAAGGCCCAAACGACCAGTGGTGGTTCTCCTAGCCCCCTATTACACTCCACCTAGGAGTCAGGTTTATATTGATTTTTTACTCCTTCTGTTCATTTTTCATTTGTTTCATTTTCAAAATTTTCATCAACTTGTGGGCCACTATTTAATTTTCCTAAGTTACTCACTATGGTAGGACGGAGGAATTCACATTTTACAGAGAGGGAATTGTCAGTCATGGCAGATAAAATCATCAGAGTAGAACCGCAATTGTTTGGAGCACAAGTACAAAATACAACCATATCTCAGAAAAGGCAAATGTGGATCAGAATAGATGACAGAGTAAATGCAGTAGCAAACCACCTGCACTCACTGGAGAAAACTGCGAAGCGGTGGAACAACTTACGTGGGAGAGTGTGTTCCCTGGCCTCCAAGCATCACCTGAAGGCCCAGAGCACTGGTGGTGGTTCTCCCAGCCCCACACTACAACATTTTCCCTGGGAGCAGAAGGTCTTGCAGACCCTACATCATGAAGGCTTGAAAGGAATTTCTGGTGGAGAGGAAACTGGTAGTTTGGACTTATCAGTGTCTCACTAATCAGAAATGTATTTTTGTCTTAAATTAGCTGTTGATAATGTTTTACACCCTTATTAAAACATATAAATAAAAAATTAAAGTATCATAATATATTGTTAGCACCAAATTAGTAGCATTATAGTTGTATCTCTCTTTTTAACAATGATCACTATCCGTTGTCATAATGTGCGTTGTTCTCCATGGATCATCCCCTGCATTTGCCTAGTTTGCAGGTTTGTTTCAATGTATGGTGATGTTCTCAGGAAAACAGGTTCCAAACTCCATCTATTTCTACACGAAGGAATAGTGCATCTAAGTATCCTTTTCACCTATTTACATCATTCGCATATGTGTGTACATATTATAAATAAGTGTGAATTTGCATTGCATATATTTTACTAGATATGTTTGACTCACATTTTTATAGGTTAATGTTGAGCAGAAATGACTCCAACTACAGTGATACCCTGTCTCTGGAAAATATATTACAATGTGATGTTGGTCATTCTCTATTTTCTTCCTATATATATGCACATACGTCAAATTGTTAAGCATTTGACAATCACTATTTTATGCCATCTGTGTAAATGTCATTTTTAAGGATATCTAGTATGCTGTCACCTTCTTCTATTTTGATTGAACTGATGGAATTGGTTTTACAAATCATAGATGTTGACTAAACAATTGTCAATCATGTCTTGTTGTATGCTGAATATAAGTAGTATTGATAAACAAATTACTTTGCAATGTTAATATGATGACTAATACCATTAATTCGTCTAGGTTGTATAATAGTCTGATTTGTATCCTGCTAGGCCTTGGAATCATTTAGTTCTCAATTCTCCTCTCTACTGTGTTGGGTTGGATGTTTGGTAGATGTAATGTACACTTTCTAAATAACCTTTTTCATTCCAGGACATCTGTTCACCAGTATTTCTGAAGTTTGTATTTTTGTAAATTAACCTGTATATGTAATTCACAGAAAATCACAGAAAGTTATAATCATTGCTTTAATAATAATTTTTGTAACTGTTAGTTTGCTTCATTTGTAGCTAAAGACATGTTTGATGTTCAATCCAGACTTTTAATTTAAAATTGTTTGTAATCCATATTGGATCCCCCACCCAGAGCCAGTGGATCACCGTCTCCCACTGAAGACACCTCTACTCCAGACCAGGATCAAGCCTTCAGTGAGGATACCACTCCTGCAAGTCTGCATGATGATGAGCTGACTGGAAGATCTGATTTGTCTGGGCAGACAGATCCAGTGAGTCTCACTCAGCCCTATATCTACACTTCCTACTCCAGCTGCACCAACACCTCAGTCTCAGGATACTTCCACTTCCTGTGTCCAAAGGAACATAACACCCATCTCGTGGCCCAGTCCTGACTGCTGTAGAGCTAACACCACCAATACCAACTCAAGTTCAGACAGGACTCATTGGGATGGGGCACAATGCTTCAAGGGCACAGGGCAGTGGAGTAGGCGTCGTGGGAGGGAATCTGTAGGCCAGCAAATTGATGCCACTGTCACCCAGACCACCATCAATCAAGCCATGGGAGCCCGACATCAGTCCTAGGACTTGATGGGTCAGGCCCTAACAGAGCTCCAGGACATTAAGCAGGTGCAGAGGTAGCACAATATAGAGCTGCAGAATGTCAACTAAAATGTGTGCTCACAGACTGGGGTGATATTTGACATTTATCACCATTTGTGCAGGGCTTTTCCTGTACCATCTTCCCATGTCTATTGTCCTTCAACCTCTAGAAAAAATACATCAGTCTAAGCCACAGACAGGAAGGCCCTGCCTCAACATGAAACAGCTCCACCCACCCCTGTCCCTGCAACTCTAGATCCCACCTCCCCACTCCACCCCCACCCCTTCCCCCCACCCCTAGAGAGGGGACGTTGATCTGGACCAACAGGAGAGGACGGCAAGACCTCTACCACCACCAGCAAGAGGCGCCAAACCTAATTTCCTTCAGTGTGTGACTACCATTCACTCTATGGACTATTTTAAGGTCACATTTACCTTTTTTGAGGATAGCTGTATTTTGTATATTGGAATTCAGACAACTTAGCCTCTACAAAAATAGTTTCATCCACCATGAATGGCTGTTTCATTTGGATTTAACTTTTGTTTTTGCGTTTCACTATGTTTTCGTTTACTTCTGTCTGTTTAACAAATTCAAAAAACACAAAGTCAAAGACTGGTGTTGTATATCTTGTGCTATTTCCTTTATTTATTTCTTCCTTCTATCATTATTTACAAAAAGCTAACAATAAATAAAATTAAGTAAAAACAAATGTACCAATCATACAGTGTTTCTACCATTTTCAAAAAGGAAAAAATATACCCAAAAACAAATCTCAATGTATTGATTGCATACATCTGTAGGAAATAATTGTTTTTTAAAAAGTCTGAAAAGGGTTGCAACCCATACATAACCCAAATAGTCTGTCAGTTGTATTTTTACTGTTCAAAACCTTGATACTGTGGAAGAATAAGATATAATCCCAATAAATAGATTCAATAAGCAGACTATTATTGATTCATGTCATCAGTTGGACCCAGATATTCCTCACAATAGGAAACCCATATCAATAACACCAATAGTGAAAATCACTGTACTACTACATTTAGGGGGTCATTCTGAGTTTCCCGCTGGGCCGACGGGCGACCGCCAAAAGAGCACCCGCCGGCCCAGGGGGAAAGGCCCTGCAACATTGAAGCCGGCTCCGAATGGAGCCGGCGGTGTTGCAGGGGTGCGACGGTGCAGTTGCACCCGTCGCGATTTTCACTGTCTGCAAAGCAGACAGTGAAAATCCTGCTGGGGCCCTGTTAGGGGGCCCCTGCACTGCCCATGCCAGTGGCATGGGCAGTGCAGGGGCCCCCAGGGGCCCCACGACACCTGTTCCCGCCATCCTGTTTCTGGCGGTGAAAACCACCAGAAACAGGCTGGCGGGAAGGGGGTCGGAATCCAGGATTCTCCCAGCCGGGGGAAATCCGGCGGGAAACCGCCGGACCCGGCTGGGCGCCGCGGCTGGAATAGCAAAGGAAGCACCGCCAGCCTGTTGGCGGTGCTTCCGTGGTCGTCGATCGACCGCCAGGGGTCAGAATGACCCCCTTAGTGTCCACAGGATCATTTCAATGCATTGTGGTAGTATCTGGTAGAAATTCACAACCAACTTTCTGTGGTGTGCTACAAAAAGTTATTTCTACTATGATGAGACACATCAACAGCTTCATACACTTAACACAAAATGAGGATTTACCCACTCTTAAGGGAGAGAAGTATGCCATGGTTCGACATTTACATGTGGCTACAGCAAATTAAGCCGCACAGATTGCCTTGGTGGCAATATGCAACACAAAACAGGTCTACTGCAATCTCAAGAACATCTATTCAATCACTGTGCAAGTTGTCTGTGTGCAAGATATGTACATCCAAAGTGTGTCTTCCTCAGGATCAACCTGACAATAGCAACAGCAGTGTATAACTGCAAATGCCACAACCTTGAAATGTCCAAATGAAGATGACATGGTGAAGGATCCTAAAAAGAAAAACAAGGCACATATTACTTTTGCATGACCAATAGACTCAAATGATTAGTTATAAGGACACATTCACTTATAATATTCAGAGATAATTAATGTCAATGAACACAGTAATTAATTTGTGAAACTAAATCATTTCCAGCACAGACTGATATGTTTATTATGTCACCTCATTTCTGACATTTATTTTAACAATATCTAAAGGCAAACTTACACTTCTGAAGACACTGGCCCTCATTACAACTCTGGCAGTCGGTGTAAAAGCGGCAGTTATACCGCCAACAGGCCGGCAGTAAAGAAAATGGAATCACGACCATAGTGGAAACCGCCAACACAGACAGACACTTTAACACTCCGACTGCCACGACGGTAGAAACAAACACTGTGGCGGTAACCGCCAACAGCCAGGCGGAAGACAACGTATCGCCCACCCCATCACAACCCGCCAATCCAACAGCTTTTCCGGGGCGGTGCCAACGCCATCAAAAGCACAGCGGAAACAGGACACAGAAGGGAAACCACTCACCTCTCAACACTCAACGAGGAACCAGGACGCCATGGAGCCCGAGCTGCAGGTCCTGCCCATGCTGGTCTACCTCCTAATCTACCAGGAATACAAAAGGCGGCGCAACAACCACAGTGAGTATTGCACCTAGTACAGAGGAGGGGGGGAGGAAAAAGAGAGTGACACACACACGCAACACCTCCACCTTCACCCACAACACCATACACACAAACACATGCAGCAACCTTACATTAACACCCCGTAACTCCCTGGAAGAACGCAAGGACAAAAGGAATTGGGTTAAACAGTGATATTTTAGAAATAGGAAGATATACGTAATAAATAGAAAAACAGTATATACAAAAATATACAATATGTACATAAGACAGTACATTGTCCATTTAAAATGTCCGTGGGCCACTGGGCCAAAAATCATGGGCCAAGCCCATACTTGACTCCTGCCTCAATACGGAGAGAATATTGCAGGGGCATCAGGTCGAAAACACACAGGCACCTCAGGGGGATAGGGAAGGGGGGGCCACCTTGGCCGGAAGATGGATTAACGCCACTGCTCCTCGAGGGGGCTCCATGCCCACTGCTTGGTCCTGGGGAGTGCAAGGCCACAGTCTCTCAAGTGGGTGGTTTGCCCATTGCTTGCTCCTGGGGAGTGCAAAGCCACAGTCTGGCTTCTTCCACTGGTCCTGGAGTGGGCCCTGTGCCCAGTGTGCTTCATCCTGCCAAGGATAGGGTGAGTGGATTCCTTTCTCCACTGGTTCTGGAGGGGGCCTTGTGCCCAGTGTGATTCATCCTGCCAAGGATAGTGTAAATGGATGCATATCTCCACTGGTTCTGGAGGAGGCCTTGTGCCCAGTGTGCTTCATCCTGCCAAGGATAGGGTCAGTGGATGCCTTTCTCCACTGGTTCTGGAGGGGGCCTTGTGCCCAGTGATGCAACACTTGGGGTGTGGCAGCTCACAGTCCCTTACCTGCGTGTCTGAGGCACGAGATTTGCCGGGATCAGGTTGCATGATAGTCTATGGAGGCAGGGCTAGACTCCATCCTGCGGCAGCTAAGGCTGCAAACTGTTGGTAGTGTCGGTTCTGGTGGGGGTGCTGCCAGTGATGGTGGGCGGCTCCAGCCCTTCTGCAGCCTCGGACAGCTGCCCACTGGGGCTGCTTGTAGTGGTCCTACTGTCAGTGGTGCAGGTGGCGGTGCTAGCGGCGGGGATGCTGGCGGTGCTAGCTGTGGTGCAGGTGGCGGGGCTGGCGATTGTGCTGTAGCCACCAGGTCTTCACCTGCAGCCTCCGATGGCTGAAGTGCTTTCCTGGTGTTTTCTACCCCTTCCTCACCTTGGCAGATGCAGGTGTGACCTTGGCTCTGGCAGCTGGAGTTTTTGAGGAGGCCTTTCTGGGTGGTTCGTGCTCCTTGGCCTTGCTGCATGCTGTCCCCCTCTTCACCTTGGCAAGTGGCGGAATGTTTTTTTTGTCCTTTGCAGGGGTTGGTGGCACACTGACTGGGCTGAAGGGTGCCACCTTTGAGCCTCTGTGAGTTGCAGGTACCACAGCGGACGATGACTTGTTGGCTGAGGTGCTGCCCTGGGTTCTGGACACCCTGGCCCGAGGTGAAGGATGGGGGGGGTAGGGAAGAGGTCAACATTTGCCAGGATCAGCTTCTTAGACACACTGGGGCGGGAAGAGGGAGAGGGTTTGAGAGTGGAGGAAGAGGGAGTGGTTGTAGGAGGTGTCTGTCTGCTGTGTTTGGTTGCAGGTGCATGGGCTGGATGCTGTTGTGAGGTGGATGGCTGTTGGGTGGGTGGGTGCTTGCGTTTGTGTACTTTGGGACCAGGGGTTACAGACACACTGGGAGAGGACACAGGGGATGTGTGCATGGATGTGGGGGTAGTGACTGCCCGTGAGGGGTGTGCTGTGATTGGCGTGCTGGTGATGGAGGTAGTGGATGAAGATGTAGTGCATGCAGGTGTGAGTGGAGATGCTACTGGGAGGGAGGTGGGCGACAAGGAGGAGGGGGACACAGTGGAGGCAGTGGATGTTGGTGTGTCTGCATGGGGATGGTGCTTGTGTGAGTGCCTGTGAGATGAAGTGTGGTGCTTGTGTTTGCCTGAGCCACTTTTGTGTGGTGATTTGGGTGAATGCTGGTCTGAAGGTGTGCTTGGGATAGGCTTGGGTTGAGGGGATTGGGTCTGGGTAGAGGAAGTTGGAGGGTGGAGGCTAGAGACAGGTACAAGGGCTGCTATCAGGAAGTTGGCCAGAGCCTGAAATGCTCTCTGTTGGGCCGACACGCCAGAGTGAATGCCCTCCAGGTATGCATTTGTTTGTTGCAAATGCCTCTCGACACCCTGGATGGCATTCAGTATGGTTGACTGCCCAACACTGAGGGATCTCAGGAGGTCAATAGCCTCCTTACTGAGGGCAGCAGGACTGATGGGGGCAGGGCCTGAGGTGCCTGGGCAAAGGAGATGCCCACCCTCCTGGGTGAGCTGGAACAGGAAACATGCTGAGGGGCTGCTGGGAGGGTGGTGCTGGTAGGGTGGGTGGCGGCTGTACCTGTTGTTGGGGTGGGCACAGAGGTGTCCGCCACCGCCAGGGAGCTTCCATCTGAGGATGAGTTGCTGTCTGTGATCTTCCCCCCTGTCCCCGTCGTGGTGCTCCCCTCGCCCTCCATCCCACTAATGCCCTCATCCTTGGTGGATTCGGCCTCCAGGCCCATGTGGGATGCAGCTCCCTCCGTCGCCGGTGCCTCTGCTCCTCCACCAGATGATGCTAATGCACACAAGGAAAGGGTGACAAAACAAAAAGGGGGGGAGAGACAGGGGATACACTTGGTCAATGCCAGCAACACCACTACTGTTGGCATACACAACACACAGGGAGCAGCCCTATGCTCTAGGCTATGCACTACCAGTTACTAAGATAGTCACCAGCCCATGGGGTACAATGTCTGCTGCCATTAGCTGCACACCTGAAACCCACAGGACCCTGCCCAGTAGTAGATACCCACTAACACTATTGGGGTAGGCGTGATTCCCAAAAAGGGACCTACCCTGCCATCTTCGCCCTGGCATAGGGGCACCCATAGCCTACATCCTCCACCCAGGTAACTCTTAACGCATGCAAAGTCAGGATTCTGATTCTGTTCTCACCCCCTTCTGGCTGCTGTGATGCCTTCAAGTGCCCATTCAACTCCGGATAGGCCACCACCAGGATGCGGAACATCAGAGGGGTCATGGTGCGACAGGCACCCCTTCCTCGTTGGGAGGCCAGCCCCAGCTGGGCCTCCGGCATCTTCTTTTCCCAGCTGCGCAAGTCCTCCCACCTTTTGGGCAGTGAGTGATCCGCCTGTCAAAGACCACCTGGGTCCGCACCTCCTTGGCGATGGCACACCAAATACCCTTTTTCTGGTGAGCGCTGACCTGAAGGAAAAGACAGCAGATTAAGGATTAGTCATACCGTCCGGACTGTCCTACTCATGGCCCACCATATCCCTCCCATCCCCTTACACACATACATTGACAACCATACATGCAGCACTCTGGCCAGGACCCCTCTACCCCCCCTACATGTGGCTTACACACACAGCACTCCATCCATTCATGGCCCACGCATCATGCTCACAGTGTACTCACCTGTTTGTCTGGAGGACCATAGAGTAACGTGTACTGGGGTAGGACCCCATCCACCAGTTTCTCCAACTCCTCCGCAGTGAAGGCAGGAGCTCTTTCTCCAGACACATGAGCCATTGTCGCTTCCAGACACAGGTCACAGCAGCACTTGCAGTGTAGGTCCTCTCCTGTTGAAGGTCAAGTAGCAAGTGAGTGAACATATAGAAAATGGCGGTCACGTCCACGGAGGTGCGTACCGTCACTGCAGGCGTATATCGCCATTGGCTCCTGGAACCCATAGGGCCCAATGATAACCAATGTGAAGTTTTGCGGCGGTCTTTGACCGCCTACCGCAATGGCACACAACACCAGCGGAATTACCTCATTTCCACTTGTCCCTCCTTACAGGTCAGGCAGCTGCCATTTCAGGGGGGCACGAGGCATGGCACCTAACTGCCTCACAGCAGACACTGGCACAGCAACTGACTGTCGGATTCACATACTGGTTCTGCAAAGGAACAAAATCATCTTTAGTGCAATAGAGGTGTGAATATGACCCTCTGCTCACCGTTTAACCGCTGAGGCTGAATATGAGATGGCGACATCCTCTGGTGTACAGACCCCTGGTGGACCTTGCGACAATGGAGGACAGACACATTATCATAACATACAGACTTGATCTGGCAACAATCCAAGAACGGTGTGCCCAATTGGAGCCAGACTTGATTTCAGCTATCCGCCAGCCCACAGGTATCCCCCCTCTAGTGCAGGTCCTGTCAGTGCTCCATTTCCAGGCAAGTGGTTCCTTCCAAACAACAGTGGCCATGGCATCAGGGATGTCTCAGCCAATGTTCTCCAACGTGTTGACCAGAGTGTTGTCAGCCCTGCTGAAACACAAACGCAGCTACATTGTATTCCCACATGTGGAGGATTTGGCCACAGTGAAAGCTGACTTTTATGCCCTGGGACATATCCCCAACATCATTGGTGCCATTGATGGTACACATGTGGCATTTGTCCCCCCCCGAGAAATGAACAAGGTTTCAGGAATAGAAAAATCTATCACTCTATGAATGTGCAGCTGGTATGTTTGGAGGACCAGTTCTTCTCCCATGTGGATGCCAAATATCCTGACTCTGTGTATGACGCATTTATCTTGAGGAATAGCAGCATTGCATATGTGATGGGCCAACTCCAGAGACACCGGGTGAGGCTAATAGGTGAGCCCAAAGTCCCCACCCAGTATAAGTAGGTGTCTGAGTATGGCATTGTCCCTAAGGGTTAGTGTTTGTCTAACAGTTGTCCCTCGATATTTGCAGGTGACTCTGGCTACCCCAACCTCTCATGGCTACTGACCCCAGTGAGGAATGCCAGGACAAGGGCAGAGGAATGTTACAATGAGGCACATGGGCGTACAAGGAGGATTATTGAAAGGACCTTCGGCCTCCTGAAGGCCAGGTTCCGGTGCCTCCATCTGACAGGTGGATCCCTGTACTACTCACCCAAGAAGGTGTGCCAGATCATCGTTGCATGTTGCATGTTGCACAACCTGGCCTTGAGACGCCAGTGGACAGGGAGAAAGAGGAGGCAGAGGAAGAAGATGTTGACAACAGAAGTAATATAATTCAGCAGTACTTTCAGTGACACACAGGTAAGACACTGTAACTTCAATTTACTTTCCAGTTTTATGTTGGACATTGTACATGGCAGCCTGATTTCCCTATGTCTATGGCCACTTACTGTACCCTTTGGCATCTCTATTTTCAGATATCTGTGCCCCACTCTGCCTCCTGCTATGTTTACTGCTGCCCACCAAAGGCCACTCCAAAGTATATTTTACTGTACATATGACTTGCAATGCTTTGAAAATGTTGAGCTAATACAAATTTGAATCAATGGACAGACTCCAGATTTGTATTTGTTCCAAGGGTGTTTATTTAAGTGCTCATAAGTATAGGGGGATGTGCAATGGGCTGGGGTGATGGTGGAGGAATGTCCAGGGTAGAGTCCAGTCTCTTGGTATCACAGGTGCATTGTCCAATGGGCATAGGAAGGGGAGTAATGGCAGTTCAAGGTGGACAGGGTGACAGAGTGGGACAGAAGGATGACAATCAGGAGAGTCCTATTTCCTGGTGGGGGTCTTGACAATGTTCTCTGTCTTCTGCCTGGATCGCAGGGATCGTTTGCGGGGTGGTTCTCCTTCTGCAGGGGGTGGGGTGCTGGTGGCCTGTTGGTCCAGTGGCGGGGCCTCCTGTCCACTACCGCTGGCTGTTCATCGGTTTGGCTAGTGTCAGGGGCCCTTTGTTGTGCCACTGCCTCCCTCATGGTCTTGTCCTTATCAGCCAGCACCCCTGCTATGGTGACCAGGATGGTGTAGATTTTTGTGAGGCCCTCCCTGATCCCCAGGTACTATCCCTCCTGCAGCCGCTGGGTCTCCTGAAACTTGGCCAGTACTGTGCCCATGGTCTCCTGGGAATGGTGGTATACTCCCATGATGTTTAAGAGTGCCTTGTGAAGGGTCGGTTCCCTGGGCCTGTCCTCCCCCTGTCACACAGCAGTCCACCCAGCTTCCCTGTTGTCCTGTGCCTCTGTCCCCTGAACCGTGTGCTCACTGCCACTGACCCCAGGTCCCTGATCATCCTGGGTTAGTGCGGTTGCCTGGGGTCCCTGTAGTGGTGGACATACTGCTGATTGACGTGTCCTGGGGACAGTGGCATGGGCCCGCTGGGTGGGTGCTGTGCTTGTGTTTCCTGAGGGGGGAGGCTCTGTGGTGGTTTGGGAGTGTGACAGGGTAACCGACTGTCCAGAGGTCCCTGATGGGCCAGGTTAGTCATTGTGATTCAGGCGTGCAGAGCTGCTGTCATCACTGTGGGCCTCTTCTGGGGGGGGGCTGGATGTAGCTGGCACCTCCTCTCCGGTGACGTTGGGTAGGGGTCCTGTTGGGATGAAAATGCATTGTTATTGTATCTGTGTGTGCCATATTGTGCAATTGGTGTGTTTCCCTGTATAATTGCGCTTTCCCTCTCGCCTTGGCCTTGTGTGAGTGGTGATTATGTGGGCTGGGTGAGTCTCTCTACTGGGCATGCTGTGGTGATGGGTGTCCATGCAGGTCTGTGATGGGTGTCCATGCATTGGTGTTGCATGCAGGGCTTGTTATTGGGATGGGTGGGTTGTGATAGTGGCATATATGTGAGTTGGTGGAGTGATGGGAGTAAGGGAAAGGGTAAGGGTAAGAGTATGTGATGGCATGCAGGTAGGGTGGTGGATATAGTAGTAAAGATTTGCCTTACCAGAGTCCAGTCCTCCTACTACTCCTGCGAGGCCCTCAGGATGCATTATTGTTAAGACTTGCTCCTCCAATGTTGTTAGTTGTGGGGGAGTAGGTGGGGGTCCACCGCCAGTCCTCTCTACAGCTACCTGGTGCCTTGATACCAAGGAACGCACCTTCCCCCGTAGGTTGTTCCACCTCTTCCTGATGTCATCCCTGGTTCTTGCATGCTGTCCAACGGTGTTGACCCTGTCGACGAGTCTCCGCCATAGCTCCATCTTCCTTGCAATTGACGGCTGCTGCACCTGTGATCCGAATAGCTAAGGCTCTACCCGGATGATTTCCTCCACCATGACCCTTAGCTCCTCCTCAGAAAACCTGGGGTGTTTTTGAGGTGCCATAATGTGGTGTGAGGTGATGTGTGGGGTGATGTTTTGGGATGTATAATGTGATGTGCATGGATGGTGTATGACTGATAGTGTTCTGTGCCTCTGATTGGGTGTGTGCTCTTTGCTTGCCTCTCTGTGCTTGGTCTCTTTTTTTTTGGTTGTAAGGGGTTGTGGGTAATGTGGGTGTGTGTTTTATAGTGGTATGAGTGTGTGGATGTGGTATGTGTGTCAGGTGTTGTGTTCAAAGTTTGCATTACGAACTGGACTAGTCGTCTATAAAGTGTTACTAATTCATGATGTAAATTTCGTAGATATGCTATTGGCATATTTTGTGTGCCTGGGTGTGGTGTGTATGTGGCAAACATAGGCGACGTTGGTTCATCATTACTTAAAGGACCTAGCCTCACTCTTTGTAATACATGTTGAAGGGCGCCTTCAAACCAGTTCTGATGCTCTTGATTTGTGAGCAATATTTCATGATACTGGTATGCTTGGTACCGTTGAGGTACGTTTGCAATTTCGTATGTGTGGAATGTATGTGTTCTTTGGTTCACCTCAGGAAAGGTGACCCAACAGTAAAATGTTTCTGTTTGAGATGCTTCATTAGCTTCTATTATGAGAGTAACATCCCCGCTCTCTTCTGTAAGGCCATGCGCTAGTAGGTGTCATGATAATGCTTGTCTAGCATTCTCAGGAATTTCTATGGCATTAGCCATATTTGTAAAATTGGTCAGAGAAATGGAACACCAAATGGGGAGTAAAGTCCTTTTATGAATTTGAGCTCAAACAACCTACAGCCTAATCAGGTGTTACCTTTTCAGCTGAGGAGGATCTTCCCAAAGACCACGGACGTCTCCGTTTAATGGTACTTAGGGAACCTGTTGTCTGTGAGACAGTGATAATCAGGGTATCCGTAAATTAGTGCCTAAAGACCATCATTGGTGGCGCCATGTCACAGTTTGGACTCTTGCTCTGGGCAAGATTACTGGTTTAAGGATGACAGTACTTATTTTTGTAGGCGACTATGCCTATCCTACAACAAGTCGCAGCTGTCGTCCCAACCCTTCTGGCTCACTAGCAACACCTCACCAAAACCCAAATAGTAAAAGGTGATTTGTGGCAGCCTTTACGCATGGACTCGAGAGCATGACATCTCAGGGAATGTTGTGGTTAAACGGAGATTACCCCTTTCTCACAGATATATCATGTCTCATCCAAACACAGGCAATAACGAAGATGCAGTAAAGTTTCAATAGTTTTTATTTAATACAACTGCAATCTGCGATAAGTTGCATGGGCTGCAATGATTAGGATAATGAACAGTGCAAGGAACAAAATTGTAAAGACAAGAGTCATTATTACAAAGACCCCCACCATCTTGCAATAACATGAAAAGAAATAAAGGCCCACATTACAACTCTGGCGGTAAATCCCACTTACCGCCGTGCAGAAGAATGCCAACAGACCGCTGCGGCCGTGGAATTCCACTACAGGTATTACGACCCACAGCTCAGAATCCGCCACGATACAGACACCCACTGAAGTCCACCACACCAAAGGTCAGTGATAAACTGGCGATAACAAAACCCACACTGTCACGCCAATAAGAATACGCCCACACTATCACGACCCATGAATCAACGCAGCGGACTTTCAACCACGGTAAACTATTGGCGGTACACACCGCCATGGTCAAAATACACACACACTTACAAAGCACAACCACATTGGACAATTCAAAATATGCACACCTGATACACATACACACACCACACCCACACACCCAATTCAATATAAAACACACACCCACATTACCCACAAACCCTTACAACCAGAAATTTAAAGCAAGCCAGAGAGATACACTACCTGAAACAACAGCAGCATCCATAGACACACAACACCATTACGTACACAACATCCACCCACCTCAAACAACACACACCAACACATCCCCTCACACATCACAACACACACCACCTCACACATCACCCACATCATGGCACCTCAACAACATCCCAGGTTCTCTGAGGAGGAGCTCAGGGTCATGGTGGAGGAAATCGTCCGGGTAGAGCCACAGCTATTCGGATCACAGGTGCAGCAGACCTCCATTGCAAGGAAGATGGTGCTATGACAGACAATTGTCGAGAGGGTCAACGCAGTGGGACAGCATCCAAGAACACGGGATGACATCAGGAAGAGGTGGAACGACCGAAGGGGGAAGGTGCGTTCCGTGGTCTACAGACACCAGATTGCAGTACAGAGGACTGGCAGTGGACCCCCACCTCCTCCCCCACAACTAACAACATGGGTGAAGCAAGTCTTGGCAATTCTGCATACTTAGGGCCTCGCAGGAGTAGCAGGAGGACTGGACTCTGGTAAGGCAAATCTTTACTACTTTATCCCCCACCCTAACTGCATGCCATCACATACCCCACCCTTACCCTCACACCCATCACCCCAACAACCCACAGATACCCCATCAACACAACCCACACATCCCAAAAACAAACCCTGCATGTAACATCAATGCATGGACACCCATCACCAAAGCATGTCCAGTACAGATACCCACACAGACCCCAAATCAACTATCACAGAAGGACCAAGCCAAGAATGCAAGCACTGGAGTAGAGGGTCACTCACCCGTTGCACACAATGGCACACACAGATGCAATAAATATGCTTTTACACGCCTACAGGACCCCTAGCCAACATCACCGGATAGGAGGTGCCAGACATATCCAGTCCCCCCACAGAAGAGACCCACAGTGATGACAGCAGCTCTGCACGCCTGGATCAAGATGACCAGCCCGGCCCATCAGGGACCTCGGGACAGTCGGTTCCCCTGACACAGTCACAAGCCACCACAGAGCCACGCCCCTCAGGAAACACCAGCACAACACCCACCCAGCGGGCCCATCCCTCTGTCCCCATGACATGTCAATCAGCAGTGTGTCCACCACTACAGGGAACCCAGGCAACCCCACTAACACCGGATGATCAGGGACCTAGGGGCAGTGGCAGTGGGCACACGGTTCAGGGGACAGAGGCACAGGATAACAGGGATGCTGGGAGGACTGCTGAGGGACAGGGGGAGGACAGGCCCAGGGAACCCACTCTCCACGAGGCCCTCTCCAACATCATGGGAGCTTACCATCATTCCCAGGAGGCGATGGCAACAGTACTGGCCAAGTTTCAGGAGACCCAGTGGCTGCAAGAGGAACACTACCTGGGGATCAGGGAGGTCTTGAAGTCCATGAACAACACCCTGGTCACCATTGCAGGGGTGCTGCAAGATCTAGTGAACACCAGGAGGGACACAGTGGCACAACAAGGGGCCCTTGACACTAGCCTGGACAATGAACAGCCCTCCTACTCAGCCAGCGCTAGTGGACAGGAGGCACTGCCACAGGAACACGACACAAGCACCCCATCCCCTGCAAATAGAGAACCACCCAGCAAACGGTCCCTGAGATCCAGGAACAAGACAGAGAACATTGCCAAGACCCCCGCCAGGAAATGAGACCCCCCTGAATGTCACCCTTCTGTCCCACTTTGTCACCATGTCCATCCTTCAACTGCCATTGCTCCACTTCCTATGCCCCTTTGGACAATGCACCTGTGAAACAAATAGACTGGACTCTGCCATGGACGTTCCTCCACCATCCCCACAGCCCATTTTACAACCCCCTCACCTTATTAGCATAGAAATAAACACACTTAATCACAAAATTAGTCTGTGTTTTCACAAATGTGTAATTGCAATAACCATGGAATATATCAATGTCAATTTACTTGTGCACATACCAATGTAACGCAGGTGTAGGCCAGGAGGAAACATAGCAGAGGGCACAAAGTGGGACCCACATCTGTGAAATGGAAAGGCAAAGTGACAAGTCAGGGTCCAAACACTGAGTGAAAATGACAGACATATGCTAGCTCAAACAATAGTATGAGATGTGGGAGGCAGTGACATCTTGTTATCTGTGTCTCACTGGAAGTATTGCATGATTATGTTGTTTCGGTTGACGATATCCTCTTCTTCTGCCTCCTCTTCTTCACTGTCCACAGTCTCCACAGCTGCCTCAAGACCACCATCTGGCCCATCCTCCTGCAGAAAAGGCACCTGCAGTCGCAAAGCCAGGATGTGCAGCACACAGCAGGCCACGATGGTCTGGCACACCTTCTTTGGTGAGTAGTTTAGGGAACCACCTGTCATATGGAGGCACCAGAATCTGGCCTTCAGGAGGCCGAAGGTGCGTTCGATCACCCTCCTAGTTCACTCATGTGCCTCATTGTAGAGTTCCTCTGCCCTTGTCCTGGGATTCCTCACTGGCGTCAGTAGCCATGACAGGTTGAGGTAACCAGAGTCACATGCAAATATCGGGGGACAACTGTTAGACACACACTAACCCGTAGGGACAACCCCAGACACCTATTCACACTGTATTGGGTCCTTGGCCTCACCTATAAGCCACACACAGTGCCTCTGGAGTTGACCCATCACATAAGGGATGCTGCTATTCCTCAAAATGTAAGTGTTATGCACTGAGCCAGGAAACTTGGCATTCACATGGCAGATGGTCTGGTCTGCCAAACACACCATCTGCACATTCATCGAATGGTAGCTCTTCCGGTTTCTGTACACCTGTTCACTCCTGCGTGGGGGTACTAATGCCACATGTGTCCCATCAATGGCCCCAATGATGTTGGGGATATGCCCCAGGGCATAGAAGTTACCTTTCACTGTGGACAAATCCTCCACCTGAGGGAAGACGATGTAACTGCGCATGTGTTTCAGCAGGGCAGACAACCCTCTGGACAACACATTAGAGAACATTGGCTGGGACACCCCTGATGCAATGGCCACTGTTGTTTGAAAGGAACCACTTGCCAGGAAATGGAGTACTGACAGGACCTGCACTAGAGGGGGTATCCCTATGGGATGGCAGATAGCTGACATCAGGTCTGGCTCCAACTGGGCACACAGTTCCTGGATTGTTGTACGATCAAGTCTGTATGTGACTATGATGTTTTCTCTCTTCCATTGTCGACAGGTCCACCAGGGGTCTGTACACCGGAGGATGCCGCCATCTCATCACCTGCCCCAGCAGACGTGCCCTATGGAGGAGAACAGCGAGCAGAAAGTCAGCCAACACTGAGTTATCACAAAATGTTATTTGCTGAAAATTTATAAATCCGCAATGTGCCTGTAACTGTGTGTATTCCAGGCCCAGAGGCCTAGATAGGTGTGACGCAGTTATTAATATAGCCATGTGGCCCCCTGAAATGGCGGCTGCCTGACCTGTAAGGTGGGACAAGGGCATATGAGGTAACTGCGCTGGCGCTGTACACTGTTGCGGTGGGCGCTCGAAGACCACTGCGCAATTCAGCATTGGTTAACATTGGGCCTTATGGGTCCGAGGAGCCAATGACGATGTACGCCGGCGGTGACGGTACGCACCGCCGCGGACGTGACCGCCATTTTCTGTCTGTTCACTCACTTGATACCTGACCTTCAACAGGAGAGGACCTACACTGCAAGTGCTGCTGTGACTTGTGTCTGGAAGCGACGATGGCTACAGTGTCTGGGGAAAGGACCCTGCCTTCACTTCAGAGGAGTTGGAGAAACTAGTGGATGGGGTCCTCCCCCAAGTACACGCAACTGTACGGTCCTCCAGACAAACAGGTGAGTACACTGTGAGCATACTGAATGGGCAATGCCTGCTTTGAGTGGTGTGGCTGGAAGTAACATTGGGGGGGCTGAGGCCTACATGTGTTGATGCTGAGTGTATCTGCGTCATGGCATGGGTGGGAACTGGTGGGCAATGAGTATGACAGTCCGGACAGGTGAGTAATGTCCTTTCCCCCTGTACCATTCCTCTAGGTCAGCGCCCACCAGAAGAAGGATATTTGGCATGCCATCACCAAGGATGTCCGGACCCTGGGGGTCTACCACAGACGGAGCACCCACTGCTGTAAAAGATGGGAGGACCTGAGCCGCTGGAGCAAGAAGACGGCAGAGGCCCAGCTGGGGATGGCCTCCCAACGTGGAAGGGGTGCCCGTCGCACCATGACCCCCTTGATGTTCAGGATCCTGGCAGTGGCCTATCTGGAGATGGATGGGCGCTTAGGGGCATCACAGCAGCCACAAGGGGGTGAGTACACTATCCTTCAGCTGACTCAGTGCACAATACGAGGTGTCTGGGTGGTCGAAGTGGGCTGTGGGTTCCCCTAGGCCAGGGCAAACTTGGTAGGCTAGGTCCCTTGTTAGGCAGGCTCTGTGGTACCCCACTACTGGTAATAGCCATCTACACCTAGTAAGGCTCCTGTGACTTCCAGGTGTGCAGCAATTGGGGTTAGGCCTCGTCCCCCACGGGCCTGTGAATTTGCTAAGAACTGTTAGTGCATGGCTTAGTGCATAGGGCTGCTCCCTGCCTGTTGCTTCCACCAAGGGTTGTGGTGTTGCATGCACTGAACATGTGTTTCTTCTGTCTTTCTCCCCCCTTTTTGTTTTGTCTCCCTATTTTTGCGTGCATTAACATAATCTGGCGGAGGAGCAGTGGCAGCGGAGCAGGAGGGAGCTGCATCCCACATGGCCCTGGAGGGTGAAGCAACGGAGTCTGAAGCCACCAGTGGGATGGAGGGCGAGGGGAGCTCCACAACGGGGACAGGAGTAGAGACCAGCAACAGCGACTCCTCCTCTGATGGGAGCTCCCTTGTGGTGGCAGGCCCCTCTGTGCCCACTGCATCAACAGGTACAGCCGCCACCCCCCTTACCAGCACCGCCCTCCCAGCAGCTCCTCAGCATCTGTCCCGTGCCCGCTCACCCAGGAGGGTGGGCATCTCCTTCGCCCCAGGCACCTCAGGCCCTGCCCCAGTCAGCCCTGCTGCCCTCAGTGAGGAGGCTATTGACTTCCTGAGATCCCTCACTGTTGGGCAGTCTACCATTCTGAATGCCATCCAGGGTGTTGAGAGGCATTTGCAACAAACAAATGCATACCTGGAGGGCATTCATTGTGGCCAGGCAGCCCAACAGAGAGCATTTCAGGCTCTGGCCTCAGCACCGATGGCAGCCATTGTCCCTGTGTCCAGCCTTCCCCCTCCAGCCTCCTCCACCCAGACCCAATCCCCTGTACCTCTGCCTATCCCAAGCACACCATCAGACCAGCATGCACACACATCAACACACAAGAGTGGCTCAGGCAAATATAAGCACCACACATCCCACAAGCACTCACACAAGCACCATACCCATGCACACATTCCAGCATCCACTTCATCCACTGTGTCCCCCTCCTCTACGTCTCCCTCCTCCCTCCCAGTCTCGTCTCCACTCACCTCTGCATGCACTACATCCTCAGCCACTACCTCCATCACCAGCACGCCCATCACCACACACCGCTCACGTGCAATCACCACCCCCACTACCATTCACACATCCCCAGTGTCCTCTACCAGTGTGTCTGTGAGCCCTCCTCCCAAAGTACACAAACACAGGCACACACCCACTCAACAGCCATCCACCTCACAACAGCCTCCAGCCCATGCACCTTCACCCAAATTCAGCAGACGTACACCTCCTACAACCACTACCCCTTCCTCCACTCCCAAACCCCCTCATCTACCCGTCCCAGTGTGTCTAAAAAACTTTTCCTAGAAAACATTGACCTCTTCCCTTCACCTCCCCCCCCGTCCTTCCTCTAGGACCAGGCTTTCCAGGTCCCAGCCCAGCACCTCAGCCACCACATCCCCAGGCACAGTGGTGCCAGCAACTGCAGGGTCTTGGAGTGCACCACCCATCAGGGCTGCCAGTGTGCCACGGAGCGAGGGCAAGGACATTCTGCCACCTGCCAAGGTGAAAAGGTGCCCACATCCCGGAGGGAGAAGCCGAAAGTACCAGCCACAAGGGCTCAGCTAAATCGAAAGGGGATAGTGGCAAGACAACTGCGCCAACATCAAAGGTGGGGAAGGGCCAAAAACAGAAGGGCAGGTCAGGAGAGGGCAGGGTGGCACCGACTGAGGGACCAATGTCAGAACTTCTGTCCACGCCAACCTGTACGTCGGGGAACACCGCGAGCTGCAACGCCACCTGCACCGCCTCCGGCACGTTTACAGCCACTGCGACAGTCTCCAGCCTCTTCCCCGGCGGGCAGCCATCCGAGGCTGCAGGAGACATCCTGCTTTCTCCCTCAGCAGGTGCTGACCCATGCACCCCAGCCAGCCCCGCCACCACAGACCCCGCCGCCAGCACCGCCACCACAGACACCGCCCCAAGCCCCGCCGCCACAAACACCGCTGCAAGCACCGCCAGTGGCCCCACGACGACCTCGGACAGTGGCACCACCGCTGACATGCCTACCATCCCCAGTGGTCAGTCATCCGAGGCTGGAGGAGAGTTCCAGGACCCTGGGCAGCTTCCATGACGCATTACTGTCATCACTGTTGGCACCTGCAGGTGGAAGGCGAAGCCGCAGCAGTGTGGGTATGTCGCTGCCTCCATGGCGTATCATGCTACCTGTACCTCGCCAAAGTCGTAGCACGCACACCCAGGTGAGGGAATTGTACCGCCCACACTGCACATGGAGCACTCTTGGCACCAGTCCCCCTACAGTACCAGTGGAGTATCACATCCACTACCTTAGTCCTTGGCGGGATGAAGCACTCTGGGCACCAGGCCCCCTCCAGAACCAGTGGAGTATCACATCCACTACCTCAGTCCTTGTCAGGATGAAGCACTCTGGGCACCAGGCCCCCTCCAGAACCAGTGGAGACTGTTATCCACTTGAGAGACTGTGGCTTTGCACTCCCCAGGATAAAGCAGTGGGCAAACCACCCACTAGAAAGACTTGAGAAACTGTGGCTTTGCACTCCCCAGGATAAAGCAGTGGGCAAACCACCCACTGGAGAGACTTGAGAGACTGTGGCTTTGCACTCCCCAGGATAAAGCAGTGGGCAAACCACCCACTGGAGAGACTTGAAAGACTGTGGCTTTGCACTCCCCAGGATAAAGCAGTGGGCAAACCACCCACTGGAAAGACTTAAGAGACTGTGGCTTTGCACTCTCCAGGATAAAGCAGTGGACAAACCACCCATTGGAGAGACTTGAGAGACTGTGGCTTTGCACTCCCCAGGATACAGCAATGGGCATGGAGCCCCCTCGTGGAGCAGTGGCGTTGTGCATTCATCTGTCTGAGGTGCCCTCCCTCCCCCTCCCCCTGAGGTGCCTGTTTCATTTCGATCTGATGCCCCTGCAGTGTTCTCTCCATTTCCAGTCAGGTATCTAGTGTGGGCTTCACCCATGCATTTTGGGCCCAGTGGTCCATGGACAATGATTGGTGCACTATCCGGACTTGTGTAGTAGATGTACATAATTGTATTTACTGAATTTTGAACTTTGATAATGAGCTTTCACATGATTACATTCGTTCAAAATCATTTCCTTTTGTCCTTGCATTCTTCCAGGGGGTGGGAGAGTGTATATGTAATGTTGCTGCATGTATTTGCGTGTATGGTGTTGTGGGTGAGGGTGGGGGTGGGGGTGTTGCGTGTTGCGTATTGCGTGTGTGTGTCACTCTCTTTTCCCACCCCCCTCCCCTACGTTGTAGGTGCAGTACTCATCGTGGTCGTCGTCGCCGCCGTCTTTGGTGCTCCTGTTAAGAGAAGGAAGACCAGCATCGCAGTATCTGCAATGCGGGCTCCATGGCGTCCTTGTTCCGCGTGGGGTGTGGAGAGGTGAGTGTTTTCCCTTCTGTGTACTGTTTACGCCGTGTTTTTGTTCATGTTGGTTCCGCCCCGGAAAAGGTGGCGGATAGGCCTGTTGTGATACTGTGGGCGGTACTTTGTCTTCTGCCTGTCTGTTGGCGGTTACCGCCGCGGTGTTTGTTTCTACCGCTGTGGCGGTCGGAGTGTTAAAGTGGCTGTCTATGTTGGCGGTTTCCACCATGGTCATGATTCCATTTGTTTTTTCTGCCGTCCTGTTTGCGGTATTCCCGCCGCTTTAACATTGACTGCCAGGGTTGTAATGAGGGCCAAAGTGTGTAATATGTCCTAATACCCTATCATGATAGGCCTAACCTCCTACCTAAAAGAGATTGGTATGTTAAACCTAAATCTGCCAATGCCATGTCCATGAGAGGAGCCCCCAACCCTTGTTACCTTGGAATGAGGTCTCTATCTCAGACTCCGCAGGAACACGAAGGGTGAGTCAGCGTCAAGACGACTTGCAGCATCGATATCAGCGATGGTGGCGATGCCCTCTGGTTGGAATCCCTCTGATTATCTGCCTAAAGTGTGATGTATTTATACAAATCTACTTGGACCCCTGACGTAGGTGTGTTCCCAAACAATATATAACGGCATGCTTGGGGCGGTGATTAATATAAACAATTCCCTTGAAAGCATGAAGAGGGAAAGTCCCTAAATGTGAACACCTACAGTTTGTTTGTCTTTGTCACTTGATTTTGACGCCGTAATGCGGTGGCACTGTTAATGCAAATCATAACAAGTGGCCTAACTATAAGCAAGGCAGCCATCTTAGAAGAATTAAATAATTAAATGGGCTAAGGCGGACCAAGCTAAGTAGGTTAAAAGTCACTAGGTGACGGGGGCACGAGTCTGCAAGCCAATGGCTAAGCTGAATCCTGTTATCCTATTAAAACAAAGTAGGATCACTACAAAAGGACCTTACTTGATTGTTAACAGTTGTATAATATCATCTCGCACTACTAGAAGGTGCCTTTTCATATGACCATACATGTCACACCATTGGCCACAATGCTGCAAGCATACATTTTTAATCACATTTAGCATAAAATGATACCATTTAACCATTGTCACAGAAGAACTTAATTTCTGTAAAATCACTTGGAATTACAGCCTTTCACCCCTAGAGGATGTTCACCATTTTAATCCATTGTTATCACCATTAAGGCCACAAGGGCTGCAGCCATAATCTGTACCCCTACAGGGTACAGTTCCACCACCTTGAAAAAGAGTTCCAGCTGGGACTAACCTTGAAAACACATTCATTCATTGAATCCTTCAGGGGTTATCATTTCCAAGTCCCCTGAAACTGAGACTTGAGACATTCTGATAACTTCCTTGGGGGAGTCTGTCCTCCTCCTGAAACTCCCCCCTGCACTTGGTTATGATCTTGGTGGTGACCCGGCTCTCCTGGAGTCACCATAAGGCCAAAATGAGTGATTTTTAGTGTAACTTGGACCAGGCTCCATAGGGCATTACAGGGCATTCCTTCGTGGAATGTGCATAATCGATGTGGCGCTCTCCCGCTGTGCAGGCCTCTTTAGTCGGTGGCCTTGTGTCACAGTTGTATCTCTCTTCTGTGTGGCCTTGCACCGTGACTCCACTTCCTTTTGTGATCTCATTGGAGGGCAGCACTGGGAGCCCACCCCTGGCTTCCCCAACCGAAGCCTGCTCGCATGCTCCTGCGCGAACCGGCAGCATGATTCTGTTCTGCCCCATCCTGCATACAGTGGCACACTTGTGGTTTCGTCTCCTGCTCCCAGCAGACACGGGTGCTCTGGCCACGGGGGTGTGCGGGGTCCAGGGCTCTCCCCACAGTTGAGGTGATAGAGTATGATGGCACCTCTCCCTGGCAGACACAAGGTCTCGGGTGCAGGGATGGGGTTGTGGGCCCCTTCCGTATATTGTGGGGGGTGCATGGCACTCCCCTGCATACATCCTCTTCACAGGGAAAGTGTGACGGTGCTTGCCTACATTTTGTGTGTTCCGGGGGCAGCCTCAGGGCCCTGGTCCACCTCAGGCCAGGGCCCTAAGCGCAGCTCTTGGGCTGTGCACATCAGGAATCCTCCCCGCGCAGCCCTCACACGAGTGCATATGCACAGTGATCACATGTAACTAGCCCTGGGCCTCCTACCCTTGCTGTGTCACAGTAGCCTTTACTTAACACTTAGCACTAGTGATAAACATGCTCAGTCCATTTTACCATGAGTTTACTGTCGGTGAGTCCCAAACTATGAGGCTCCCTCACAGAAGAACGTCAAAAACCAGGTGATCCAAAAGAAAAAAATCTGGCGGACCAGATAGTCAGAACCGCCCTCTCACAGTATGAGCTCACGATAATAAATACATGTGATGGCACACACGATGGGGAGGTGTGCTTGTCATGTCTGAAGAAACCACAGTATGGCACAGTATATTAGACCATGTATTTTGTGTTTGCAGGTACGACTCAAAGTGGCAAGTATTATACTGCCTGTACGCAATTTGAGTGTATTTGCATGCCACACAAATCTGTGTAAAATACATCACAGGGAAGTGTTAGGAAATATGAACCCACCCTGATGAAATTCCAAGACATATGTAGGCCAATAGTGTAGGGCTGAAACATGTTGGTACAATTGGAGAAATTAGGGTCATAGGGCCATTATATCCTGAAACCCGATCGTATTGTAGTTTTAATCATTCCCATCCACCCTACAAATAAAGGGACACCTGGGGATTAGATAAGGAATTTTTATGTAAAGGCTATGCCACCAGTTTAATTTTCTTATAGGAGTTCCCTGGAAGTTGATTGAGCCCACCCTGACCTTTAGGAGTCAGGGTGAACCCACTGATGAAGCATGCCGCTATTAGTTTGGATGAGGGTTAGATGTAAGAAAAGGATTTCTTTCTTTCCCACATCTATAGGTGTAGTGTACAGGTGTAGCAAGCAACCTTTCCCCTTCAGTTTGAGGGGGTCATTATGAGTTTGGCTGGTCCATGACCACCATGTTGGCGGGGGCAGTCGCACCGCCAACAGGCTGGCAGAGAAGACCGCCAAATTATGACCATGGCGGTCTTCACAACAGAATACAGCCAATTCCCCACCGGCACTGCCAGTGCGGTCAGGCCGTCACAGACGGTGGGAGGCACCCTCAGAAACATGTTTCTGCCAGACAGATTACGAAGCTGCACACCACCAATGTTTCCACTGTGGTCGCACCAACACGAAAACCCTGGCGGAAACCACCAATATAAATGGAAATACTCACCTTCACGTAGCCATACCCTTCTGGAGCTACCATGTAACCTAAACTAGACGGCCTCCCAGTGCTCCTGCTCGCCCAATGACTCCAGAACCAGCAACCGTAAGTACACACACTTACCTGTCACTGTCGCATAATGCCAGGGTCGCAACGCACACACAAAATACACATCCAGTACAGGTGGCGAAGGCGACCCATACATGTACTCCTACACTGACATGCACATTCACACACATCCACATAACACACATGCACAGACTCAGTACACACACCACGGCCAACACACACTACCAAACACACACCGAGCCGGAGATACACAGCACTGGCACCATCAAACATAACAACACACAACACCAGCCAAGTACACAACTACACAACAACCGCAACACCTCATACACACTGTCAACACTCCACAACACACACTCCCACCTGAAAGTACATACAAACAATACAACGTAACAACACCATTGTACCAATACACACAATCACATAGCCATACAACGAGGCATATGTCACATCATGCAAACACACCACACAGTGCACACACGCATGCACACAGTACAACTACACCAAGGCACACCACACTCCAAATAACAAATGCCAACACTATCAATACACATGATATCAACATAAATGAATGTCCCAAACACATCACACATGACCAACACACCATCTCTAGCCATCACTGCGGGACAAATGCAAAGCGCACACCCACACAAGCAGCCCAGACACAACTGGTAGCAACCACTACACACACAAAACACACTCACACACAAGAGAAAGCATGCAAGACCATAACAGCCATGAGGAATGAAAGGTAGGACCAATATGTAAGGTTGGAACCAACAACCGGTCGGAACAGATGTATGGGAATAAATAAATAATTGAATAGATGAATAATTAACAATGTACAATAAATAAAAGCCCTTAGGCCAGTCCAAAGATGAAAGTGCAACATGCACAGATGGCAAGTCTGACTCCCCCTACTTGATTCCTGACTGCTAAATTACCTCCACGGGTAGGGGCATAAAAGGACAGGCAGGTACCTCAGAGATTGGAGGTTGGCTCTAGGGGGGTTTGGGCTTAGTTTTGGGAGGGGGGGTCTTTGGGCTTGGGAAAGGGGTGCTTTGGACGTGGCTTAGGGGAGGGCTGGGAACACTTTGGAGGGTTCGACTTCTTGGCGGGGAGAAGCATAGGTGATTGCAGGGATGCTTGGGAACATTTGGAGATGGCAGGGCTGGACTTGGGGAGGGAAACATGGGGTGAGAGAGTAGTAGGGAAAAGGTTCAACTTTGAGAGGAAAAACTTTGACACAGGGGGGTGGTCATGCCAAAGGGTTTGGGGGTGGAGGGAGAGGGAGTGCTTCTAGGAGGTATCTTGGTGGACGTTTTGGGTGCATGTGCGTGCGATGAATGCTTGTGTGTGCTGGGTGTCCGTTGGGGGGTTGAGTGTTTGTTTATGTGTCTTGGGAGGAGAGCGGGTGGAGGAGCTGGGAGTTGCCCTGCTGGATAGGTGACTGTCTGTTGCGGTGGTGACTGTAGGTATGGTGGATGTGCTGCATGTGGGTGTGTCTGTGGTTGTGGTGTCTGCGGATGTGGTGACTGGGATGGAATGTCCACAGGTCTGCTATTGTGCTGACTGTGGGTAGGATAGGAGTCATGGCTGTATCGGTGAATGTTGGTGTGGTGTCTACAAGTGTGTCCGGTGTAGTGTTTATGAAGGTGGGGTGCTAGGGTAGTCAGTGTGGGGAGTGGGTGTTGGCATGTCTGCAGGTGGGTGTTGTTTGTGTGCACGCCAGTGGTGGGTCTTGTGGTGCTTGCGTTTGTCTGCAGAACCTTTGGCTATTGAGGTGGATGCATGCTTGTCTGTCTATGTGCTCTGGCTGGAACAGGGATGAGGAGTGTGGGATTGGGAAGAGGAAGATGGAGGGGGGCAGAAGACAAAGGGTGACTGGCTGCCATCAGGTCAGAGGCCAGAGCCTGAAAGGATGTCTGTAGGCAAGCCAGTGCACTGTGAACACCCTCCAGGAATGCATTGCTCTGTTGGACTTGAGTTGTAAGCCCCTGGATGGCATTCACAATGGTCAACTGACTAACACAGTTGGACCTCAGGAGGTCAATAGTCTACTCAATGAGGACAGCAGGGCTGATTGGGGAAGGGGCAGAGGTGTCTGCAGCGAAGGAGACACCTACCCTCCTGGGTGAGTGGGCACGGACAACTGAGTGGAGAGCTACAGGGAGGGCAGTGGTATTAAGGGGGTGGTAGACAAAGATGGTGCTGGGCTGGTCCCAGATGGGTCCGCCACCGCCAGAGAGTGTCCACTGGAGGAGGATTCTGAAGATGATTATGTGGAAGATCCGGTCTGTGCCGTGGCACTCTCCTCGCCTTCCATGCCACTGGGTCCCTCTCTGTCGGTGGTCGAAGCACTCCGGGTCCCATGGCCAGCAGCATCCCCACTCCCCTGTGCCCCGTCTCCTTTGCCTGCCAATGCTGATGCAGACAATTTGAGAGAGAGGGAGGGAGGGACGGGGGAGAAAGGGTCATCATATTCCTTAAATACACATGTAAACATGCAAAACTGTAGGTAAACATATCCAAGCTGGGCTATCTCTGTTGGCATTCCACATATCCTACATCATGTCACAACATGTTACCACTATCCACCCCTTTATGTCATCCCTCAGACCCACATCAGATTCCATGTAAGTTAGCATGGCTGGAGTAATCCAATTGAACACCTGTTAAGCCATGTCAGCATGATACTTATGCCCTGGCAGAAGTAGGTATATCAAGCATATTCCAGACCACATCTCTCCATACTCCTATCACATATTGGAAGAGCAGGTGACTGATCACAACACATCATACATGTCCTGAAACAACACCTGACCAGTCCATTGATAGTGTAGACTACCCTATTCACAGATCACACAGCACCTACCATACATATCACATGGCTGGCTGACCCCCTATACATAAATGGCAAATGGGTACCTGAACTGATGAAGACAGAACAAGTAGGGCTCCCATACAGGTGACAACTGATGTGTATAACGCATGTCTGGAGTACAAGCATGGCATGACATTCACAGAGGACTATCTGTAGACACAAAACACATATACACCACATCATTGCGTTAATGCATGTACAGCTACAATGGCCTACATAGTACACATGATGCATCCATTGGCAATCACTGAGTGAAATGTCACAACAACTACACTTTAGGGAGCCACAATTTACATCATAGGCCACCTACCATTCCACCTGACATGCAGTTACAGTTCCAGGACTTGGCAACATGGGTCACCCAACATCACCCACACCATAACTGACATGTGATTACTTGTACATAACGCCAGACTACACAAATTGCACACGGAAATGACATACACATGATGTACACATGGCCCTACACGACTGCCAGTGCATATACAACATTTCCCATTACAACAAATACCTGCTATAGAAATAGTGGTACAACAAAACCATTACTTCAGGATCACATAAGTGATGCAATACCTAATCCTCACCAGACTAGACACATCAGCTAGGCCAGGGGTAGCAAAGATTGTCCAACTTCATATGGTGTGCCTCCAAGTAACCATTGAGACATGATGTAGGCAGCATATTACCAAGCTTGCTAAAGAATTGGTAGGGAACTGCCACACATAGCATTGGCATAGCATATTGTAAAAGGGTAGCTCTGTCAAGGCACTTACATCCTCTAGAACTAACCCATTAGGACAGAGATGACATGCCCACATGTCAATCACATGGAAATGCATGATGTGTCTAAAGAAACCCAAAGTAAAACATCCTTTTGTTGCAACCTTCAGATACCCCATAGAAAGGAGATGAACAGACAATGGGGGTACAACACCAAACACAGATATGTACTGTACTACACAGGCTATATCTGTGGTGTAAATGATATGGCAGCCTCACATGGAGTCCATACCTGTACCAGTACTAGTTATCTTTGGACCCTGTACCAAATAAGTGAGTCACCGAGTTGATACAACAGGTGATCAGAACAGATAAGAGTGGCCAGACACCTTAGAGCCACTAATCCTCATATGCAGATGGATGGATCAGGTTTGAGTCACTGAGTATGGTAAAACACCAGCTCACATCCATAGGCAGGATGGGGCAACACATGTGGCATTGACATTTGAGCATCTCCACAAGCAGTCAGAATGATGTCTTGATACAGGAGTCCGAAACTTACACATAGCTAACCATAATGCCAGATCCACATCTCACACACTGGCAAGGTGGTACCAACTGATATCCACTAGTCTACAAACATTTGTCACCTACTACATTGTCAGAGAAGCTACAGCGAGACAGCAAACACCATACAACCAGAGCCAAGTACCAGGAAACAGTCAGTACCTACCTCCTTAAGGCTGCTGTGCTGCCCTCAATGCCCAGCCACCTCAGGGTAGGTCACTGCCAAAATGCGGGCCACTGGGAGGGGTCAGGGTCTGACGGGCACCCCTCCCTCATTGGGAGGACATCCAACAGCTGGGCCTCTGCAGTCTTCCAGGCCCAGCAACTAAGGTTCTATGTGAGATGCAGACAGTTGGTTACCACAATTCCCTGCAATGACAATGACAGATACTGCACAGCATAGCTTGGTAGTACATACAAGTCGGTGACAGGAGTACCATACTCCATGTTGGGTGCTGTCATCAATGATTTGTAAATATGGCACTGCTGACGGGTTCTGTTACTATCTGATACTTGACATGACTATTCGACTCCGCTTCCTAGTGAGTAGTCAGGCTTAGTATTTGTCACACAATATGGCTGCACATTGCACTATGATGTCCTATCGGGAACACAGTAGGTGGGAAAGCAAGGGTATTATTCCTGTCTCTGGATCTTGTGCATGTGCATGGAGCCTGGCATCTTACTTTCCAACCCATGGTCAGTCCATTACAGGCTTGGGGATATGGATCAGTGTCCATTTGGAATTGTCACTGAGCTGTAGCTATGTTTTGCCATTGTGGTGTGCCATTGCATTTCTGTCATTGGTATGGGGTATTTGGGTGGTGAGGAAGCATGCAGGACATGACAATTGTGTGACATTGATGTTATGGGTACTTACCAGACTAGAGTCCCACAGGTATTCTAGTCAGGCCCTTAGGATGCAGTATATCCAAGACCTTCTCCTCTCAAGATGTGAACTGGTGGGGGAGGTGGTGGGGGCCCACCGCCTGTCTTTTGCACTGCTATCTCGATGCCATGGACCGCACCTTCCCCGTAGGTCGTTCCACCTCTTCCTGATGTTGTTCCTTGTGCATGTATGGCTGCCAATTGAGTTGACCATGTTGACTATTCTTTGCCATAACTCTATTTTCCTGGCAATTGAAGTTTGCTGGACCTGTGCTCCAAACATTTGCAGCTCTACTGTGAAATTTCATCCACCATGACCCTCAACTCGTCGTCTGTCAATAGTGGGTGATTTTGTGGGGACTTGGTTGTGATTGTGTTGACGGTGTGGGGGGGGGGAGATTATGCAGTGTTGGGTGATTGATGGGCTGTGTGTGGTGCGTTGTGAGGGATGGATGGTTGTCGTGGAATGTGTGTGTTCGCTATGTGTGCATTGTGTCCGTTTAGGTGGTGTGTGATGCGTGTGATGTGTGTGTACCTATAGTGTTTGGGTGCTCTCTCTGTGTATGTGCCTGCTGTATGTTTCTTGGTACTGCGGTTTGGTAGCAAAGGATTGTGGGTTGTGTGGGGGGTGTTATAGAGTGGTGTGTGAAGGTGTGTCGGGTATGTGGATGTGTGTCAGGTGTGGGGTATTCAAACTGTCCAATGTGGTGTTGTGTTCTGTCAGTGGTGGTTTCTTACCACTGCGGCTTGCACCGCCAATGTTTTTCTGCCCTGGAAGAACGGCTATGATGATTTGTGGGTCGTAATCTGGTGGCCAGATTTGTGTCGGGCTGGCGGTGCTAGTGGGGGAACTGCCTCTTTCCCACCCTCCAGTGTCCTAGCGGTTTCAGAATGTTGGCAGTTTTGGCTGTCTTCATGCAGTGGGTCGTAATACAGCAGTCTGATGACCGCCAGCATGGCAGTCTTTTGGCAGCCGCCACCATGGCGGTCTTGCCAAAAGCCCGCCAAACTCCTAATGAGGCCCTGAGTCTCTTATACTTGAGGGATACTCTAGTGTTAGTAATAGTCGTGTAGGGAGGATGTATCCATCCAGATTAAGAAGATTTGTGTAACCATATGGACCAGTGTTTGATCAATTTTGATTTCCGCAATTAGTGCCTTTCTAGTTAAAGAAGGTTTGAGTGCTGGAAAGTTCAAACATATTTTTTTAGATTATAAACCCAGGCAGGTCTCACCTAAAAGGGGAATGTGGGCACATATAATTCTGTTATTTGTAATCCTGAATTTATAATAGGAAAATATAACTACAACCACCTGAAAAAAAGAGACAAAAACAGGTCTGGATAAGCTCCTCCAGCATGAAATTGGGGAACTTGAGAGCTTTGTTTCCCAGGCAAAGGTCTATCTGTTCATGTTCACATTGATGACCTCTGGTGTAGAAGGAACAAATGAATCCATGTCTCCGGGACACACCACTCTTCCAGTTCTAGGTTTAGATTTCACATAGTGCATTGTGCACACCTGCTAACAGCCAGACTCTGGCGTTAGCTTTTCACTCAGATAATCAGGTCAATGTGTTTAGGTTCCCGTAATCTGTCAGAGCATTGATGTTAGAAAATAAACTATTAAAGGGAAACACTTTCTCTAAATCGTCCAAAAAGTGGCTTGCGAGAAAAACAGAGAAGTACTCCATAGCGCATTTAGACCCCTCCCTATACTTTGTTTTTATTGGGCTTCATCGCCCGGGCATGGGCATAGAGAAAGGACGTCCTGTTTTCGCTGACTCTGCAAACGGAGAGGCTCGTGAGAAGTGTCTGCTCTTTTACCGCAGTCTAATTACTTTATTATTAGCCAATAAAGATGGTTGTTTTCCATGGACCTGGACTTCAGTCTGACCCTGAACCGTAGTGCGGATTCCTGCCTTCGCAGCACGCACGGAAGGACCGTGACTCTACCGAGCTACTGGATGCAGTTGTTGTCGAAACTTTAAAATGACCGCTATTGGGGTGCAACAGGTAGGCGTAAGTTTGTATGTTCTCTGACAAACTGGGGGGAGAGTGTAGAGGGGCCACTGACCCCAGTGATTTCATACGTTTTTGTGGAAGTAGACAACTTCCAAAACCTTAACCTTCTTTTAAAATGTTGCATTGCAAAAAATGAAAGCTTCACCATATAAACCGAGCGGTGTCCCAGTTGTGGTAATTTTTTTATTTTTATTTTTTTATTAAGGTAATCATAATTAAATTGGTCTTTACTATACTGATCTCAAATAAATATAAGATTCATTTTGCTTGAACGCTCTATACTGTTTATTTGGCCTCGCACTGGTAGGGGCTCTCATCTTTATTCAGTTTTAGGAAGTTGGATAGTAGGGGTCGTCCAGATGGGTGAACTGTAGTAAATGTATCTACACATTAAGCTATTGTTACTGTGTATTTATTACGTGATATTCCGGTACTTCTTGGTCTTAAGTGAATGTTTTCAACTAATAGACCAAAAGGAAGCAACATGTCCATTGTATATATGTATACTGCACTTCCGTTTGCTTATCATGCAAAATCAACTGTAATCATACTTAAACGGTTTCTAAAAGGTACAAAACTTTTCTTATGCAAAATTCAGTACACATGTTTATATACAACATGCTATGTTCTTTTGAAAACGAAATAAAGCGTGACGGCATATTTTAGAGCGCGCCGCAGTTGTTTTGGTAGGAGATTAAATGCTGGAAAAACAAGTCAGTTAACGCCTAACAGCTCTTGCGTAACCGTAGTATGAATGTGATTACTCGATGAACATGTGACTGCAAAAATGAAATAACAAAAAGCTTAGCCAAAAGTCTGATAAGCGGTTATTGCCTTTGTCACATTTTAAACCGTAAACATTTAGACGCAGTTCGGGCTTAATTTAAATTCGTAGGAAAACAATTCTAGCTGTGTTGAGGCAGACCATTTTGTGACAGGATAGAAGAGGATGTGACCACAATAAAAAGGCATATATTGTGAGCTACAAGTCATGCCTAGTGTGCAGTTGCTATTGGTGGATGAGTGCCTCCCATGTGATCATAGAACCCTTGCCTGCTGAGTCCAGGTAAACCACCTGTGTGTGGTGTGTGTTGGTTTGATGATTACAGCCACATAGTTAAGGTGCCTTTCCTCGTAATAGCCTTGTACCCAAAAAGGCATGTATAAAATTTGCCTTTTTTTTAAGGATATGTGTCTCGCAGGCAAAAAGGAACCACTCGATGCAGTGGCTGGGAGAAGATTTGCCCTTAAGGGTTGAATTTGGTTTCTTTGGAGGTAGAGGTTTTTGAGAGTCAAAACTGTGGGAACCTATAGGAAATATCGCCAAACCACTTTTCATTCATAGAGCTCCTTGGAATGATGAGACGTGTATTGGTGTATGCTGGAATAACTCGTAAATGCTGAAAAATGGAGAGGTATCTCCCTAATTAATATGAAACGTTGAAAAGGACTAACGGCTGAAGAGACTAAAGAAAAAGGGGCCGAGGTCGTCCACAGAGCGCCTGCTTGCTAGGGAATTCTTTACTGATACAGGGACAATGGGAGAGATACAAGAGTCTGAGAGGTCTGTGTGCACTTGCCAAAGAAAACCAGTAGACATTTTGAAACTAGCCACTTTGGGCCAACCCATTTGAAACCTCACACCTGTGTCCGGGGAGTGAAAACAACTCTGCACACTCAGGATGATGGTGCAGTGGTGTGGGAGAGCCAGGGACCATTTGCAGTAGGTTTGAAATTGTGGGACGCGCCTCCAACTTGAAAACACAACTGTTGTCTGAAGACCTGGAAATGTATTCATCAGCTACCTTTTTAAAATAACACTTTTTTATTTTTTATTTAAAGGATGGTTTCCTCCAAGAATTATGTTTCAACTGAGTGGCAGGTTTTTCTAACATTGAAAAGGGGGACACATCACTACGTCCTTAATGGATGTTTTTGAGACTCCAGGCATCTCATTTGCATCCACTACTTTCTTTATCATTTCCAAAGACTGCTTGTGATTTAAAAAAAACATCTAAGTTAACATTTTTATTACTTCTCATAATAAATTGGATTATTGGTTCAGGGAAGTAAGTACCCACTTCAAGTAATCACAGCCATTGTCGGGGCGAACCACTGAAGTCACTATAAAAAGTCGAGCTCAGCCCTCTGGTAGCATTGACACAGAGCAGAAAGGCTTATAATAAAGATGATGTGTAGAGTATTTATGCAGTACTAAGACAGTAACACAATTGAAATGTAAAACAATAAAAGTCTCAAAATGAAATAGAAAAATATATTAACATGTAATAAACAAAATCACACCAAAATTACTAAAAAAAGAAATAATCTCTCTGGCACGCCATATTGGATTTTTAAGTTTTAAGTGGAAATAGCCCCATAAAGCACGGTGTGCCAATTAAAGATAATGGTAGAGCAGGACCTAGGCACCATTTGACGCTGAGCGGGGTGGAGTGTGGTCAGATACACCAACAAGGTTCATTCTGGGCAAAAGGATTTTGCCTTCTGACTTAAGTCCTTTTACAGCCCAATCCATCACAGGACTACACTTCTAAAGCTCTCCAGGGATCCACTTAGTTATTTACATAGTGTCAGGTAGTCCAATCCAGGAAAAGTTGCCACTGATCAGCTGGGCAGTTCCAGGAAAGGACTCCTGTAGCTTGTTGCACCCTTGCAGCTTGAATAGGAGGGCAGTCTTATGATCCTTGCACCTGACTTCTTTGTCCTGTGTACAAGAGAGAGAGCAGGTCCAGTCTTCTAGAGCTCTTCGTGTTGCAGACAGCAGGTTCAGTTTTCTTCTGATCTGGTTCAGGAGTGTTCTGAAGTGGGTGCCTGGAGGTGCCACATTTATGCTTGGCATGAGCTACTCAGTGGAAATGATTTGTGGGGATGCCCTAAACTATGGAGCAAATGTCCTGTGTGCTAACTGTCCCCACTTTTCACATTTTCAAGATGTCTGAAATCTTTGGCCATACTAAGCCTGGGCTTTGAGGGCTGTGTGTGTGGGGAGTGTACTATTGTTATAATCCTGTTATCCCACATCTAACACTACAATCCAGTTTGATACAGACCCTGTACAAAAAACAACTTCAGAGACAGACGGAAGCTTGGTAAAACAAAGCTGAGTTTTCAGCATCCAGACAGGGGGATACAGAAGAACTGTTTTCACATTGTGCCCCAAATGTTATATATAAACTCTGCAGACCTGTCAACAAGCACCACTGGCATTGTAATGTCAAAAAGAAGCCCACTGTGATTTTGGGGGGGGAGGAGGGGTGGCTGTCTGTCTGGCTGGGAGACAAAAGAAGGGCCCAACAGGTAAGGCCTTTTTGAAGTGCACCCTACTTGTCCCATCAAAAACCTCAGCAGACATGTCGAGCAGGATGTGACATTCATGCCGGATTTGACACTTAAATATCAGAAAGGATCCTCACAGCCCTACCTTTCAGATTCTTTCAGGTTCAGATGGATTATTTGTGCCCAATCAGGTTATCCTATTACTTGCTTCTGGAAGCACGTTCACACCTTATTCTCACCTAGTCAATTGCTAATTACTGACTGGCAGAGTGGGAGAGCAAAATACAAATGAGGGTCCAGGGACTTCAGTCAGGTCAAAGGTAACCTTCTAGAAGACATCTTTCCAAACTCTGTATTACAAATCTGACTTCATCAGTGAATTGGGCTTGTAATAGTTCAAAAAGTCTAAACATGAAATTTTGTAGATGTTTCCTAGCTCGAAATAACATTTATTAACCTGAATATTGTATCCCAATGCTTTTCAATTGAACAGCCAACCTCAATGCAGTGAAAATAGCTTTAAGGGCTTTTACGATGCAAGGGACATATTTAACCTTTTCCATGTCTCACATTTAAATACCATGCAAACTGCTTTATGGGGGGAGTAAGACCTAATTGGGGCTGACTTTCTAATATTTAAAAGGATGGTTGAGCCTGTCAAAAGGGGTTATTTTGACAGGCAGAATTTGCATTTTAAGCCTGCACATGTGGGCTATATTTGGAAGACCTGCTGTCATGTTTGCCTAGTCACTTCAGTAGGTGGCACAGTTATCTTAGAGGACCTGGGTACATTCTGTACCTAATGCTAGTGTTAGACCTGTCATCTCTTGGCGTGGCTTTCCCTGTATTTTGTTGCTTCTCACCTCCTGTTTTAGATCCTGTGCTGAATTTAGTTTTTGCTGGCTTTAGGAGTCTCTGTACTTTACCACTGCTGACCAGTGTTAAAGCGCAAGTGCTCTCTGTCTGAATTGGGTTGATGATTGGTTTTCTCCATGATTGGCATATTTAATTAACTATTAAGGCCCTAGTAAAGTGCACTAGAGGTGCCCAGGGCCTGTAAATCAAATGTTACTAGGGGGCTGCATCACTGATTGTGCTGCCCACATGAGTAGCCCTGCAAACATGACTCAGACCTGCCACAGCCGTGTCTGTGTGTGCAGTTTTAACTGCCAGTTCAACTTGGTTAGTGCACCCACTTGCCAGACCCAATCCTTCCCCTACACTACATGTAAGTCACCCCTAAGGTAGGCCCAAGGCAGCCCAATGGGCAGGGTGCAATTTATTTAAAAGGTAGGACATATACTGGTGTGTTTTACATGTCCTATTAATTAAATACTGCTAAATTCATTTTTCACTATCGCAAGACCTATCTCTCCCATGGGATAACATGGGGATTGCCTTAAAATATAATTTGAGTGTAATTTCCCATTGGGAGCAGATAGAGATTTAGAGTTTGGTGTCTCGGAATTCACAATTTAAAAATACATCTCTTGGTAAAGTTGGTTTTAAAATTGTAAGTTTGAAAATGCCACTTTTAGAATCGGCCATTTTCTTGCTTAGCCATTCTATGCCTCTGCCTGTCTCCTGAGTACATCTCTGGGTCAGACTGACGTTTGGGCTGTTCTTCAGGGAGCAGAGTTAGCAGGAATTACATGTGGAATCCTGAGATTCCTAGAGGAATAATAAATTAGAATGGACAGTAGTAGTTCCATGTCTGAATTTCCATGGAATTTACTAATTTCTCCCCCAGAATTGCGCTTCGAGATTGAGATGAAATTTACCAGGCCGCATGATATAGAGATGATTTTGTATTACCAGCCTCTTCAAAAATACAAAGTCCACAATAAATCTGTGACACCCCAAGACAGGAAATGCTGTTAAGTTTGGTAAGTTTCACTTGGGGACTCAGGATGCAAAAACAGCTGAGACTTCTAGTTGAAATTTGGAGGAAATATTATCACAAGAATCAGACCGTGAAGTACCAAGTCTCTTGGTAATTCTTAATGCGAATTGCATTTTAACTTGCAGTTAGCCCAGAAAAGTTACAAGCATGAACATTGGAGAATGACTGAAACATGGCACACATTGTGATGGCTATAAACAGTGAGGTGGATTAAAATATTCCCAGGAACAACTACGAATGTGAGTAAAATTAATAGATATGAATCACACTACCATGAATAGCATACTTGATGAACTGGTATGCAAATTACAGGATGAAAACTACATTGCAGTTAGTAAGACACTCTATGAAAGAGAGAATGCACTTTAAAATGGTCAGGGAAATTGTTTTTTTTTTTTAATATATACATATATATGTGTGTATATATACACATAAACCCAGCAGCCGATCACAGTACAGTTCAAAGAAACTGCAGAGCCCACATTTAAAGTGGACTTCTTGAGCTGGCCACAGATCCAGACGAATCTCCATTGTAATTAGCACTTTGTGAAAATGCAGACGCAAGAGGAAACAAGAAATATATTGAAGGTAGCAGACTCATTATTTTACACAAAGTATGTTGCAATGTAAACATCTATTTTCTGATGTTTAAATGACCTAAACAGTAGTGTGGAATTCCTATCGCCCGATGCCCAGAACATATAGTTTGGAGTCAAGAACAAGTTTTCATGTTTGTATTGTCCTTGGTACAGGTAGGCCCAAACCCATGCAGCACAAATGCCCCTTCGCAGCCAATTTAAGGAAAGGGAACTGTCTGCAGTTGAGGTAATATTTGTGTCCACATGTCAATATTTTTCAAACTTGTATTTATGGTTCATTAATGCAGAGCCCTTAGTATTATGGTGAGTGCTCTAAATAAACACTGTAAGGTCACACTGCCCTACTGACAGTGGTTCCAGTAAAAAAAAAAAAATAGTACTCACTTTTGAGGAGTTTAACAATATAATGCTCACAGAATGCTCTCTGATTAGATGCAAATGTTTGCAGAAGCTTGTAAACCAGGTTGATGTTTCTTTGCTTTCAAAATAAAATGTTCAGGTCAGGAAAAAAATGCAAGTAGAAAAAAAGGTTTTGCTAAATTAGTGTGAAATGTTAGGTACTATTTCTTTGAAGCAGCATTTAGTAAAAATGTGTTGATGCATGCTAGTACTGCCAACATATATTCATCATGGAGAATCAGTATAACCATTTTCAACAAGATTATGGGAAACATGAATATAAACAAGCACTGGCAAAGCTAACTGATCCAACATTGATTGCCAGTCTTTTTTTTTTTTTTTTTGTCTTATTTTGACAAGGCGTTTGTAACACTTTTTTATTGTTGTGGGTGCTGCCAGGCTCTCACCACTGCAACAAACGTTGGCGAAACACAAAACATTTTTTAGGGGTTCAAAAAGAACACAATGTCATAGTAGATTCTGGCACTGAAAACTACTTTGTGTGCCAATATGCTCCTTGTGGAAGAGCAGGATGCTGTCACTCACAGTAAAGCTAGTCAATAGATGGATAGAGAGAGAAATGAAATTTGAATATAAACAATGTCTTGGTTAACACCAGACCTAATTGGGGGCCCAATTCTTAAAGAAAGTCACAAAAGTGCACCCATGTTACATGTCTTTGCATTAGTGGCTTTCAAGAATTTACAGAAGTGGACTGGGAAACTGTACTCCTAGAAAATATTTGTGAACTGTATTTTAGCACAAGCAAATTTGTGTAGACTTGTACATGCGAAAATCTGTTGAGAGTTTACAAGCTCACTTACCCTCCAACCGCGTTTGTCGCAATCCTGGAAGAATTTATACCTCTGCCCTTGTCAGGAGTGTATTTCCAGCCTTTCTCAGTATGCGACAAGGTTAGAGAAGAGCTCGTGAAAATCCCTAAAACATGCAAGTTAGTAATTTTGCACAGACTCAGTCATTACAGACTTGGAACTATTGTCTACTGCTTCCTCCAGCTTTTAGATCTTTGGAAAGTTAGCAAAATAAGGAAATTGCTATAGTAGGGCTTAAAACTGCTAGCATTTGAGCCCTACTACAGTATTAGCTGTGACATAATCAGAGAGACGATTTTAGAGTTCTTACATAATGGGCTTGCTGTCATACTTTGTCGCCACGCTACGTGTCACCAAAGGGACACGTAGATTTTATCTACATGGCAAGTAGATTTAGGAAGCAACTTGTCCCATAAACAAGTAGATATTTTATTAACTTCCACACCCCTGCCTATATTTCATTCTATTTAATGAACAGCTGCACAGATCTCCACTAGTATACCTCTGTATACATACGCTTTGTTACAGGCATTGCAAGTTATATGCCTTTGCCTAAAATTGCAGCAGACTTCTGCTTTATTTTTACTGTGCTGACGTAAGAACGGAATGCAGGTACGTTGTTCTTAACTTTCAAAACTGAAAGAATAGTTTTGCGGCAAAGTCACTTTAATTTATTTGTATGTTGTGTTGTGTCACAGCCATTTCATAGATCACATTCGGCCTGGTGGTGCTAACTGAGATTTGGACATCTTCTAAACGTCTTGTGCCTTCGAAATTTCCTTCACAGCTGAGAGTTGCACGAGCAGCAGGGCATAGTACAAGAGCTGATTTCTTTTTGTAAAAAAAAAAAAAAAAGTCAGTTAACAACCAGGCTTTATTATGTCATAATTCCGTATTGCAGTGATTTTTAGGGGGCACAGTATACCTTTCTGCAATGCTTTTCCAGCGTTGTTTACTTCATCTTGCACAAATCTTTATGTAATACACAGTGAAGTGAAATTAATTTGTCCATTCATATTATCCAACTGGCAAATTGCGTTGAGCCCATTTTGTTGCAGCACTGAGGACATTGGCGGAGCCTGTGCAGTTTGACACCAGTATAAAACAATGAACCAAACATGATTTGCAATACTTTTTCCTGTGCTTGCATAAAATCTTACAACTTTTTCTCCACGCTTCAAGTCTGCAAGATTGAACTAAGTGTAAGCCAAGAGGTCCATTTTGTTTTGTAAAATGTTTAAGGTGAAGCCGACTTTAGCAAATTCATTTTACTTGTTTCCATATTACTTATTTAGCTAAGTATTTCTAGTGTGTGCATTCCGTTTCATTCACTCTATGCCCAAGTCATTACATTGAATTGCCATATCCCCCACAGTGCACATTTATGGGACCCTAACACAAAGTGCCACATGTTCTGCCCCCCTTGTTTAGCTCTTGAAATGTATCTATATGTAGGCACCAGGCAAACTGAGGGTCTGTGCGAGTGCCTGACATAGCTTTACTGTGTTTGTTCTTGTGCCAACCTACACATTGCAGGTAAGTAAACCTGGTATGTGCATTAGGCAACACAATGTCAAGGGACAAATAACCACTTAAGCTAGATCAGTGCTGCAAGTCTGGCCAGTGCTAGATATACTGCTTCTCCTAGCAGGCATATCACAAATATGAAAACCGGATAAGATAAAAATGTCATGCCTCAATGCAGTGCTTTGGAGGCATCAAATCCAACTTTGCCTAGAGATTTAAGGGATGGGAACATACACTAACAATATATTGCCTGGGAAGATTTGACCAATGACAGAAAGGGCAGACAGTGCTTGTACTTGACAGTCCATTGAAATGTTGGGCATCACAATGGGTTGGCAGAAGAAACATAGCTCAGGTGTTGCTTTATAGTCCGACATCAGTCATGGCATAGTGTTGTTATTATTACATGTCCGGAATACTAGTGTCAAGTCATTATACAGTCACTACCATTGTTATCTCCACTCTGCATAATCCACACCTACCATGCTTGCCTCTGGCCCTATTATAAGCTCTGCATCCACATGCCTTTGCTTCAGAGCAGTGGACGTCACAAGTGCCTCGGTATTGACCACCACTTCAGTGTTCACACATCTGCTAATACTACCAAGGCCCCAACTACAGTTGCTGTTGCCACCATCTCACATGCTCCAATTCCTCAACCAGTAATGAATATCATCACAAAAGATGGAGTGGAGTGGGAGGAAGAGGGTGGGCCAAGGCTTATTGATGGGTACCAAAGGAGACCTCGGGCCCATAAGTGGGTATTGATCTGAGCAAAGTGTTTCTCTGGTATTCATGCAGTATCTTTTGGAATATGTGCAAAATGATTTTAACATTTGCGTGTATATCTAGAGATTAGGCGCTTTCATAATTTTCAGGGTGCGACAGTGTTCCTGTAGTTGTTTGGAAGTGTTACCACCTGCTCTGAGCAGGAGGAAGGATTGGAAGAATTTCCTCAAGTTCTTCTGGTTTTCCCAAATCTTGTAATACCAAGGAAACTGTTTTCTGCATGCAGTGTTACCACATGCTGTACTTCACCTTGATTTAATGCACAGTAATTCTGTGTTTGGTGAAATTGGCTAAAATATTGCACTGTGCTGAAAATTGCATGTGGAAAAACTTGTAATCGGCCAGGGCAAAATCAACATATGAAATCTTGCAGTAATTCAGCACTGCTTACCTTGTAATGAGGCCCCTAGATCTACTTGTCCCACAAGTCCTCAACCTGACCATCTGTACGCCCAGATGTCTTCGCTGTCTGTTACAAAGCTCCTACTTTCTCTGCTTCTTTCCATATGCTTTAAACTCTTCATGGGCCATGAGCCAGGAACTCAAATTTAGGCCATTGGTACCACTCTGGGTCCTTTTAATGTTTTTTGCTAGGTATGGATGCCTAGAGATGGAAAATATGTGATAGCAAGTCCTCGCTCTTTGTCTTTTGTCTTAATATGTGGAAAAATAAATCTAATTCCACCAGATTTGTTCAATTCAATATAATGTCAAAATAATTGTGATTATTAATTGTAATAACATTATAGTCCTTTAAAATAATAATAATAAAACTTCCTCATATATTGATATAGATTATATGCATAACTTTCACTGCTCACCTATTTCATACGCCTTCATTATGTTGGATACTGTCTTGAGATGCCTTGTTTGCCGTGAAGAGACTAATGAGATCATGTGGCCCAACAAATGGGTTTATCCAGCTTTGAATCGGACTAATAGCTCTTGTAACAGTATCTTTGTCTTTTTCAATTTGTGACTTATGTAGCTCTGCATGAGTAAGATCTGATCTGTTGTTACAAGTCATTTCCCTTACCTGACCGAAAACGGTCCTCTTGTGTTCAGCCGTCATATAATATCTTTTCACAGTGCCTGCCTTGAGGTTGAACTTTGTCAAACCACCCGGGGTCTCTGTGTCTTTTTGACTCTTACCTCTATCGCTTGAGCTACTGGAATTAGTCCAAACTTATTAATATTTGAACTGAAAGGTATCCGTTAATGAAGTTGGGGTGTATCTCTGGATGTTTCACTGCAAGGAATATAATTTCGTCATAGTATACGGGAAGATATTTAGTATAGTTCATCCGGTCATATGCAAAACACCATGCGATCATAGCGCGTATGGTAGTAAAACGTACATGTAAATTTCCTTCTCGAGCAATGCACAGCCAGCAAGACATTTTCAATAATATCCACATACAACATCCAAAATGCAAAGCGATCTCCATTGTCATGGCAAAGATGTTCCAGGAATACATACAAAGCTGTTTTACTTCGGCAAAGGCAGCATTCTGCAAGGGGTTGTCTAGCCTCTGTTGGTCTGGGTCTTTTGCAAAAGTCATTAACATCACCAATGAAGGAGTAGACTACCTGAATGTTCTCTTCGCAATTCACCACCCAGGGGATGAATTCCAACTGAGCCAGTCTCAACATAGCTTCATACATGCACTTAGAGTACTCAAACTGCACAATTGTACATACAGACCTTCTAGTATTGATGATGTTGATCGTTCTGCTATCATGTCTGCTTCAATGCAAAGGTCGGGAAGGCCAGCGTCTTGAAAGCGTTTTCCAAGAATGAACATGACATTGTAAATGTAAAAGGTGCCGATTTCAAGAATGATTCTGTTTTACATTGCTGTATGCTTCCACACAATCTCAGTTGATTTTGCATAGAGAGCTTGATCCATGACCACTACAATTTTAGCCGAATGCAGTGATTCCATTACCAGCTCTGACTGTTTCAAAATTTCTGAAACAGTTGTCAACTCAGCTGTAGGGGAATTAATGGTGGGCAAGTAGCCAATGGAGTTCTGTGATACACTAACTAGGTCTGCAGTACTGGTGTGAAATCCTATCCAAATGTAATTATCTGTGTGAGGCTCGCTTCTTGTCTTGTAACAACCTAGATTATGTCCTTATTTTGTGCAAATGTCAATTGGACAACACATTCCGGCATGACTTCGGTACTTATCAATGGCTGGGGCCAATATGTTCACCAGAAACATACATGAATAATTCTTCAGTATTTGTGGTGGTCGATGTTCTTTGCTTTTGTTTCTCAATGCTTGCGAGAGGAGCCTTAAAAGGTTGTGGTCTGGACAACTTGGGCTGCACAGCTATACTGTTGACTCGATGAGTTGTCCCCTAACCAGTAAGAGTCTCTTCTAGCCTATTAATGTTATCCCATGCTATGTTAGTGACAACAGGCTCAATGTCAGCTAGAAGAACAATTTGCTCATTTAAGATGGTCTGTTTAAAGTGTAAATGATTTCAACATTGCCTGTCAGCGTTTTTATGGCTTATGGGTGCAACAATTGCTTGAGGGGGTTTCTGCTGGCCGTTTGTGACTGCATATATAATGGTTTGACTGGTTGACTCCATAAGTAAGGCAGCCCTTTTGGCTTTGTTTTCTGGATCTCCAGTCAGGCATCCCAATAGGATCCGTTTATGGTAATCAGGCACTATAAATGAATTGTTATTAAAGTCTTATGGATGATATGGCCATGGTGTTGATGTCAAGTTTGTTTTAATTATTGATCAAACCTCATCGTACATAAGAACAAGGATCTTGTTCATGTCTGTTGCCTTAACCTTTAAAACTGCTAATTCTCTTATAACGTCTTGTAGCATGACACTATCAGGTTGGGTCAATATTTTCCTTCATTGTCTGGGTATATGTGGAGGCTGTCGCAGAAGTCGGAGTCCAATTTTATTCTAATATGCTTCTTGGTTTATTTGTCTATTCCCTGTATTCCTCTGCGTGTCAGGGGGGTTTCAAGATTTCCAGTGAGAGTCGTTAGGATTAATCACAGTTCTAATGTATTGAAATAGTTCATCATATGCTTCATCTCTCATATTTTTTTTTTTAGTGATCATCGGTTTGAGTGCTAGATGCATGATATTCCTCCTTTGCTTGAATCCCTGTATAGTTCCTGTACAAGAAGTATGATAATGGACTTCTGCAGCCACTATGTCTCTACTACAAACTCCCAAAATCTTTGAATCACAATTAATGGTTGCACACGCTGAAAGCCCTTTGTCAGTTCTAAGCTCCGTGGCCCTGAATAATTTCTCACGCGTTTATGTTCCCTTGTAGCATTTTATTTTTCCATAAAATATACATTCTTCAGCATATAATTTTGACTTTAATGATGATATTCTGTTTAAGCGTTTACGTGTGCACTCACTTGTTCCAGCATCATCACAGACACTTGCTTCAACTTTTCACTTAATAGTCTGTAAATCTCTCCTCATAGTAAACAGGCTTCTCCACTTCCTGTGGTAAAATACTTGGGGAACCATGGTACTTTCCACATTTCTCGCAATGTATTAACAGTGGAATGTGATTCCTTACTTGAGCTTTTCTCTAACAAAGTTTTCCACAATGAGTAGTCCTGCGGGATTGTCAGTGTAACTCCATGTTGGGCATTTGACCATAAATGAATTATGCAGTGGGGATCACAGGGATAGGATATGCTTGTTTGTACTCTTCATGATGCTGCACAGCCATTCATCACCAGCTGTAGAAACTAATTTTAAAAATTATACATTTTAATTGGTGTAATTAATATAATCATAATTACTATTGTAATTATGAATTTATATAAGCACATTTACTGTGATTGTAATTTTTAATAAAATTCACAATAATAATTATGAATCATTTTCATTTGCATCAGGGGGGATCTTTGGAGTGGAGTGTTAACTCACAAAAGGCAAAGAGCTATGACTTGCTATCACACATATTTCCATCTCTAAGCGTCCATACCTTGCCAATAAATCATATTAGAACCCAGCCCCACAAGTGGTATCTATAACATGGTTGGCTCAATGCCTAATACCAAGCTCCTCACAGTATCTGAGCTAGGTTCGTGATTCTGCATTTCCATATGACAGAGACATATTGTGAAGTGCGCACATAAGCCACAAAGTCCTCAGAGTCTGTCCATGTTTGAAGTTTATTTCTGTCTATTCTCGCACCTGCTGTGTATAATAACTGTACATGTAGCTAATACACAGGTCCTCATAACAAGTGCTGTGGTAAATGAGTGTGGTAATACTGTTCCTGGATTTACCACTACTAGCCAGTAATTTCATAAACCATAGCAGAAAGTTAAGGTGTAATACTGGAGCTGGTAATTCAAGATAAGGAAATATGGGGCCTGAAAATGCTTCTTGTGGTGTTACTGGGTCATGTATTGCTGTGCATGCATTGAAACGTGCAACAAAAGGGAAACTTATTATCAAGAGTGGCTTAAAGCTTAAAAACACACAAAGATTTCCTGGAGAGCTATTTCTTACTACAGGCAACACTCTATATTATTTCTAGCTCCAGAGCAAAAGCACATTTAGCAGCCATTTTGTGAAATATGAAGGAATGTTGAACAGATGAACAAGAACCACTGCCAACCTCTTTCTAGACAGCCATACCACCTCAAATAGGACTATAGCCAAAGCAAGTCTAACGCTGATTAACTTTTCAGATTGTAAACTCCAGGTACTTAACGAGGAAGTGGCGATGAGGGAGCCACTCATGGGTCATGGTGTAGCCAAGATCAGTGGAAAGGTAAGGGCCAAACTGTGGCAGTATGAATGTGGTGTCAATTACCGACTGGCTAGAGGATTGGTTCAGTGATCAGAAGTGCCAGGTGTGGTATTTAATGACAAATGATACTATGAATCTATTACCACGGGTGGCACACTGGCCCCTGACTTGCAGCTGGACACTTTGAGGACACCGCTGCCCTTCTTCTCCAATCTCAGCAGTTGGAGGGGCTGGCAGACGATATGGATTCAGGAGGGAACATTGAACCTGACAAGTATCTAACTCCTTTTACCACCATAGGAGATTCACAATCAAGATGGTTACCAACGACATTGAAAAGCTGGCCCATACCAACTTAAAGCTAATTATATCATATCTAAGTTGTGGGTCTAAATGCCACGCACATGTATGATGTGCAAGCAGATTTTGGCATTTGAAACAGACTTAGTTAGGCAGTGGTGCACATTCTCAAAGTGTAAGCCACATGTTGATCAGTGGACCAATAACTTACCACCCATGAAGCCTTTGTGGTTATCACTAGCAAAGGAACAAAGGTCTGACCTAAGTTTACCATTCATGGCAATCTATTAACAAGCGGGTGATTTCATATCTTTCATCTGATGTTTCAAAAATACACAGATACATACACACATGTATATAAGAGGACCAATTGGTAAGCCCATCTCCCATCGAAGTAATGCAGCATCTGGTGTGCAGTAGCACTTGCCTCTGAGAAAGGTGCTTCCGAAGTAGGTGTAGTGTATTGTGTTTGGACAAGATAAACGGTGTCACATGGACTCTGCAATCATGCATTGGGGCAAACAGCCAGGGACATTGCTGTCTGGTATGCTGTGGTGCCTCTGACTCCACCAAATGTGCCACATCTGCCACGGTTGCCATCATCCCAGTGCCACTGCATCAATTACCTCTGAATCTGGTCCTCTCAATCTGACCTTTGAAGCCACTGTGATGGGCAAACTTCCTATTTCTATAGTAGATGAGGAAAAGCTGGTAATGAGCCAGGAGGGCGAAGGAGACTCCTAACATACACCCCTCCTAAAGGCCTCAGCAGGATATAAATCATGGGGCACAAAGTCTTAGGCAGAGCATGAAGAAGTACCTGCACTGGAGTCAGTCCATTCAGTTGGAAGCATGGAGTGGGCATTCGAGTGTACTGTAGTGAGCCCTCCTGTCAGGACAAAATGCCTTATTGGACAATTCTGGAACCAGTGGAGCTGGCAAGACAGCACTACCAGAAATTCATGACAGCAGTGGTGATCTGGAAGAGGTATACCATTCAGAGGCCAGATCTGCACAAACTACAGCTGAGGACATGAAATGTGTAGAGTGTCTAATTAATGGAGGCAGATGGAGCCAACTTGCATGTAGTGAGCTAAATTGCAGCAGTTCTCCTTGCAACTCCGGCCAATCAATAGCCCTGGAACCGGTGACATCGGGGAACTTGTCAAATTGCCAAAGGAGAGCATGTCATGACATCTGCGCTCCTGGCAAACACTTGTCTTGGATAGGCTTCAGTTGCAGATGTTGTCCGGAGCCCAACTGGTTGTGGGCCTGAAGACCAGCAGCTGCACGGCCAGCCCCCACACCCACCGCCCTTCACCTTCACATACCTACTATCAAGCCTCATTGGAACTGCATAAATTTCGGTAGCTGATCAGATACAGGCCAAGAAGTCCAGAAAGTGATCTTCATTCACGTTGTTAGATAGTTGTTAATTATGGTCCATTATATTAAAAGTGCTCAGAGGCTCATGGAGATGTAGTTCCATTCAGATTCACTGTAACAAACCAGTGACATTTTGGCAATCTCACGAATCTATAGCACAAATAGCATTTTCTGTATGAGGATTTCATCGGGAGATAGCTTACTGTGACACAAACCTGAGAAGGTCTGTTAAACCCTGCATCTGGACTTTCACATGTGGCAAGGAAGTGCATCACAGCCAGGAGTCTCATGAGGCACCTCATGATGAACGTGGGCATTCTCTTGCATTTGAGGTGCTAGCAATGGACCTTGTTGCTGGGCTGCTTGCCACTTTCTGCCACTGTTGAAGTAGCTGGACGTGGATTTGGATTATATTGAACATGAAGAAATGGTTGACTTATGCTTCCTCCTTGGTGGTGCTTACACGTGTGTATAAGGCGAGGCCTAATCAGATTTTTATAGTCCTTAATGGGGCATGTGCATTTGGGGGTTTGCTCACTGAAAGACAATCTGTTGTTTAGGCATAGACTGGGTCCATGAAAAATAGTTTTTGTTGTTTCCAGTTTTGTTTTTGGTGTGTAGCGATTTGTGTACACTTTGCACTGAACTGTTATTTTTAGGTGCATTATTTTGCTCCCTGCATGACATTACACCAGCTCTGAGCAGGTGAAACTTTTCATTGGTATTTACACCCATCAGACAGCTTCGGCAACTTGTAATGGAACTCGTAAATGCACCCCAGTATTATTTGTATTTGTAATTGGCTGACTGGTATTACCACACTAAGCCCCATGCAGTAATATTGCACCAAACAACTTGTAATGAGGGTCATAGTCTCTCCGTGTCCCAACCGCCTCATAATGCACAATTGCTTACCACAACCTCTTCATGCTGTATGTCCAAGTGTTGTTTTTTAAAACGACATACTCTTTTCAACTCCTTTTATATTAATTTCAGTGCATTGCATATTCATTTGGCACACATATTTTAAAGTTTAGATTTATTTTAAAGCATATCATTATATTAATATATGATCCACTTAAACACTTGTCATTTGTATTTCAACATGTGCCTTATTCTTTTAATTGTTACACTTTTATCTTGCAGAGTTTCAAATTCTTAGTCATTCTTTTTATCACAGATCATATTAATTTTGACACAGTATTCTAACCAAATGATCCTATTCATGTCAGAACCTTTCATGTGCATATTCTTTTTAAAATGCAGCATATTTATTTTACTCCTAATATATTAATTGCAATGTATCCCATATTCGTTTCTACAAATATGATATTCAGTTTATTGAGGTCATATTCATCTTAAGGCATGTCAAATTCTTCTTAAAGAGGCACTGTAATTTTCAGTTAATGCAATATTCAATTCACCACATCATATGTATATCAGCATAAGCCCTATTTGGTTTAATGAAAGTCATGTTCTTTGACGAAAGATTTCAGTACATAATAATCCATTCAATCTGTCATATTTCTCAAGTCATATTTATTTTCATGCATGTCCTTCATGTTTTAGAAAAAATTTGTATTCATTTCTATATGAGATCAATTTTAAAGTGTGGCATATGCTTTTGTATTCATTTCAATATGTGTCAATGTGGGACATGCTCATTTGAATAGAAGTGTAATAGGTGTCGTCCATTTCAAGGGGTCATATTTTCATAACGTGTTATTCATTTCAAAATTTCATTTCTCACAACATATTCTTTATCATGGATATCCTTTTAGTGCTTTCTATAGTAATTTCATTTAGTTTTGCATATGTTATTCATATCATTCACTAAGTAACATGTATTCTGCTATGTTTCGTATTCGTTTTGAAACCTGTTATTTCATTTTAGTATATATTCTATCCATTTTGCTATGGGCTGTTCATTTCAGGAGGAGTACTATTTGTAGAGCTGTCATTTTGTCTTGAACAGCTTTCCATTATAACGAGCAGTTAAACAATCGCAACCTTAAAAATTAGTGCACTAATCATCTTTAAACACAATGGACTGAACCTTTTTTTGGCAACAAAACTAAGCAAGACACAATTGCATAGGACAACCAAGGTCCTCATTAGGTCGAGCGTAAGCATTAGACCTCATGTATACATTTAGTATACTTTTTATGGCCAAAAGCAATTTAGTTTGTTGGTTGCAGTATCCTTTTAAACATTCTTGCTCACTAGTGGTCAGTTCTGCTTTTTTCTGTTTCAGAGCAGTGACCAACTACTGTATTATTCCAGTTTGGCTTCTTTATCTCTTGTTGTGATGGGCTATTTTGGCATTCTTTTTCACTGTGGGTGTTTTAGGCTGATAGCTGCTTCCGTTTTATTACAGCATTCCGTTCCTTCTCACCTTCTCCCATGTCGTCGACATTTGTTTTGGCTTTTTTCCAGTGCTGTCCTCACCTCTGGCTCCTAAAATAAGCTTATTTGACAAAAGAAACACTTGTTGTTTAATTCACTGCTCACGAAAGCCACAAAATGCCCTTTCTGGTGTAATGTAGCTAAACCTAGAAGCAATGATGTGAAACTTGCTTAGCCTTGCATCTGAGTCTCTCCTCCAGGGCCCCTCTCTGACAGCACTCAGGACATCCCACATAGGTCATTGATCATCTCCTTGTTTGGGGCCATAAATCTTCTGTCTGCTCTGCTGTTAACTTCATTAGAGCTTTTTTGAAATGCAGACAAGAATGCTTGCAAGACTTCATTCTGTTAAAATAAAAATAAAATACTTTTCCAGACTTCTCTTCCATTGTCTCTCCTCAAGGACTTGTGATTTCTGATGTCAGTAGCTGCCAGTGACCACCAAAGCATGGCAGGAAAAGACGAAATTGTGAGACAGGGTTGACCAACTTATGTGTCAAGAAAACTCCACTAATGATTTTACAATGCCGATGGTTATAACTCAAGATAATGCAAGACTGATTGCATTGCAAATGCTTGTGATTATTCTGTGCCCCGTTTTCTCCATCTATTGTAAAATGTCTTACACAGGTAGACCTCCTTGACAGTGGTTATCTTATTTTTATTTATTTCCACCATTTGCTAAGTCTATGAAGTAATTAAATGACTTTATTATTAGCTAAATGGCAAGTTGGTAAATCCTTTAATGCTGCATTTAGCCTCTCTACCTCGCTCCACACCACATTATTTTACATAAAATAGACACTCTCAAAACTTCTAGCCATCATCTTCACTATCCTGCCAGACTAAACAATAAATAGACTTCTGATTAAGTTGACCTCAACACCTGCCAGTTTACTGTCTGTCTCTGCATATGGAATGCTTGGTCTGTGTGTAACAAAATATACTTTCACTGACCATTTTGCAGTTCATACAGTGCACCACACTTCAGTGCCACCACAAAACATGAATTGACCTCCGAGTCTAACGCACCAGCAGTTCACAGCAAGAGTGGCATTTTCGCCTATGCTTTGTGAATGAAATCAAGCCAGAAGAATTGGCATTTTATTCAAAAAGGCAATTTGAACCATACCTGCATCTGTGCTATTGACCCTCACACCACTTTTGAATTTCAATTCACTGCAGTCATAAATCCTTTCAAGACTAACAGTCTAATAATCTATCACCAACCAGGCTCCATCAGTTTAATCTTTGAAAATCTCAACTCTGCCATTGATCGTTTTGACACCATCGTTACACTGACTATGAAGCTCAACATCTGACTATAACATGCCCTTTTCTCCCAACAACTGTCTTTTCAGTCACTACTGAATAGGGACTCTACACCTACTCATAAATTGAGAAAACCTTTGGACCACATGCTAATTTCTAATGAGCTAAGATTTTATCCATGTATTCATGATTACCCCCAACCCGAATAATACCTAATAAATATTGGGATCAACATCCTGCTCCCCCCCCACACCCATTATCTCTCTTCCCAGCTATAAAAAGAAACCAAGCCCCAGTTTGCTTTCCTAGCTCAAACCCAAAACACTTTAACATCTCTTAGGCATACCACATTTTTGATCATTTCAACAAACTGCTTTAACGTGGTTTCAACACAGCCTGCACTTTGCCCACAATTGCGTTTGCTACTTCATGATTACCAAAACCTTAAATCAGTACTTGGTCACTAAAAATGCAGATTAGTATACTCCTGAAATGGCATAAACACACCTTGTCAGACAATATTGACATTTTCAAGAAAGCCTTTGCCACACTATCTTTAGTTCCAGATCATTTGAAGTCTGCCTACATTGGGGATGAGGTCAATGTCTTGCTAGCACAAAAAGGAACGTAATTGTCCCTCTCATCCAATTTCCAATATCACCACTGTAAGGGACGCTCTCTCTACTCCTCATGCTGTTCATCCTGCCCCCTTCTTCACCCCCAGGAACATCCCATCTACTAGTTTGTGCCCTAATCAACTCTGTCAGGCTACGAACAAACCTTAAGCTACCTTCTTTTCAATCCTGCTTAACTTTTCTTTATTTAAGTAACTCCTGTCTGCTACCTACATACATTTCATATTAACAGCCCTATTACCATTAGTAAAATAAAATGCTTTGCATAGCCTTACTCTCCCATCCAGTAGCCCATCTCTGTCCTTTCTTCTAAAAAATGCTTAGACTTCAACAAACTTTCTCCACATTTCTAATAACCTCAATCCCTCCAAGTTTGGCTTCTGGGCACTTCATCTAACTGAAACTATACCCGCATGGCCAAAGATATTTCCTCGCCTATTTTCAATCCTCATGCACCTTCACCTATCTGCATCATTTGGCACTGTAGATCACCCAAGATTAGTTTCTTCCAGACATTGGAGTCACAGGCTCTGCTCTACGTTGATTTATCTCCTGCCTCTGACCTCTCTTTCTTAGAGGTGTGAAGTTCTAACACTATCTTAACCAACTTCACTACAAGCTGGTTTAACACAAAGCTAGGAGGTCCTTGCACAACTCCTGTTTTTTCACACCATCTCCTTTGGGGCATAAGTTTCTCTTTTTGCTGCTTCTACTTCCTTTACACAGATTGCACACACATCTTTTTCTTTCGTACTCTCCAGTCATATCTCTATGAATGTTGTACTGCCACCTGTCTTTGGATGGCTCTTCGATCTCTCATCCTTAACTACTTTAAAACTGTGGTCTACTAATTTGCCTCTTACACAGCTTCCACTTTTTTTATTTCATTTTTTTATATACCCACCTCTAACTATTTTCCCTGGACATCTTAACTTTCCCTCTCTGCCAAACGTCCATGAGTATTTTCCAACTCTACTACCCATATGGAGTCATTTATTATTATCACTGCCACAGCAGCATGGAATCAAACACCTAATGTGAATAATATACCCAGCCCACATTTTATACAGATAAAGCTCTACAGAATTCACCAGTACTAAGTAAAATAGATTCCTGCAACAGACCATTTGTGACTCTGCCTCAAAGTTCCTTCTTCGTGTTGGCCAAAGTTCTTAACTTTACAACTAGAACTTTATTCATCCTGCCTAGGCAAACAACCACTACTTCCTTTATCCCACAAACTTGGATGTCACTACAAACTCATGGTCCTGTACAAGTGTTAAGACTGGTATTTAAAGTAGTCCATTGCATATCCTTTGACTACCTTGTCTGACACTCACTCCCCCCCCCCCCCCCCCCCCCCTAGAATTTGCAATCCACCAGCCCAAATCCCCTGGTAATGCTCACATTATCCCTTCTGGACCACTACTACCTCCTGATATTTGGACTTGCCCCTCAATAAGTGAGTTCAAATGCACCCTGAAGTGCTGTATTGTGTGAACATAAAGAGAGCAACAAATGACACACAACTTCTGTAAATGTGTCTACTGTGAAGCTCTACAATATCTTATGTATTATATTTACTGTTTATGTTTCACAGACCTGCATAATCGTATATTACCTCCATTACTCACAGTGCTTGTTACCCACTCAATCTGCATAGCATGCTATGTACGGCCAGTATCCTTTTGTATAATATTGTTGGTAGAAATATCCTGCCGTACAAATGACTAAATCTGTTTTAACTGTGTGCTTGCTTTAAGTGATTACACCTATTATGAGACTAACCATAACAGGAACATACTAATGGCACAAATGGACACAGCCAAAATGTCTGCTGCAGTGAATAGAAGCTGGAGTGCCTTGGAGTATTATCAATTCAAAGAAGTTGATTAGAGCACAAAGACAAACATTATAATTAACAGAATAACGGCCTTAAAGGGAATCCAATGTGCATCTGCCATTTGAAGCACCCACACTCGGACAATGTTGGAAATTGGCCATTTCTGCAGGGTTACTCTGGATTGTTTTCCCTTTTGCTAAACCCCATTTTTAGCTGGCTATAGAACTCTGTGCACTTTACCCCTGCTAACCAGTGCTAAAGTGCTTCTGTTGCTCCTTTTGACATGATGAAATTTGTATTCCCCCTTATTGGCATATTTACCTTTCCTATAAATCCCTAGTATCTGGTACCCAAGTTGTACCCATAAGGACTGTAGCACCCTTTGTGCCATCCACCACGGTGACAACGTAAACATGACTCAAGGCCTGCCCCCATTAGTTTGACCTATCAAATTAACCCCTTATGACAGGCCTACCTAACCCTTGCTCTTAAATATTTATAAGTCACCTCCAAGTAGGCCTTGTTGCCCATAGTGTAGGGTGCATGGTTTTGAAAAGTAGGACATCTAAAAGTTTTAGCGTTAAACATGTCCTTAAAGTGAAAAGGCCTAAAAGGTATTTTCACTGTTGAAGGGTTGGCTGTTGTATAGGAAAGCATTGGGATATATTGGGAGACAATATTAAGTCAAATGTTCCTTCCACCTAGAAAAACACAACAGGTATAATTTTTGGACTATCCGAAATATTTATTACAAGCCCAATTCACTCGTGAAGTCTGATTTGTAATAATTGTTCTGGAAAGATGACTTTTTCAAAAAGTTACCTTCAGCCTCCTCAAAGCCCTGGAAGCTAAATTTGCATTTAGTTCGCCCACTTTTTGCCATGCCATAATTAGCATTTTAATAGCGTGAAATAGGTAGAAACTTGCTCCTAGGACAGGGCCAAAAGGCCTTGTGTGTGGGAAGGTATTTTTCTGCCCTTGACAGGGTTACCTAACTGCTGGGGACTATCCTGTCACAGGCAGGTGTAGCTAACACCCAGGCCTGCACTCTTCTTTTGTTCCCTGCAGCCAGCCTGGCTTTCTGCCCTCTTGTTATCATAGTGTTAGTTCCTACTGGAGTGTCAAGATCTGCTTGACCAGTTTGCCGGGGTTTTTCATAAGACATTTGGGGCACCTCTGAAAGGAAGGAAACAGAATGGCAAAACAGTTTGTGTGTATCCAATGTCTGGTTGCTGACGTCTCAGCTTTGTTCTACCAAACCTCTGTCTTTGAGTTTGTTGAGGGAACAGGGATTGCCTAAAACAGGATTTTAGTGTTTGCTGTGGGTGGACTCTGAGTCCAAGTTAAGGATGGCTGAAGACTTCAGCCATTTTAAAAATGGTCAAAGTAGGTAGGGCTTGCCCTGGGAACGTTTACCCCTTTGTTTAGGGCATCCCCAGGGGCCATTCTCTCCCACACACTCATGCCAGGCATAAATCTGGCTTCTCTAGGTACCCACTTCAGAATGCGTTTGGACCTGTGGAAGGTCAGAAGAGGACTGAACCTGCTGTCTGAAATCTGAGAAGAGTTGTACAGGTGGGACTTGGTCTGTCTTGTACCCAGGACAAGGAAGTGGACTCCAAGGCCCATAAGGCTGACATCCTGTTAAAGCTACAGGGACTCAGAAAGCAATAAGACCCATAACCTTGCAACTGCCCAGGTGATCAGTGGCAAATGGACCTGGAATGAACTTTGAGATTATTGTTTTGCTTTTCTACTTCATTACTGTTTCAGTACGGCATTAATATTTTACACACTGCCTCTAAGTCAAGCCTTTTTGCGCTGTTATAACTACCACATGATTGAACCCAGATTTATTTGGTGATTTTAAGGGTTCACCCTGACAAGGATTGGGATTAGTAGTTGCGATAAGTACTTAACCCTACTCAACTAATAACCCAGTTTCTTACAGACACAATCCTTAACCTCTGAGAAAGAAAGATGAAGTAATTCGCTGTACAGCATGTGCACCACAAAAAGTGAAAATCTTTGACAACAACTGACATAGCATTTTGCATTTACACTTCTGGTATTGTTCTTGTATAAACAATATACATCTACACAGTTTACAGACAATTGAATACAGAGAACCTCAGCAGTGGATAAAGTGGTTTGGAAACAAAGTGCGTTGTTTATTCATTAGTTCATAATTACAGTTTCTGTAATGTGACGTTCTGCCAGGCTAGCCAAGGAAAGGATGTGGGTAGGTTAGTTAATTAAAACTCCACCCTGGGACTACCTCCATGAAGGGTCTTCTTGGGAGAAACTGTTCACAGCTCCTTCAAGTACCCAAGCTCAATTTCTGTCTGCAGCTTTTCTTTCACCTCCTTCTTACTTGACTACCTCGTTCTCAACCTTTTTCATCAGTCAACCTTAATGTGTTTCCAACATTCCATAGGTGACATCACCAGTTTCTTTATTTATATAGCAGTTCTACTCCGCTCGAACAAGGACTTAAGTGTTTGGGTGAACAGAGGATGCAGTGGTGGGCAAGAATAACTGGATACGCAAAGGACTAACAGTTTTGTAGTATATAACATCAGGCGATGAGGGCACATTAGAGGAGAATATACAATTTGGTAAATATAAACAATTCAGCATAGGCCAAGGATGTCGATCAAAGGATCAGCATTCCAGTGATAATGGAGGCTCTGACATAGATCGACCAATTATGATTAAAGTTAAGCTATGTGCCAACTGAAAATCCACATTTTTGTTACTAATGTCAAATAAGACTGCCTGAGGTGATATGAATGGCCCTTTTCATCTAGTTTGGGGTGCTGTTTAAATCCGTTTCTTCAGTTCTTTTTCAAATAGTTTGTACTATGGAATACCGTAAAAACACCAAAACATAGAATTTATGATACAACAATATATAGGGAAGCTCTTTCCATAGACCATTTGAAGTCTCCATATTAGATTGTCCAGAAAGGCTGGGAGAGAAGTGTAGTGATGTCGTCCTTGGATCCTGGCTTCTAGAACCTTCGACATCCACTTAAAACCTCAGTATAAGGAATGGAGAGAGAAGATACTCAACCTGGGTTTGCGGAGAGCAAAAGAATGCCCTGCTGGAACTAGAAGCCAACTGATGCCAATGCAGGATGCACTTTGTCTGACCCCTAGTGCTAGGATGGGTCTTTCCAGGGACAAAGATGCTAGTTCCATTGTGCCCTCTGAGGAACAGTTGGGGGGGCGGGGGAGGGGGGAATTGGCCTGCTGAGGGATCCTAGATGGTTCCTTGTGATATCTATGGACTGGTCTTTGACTCCGCTGATACACAACTGACTTGCAAGAAGACCAGAGGCTGCTACTTCATGTTGTATAGGTGGAGGCTATTGTGGTTGTAGTGTTCAGGACCCACTAGCGTGAAACGTGATATGCTGGTATAACCAGAGATATTTACATCTACCTGATTTACATATGTATAATATTTAGTAGTGTGTGTCATAAAAGTGCTTTGTTTTCAGAAGAAACAGCACTGGCTGGACCACTATATATTGAGTGGTGGTATTTCGTATCAGTGAGGTAGGGTTACTAGCCAACACCGCCTCCTCTAAGTAGGCCTCTGTTTTGCTTCACTAATGACTGAGCTGAAATACTCATGCACTGACAAATATCTGGAATGCGCTTCTTAGTTCAAAGGAGACATTTATTATTTCACGACGCAAGATTCCTAAAAGGAGATTAGCATGATGAAAGCACACATTTAAAAATGGTTACAGCAATGAAATGAAAACATGTACAAATGACTCTCAACTGCAATATACACAGCAAATCTATGTATATATATATTATAATGCAAAGCAAATAATGAATTTAAAAAAAATATGCATCACTATGAGGAAAGGGTATCACTGCTTCATCTCCCTCCTTTCAGCATCAGATCCCAGAATCGATCGAGGAGAGAGATCAATTATCCTCACTGGAAGGATGACACACTCCGGCGTCCTGGATATGCCTGAGATCTGCAAAAACGTTGTCCCCGGTCCATCTGGTCTCGCCCTCTTATACGTTGTACAAGCAAGAGAGGAAAAGTCTAGAAAATCCCTCTCACTGCAGAAGTTTATTTATTCAAAAAATGCTGATTGCTTTAGGCCTGCTTTGAAAATAACACGTCGGGACTTGGCCACAATCCCAAGGTGCCAGTTCAAAACAAGACCATCACTGCCGTCCGAGTACATTCTTATCAGCCTAAGCCCTTGGTGGGAAACTACACAAAGAATAAAAACATGTGCACATTGTACAATGTTGAAAACTACTTGCAGCTTTTAACGTGGCAATGGCTAATGCTAAAATAAAGTCAAGAGGCAAAATGAAGCTGGTAGGCACTAATGTGACGGTGTACTGCTAGGCTAAGTGCAACATGGAGTCAATGGTCAAAACTCACATATCATTACAGCCTCTGACTGATCTGATTTTCTACTCAAAGAGAATAAAGTGTTACAAAGGGGGTGTTGTTTCACAGTAAAAACAATATTGTGTACTTATTATTTGTGAAGGACTCCTGTCCTTCACAGCTGATAATACAATTTCCTACAAGTGCCTTATGTTGTGTGATTAAGGCTGTTGAAGATTATCTGTAAGGAAACTATCATTCATCCTATGTGTATTTATTGCCTAGAGATTTGTACATGTTTGCAGTGAATAATTTCTTAAACACCATACAAACAACAGTATCACAAATGTGATGTACCCAGAAGTATATGTTACTACGTTGAGTAGGGTTGCAAACTCTTCTAAATAGAACTAGTCAGTGATTTATTTTTATCATAAATATTTTTAGTTTTGACATTTTCTAATTAATGCATCAGAAGGCTTTGCCAGCTAAATCCCCATTAGTGGTCTTGTGGTGCAAAATGAGTAATTTGGGCAATAGTCCCTTCAGTGAGTTCGTACTTGGAGTATTAGGTCAGCGAAGTTTAATTTGGTAAACATTCTCAGCAAAGAAAAGGTATGTAAATTGAGAAGCAGTTTGAGCCTGCAACTGCCAAATTTAAATTGTAAGGAATGCCAGTTGCTCATTGTTCTTCCCAAAATGTAAAGGGGAAACACTCCTTCCTAGCAATACATTTTCCTATGACCACTGTTGGACGTTTGCAGGAGTTGGCAAGTGAGGTGCCTAAATTAAAACGCTTGTGCTGTATTATTTAATCGGGTTTAGAATGACGTTTAAAACAACACTGAACAAGTACTCTTTGATAAAACATACACAAATTGGCACTGGAGATTTTTTTTTTTTTTTTTTTTTTAATTTTTAACACAGTGGTTCTAAATGTGTTCGTAGAAACAGAAAAAATATTTGATACATTACTAAGTACTGCATTGCCTATGTTCACCCACAGATAATACTGTCACATCTACAAGAACATATTCTCAAGTGGAATGTAAAATATGCAGTACTGTTAGCGCATCAGACCTTAATAAGTAAACTTGCAAGGGGACGCAAATAGGTTGATGAACCTTTTGACTTGCATGTAAGATGTTCCCGCCATAATCAATTAGTCAATAGTTGTCACACACCATGACTTTTCAGTCATGAATAACCACACCTTTAGTAAACTTAGAATATTTATTTCCTTATATTAACAATGCTAATGTCATGTAAAATAATCTCCGAATCAGATGATAAACCTACAGCAAAATCACTGTCCAAAGTGGCAGAAGAAGCGTTATCTAATCAAACCTTGAGCCACTGCATATTCTAAAGTTACAGTGCAAATTAATACCAAGAACGATTGTGCAAACGATATCACATACATTTAGATTCAGCAAAGGAAAGACATCAAAAGTTACTCTATATAGTGAACTTCATTTGTGAGGAATCCTATCTAACACCAGATTAACATCAGCATGTTGGGCTTCATGCAAAATAATTTAGTAAACCCAAATTTGGAAAACATCGAACTATGGCTCTATCAAAATAGTGCGGTTGCTACCTAGAAAGAAAAAAGCAAATAGTCTTAAACACATCAGTAATAGAATATCTCTCCTCAAATGGATTGGCAAGCTAAGATAGTCTTCGTCATCAGGACATCAGTTCGGTCAGCTAGGCATCAGGATTCAGCATTAAAGTTCAGAAACACAAAGTCTTTAGGCAGTAAAGTTAAGCACGTCTCCTGTCAAGATGCTCAAGAAAGTAATGGCCTTTCGGCAAGAAAGAAATGAGCAAATGGCCTTTTTTCCCCTTTCTTCAGTCTGGCTAAGGTTAATTTCCTAAAACTACTTCCCAAGTCCTTATTGGTCATAGGATCGCATGTTCACACTTTGTCCAATAAAACTGAAACATCAAATCTATAATTTTTAATAGTACTCAGTTCACATATCGCTGATTGGCTCCTCTTGTAATGTCCTCGTCGTCCAGCTCGTCAGGTAGCAATATTGTTGCAGCTTATACTCCAGTCAGTGTCTCCATTGTTATTCTCCTGAGAAAGTCAGTCTTGCACACATTACAGTTATAGTGTTACATTTTTCAAAAACAGCATCTTCTAGCAAGCGGTTCTCATGAGAGACTTTTAGCTACGAGCACATTTGGTCAGCACAGTGGAAAATCGCAATTTAATTCTCTGGCACAGAAAAGAAGGCTTGCGACAAGTCAATGACAGTGAACCACACAGCATCACATGGAATCTGAAACATTATCACAGCTGGATTTGGCACCACTGGACAACATTTAACCACAATGTAATTTACTTTTCTCAGATCCTGAGGAGTTCGAATTTTCCCACAGGGCTTTTTCAAACCCATTATAGGTAATTGCATGGGCTGCTTAATACTTCCTTCAAAACCCCTTGCTTTACAAACTCTGCAATTATTTGGGCAACCTTTATAAGATCAACTTGTGGCATGTGGTACTTGGGAAATTGAGGGAAAATAGCATTCAGCTGTACACTAACTTTATTTGGATCAGCTCCCTTTATCAGACCCATCTCTTTCCTATGAGATCCCACACCTTCTCCAAAACCGTTCCCTGCAAATTAGGATGAAGCTCCTTCACTGTGAACATTGTAAAAAAATAAATCAGAGGGTATTCCTAATTTATTGTCTCGCATTCTGTTTCTTGGGCTTGGCCATCTTCATCATCACTATTTGTCTGAATCTCAAGTCCATCATTTGGACAAGTAATCAAACATCTTGTTTTACACAGCAAGTCTCTTCCCAGTAGGGATACTGGATTCGAATCACAGACTACAAATTTGTGCAATCCCTGGAAGTTGCCAATTTTAACCTGAACTGGTTCTGTAATCGGGTTAGTCAAATACTGATTCGCTACTCCTACAATCTGAAGTGTTTTACCTGAAATGGGCAAATTTGGAAATTCAACTGATCTTACTGTAGAGCGTGTAGCTCCTGTGTCAACCAAGAATGAAACTCTGTGACTCATGACTTTGCCCTTCACATAGGGACCTCTCTGATCTTCTTCTAAGGAGGTTGCAAGCACACATGGCTCTTCATTTGAACTTTCGCTCACCCAATCATTGTTTATTCCATTCTCACTGTGTAACGGGAATTGGTGTACTGTTATTACTTTGGTTAAGCCTCTGACCTGTGACCTATTGAGAAAGCATCATTTGCTGCTGTTCCATTGGGGCTTGAAGTATTTGAATTTGCTGTCTAGGTACCATGGGAACCTTCTGCTGCATTGGCTGCAACTGTGTCATTTGTACACGTGGCATTTGCACCTGCTGCATGGGTTGAAAATTCTGCACTAGATTCACATAATTTGGATTAGGACCTCTTATTCTCGGTCCTCATGTTCTGGAATTAATTGACATCATTAGTTTGCTGAACAACACCTTCCTGCACCAACATTGGACACTCTGGTTTCCAATGTCCAACGGCTCTGCAAACGTGACAAGGCAATAATTTCTTCATTCCCCGGACATCATTCTGAACCACTGCAGTACCCAAGTCTGGACCACGATTCATATAACCTCCACAGCCTCTACCTCTCATCTGGGGCTGAAGCACCAGGTTTCCCTTGCATGCCTGTCTGAGCAGCTTTAATCTGCATCACCTTCACTTTTTCTTTCAGCCTTCTCTGCTTCAACTCAATCTCATCACTACAGTATTTTTCATACTGCAACACCACATCAATCGGCTTTGCTTGCCAGCAAATCAAATGACTCTTAATCATCTGGCTAATTTCAGGTCTCAATCCTTCCACAAATCTGAACACAAAATTAATCATGTCCTTCGCCTCCATTGTCTCTGTACCACTGTAATGCTTGAACGCCTGTAACAATCTTTCATAATAAGCATGTATTGACTCCTTTGCTTCCTGAGTGCTCTGTCAATTCTCTGCCAATCAATATTCTTGGGTGAAATTCTCGTTTTCGAAAATTGTCACCTTTATAGTAATATTTCATTACCTCGGGAGACGGTGCACCTATAATTTTATCTCTCTGGTTCTCTTGGCCAGTTTACACTCCTCTTACACTCTATCCACATACATATGAGCTGGGACCACTCTCTAATAGAGTGTTTAAGTCCTCTCAAAGGCAGTTTGCAAGTTTCACAAACCTGTCTGTCTGCTGGTACCACTGCTTCTCTCTCCATTTTGGATAATCATTTGTAAATGATAGAATGTCACTTCTGCTCCAAGGGACATGAACATAATTTCCTCCTGGAATCTCTCTCATTGGTAAAAATCTTCACTGGGTCTCGGTCTTGCTGCACATTTGCAGTCCGCTCCGCAGAATCCCTTTTCCTTCTGTCTCTTTTCTTTACCCATCTGCCTTCCCATTTGTCTAATGCTCCCCAGGTCTGGGCACTTTGAAGTAATTCCCTAAAGTGTGCCTTCATTCCAGAAGATTTCATGTGTTCAAAATCTTTAGTCTTGCTATCTTATCTGTACCTCCTTTTCAAATGCTTTGTTTTCTCTATTTCTATGCCGTACTTCTTTACCAGGTCTTCTAGCTTCTGATGCACTTTACTCACTTCTCTTGTAATCTTCGGGCACAGATATCTCAGCTGTGCTTCTTTGTAGGATTCCAACCTGTTCACACCCCTAGTTCCCTCAATGAGCTCACCCGCTTCCATGCTTAGCCTAGCATAGTTCAAATACTCCTCTCCCTTAGGAGCACTCTGTGGAGTATTCAGCTTGTCCAACCATTCAGGCAACTGCTGAGCAGTCAAACCTTGCAACGAGATGTTGCTGTCTTGGACCAGTGGTACCTGCTATGCAACTGCATTCAGGGTCTGTGGTGTCAGCAATTTCAAACTCTGGATAATGTTTGACCCGATCATGGTATCTGGAAGTACTTGAACGGACTAAGGTCCAGCAGTGATCTCGATCTGGAAAAGCCTGTCCCACAGAAGAAACTACTCCAGTGTTCTCCTTATGTCCTCCCCCCCCCCCATTGCATTCTGTGTCATGACACCCTGTTCACTTACACTGGGTTTGTTTTGTGCAAGTAAGGGTACGGCTGGACCAACAGTAATGGGTAGAGATATAGCATCTGGGGTTGGTCTGGTACTTAAGTTCTGTGGGAGAGTAACTCCCATGTTCTGATTCATCAATGAAGACATATCTGACTGGGTCCCTGTTACTGGAGTGAATCTCGGCATGGCTTGTGGCTGCACTTGGGGCAGTAAAAGTGGAGTTGGTTCTGTCTGAACCAACATCAGCCTCGGGAAAACCTGTTCTGTAGGCACCATTAAGTTTGTAGGCGTTTCCATAATGGGTACATCAGGATAAATCGATTTGGCTGTGACACCTGATTCTGTACTACTGGAGTAATGGGTGCATTAAGACTACTCTGCAGTGGACTCAGTCTCAGGCTAGTATTTACCTGCACCGGACTCACTGTCCCATTAACTTGTGTCTGAGCTGAAGGATCAGCACTGGCACTCGGACCACTCTTATGTGCTGTAACTGTAAAATAAATTCATCAACATCTCATTCCTTCCTCCACTGTTTGAAGTCTTTCTAACCTCCCTACTTTCAGACGGGATTCTGTTAGTCTTTCTAGTAGCTTTCCTTCTCATTGTCCTGCGTAACCGCTGGAAACAACTTAATTCCGTGCCAAGTCTAATTTCTCCAAATTCTCTGAACACTGTCCCACCTAGCCTCTGTTAATGTCTTTTCTGCCTTTCTCATTCTCCTCTCGAATTTCTGTTGCTGTCTGGTTACTAGCTCCCAGATCGCTAATTCCTCAAATTGTGCTGGTCTCGAAAGGGGCTTCCATTCATATGCCACCATTCTTAAATGCTCTAAAACCCTCAAGTTGAACGTTCCACTTGTAGGAAATGCTAAGTTTCCATCTTTCTCTGTCACTTTTCACCATTGCTTTAGCCAAAGACATGGTGCCACGCCTTTCTCTTCGATTACAATTTAAACTGGTGTACCTTCTGTGGTGTAGCCTTGCCTATACTCGTTGTAATGTAAGTATCTCCCCTAAAAGCACTTTTTAATGCTTTGAAAAAAGTAATCTTTTCGACCTTTGTTATTCAAAATCAAATCAGGAAGTGACTTTTAATCCCAGGATTCTCTTCACCCACCTTCTCAACCAATTGCACTTCACGGACAGCAGCCAATCCGTGCGCGACCCCTCTCACTAACCAACCTATCCCAGCGTGGTTCTAATAGCGTCACACTCACACGTACTGCGGCCGACAGTCTTGCGGCCTGTCCTTCCAAACTCTGATTTACACAAAATTAATGCAAAAACTTCGAGCACTTACCCAAAATCAAAAAACAAATCTGCTGGTTTACTACAGGAAGCTAACACAATCGCTTCAGAAACTTTACAGATTTTTCACTGACGGTTCTTCCCGCTCTTACAGCTACTCCTTCTTTCTCAGTCTCCCTGATTCGTAAGCAAAATTCAACCCGCAAATTTTACTATCAACTGATCAGTGGGTCTGTCCTAGTGCTCATTGGACTCGCCAGATCTCATTTGAAATTCTTTCACTCACTTTGACTCTCACGCTGACTTGTCGACCACGCCCGATTTGACCTATTAAACCAGACAAATTACAACATAAAACCAAGTGTCTCATACACTTTTCAATATACTCCGGAGTCTTAGACCACACAGGGTCCGTACATCAACAACCACATGGACAATTTTTTAACACAAAGCGCCACACACATGTGTAGTTCGGCGACTTCACTAATCTCACACTGCGGAGTACGCACACTCCTTCTACAACTTCATTTGGAGTAGGCAAACTCCCTAAACCCTCTCAAACATCACAATTCACATGCGATTTGCATAAGCTGTGCAAGCGCAAAACCTACTTCATTCACTTTATCACTAGAATGCTGAGAACATCCTCAAACAACCATTTGCAAGCTCCAAGATTCTGGGAAAGCCAATTCAGGCTTAGGGAAACATTTTCTCTCTAAATTGTATCATTGAAAAATAAATCCAAATCTTCAGTAATAATAAACTCTCTAAAGACCAAATCATCAAGCTACTACCATCTTTGTCTTTCTGCTACCGTCTCTGTGAACACTTACACTAGTTTATTTAGGAGACAGACAATCAAGCTGTTGCTATCCCTGCGAACCTCTTAAGGAGACAAACATGGACCGAACATTTAGGATGGGCTCTTAAGGAGATGAACCTGTACCGGACATCGATGATGGGCTCCTGCGCGTCAGACCTTAATAAGTAAACTTACAAGGGGACGCGAATAGATGTTCCCACCATAACTCCAGTCTGGCTAAGTTAGATTTCCTAAAACTACTTCCCAAGTCCCTATTGGTCAAGGGATCGCATGTTTACACTTTGTCCAATAAAACTAAAACATCAAATCTATAATTTCTACTAGTACTCGGTTTACATGTCGCTGATTGGTTCCTCTTGTAAGGTCCTCATCGTACGGCTCATCAGGTAACAATATTGCTCCAGCTTATACTCCAGTCAATGTCTCCATTGTTCTTCTCCTGAGAAAGTCAGTCTTACACACATTACACTTATATTGTTACATTTTTCAAGAACAGCATCTTCTAGCAAGCGTTTCTTATGAGAAAGACTTTTAGCTACGAGCACATTTGGTCAGCACAGTGGAAAATCATAATGTAATTCTCCCAGCAGAGGTTTTATTAATCTGTTTAGAAAATATAGCTTGACATGAGGCCGTGCAACTAGGCCAGACCTCTGCTAAGTTAAGGCCTACAATTAGTAAAGCTAATACATAATGCATACCCCTTTATATGATGTTTTACTACATTAATGAAACATAAACTCAATATTTCATGTTAATAAGCCATTATTAACTATATTTTGTGCACTTGCGGCCACGCATGTGAACACATTTTCAAATGTGTGTATTATTTTTCTCTATATCATTACATTTTCAACAGAAATCCATTATTCAGAATGCATGAATATTCATTAATACTTTTATTAAAACACCTGCTTTAGCAGTACTTATGTGAAAACTAGTTCTGAGAGACCCTTGGCATGATTCTCAGTAGCCTATTTTGAAAACCAGGAGACAGACAAATACAGCATAAGCAGGGTGTTCAAGTATTTTGATATTGATCAACTGGATTAGGGATTGTTAAATGTAACTCATATTAACATGTTAATTTAGAACACAATAAGCAAGCATGTGCATTTTTTCTTTGGCCTTCAGCCCACATGCCCAGGTTAGGTATTGCCTAATCATAAAGCTCCTTTTGAGTAACTAAAGTACCATTATTGCCAAGCAGTCACACAAAACATTAGCAATTTAGTCATAGTAAAAAATCAAAATCTCTTTAATTCTGTGTTCAGCCTTCTGATCATGTTCCACCAAAGAAACTTTCTTGGCATTGTTCTGTATGCGAGATCTGAGTTAGCTATCCTTCTTTCTGATTTGTTTTAGTAATTAAAGAGTCATGTTATGATAGATGACTTTAGTAGTTGGACAACTGGAAATGTCTGAGGAACTTGAACGTTCTTATGAAAAAATGCTGGTTAGGGGCACACATTGTACTTGCTGAGGTCCTGTAAGTGGTGGAATGTACCAGCCTGTTTCACTATGCGCATATCCTCAGTTTGAGGTATAGTGGTATGCACTAGTGGATTTCACATTTCATTTTACATACGGTGGTGAATAGGAGTTCAGCATGATTTTTTGTGCCACAGTGGATTGTTTGTGCCCTCGGTCAAGAGTGAACCTTTTGACCACTGAGGTTTTCAGGCAAAGCATGGTAAGATGCAAGGAGGGACAGTGTTGGTTTTGGTTTTGGTTTTAAAAAGTGGCTCCTTGTTAATAAACTTCTCTCCTGTTCTTTTCTAACAAACCTTTTGGTGTTGCATGTAACAGATGACAGAGGGATTTTGCAGGCATGCTACAAAATCTTCCCTCTACAGCATTTATTCCTGTATTGCAAAAGTGTGTTCCTGTCTTTCGGTTTCACATAAAGGTGACAATTCAAAAAGGCATTTATGAGTAAGTAAAGTAATCTTCCTGTAGTACTACCTCATGGACTCATAAATGCTGTTAAGATTTGGCCACATAGTTTGGAGTACAGAGGAGTATTGAAATGGTTTTCGTTTGTACCATAAAAGTGATAATTAAAAAAGGAGGCCACTAAAAATAAACATTTATTTAGGGTTGGCTTAAAAATGATGGGATCAATTCAAAGAGGCATTTATGAGAATTTAAAGTAGACCTACAGGAGTACTACTTTAAACTCCTTAATAAAAACGTTCCCCCATAGACGTGTACACAGGATATTGTAATCCTGCCTAAAAGAGAAGGTCAAGAAAATACATTGTTTGTAGTGCATTGTAAATCTTCCATCAGAGCACAAGTAGTTTAGCCTGCAATGGAACTCTTGACAAGCTTGTTTGTTACCACGCGGTAAAGAGAAAACAACATCTGATATATCTCTGCCAAATTTTTAAATGTGCCTTTTAAGGACTTTTGGTGTTAGACCGTGTATTCACTAAGGCTTTCTGGGAGTCAAGACTCCTGATGCAGTAATTTTGTACATGAAATTACCAATATCAGGGAGTTGTAATTCCTGGAGCAAGAATTAATGCGGAATTACAGCCTTTTGCCTTTCGAATAGAAAATTGACAGGGAATGTGGAAGTTTAATTGTCAAAATCTATTCAGTAACCTACAAGGATTTAAGGAAAAAGGTGATTGGTTTGTCGCAGATGAAATCCTTAATCTGGCAATCCCACACAGTCCTTATGCCTATTTACCATAGCTGAATGTAGTATGGTTTATTGGGGGGATTTTTTAAGTGAAATTAAAAATAGTGTGGCCTCTAATGAGGACTATATAGTTCTTTTTAAGCTGTGCTAGAGTCTGTTAAGCCACTGACTAGTCTATTTCTTCCTGAGACAATAGACCCCTATCACTGCCTTCATTATCACAAAAGATTGTCCAGTAGCTAGTTCTCACTTAACATTTTTCTCCTAATTCACAAACCTCATCCATCAAAACAAGGCTGTTGAGACACTTCAAATTGTGGAGTTGGCTGAAATCTTTTAATAGCTTTTCAGTTTTTAACAATTTTCAATGTATTTAATCAAAGCTAATTAAAATGTGGTTTGTTGGTTCTTAGCTTGAAGACCCTCGTGGTACAACACAACTAAAATGTATCTTGTCAAAATCTTTTAAGAGAAGCAAGACTTTGCTCCAGTTTGTAATTGGAAAACAGGTAATAACGATTGGTACTTTACAAATGCTAGTACGGTCCAAGAGAATATTGCAGTCCATTATCTAGGACTGTAAAGCCTTTGTCTAGCCAGAGCATAGCATACCCACTCCCTCCGTAAATTACTTCCATTTAGATTCTTTGTATTGAAATTTCTCGTATAAATATCCGGAGATTCTGACATGGTCCCAGTGCTCAAAGTTTGACACTACTCCTTAACCCAATTCTTCAGTTTCATCCATTGAATGAATTAAAACAACTTTTTTGCTGTGTAATATACATCTCCTCTGTCTCTTTGTGATGAGTAAGAAAACAACTTGGTAGAGATGTAAAAGTTCAGCTATTAACATGGTTAATTTATGTCTCTGTTTTTTGCTCATAGGTGCCAAGGCTGCCTCCTTGTGGAAAATCTAACAGATCTTTTTTTGAGACATTTATTAGAGTTTTAATTGTTCTTTGTGCTGCAATAGCGGTGATACTGTCATCAATTTCAGTCTGTGATGGCCGCTGGCTCCTTGCCCACGAAAAGCTCTTTGGACTTTGGCACTACTGCGTTACAAGCGACTTCAGTACCCCAACTTGTACTACCGATATTGACTTTGCTCAAGTGGAAGGGCTAAGCGTGGGAATGATCTTCTGCCGAAGTGCTCTATCATTTGCTGTAATCAGTGCTATCTTCGGCCTTGAGCTCATGATGGTCTCACTCATCTGTGAAGATGTTCACTCAAGGCGCAAATGGTTCCTGGGATCTCTTCTCATTATTATATCATTTGTTCTGTCTTCTGGTGGTGTATTGGGATTTGTAATTGTTCTGAGAAATTATGTGACATTCACTGGCTTCACCTTGCCTTACTGGTGTGAGTTCACTGCGGTGTTCCTGTTTTTCCTCAATGGAATAAGTGGCATTCACATCAATAGCATTACGAATCCGTGGAACAGACCAAGCACTGGAAAAGTGTAGGAGCTAAAGCTCCTTGCGAACTTCAAATTTTGTATTTTTCTCCAGATATGACTGAATTGTGATGTTCTTGTGTAAGAAAAAAAGGTGTTTGTTTTTGAAGATCCACAGTAATATAAGGATCTATTCCATTGAATTTTACCAGGATATATGTTTAATTAGCTCTGTAATATACAGGGGTAGATTACTGATCAAAAGATTCAAGAACCAATAAAGTATTGATCTAATGTACAATCAATATAATTGGATATTGTGTGGGGTAAGACCCTAGTTAGAAAACTGTAATCCTCAGATTTTGTTTTTCAACGAAGTCCATATATTTGCATCATTACCTCCTTCAGTGATATGGAAACAAAAATTCATAACACGTAAAAACAGACAGAATGGATCATTAACTTGTGCATTATTGAAACCACTACTTAATGTCGATTTTGTAATCGTAATCAGTGTTTGTTAGATGGAAAGTATATTTTTCTGCACTTTTTTTTAGTGAGTCGACTTCTAAATGTTGATAAACGTGTTTTCTTCTTTGTATTGAATACCTCATTTGTTCATGCTGCATGGTTTTGACAACAGACTTTAGCCAATATTGCTGGAACAAATGCACTCCAAATACTTTTATAGGATGCTCTTGGCCATAATTTACCTATCGAATTAGGACATTGCGTGGTCAGTATCTCAACCTTATTCATCTGCCGCTTTTCACATGGTAGCATTGAAATTTGTGATGGAGTCATGTTATGTCATTTAAATATTTTTTAGAAGCAATACCTTTCAGCAAAGAGAACATTTTACATGGGCATTTTTTGAGTTTTGGGAATGAAAAACCCTGAGGCTTTTGCCAAGTTTCTTCTCAACTTTACCACTGCCTTTTGAAAAAATTGTAATTTTTCTTTGTTCTTCTGGTGTCATTGAATGCATCTGTATGCACTTTAGAATTCTGAATACATTCCGTTAACTGTACAGTGGCAGTGGATAAAATGCTTGCACCTAGCTGGTGGTTGATATTATCAATTGTGTATATAATAAACATTTCAAAGTATAAGAAAATTAGCAAATCTTTTTTCAAGACCTGCCATAAGGACAGAGTTCTGTTCGAGGTGTCCACTAGTGTGGTCCATGGTTTCTGCATATTTTATAGTACTCTAATCTTATTAGTCTCAAGGTACAGTGTAGCACTGTCTTATAAGAAATGTTTAAAGATGACAATTGGTTCCTGATAGCCCAGTGCATGTGGTCATATTACTGACAATGTCCAGGAAAGCAAGAGGCATTTACACTCATTTTTAATGCTCTTGTGGCACTTTGCTATTACAGAAGTGACTGCAGACACTTGTGCGCCCCCTTCCATATTATGGATCATACTCGAACACATTGAACACCTGCATGATCCCAATGTTTCATTCCTTTAGTTGATGGGGAGTCTGACCCCAAGCAAATGTGGAAACACTTTTTTGCCTCTGAACTTGAGCTCTGTTATAGAAGTGGACACTAGAGCAAACCAGGTATCGGGTGGTATACTTGCCACAAATTAAGTGGTGCAGTCAGTGCCCCCCTGCTCATGGGTGACACTTAGAATGGAATCGTGGGGTCCACACTGTGGGCAGAGCCACGCATCCTTTGCAAAAGCAGTCTGGTTCCCTTGCATTGAAATTTCGGCTTGAAAGTTTTAAAAAGTTAATTAGCTGCTGTGCTGTCCCCAGGACAGGAACAAGTTTGTATCTCCACAGTGGATAGTGCATTTTTTTATTTTTTTTTATTTTTATTTTATGTGGCACACATTCCCGTTTTGTTAGCTGCACTCGCCTTTCACAAACTGGGACTGTGTGCCATGCTAATGTAATAAGACTTAGTGTGGATACTAAAGACTGGTATTACCTAACTTTGCTTCACTGGTGGTGTTAGGTCTCCTTTACTCATGTAAAGCAAAAATAACCTTGTGATGCAACACACAGGTCCCATCTAAATCCCTTATAACATTTTCTTTTTTTTGTGCTAGTGCTGCATGACACTCTTGTCTAGTTCAACTGATTTGTTTTAATCTTAGGGAATTTACACTACTATCTTTCCCTCTACATTATCTTGGTGACTTCATCCTGACCACCAGCATACATATATAGAAGCTGCACGTGTCACCTTAATCGCTGTAGTGTCCTGCACGTTTTAAAATGGAACTCTTTTGGCTCCAAATAGACTCTGTAGCAGTGTGATGTAATCACTAAAATAGAATGTAATGAAGGCTTGGTTTAGAAAAGGGTTCTGCAAAGTCGATCCTGGAGAGCCGGGTCCATGCCAGGTTTTTAGCATATCCACATTTAGAAAAATGTAGATTTCTGAAACATCTTTTTTCTAAATGTGGATATGCTAAAAACCTGGCATGGACCCGGCTCTCCAGGACCGACTTTGCAGTACCCTGGTTTAGAATGTTGGAGTTGACGGGTACATGTAAAGGAATAGAGGACTGTGATTTACAGCTTCGTGTGTGGCATAGTAGTGGGTGGGTATTCAGGCAGGGGGAGGACAGTACAACTGGTGACGAGATAGGGGATGAGTAACCCAAAGAAGCACAGTGCGCTCCAAGAGTTTGCTGTGGTCCATGCAAACTGCTCATGCATGCCATGGGTGCCTTTCTCGAAGCGATGAGTCATCGGTCAGTGTGAAGCAGATGAAGACAAAGAAATCTTCACTGTGAAGTCTACGTATTGTTGGTCAAGGAACTACGACCAAGGCTATATTAAAAGGTATTGCGCTACCATGAAAAATAAAATTATACATAGTATGGAGCGTTAACACTAAAAGCAGATATAACGAGGTTTACAAAGTGCAATCAAAGACCAGTATAATTTGCTGAATAAAGTTCTGAACAGATCCACTGCAAGGCAGAGATCAACCAGGTGTGAGAAAATGCAAAGTGATGTGTAGAAAGGATGAATTAAATAACTTGCAGAGCCTGCTAAAGAGAGTCATTGTGCCACAGCATTTGACGGAGTGGCTCAGGGAGAAATCCTGAGGGTTGTGCTCACAGAGGTGTCCATACCTGAAGTAGTTTCCCTCCAGGCTGCCGAGTGGGTCTCAGAACAATTTCATAGGTTTTTAAAGAGCAACTGTTGGATTTGTGAAATTTTGATGATGGCATCCAAGAGAGAAGACGCAGTTCCAATTAATGTTAAAGATGACCCTGAGGCCCACATGCCAAAAGACACTAGAGAAAGTCTGCATAAACATGATCATCAAACGGCGTCAGAGAGCACACTACTCTCAATGTCAGTAAAGTCAACACTAGTGTAGAATACTGTCACCTTCCTGAAACCACCACCACCTTTTGATACTGCCAGAAAGCTAAATATTGGTGATAGATGGACTGCCTGGATTGAGACATTTGAGGATTTCATTGACGCACTTGGAGAGACTGATAAGAGAAATATTATCAAGTAGCTCAAAAATCTTTCTGGTTATGGTGCAAAAACATGTTCTAAAGAAAATGGCAAGAAGTGACAGTCGTCATGTACCGTCAGATTAAAAATGTGTTGAAAATCAGGTTCAATCCAGGACCATACGTTGATTGATTATAAATAATACATTTTCAATCAAGAACGTCAAAGAGTTGGTTAAATCATCAATGAGTTTGTGGAAAGACTTGATGCACTCATTTAACACTGTAAGTTCAACTAATTTAATGATGAAGGATCTATGCGCCTTAGAGTTATTGATGGATGCTTGTCAGATTCATTCAGACAACAAATGCTGAGAGAAACTCTGGCCCTCATTTGGACTTTGGCGGTCAGTTTCCCTGAACGCCAAAGCCCAATCTGCCAGACTACTGCCATATTACGACTGCTGGCTGCTTTCCGCCATCATGGAGGCCGAAAGCAGCCAGCACTCGGGCTGGTGGTTGGCACTGCAGGGGGTGTCCCTCGCCAGCACCGCCATGCCAGCAGGACTTCGCCTGCTGTATTGCAAGCCGTAATATGGCTTGGCATAGTCCTGCTGGTGTGGTGGTGGTGGTGGTGAGGGAAGACCGCCAGGAACCATCCCCTCTCGGACGTCCCCCTTGACTGAGGAGGTAAGTGGGTGTCCGAAGGAAGGGGGGAGGATGGGGGCTGTATGTTTGGGTGTGTGTGTGTGCATGTTTGCAGAGGGGGGTGTTGAATGCCTACGTGTATGTACGCATGAATTGGGGGGGAGGGTCTGTGTTGCTGAATGTGAGTGGGTGTGTCTGAGTGCATGTATGCGTATGATGTATGGGTGTGTATGTGTACACATGCATGCGTGAAGAGTTTGTGGGTGTGAGTGAGTGAGTGTGTGGACGGGTGGGTGGGAGGTGTGTGCAGACGTGTGTATGTGTGCCGGCGACAGGAATGAAGATTCCTGTCATCAGGTGCATGATCGCCAGGGTTTCCATGGTGGTCAAAAGCCTGGCGTTTTGCAGCCTCGTAATCCAGACGGCAGGCTGGGGTTTTCATTTCCACATGAAGGGCCTTTTTCCACCATTGAACAGATCTGTAAAGGCTGTGGGAAAAAGAACAACTTTGTGACTGTATAGAGCGAAGGAAAAAGTAACTGCATCATGGCGCAAAGGCAAAATGGCCTCCAGAATGTTCCTGAAGCAATGTTTGACACAAGCCTACTAAGCCAAGTGGTGACATCACTTGAGGCAAATTGATACTAAATGAAGTTGATCGTCATCTTAAATCATTGTCAAACAGTTCTTCCATTTCAATATCAAGTGAAAGTGATTGCGCCATGCCGATGTTTACCTCTGAGAAACGTGCACATGTTGGACTGGTTGCATGTGAAGAAAAAGGTCAGTCAAAAAAAAAGTCGATATGCCAAGAAGCAAAGTCATATAAACCCTGTCCAAAGATGACATGGAAAATAAATTGCTGTTCAGTACCTTTCATCATCATCATCAGCAGTGGTGTGTTAATAAACATCATGCCTGTAGAGAAATAAAATGAACTGTCTTCCATTACCTCGACTTCGGGTGTCAAAGTCCAAAGTGTATACATGGGCTGCATCAACACCCATAAAAAGTCAAGATTTATTTGCAGTGACAGTCAAACATAAGAAAATGAAGGTACAAACACCAATTCATGTGTTTCAGGGTGCAGCGTCAATAGTAACTCAATTTCCTCTGTTGTTTCATAGTTTAGGAAAGCTTAAGACTATGAAAGTAAAACTGCATATTAATGAAAATGGCCATCCTATTGCTCAGAGACAGACAAATTGCTTTTCATTTGCAGGAAGCTGTTGAAAGAACTTGAATTGCTACTTAAACATGACATTAATGGGTGTTCCATTGGTCCAGCACCATGGGTTTCTCCCATAGTGGTAGTACACAAAAAGGACAGTGAAAGAGCTGTACGCATCTGCATTGACAGGAGTTAGGCAAACAAGGCGATTGAACGAGAACAACATATAGGTCCACACATTGCTGACAGAATAATGCAATTGAGTGGTGCAAAGATCTTTTCTCGTGTTGATTTAAATAAAGGCTATCATCAGTTGGAACTTAAGGAAAGTTGTAGGTACATTACAACCTTTTTCCACACATGTTGCTTTATTTCGAGACAAAAGACTTAGGGCCTCATTACGAGTTTGGCAGACAGGATTACTCCGTCCCAAACATGATGGATATCCCGTCTGCAGTTTTACAAGTTCCATAGGATATAATGGAACTTGTAATATGGCAGGCAGGATATCCGTCATGTTTGGTACGGAGTAATCCCCTCCGCCAAACTCCTAATGAGGCCCTTAGTTTGGTGTGTCATCAGCTGAAGAACTTTTCAAGATGGCATTTCATGTATCATATACCCTGTTTTGAATGTGTTTAATTTATAGCAATGACATATTCATCTGCAGAGCGACACAGAAAGACCATGATAGAGATCTCACACAAGTATGCTGTTTGCTCAGTGATGCAGTATTGGCTTTGAATGCAGACGAGTGTGAGTCAAACAAGAAAAACTAAAATTCTTTGGCAATATTTTTTCTGATGGGGGTATGAGACCTGATCTGCAAAAGTACATGCTCTGTCAAATGCTGATCCCCCACAAGATGTTTCAATGGTATGTTTCTTTCTTGGCATGGCAAGTTACTGTTCAAGATGCATAGAAGACTTTGCCACTGTTAGTGCTCCATTACGAGAGTTAACAAAGAAAAATGTTTCCTTTCAATGGTCACAAGAATGTGAGAGAAGTTTCAAGAGGATCAAACACACCACGGAAAATGCTACTGCAATGGCATACTTTAATCCAAAAGCTTCATACATAGGTTGTTGTTGATGCTAGCCTGGCCAGGTGCTATCCTTGCACAGCACACTGGCCCCCCAAATGCTTGATGGCATATTGTTGCCTATGCTAGTAGAGGTTTGTCCCAAACAGAACGTGCTTACTCACTACCTGAGTAAGAAAGTTAGCCCGGGGTATGGGCTTGCGAACATCTCCGTGTATTTCTGTATGGAAAGCCTTTCATACTGGTAACTTATCATCAAGCTCTACTGACTATCCTTGGCAATCCAAAAGCCAAGATGCCCCCTCGCCTTGAAAGATGGGGACTCTGATTGCAAGAATATGGCTATACAATTGTGCATCGTCCAGGAAAGGATCAGAATCCTGCTAACTACTTTTTGAGAGTGCCTATATAAGGTCATGGTACTCGATCCAAGACAGCGGAAGACTCTTAATTTCATTGTCAAGCACACTAGCTGCTGTCTTGTTAGCCTACATTATATCTTCCATGAGCTATGATAGTGATCTGCTGATGTTAAGACCTAATTACGCACCAGTCATGCAACCAACACACTCAACCTCTCACCCATGATGGTGAATACCAAAAATACAAAAATCTCAAGGATGAATTGTCCATGTAGGAATTGTACTATGAGGGTCAAGGATACGGATTCCTGGAGAGTCTACAACAGAAAGTGATTGAAGTGGCTCACAAAGGACATCGTAGTATCGTTGCCACAAAAAGAACTCTTGAAAAAAGAGTTTGGTTTCCATACTTAGATGAAAGAGTTGAAAAGGAAATGTACGGTCTGTCATATAAGCAACTGACTTTCTATCAGTGTTACTCAACATACTCTGAACATGTCGAAACTCTTTAAGAATGCATGGGAGAGAATAGCTACCACTTTCTTTGGCACACTGGACATCACTTGATGGTGAATGTTGTACAATACTCATGGTTCCCTTTAGTTGAAGATTACTCTTCTACAACCAACAAACGAGTCATTGAAAAACTTGATAGCTTCCTTGCGATTTGGGGCATTCCAACTAATGTGAAGTCTAATAATGGCCTTTAACAGTAAAGAATTCAAGACTTTGTGGAGCACTTGAACATAAAGCAAACAAAAAGAGTACACGTTTGTGGGCACAGGCCAGTGGACTCGTTGTGTATTTTATGAATACACTAAAGAAAGCAGTTCATCATGCAACTACTGAGAAGCTCAGTTTGAAAACAGTACTAAATTCTACTTTGCAAGCTTATCGTTCAACATTCCACTCGACTACAGGCGAAAGTCCTTTGACTTTGATGTTTGGGACAGCAATGATAACCAAGTTACCTTAGTGGACCACCAAAAGAGACCAGAACGAGAACATGAGTTATATACAAGTGACTTGGTTAACAAGCAGAAAATGAAAGCTACGTTGACAAGATGTGACATGCAAAAGACTCCAAATTTAAAACAAGCATTTGCAATGTAATAGGTCTCGGTTTACTTGGGTTGGAGCTATTGGCATTGTAAATGCATAACAACTTTTTGCCACATTAATTGGTCAACCCTGCTGCATATTTTTGTCCTTTCTGCCACATAATTCTAGTGGCCCTGCAAATAAATAACGGGCTATTAGGGCTACTGAAATATTGTTTTAAACAAGGCCCTTAAAACACAAACTACTCCCAGGTGCAAAACCTATTTACTTGGTAGTTGGTTTAGGAGACATTGCTTGCGGGTTAATGAATAAATAATTGTACTCCAAGAATATGTGCTTACTGGATCTCTGTCTCTTTACTGCAGTCTGGGGAGTCGAACAAAACGCCGGTGATTTTTCACACGCTTGGGGACAGCCACCTCACATGATATTAATGATCCTAAGTCAGTCTTGAGCTGAAATATTAGTTATAAAATATTGACTATAGTACAGCATAACCAACTGTAAGCTCTCTGTGAGGTTAGTTTTATAAATGCACGAGCACACAGATCCAGTTTCACAGACTCAAACATGTGTAGTTTATCTAGTCGGGTTTCTGCTTTGTATTCACAGCTTGTATCACGTTTTAAAAATAAAAATACAAGTCTCGGAATGCAAAGCCTTTAACATAAACTAAATGAGCAAATCACACATCGAACTAGGGAGCTAGACACCTTTATGAATACTACTCCAAGGGCTGGTTTCCAGCTTGTATCATATAAAAATAACACTACAAGTCCCAAAATGAATATGTGTGCTGCAAAGAACATGTAATAAGCAGATCAGAGTTCATATAATGTAAAGATGTCAAAATAACTCTGGTGATTAATGTACTTTTTGGAGAGAGAACGTACTTAAGTCTAATGTAAGTTTGGACTCATTATAAGGTAGCGCGTGGGGTTACTGTTCTTTCTGGAGAGAGAATGTACTTTTGTCTAGTGGAAGCTTGGACTCAATATAAGGTAGCACATAGGGTTAATATGCCTGCTGCAAAGAATGTGTACTAGGGAGATCAGAGTGCATATAATGTAAAATCAGTACCACTATTCGAGTTAGCACTCTGAGCACCATGGCAGCCAAGAGAACGTACAAGTCTACTGGAAGCTTGGAGTCATCATGAGGTAGCACACAGGGTTAATGTGCCTGCTGCAAAGAACGTGTACTAGGCAAATCACAAAGTGTATGTAATGTAAAAATGGCGAAATAACTCTGGTGAGTTATGTTCTTTCTGGAGAGAGAGAGAACGTACTTTTGTCGAGAGGAAACTTGGAGTGGTCAGAAGGCAGAACACAGGGTTAATATGCCTGCTGCAAAAAACGTGTACTGAGCAGATCAGAGTGCATATAATGTAAAGATGTCAAAATAACTCTGGTGATTAATGTTCTTTTTGGAGAGAGAACGTACTTTTGTCTAGAGGAAGTTTGTACTCATTATACGGTAGCACACAGGGTTAATGTTCTTTCTGGAGAGAGAACATACTTAGTGGAAGCTTGGAGTCATCATAAGGTAGCGTACAGGGTTAATATGCCTGCTGCAAAAAAATGTGTACTAAGCAGATCAGAGTGTATAACGTTAAAAAGATACCGCTAATTGAGTTTGTTCTCCGAGTGCCATGGCAGGCAAGAGGATGCACTTTTGTCTAGTGGAAGCTTGGATCATCATAAGGTGGCATGCAGAGTTACTATGCCTGCTGCAAAGAACGTGTAATAAGCAGATCAGAGTGTATATAATGTAATAATTATACCACCAATCGAGTTGGCACTCTGAATGTCATGGCAACCGAGAGAAAGTACTTTTGTCTAGTGGAAGCTCGAAGTCCTCATAAGGTAGCACACAGAGTTAATGTGCCTGCTGCAAAGTGTGTGTACTAGGCAAATCACAAAGTGCATGTCATGTAAAAATATCAAAATAACTGGCGATTTATGTTCTTTCGGGAGAGAGAACATACTTTTATCTAATGGAAGCCTGAAGTCATCATGCAATAATGTACAGGGTTAATATGCCTGCTGCAAAAGTGTACTAAGCAGATCAGAGTGCATATAATGTAAAAACGATACCACCAGTCGAGTTCAAGCTCTGAGTACTGTGAGTGCCATGGCAGCCAAGAGAATGTACTTTTGTCTAGTGAAAACTTGGAGACATCATAAGGTAGCACACTGGGTTAATATGCCTGCAGCAAACAACGTGAACAAAGCACATCAGAGTGCATATAATGAAAATATGATACCGCTAATCGAGTTAATGCTCGGAGTCATGGCAGGCACCAAAGCGCAGACAAAAGAAAAAAGTAGTTCATCCACGCTGAAGTATAATGGCAATTGTGCAATTATCCCTGTAACAGGGTTCGTGTCCAAGGCAGTAACCAAATGCCCCAAGGCGGGACAAACGTAAAGCATTTACTAGTGACATCAAGTGATTTGTGAAAGGCAAGCTCACAAATGAATGAAAATGATGGGCATCAGGTGGGCGTGGTTAAAAGGTCACCATACTTACAAGTCAAAGCGCTTGGCCCTCGACCTAAAAAGGTGACTGAGTGATTGCTCAACAGATGTACAAAAGAAAATCTGATGCTTCATATGATGCTGAGCCATTCCATGTGGTGTCTACCAAAGGGGACATTGTGACTGGCCAGCGCTCCGAGAAGTCTGTTACCAGAGACTTTTCTCACTTCAGGCCTGTGATTCATCAGTCTTCAACTCAAAATGGTGAAAGAAAGACTGACCCTGAAAACTCAGTGACTGTTGTTTTTTCTTCATCATCCATAGCAATCTCTGACACTTATGTTCTTGTCTGGCCTGTAGGTCGGAATTGTAGGGCTTGATGGAACAGGAGTGCTACTCCGTTGTGTTTCGTCGTGGCCGACGATTTGAGGATGTGTGGGTATTGTTTATGTTTAAGCCTATGGTCGTCTCCCTTTTTAAGATGGGTCTCTTGTAGCACTATCACGTCATAGTTGTGATCTGTTAAATATTTCCATAGTTTGTGGCGTTTCGCTGGTGCATTTAGTCCTTTAACATTCCAGGTGATCATTGTCACTACCATCATATCGGCAAGGCGTGTGATCTTATCTCTCAAGCTAACGTTAAGCTAGATTGCTGTCTACTGTGCCCTTTCTTCGGTCACCCCTCAAGATCTTATGAGTGTCCATATGGGATTCATTCTCTCCATCACAGGAGCCCTGTTTTCCATGTCTTCTTGCTTAAGTGTTGCTGCTTGAAGTTCCATCTGGAGTGTCTGTGTGAGAGTATCTAGTTGGTTGATATGAGCATCCATTTCTTCAGTTTTAGTCTCTGTGTCTAGCATTCTGGAGCCCACGGAGTCTACATCTTGCCGTAGTGAGGATAGTTTGTCATTACGATCTGCTTGGAATTGTTCAAGTAAGGAGGCCATATCTGCCTTCGATTCTTCCCTTACTTCCTTTTTAAAGTCTCTCAGGGAGGCAAGAAGCTCCTCCTGTGTGAGGGCCATCTCCACGATCTCCTTCTGTGCTGGTCCCCCTTCGATGGGTGCAAAGTAGTTGGAGACCCTGTTGGCACTTTGTTTTTTTGGGAGACGTGTAGGAATAGGTTCCCCCGACACCTTGTCTGTGTCTAGTCACCGGGGTTCATTCCCTTACTGCAGCTTTGCACATGAGGCGCCGTGGCACCCAACTATTTCTCTAGTACGCAACCTTGTGGTCTCATTCTGTTATGGGTTCTTCTTGTTCGCAATGTCTGCAGTTTCGCACTTCAATCAGAGCTACTTTACTATGGATTCACTGTCTCTGGATGTGCAAGGTCTCTTATATGCTTGTCACTCTCTAAACCTCAACCCTGAGGGGAATCCTTTCCGGAGCCCCACTCAGTGCTCCGTTTCCTTTGTGAGCATGTTTCATCGTCCATCCCTTGTTTAGCTTTATCCCCCATTTCTACCCCATCACGATCTCCATGTGGGCCTCCGGAAAAAACTCCTGGAATACATTTAGTTGAAGCAAATTTGACCAGCCCCGGTCTATAATGGAGTGAGGGTGATATCAGGGTCCAATCTCGTGCCTGTCTCCCCGTCTAAGGTCCCCGGGGCCTTCTCGTCTCACTGCCGGCATGTCTCACTGCCACTGTGCAGTTGCCACTTTGAGGTTTAGGCATCATCATGCCTGACCTCTCTTTCGGGATCTGGGCCCCCACTAATGCCACTCTGGTCGCTGCCTGCTCTTATGCAGTGCTGGGGGCTCCAGGAGAGGTGGGTCCCCCGCTCCCCGCTCCACCAGTTCACGCACCTTTTTCACTGGCTTCAGCATCTGGTCATCGCATTCCGTGCGGCCTGCACTGTGGGTCACCCCTCACACTACCCTTGATGTCGGCGTGTCTCTCGCTTTCGGTGGGGACCTGTTGTGCTCCTCTACACTTCACATCCCTTCGGGGGTTTTTCACGCTACGGTGGTCATTGTTTTTGCCCAATTTTGTTGCAGGTGACAGTGGGGCCGAGGGGATTCATGTCCTGGCGGCCATCTTGGCAAGCCCTGCCCTTCCGACACTGATATTAACAGCTTCAAGTAACCAGATCGGGTCCCATGGTCAAAGTGCCAAAAAGATCAAAGAGATATAGTCGTACATATTTCTATATATGTGTATGTGTACTGATTTTATAGAAATTTTATTTTTTCATTTAAGAGATGTAGGCCCTCATTACAACCCTGGCGGTTGGTGTTAAAGTGGCAGTAATACCGCCAACAGGCCGGTGGTAAAAAAAAATGGAATCACGACCATGGCGGAAACCGCCAACACAGATAGCCACTTTAGCACTCTGACCGCCACAGCGGTAGCAACAAACACCGCACCGGTAACTGCCAAAAGACAGGCGGAAGACAATGTACTGCCCACACTATTACAAGGCACCAATCCGCCAGCTTTTCTGGGGCGGTACCAACGCCATCAAAAGCACGGCGGAAATGGGAATTGGAAGGGAAACCACTCACCTCTCAACACACAAGGAAGAACTAGGACACCATGGAGCCCGAATTTTAGATCCTACCCATGTTGCTGTATCTATTAATACACCACGAAGTGGAAAGAAGGCGACGACGACAGTGAGTACTGCACCTAGCACACATGGGAGGGGAGAAGGGAAAAGAAAGTGACACACACACACGACACGCAACACCCCCACCCACAACAACACACACACACATATCCAATAACATCACAGATACACCCTGTCACCCCCTGGAAGAACGCAAGGACCAAACGAAATGAGTTTAACTAGTGTAATATTGGAACAATCAGATGGACCTAGAGAACAGCAAATAATCAGTTTAGACAAATATTTACAGCAAGTACACAAGTCTGTACACTGTCCCATGAAATGTCTGTGGACCGGTGGTCCCAAAAAGCAAGGGAGAAGCCCACATATTACACCAGCCTCAAAACGGAGAGAACACTTCATGGACATCAGGTCGAGGAAAAAACAGGCCCCTCAGGGGGAAGAGGGAGGGGGGACACCTCAGCCGGATGATGGTACAACACCAATGCTCCTCGAGAGGGCTCCATGCCCACTGCTTGGTCCTGGGGAGTGCAAAGCCACAGTCTCGCAAGTCTCTCAAGTGGGTAGTTTGCCCACTGCTTTGTCCTGGGGAGTGCAAGGCCACAGTCTCTCAAGTGGGTGGGTTGCCCACAGCTTGGTCCTGGGGAGTGCAAGGCCACAGTCTCCAAGTGGATGGCTTCTCCACTGGTTTTGGAGGGGCTTTGTGCCGAGAGTGCTTCTTCCTGACAAGGAATGGGTTAGTGAATGCATCTCTCCACTGGTCCTGGAGGGGGGGTTTGTGCCCAGAGTGCTTCATCCTGCCAAGGACTGGGTTAGTGGATGCATCTCTCCACTGGTTCTTGAGGGGGCTTTGTGCCCACAGTGCTTCATCCTGCCAAGGACTGGGTTAGTGGATGCCTTTCTACACTGGTTCTGGGGGGGGGGGGGGGGCTTTGTGCCCAGAGTACTTCATCCTGCCAAGGACTGGGTTAGTGGATGCATCTCTCCACTGGTTCTGGAGGGGCCTTTGTGCCCAGAGTGCTTCATCCTGCCAAGGACTGGGTTAGTGGATGCCTTTCTCCACTGGTTCTGGAGGGGGCTTTGTGCCCAGAGCGCTTCATCCTGCCAAGGACTGTGTTAGTGGATGCATCTCTCCACTGGTTCTGGAGGGGGCTTTGTGCCCAGAGTACTTCATCCTGCCAAGCACTGGGTTAGTGGATAAATCTCTCCACTGGTTCTGGGGGAGGCTTTGTGCCCAGTGATGCTGCACCTGGGGTGTGGCAGTTGACTTTGTCTCACCTGGGTGTCTCAGCCACGCGATGTACCTGGAACAGGTAGCATGATACTCCATGGAGGCAGACCCACGCTCCATCCTGCGGCGACTTAGACTGCCAATTGCTGGTTCGTGTCAGTGCTGGAGGTGGTGTCTCAAGTGGCGTGTCCAGGACGTCACCTGCAGACTCGGACGGCTGCACACTGGGGATGGGGCTGACGTCCGACAGAGTGGCATCAGCTGTGCACATGGTGGTCCAGGTGGCAGTGGCTGCGGCGGTGTTGCTGCCAGTGCTGGCTGTGGTGCAAGTGACTGTTGAGGTGGATGGAGACACCATACCGTCTCCAGCAGCCTCGGATGGCTGATCCTTTGGGAGGATGCGGCAGACTGATGTGGCAGCTGCGGTGCATGTGGCGGTCGGAGCGGCGGTGGTGACTGTGGTGCATGTGGCTGCCATCCTTGATGATATGGTGGTCCCCAGCTCCTCACCAGGAGACATCGTGCCCGGAGGTGATGTGCCCTTGGCTTGTGGCCCTTCCCCATCTTGACAGTCGCTGCAGGGACCTTGGCACTGTCCACTCGGTGTTTGGGCGAGGCCTTGCTGGGTGGGTGGTGTGACTGTCCCCTGCTGGAAGCCAGACCCTTTTTGACCTTTGCAGGTGGTGGAATAGGGTGGTCCTTCTTTTCTGTCGGAGGCACACTGGCAGCTCTGACGGGTGCCCCCTTAGACCGTACTGGAGTAGCAGTGACCACAGCGGATGCAGAGTTAGTGGCTGAGGTGCTGGGCTGGGATCTAGACATCCTGGCCCTAGGGGAAGAATGGGGTGAGCTGTAGGGAAGAGGTCAAAGTTAGCTAGGAAATGCTTTTTTGACACATTGGGACAGGAAGATGGAGGGGGTGTGGGAGTGGAAGAAGAGGTAGTGGTTGTAGAAGGTGTATGTCTGCTGAGTTTGGGTGAAGGTGCATGGGTTGGAGGCTGTTGTGAGGTTGATGGCTGTTGAGTGGGGGGGTGCCTGCGTTTGTGTACTTTGGGAGGAGGGCTCGCAGACACACTGGGAGAGGACACAGGGGACGTGTGAATGGTAGTGGGGTGGTGAATGCACATGAGCGGTGTGTAGTGATGGACGTGCTGGTGATGGAGGTAGTGGCTGAGGATCTAGTGCATGCAGGTGTGAGTGGAGACAAGACTGGGAGGGAGATGGAGGACGTGGAGGAGGGAGACACAGTGGAGGCAGTGGATGTTGGTGTGTCTGCATGGATATGGTGCTTGTGTGAGTTCCTGTGGGATGTGTGGTGCTTATGTTTGCCTGAGCCACTTTTGTGTGTTGGAGTGTGTGCATGCTGATCTGATGGTGTGCTTAGGATAGGCTGAGGTAGAGGGGATTGGGCCTGGGCAGTGGAAGCTGGAAGGGGAGGCTGGACACAGGGACAATGGCTGCCATCAGTGCTGAGGCCAGAGCCTGAAATGCTCTCTGTTGGGCCACCACGCCAGAATGAATGCCCTCCAGGTATGCATTTGTTTTCTGCAAATGCCTCCCGACACCCTAAAAGGCTTTCAGAATGGTTGACTGCCCAACAGTGAGGTATCTCAGGAGGTCAATAGCCTCCTCACTGAAGGCAGCAGGGCTGACAGGGGCAGGGCCTGAGGTGCCTGGGGCGAAGGAGATGCCAACTCTGCTGGGTGAGCGGGCACGGGAAACGCACTGAGGGGCTGCTGGGAAGGCAGTGCTGGTAGGGGGTATGGTGGCTGTACCTGTTGTTGGGGTGGGCACAGAGGTGTCTGCCACCACCTGGGAACTTCCATCAGAGGAGTCGCCGCTGGTGTCCCCTCCTGTCCCCGTCGTGGAGCTCCCCTTGCCCTCTGTCCCACTGGTGCCTTCAGACTCCATATATTCACCCTCCAGGGCCATGTGGGTTGCAGCTCCCTCCGTTGCCGGTGCCTCTGCTCCTCTGCCAGATGATGCTAATGCACACAAGGACAGGGTGACAAAACAAGAAGGGGGAGAAAGACAGAGGACACACATGGTCAATGCCAGCAACACCACTACCGTTGGCGGACACATCACACAGGGAACAGCCTTATGCAGTAGGCCATGCACTAGCAGTTAGTAGGAAATTCACCAGGCCATGGAGTACTATGCCTAACACCATTTGCTGCACACCTGGAACCCACAGGCGCCTGCCTAGTTGTAGATGCCCACTAACACTATTGGTGTTGGAGTGCCTCAGAGCCTGCCCAACAAGGGACCTACCCTACTAAGTTTGCCTTAGCCTAGGGGAACCCACAGCCCACATCCCCCACCCAAACACTTTGTGAAGCGTGCAGAGTCAGCTTAATGACACTATACTCACCCCCTTGTGGCTGCTGTGATGGCCTCAAGCGCCCATCCAACTCCGGATATGCCACCGCCAGGATCCGTAACATCAGGGGGGTCATGGTGCGACGGGCACCCCTTTCACGTTGGGAGGCCAGCCCCAGCTCGGCCTCCGTCGTCTTCTTGCTACAGAGGCACAGGTCTTCCCATCTCTTGCGGCAGTGGGTACTCCGTCTATGATAGACCCCCAGGGTCTACACTTCCTTGGCAATGGCACGCCAAATACCCTTCTTCTGGTGGGAGATGACCTAGAGGAAAGGTTCAGGAGGAAAGGAAATTACTCACCCGTCCAGACCGTCATACTCCTTGTCTACCAGTTCCCACCCATGCCCTGACGCACATACACTCACCATCCTCACATGCAGGTCTCAGCCCCTCCATGTATCTTCCATCCACACCACTCAAAACAGGCATTTCCCATGCATCATGCTCACAGTGTACGCACCTGTTTGTCTAGAGGACCGTAGAGTAGTGTGTACTGGGGGAGGACCCCATCCACCAGTTTGTCCAACTCCTCTGCGATGAAGGCAGGGGCCCTTTCCCCAGACACTGTAGCCATTGTTGCTTCCAGATTCAGGTCACAGCAGCACTTGCAGATTAGGGCCTCTCCTGTTGAATGTCAGGTATCAAGTGAGTGAACAGATAGAAAATGGCGTTCACGTCCACAGTGGTGCGTACCGTCACCACCGGCGTATATCTTTATTGCTTCCTGGAACACATTGGCCCAATGATAACCAATGCTAAATTGCGCAGTGGTCTTCGACCGCCTACCGCAATGCTGCACAACGCCAGCGCAGTTACCTTATTTCTTCTTGTCTCTCCTTACAGGTCAGGCAGCCACCATTTCACATGGCATGGCACCTAACTGCGTTACAGCACAATTTGGCAGATATACGGACAAACTACGCCACACACGGATTTACTCACATTACTGAAAACACACTTGTGCAACCTATGTGGTACATGACCCTCTGCTCACCATTCTCCTCCATAGGGTACATCCGCTGGGGCAGATGATGAGATGGCGTCATCCTCTGGTGTACAGACCCCTGGTGGACCTGTCGACAATGGAAGACAGACACATCATTATCACCTACAGACTTGATCGTGCCACAATTCAAGACCTGTGTGCCCAATTGGAGCCAGACCTGATGTCAGCTATCCGCCATCCCACAGGAATCCCCCCTCTAGTGCAGGTCCTGTCAGTGCTCCATTTCCTGGCAAGTGGCTCCTTTCAAACTACAGTGGCCATGGCATCTGGGATGTCTCAGCCAATGTTTTCTAACGTGTTGACCAGAGTGTTGTCTGCCCTGCTGAAACACATGCGCGGCTACATCGTGTTCCCCCAGGTGGAGGATTTGCCCACAGTGAAAGCTGACTTTTATGCCCTGGCACATATCCCCAACATCATTGGTGCCATTGACGGTACACATGTGGCATTTGTCCCCCCTCAGAAATGAACAAGTGTACAGAAATCGAAAAAGCTACCATTGTATGAATGTGCAGATGGTGTGTTTGGCGGACCAGTACATCTCTCATGTGAATGCCAAGTATCCTGGCTCTGTGCATGACACTTACATTTTAAGGAATAGCAGTATCTCTTATGTGATGGGCCAAATCCAGAGGCACCGGGTGTGGCTAATAGGTGGGCCCAAGGTCCCCACACAGTATGAGTAGGTGTCTGGGTATGGGTCATCCCAAGGGTTAGTCTGTGTCTAACAGATATCCCTTGACGTTTGCAGGTGACTCTGGTTACCCCAACCTCTCATGGCTACTGACCCCAGTGAGGAATGCCAGGACAAGAGCAGAGGAACGCTACAATGAGGCACATGGGTGAACTAGGCAGATTATTGAGAGGACGTTGGGCCTCCTGAAGGCCAAATTCCAGTGCCTCCATCTAACAGGTGGCTCCCTATACTACTCACCGAAGAAGGTGTGCCAGATAATCGTGGCATGCTGCATGTTGCACAACCTGGCATTGCGACACCAGGTGCCTTTTCTGCAGGAAGATGGGCCTGATAATGGTCTTGTGGCAGCGGTGGAGCCTGTGGACAGTGAGGCAGAGGAAGAAGACATTGACAACCAAACGAACATCATCATGTAGTACTTCCAGTGACACACAGGTAAGAGACTGGCACTGCTCCTTTCATATCTGACTACTGTAGGACATTGTATAAGTCAGCCTCTTAACCTCTGTCTATGGACACTGACAGTTCACTTTGGCTTTCCATTCCACAGGTCTGGGTACCTCTTTCTGCTTTCGGCTATATGTACTGCTGCCCAACAACTGTCATACATTGGTATGAGCAAATGAACATTTACATTGATATTTGTTGGTGATGTTGTAGTTATACTTTTGTGAAAGAACAGACTGACTCCAGATTGGTTTGTGATTCAAGGGTGTTTATTTAGGGGCTAATGTGTATAGGGGGTATCTGGAAGGGGCTGGGGTGATGGTGGAGGAAGGTCCATAGTACAGTCCACTCTCTTGGTATCACAGATGCAGTGTCCAAGGGGGCATAGGAAGGGGAGTAATGGCAGTTCAAGGTGGACAGGGTGACATAGTGGGACAGAAGGGTGACAATCAGGAGAGTCTTATTTCCTGGCGGGGGTCTTGGCAATGTTCTCTGTTTTCTGCCTGGATTGCAGGGACCGTTTGGGGGGTGGTTCTCCTTCTGCAGGGGGTGGGGTGCTGGTGGGCTGTTGTTCCTGTGGCAGGGCCTCCTGTCCACCAGCGCCGGTGGAGGTGGAAGGCTGTTCATCGGTTTGGCTTGTGTCAGGGGCACTTTGTTGTGCCACTGCCTCCCTCGTGGTCTTGTCTATGTCAGCCAGCACCCCTGCAATGGTGACCAGGATGGTGTATATGTTGGTGAGGTCCTCCCTGATACCCATGTATTGTCCCTCCAGCAGTCGCTGGGTCTCCTGAAACTTGGCCAGTACCGTGCCCATGGTCTCCTGGGAATGGTGGTATGCTCCCATGATGTTTGAGAGTGCCTCATGGAGAGTGAGTTCCCTTGGCCTGCCCTCCCCCTGTCGCACAGCAGTCCTCCCAGCTTCCCTGTTGTCCTGTGCCTCTGTCCCCTGAACCGTGTGCCCACTGCTACTGACCTCAGGTCTCTGATTTTCTTGGGTTAGTGGGTTGGCCCAGGGTCCCTGTAGTGGTGGACACACTGCTGATTGACATGTCCTGGGGACAGTGGTATGGGCCCGCTGGGTGGGTGCTGTGGTGGTGTTTCCTGAGGGGGGAGGTTCTGTGTTGGCTTGGGACTGTGGCAGGGGAACCGACTGTCCAGAGGTCCCTGTTGGGCCAAGCTGGTCATCTTGATCCATGCGTGCAGAGCTGCTGTCATCACTGTGGGTCTCTTCTGTGGGGGGACTGGATATGGCTGGCACCTCCTGTCCGGTGACGTTGGGTAGGGGTCCTGTTGGGGTGTAAATGCATTGTTATTTTATCTGTTTGTGCCATCTTGTGTAATGGGTGTGTTTCCTTCTATTACTGTGCTTGCAATATCACCTTGGCCCTTGTGTGAGTGGTGATTGTGTGCCCTGGGTGAGTCTCTCTCTTGGACATGCTTTGGTGATGGGTGTCCATGCATGTCTGTGATGGGTGTCCATGCATTGTTGTTGCATGCAGGGCTTGGTTGTGGGAGTGGTGGGGCGTGAGGGTGGGGTATGTGGGAGATGGTGGAGTGATGGGAGTGAAGGTGAGGGTGGGAGTATGTGATGGCATGCAGGTAGGGTGGGGGGGATATAGTAGTAAAGATTTGACTTACCAGAGTTCAGTCCACCTGCTTCTCCTGTGAGGCCCTCAGGATGCATTATTGCCAAGACTTGCTCCTCCCATGTTGTTAGTTGTGGGGCAGGAGGTGGGGGTCTACCGCCAGTCTTCTGTACGGCTACCTGGTGTCTGGATACCACGGAAAGCCCATAGGTCATTCCACCTCTTCCTGATGTCATCCCTTGTTCTTGGATGCTATCCCACTGCATTGACCCTGTTGACAATTCTCTGCCATAGCTCCATCTTCCTAGCAATGGAGGTCTGCTGCACCTGTGATCCGAATAGCTGTGGCTCTACCAGGATGATTTCCTCCACCATGACCCTGAGCTCCTCCTCAGAAAACCTGGGGTGTCTTTGAGGTGCCATGATGTGGTGTGAGTGATGTGTGAGGTGATGGTAGATGTGATGTGTGGGGTGATGTGTTGGGGTGTGTGGTGTGTTGAGCGTGGATGGTGTATGAGTGATGGTGTTGTGTGCCTCTGGATGCTAGTGTGGTCTTTGCTTTTCTCTCTCTGCTTCTTCAAAAATTGTCGTTGTAAGGGGTTGTGGGTAATGTGGGTGTGTGTTTTATAGTGGCGTCAGTGTGTGGGTGTGGTGTGTATGTGTGTCAGGTGTATGTATTTTGAATTGTCCAATGTGGTTGTGTTTTGTAAGTGTGCATGTATTATGAGCGCAGCGGTGTGTACCGCCAATGTTTTACCGCAGTTGTATGACCGCCGCGTTGATTCGTGGGTCATGATACTGTGGGCTTTTTCCTGTTGGCGTGACGGTGTGGGTTTTGGTACTGCCAGTTTATCACTGACCTTTGGTGTGGCGGACTTGTGTGGGTGGCTGTATAGTGGCGGAATTCTCAGTGTGGGTCATAATACCGGTTGCGGATTTCTGCTGCGGACACAGTATGTTGGCGACCGTCGGCACGGTGGTCAGTGGGATTTACCGCCAGGGTTGTAATGAGGGCCGTAGTGTCTTGCACGTTTTATAATGGAACTGTTTTTAGCACTGAATAGACTCTAGCAGTGTGGCGTAATCTCTACAATAGAATTTAATGGAAGCTTAGTTTAGAATGTTAGAGTTAAGAGGTATACTCAGAGGAATAAAGACATGACTTATGCTTCGTGTATGGTGTGGTCATTGGCGAGTACCCAGATTGGGGAGAACGCTACACTTTCTGCCTGGGTCCTCAATAATACTCATTCCCTGCCCACATGCTCCCACTGAAACACTGCCTACCCACGCCAAAACCAAGGTGTACGTAAATCACGCCTAATTAACCACAGGCTGGATAAACAACATGTTGGACCTGGCCCTTTTTGCGGGTTCATCCCCAGACTTTTGGCCTCCTTCCCCCTACTTTTTCTGACCTCTTGTTGTTGGCTCTAGGACTCTGAGCACATTATCACTGCTGATCAGTGCTAAAGGGCAGATGCTCTCTCTTCTAAAGTTGGTATGATTAGCTTCCACCTAATTGGCATATTTAATTTACCTGTAACTCCCTTGGGCAGTGGTATCCCTATACCCAGGGCCTTTAAATTAAATGCTACTAGTGGGCCTGCAGTGCTGCTTGCGCCACCCACTGAACTAGCCTTTCAAGCTTGTCTCAGGCCTGCTAGCACAGTTTGCTGCTACAGGGACCTGGCATCTAAATTTACTTGCCAGGCCCAGCTCTCCCCTTTTACATCATGTAAGTCACTCCTAAGGTAGGCCCTAGCTAGCCCTATGGGCAGGGTGCTATGTATGTAGAAGGCAGGGCATGTGCCTGGTTGCATGGCCTGTCCTGGTAGTGAAAAACAGCCTATTTGGTTTCTCACTGCTGTGAGTGCTGCCTTGCTCATAGGATTGCATTGGAAATGCCCTTATGTCTAGGTGGTATTGTCTGATTTATGAGGGGTAGCATACATATGGCTGTAATGGTAGTGAGAAGTTCCTTTTGACCAGCAGGAGTGCTGGGAGAGTGTTTTTTTCTTTTGCTGGTTAAGCGCTTTGGAAGTGCCTTCGTTCTCCCTCAAGCGAGGGAATTCACTTCCACAGCCTGGGCATTCTTTCTCCTACGCGTATCAGAAACGCGCTGTGCCCGGTGCTCTCAGGGCACAAAGAAGAAACAAAGCCTGGAATGAGCGCACTCCTAACGGTGCCCCCAGGGCGAAGCGTTACAGAGAGCACCCCCGGGGCACCAACCAACCATGACCATTGCTAAATTTCACCGCTGCGGCCCCGGAGGGCTCAAGGAAGGCTCGTGCACCACCTTGGTGTGGGCGTGTCGCTGTAGGGGGCATGGCATCCGAAAGAGACAGGGACCTCAATGGAGGGCCCTCGCCTGCCGGCCCCCGTACTACCAACGAGGTCCAATTGGAGGCCTCCTGTGCCGCCTGGCCCCACCTTACCTCACAGAGAGCAGGAGTCGGGGCAAGGGTGGATCCCTCTCCCTTGATCGCTGCGCTAGGAGCATGACTGCTCCCGCAGTTCTTTCATTTTTCTTGAGGAGAGAGCTCCCCAAAGGATAGGAGGGTGTGTGTGACGCCCCCTCCCTTGCCAATATTTAGATGGTTTGCAGGGTGGGAGAGAAACCTCAACGAAGGTCCCGCCCCCACTAAGCTGGTTTGGGGGGGGCTCTCCCTTGAGTGCCAGAGGTGCGCAGGAGCCCCTCCTCCTCAGGCCATGGAGTGCTGGCCTGTAAATACGCAGTCATTGTTATGGGCATTCCGGATGTTTTAAGTACATATGTTTTGCTGGTAATACCAGTTTCATAATGTTGTGTTTCCTATTACTTACTATATTTGTCCTGATGTTCGTGGTATGGGCATTTATGAGGATCTTGTGACATGTGCATCATTGTAGTAATGTTTTTCCTGACTACTGCTTATGTTGCAGAATAATGAGTAACCTATGTGTTAAATGTGACTACTGCTGGCTTTGGCAGAGTACTAATGCTGTGTAATGTTCTGACAACTGCTTGGGTAGCAGGGTATTACTGACATGTGTTTGGTCTGATGTTGTGTACAAAACAGTTTATTTTTTATATAACCTGCTGTTGTGTGTCCTTTGTGGTGGGGATAGTGTGTCACTTGTGTTGTGCAAATGCTTTACACATTGCCTCTGGGAGAGGCCTGACTGCTGGTGCCAAGCTACCAAGGGGGTGAGCAGGGGTTATCTTGGGTGTGTAACTCCCTTGCCCTGACTATAGAGGGTGGGTTCTGACTTCAGCTGAGCTATTCCTGTAACTATCTGGGGAAGTCATCCAAAGCCATCCTGAAGTATGTGTATATGGCGAAATATTTAAATGAGATGACTACAGAGTCATCACAAAAACTACTCTAGGGTGAGTTCCTGATGATTTAATTTGAAAGTGTGTGATGACTGCTTACTATTCCAGGAGTACCATCTGACAATTTGAGGATTAGTGCAGATTACTACAAAATGATTCCAGGACAATTTCAGGATGACTGTGGATTACTACAAGATGATTCCAGGACAATTTTAGGATTAGTGCAGATTTCTACAAAATGATTCCAGGACAATTTGAGGATGAGAGTAGATTACTACAAAATTACTCCAGGACTACTTGAGGATTAGTGCAGATCAAAACAAAATTATTCCAGGACAATTTGAGAATGAGTGTGGATAACTCTTAGATTACTTTATGACATCTTCAGGATGAGTAAAGACTGCTCCTTGATGATTATATCAAAACTTTGAGATGAGCACAGAATTTTTCAGAATGACCATCACAAATTCAGGATAAGTGCTGATTACTTCAAGATGATTCTACGACAGCCTGAAGAAGCCTGCGGATTGCTTTAGGATGATTATATGACAAATTCAGAATGAGCCTCAAATAATCTGAGATTACACTGTAATAACTTCAGTAAGAGTGAGGATTACTACTTGATGATGTAAAAAAAAACAAAAAAAAACTTTAGGATAGATCTGAACTTGTACACCATAGTTCCAAACCTTTTTCTAGAGATCGTCCATGATGGAAACCATTTCATCTCCTCAATCCTAGGTCTTCGAGGCACACCACCACCACCACTGCCCCCTTCGCAGTTTTGCAGAACCATGTTGAACCTCTCATCTATGTCCTACGAGGAGAAGTCACCAATAGTTGCCAGTTGCCTATTTTACATCCCAGGTCAAGTATAGTGTTGAGGGCAAGGTCAATGGAGGGAAACTCAAATAGTCGAACAATTAAAAGATGATAAATGGCATGAATGGATGAAGGTCTAATAGGAGGTGGGTGTTTTGTTTATGAGGAGCCATAAGAAAATGCTGTGCCAAGCAATAATGAGTGGCAAGAGGTGAACAGTTGAGGGCAAGGGGGCTGAGTGTCTGCAGATGATCGCCTGATGGAACATGTGAGTGGCAGTGTTTGCAGGTGATTGCTGAGAGTAGGGGAGGCTGAGAGCTCCTGAATCGCTCTGGGTGAAATATAGAGGATGATCAAATTTGGGAGAAAATGGTTGAGCATCCATAATTGAACAGTTGAAGGAAAAGTGCGGCATGGGTTGTTCAACATAAGAAGGATAGTGACTGAGGGCAGAGGAAGTTGTGAGTGATTGTCTTTAGGTGAGTGGATGGGGTAGGCTATGAGTGCCTGACTGTTTACAAGCAAATCAGCTTGAGGAAGGAAAGCTGTGAGTGATGACTTACTAGATGAGATATGCTGTAAGTGGCTGGACAATTAAGTGCATTGAAGCTGTAAATAAGTTGCTTTAGGTATGAGAGAATATGCAGATAAGAAGACCTGTGACGGGTATAGGTGACAAATTAACTGTAGAAGTAGTAGTGGGTTTGTGGCTAAGGGTGCACACTCGAACATTATGGATACTATGAATGACAGAGTTTCCTTAGGTGAGTGAGTGCAAGAGAAGCTATAAGCAAATGGCTGCTTGTAGGCAAGTGACTGAGACACAGGAAGCTCCATTTGTGGAAAAGTGTCAGTTGGTTGAGCAGTTTATGGAGAGTGGTTCAGTAAGTGAACAATTTAGGTTGGGGAAGCTTTAAGGGTCTTGTTATAGAGGGTGAAAACCGTGAGCAGGTGAACTGCTGCAAGGGAGTTAAGCAGCAAGGAGGTGGGTTACTGATGTCACGGGAATGTATTTAAAAGCTTCTAGGGAGGTAATAAGGATAAGGATTAGAGATCAGGTGACTACATGCAAGTAACTCATTCTGGCCCTGTTGTTTGCTTGGATGGGGAACAAGGGCTCGTGTTTGCCGAGGAATGGAAGCCCGAAACCTGTTTTGTGTGCCAAGATATGACAGGGCCTGTGTTGTAACTCAGAGGTGGGAGCCCAACACCCTTATTTCAAGGGCTGTGATCGTCTGTCAGGATCAGGAGATTGGAGGCCAGGACATGTGTTGTGTACCAGTGGGTGTGCTGGGAAAGAGCTCAGGGCAGAGTTTTGTGTCTGATGTGAGAGTACAGGGACTGTATATGTACAGCAGTAGTAGTCTAGGGACTGTTTTATATGCCAGACAGTGCAAGTTCAGGGCCTTTGTTGTGTGCTTGAGTGCGAATCCAGGGCCTGTGTTGGGTGCTGGGTGTGAGTCCAAGGCCTGTGGTTGAATAATGGGGTAGGCGTTTAGGGCCCCCATGTAGGGATTGGAATCAAAATCCTCCACGCATGCAGTAGGGCAGGAGTTCACTGCCTGTGCTGTGTGTTAGGTCTATGCTAATTGCCTGTGATGATGAAAATCAGGGTTGAAGTTTAGTTCATGGTTGTTGGGGTGAGTCCATGCCCTGAACTGCATAGTTCGGGTCCAGGACCTGTAAGTCAGGGTGGGAATCCTGTGCCAGGGGTGGGAGTCCAGCAGCAGTGTATCAAGGAAAGGATGTTGAAGTCCAGGGCAGGTGTGGTCTGCTCTGGAGTATGAGGGATGGGAGTTGGGAAGCAACTGGAGCAGCCAACGACCTGCATTGTCTGATGAGGGATAGGAGTCCAGGATCTGTGCTGTGTGCTGAGGGATAAGAATTCAGGACTTGTGGTGTGCAAGGAGTGTGAGTACAGGGCCTGTGTTGTGTCTATGGCATGGAAGTACAAAGCCGCCAGTTTCTATTCTACACAAAGTTTCTACACTACACATAATTAGGAAAATGTCTCAGGTATTACCGAGGGATGCAGCTGTAATGTTGGCAACTATTCATGTCATAATTTGCATATCCTTATCATTCTCGAAGATATCTCTGGCAGTTATTTTGCTGTCAGGGACAGGTCTCAGCAATAGCAGCAGAAAAATCTGCTGACTGGTCTCAACATTACCAGGCCAAGACGTTAATATGCCAATAAGGGTTGACCACAACAGTATTTAAAGCTCATCCATTTCCATCGTAATTTCCTGGTTCTCTTTTCATCTGGGCCTAGAAGACTATTTAAAGTGTCTAGGCTTGGCTACCTGTGGCTGGGGTTATGATGAACAATGCAAGTAAATGTTGCTCATGATCACACCTCTGACTTTCTTGCAGTAGGAAAGCAGGTAGTCCTTTATTAGCCCAGCTGCCTGCTGCCATTTCTCCCATCCCTGTCAGAAGTGGTATCACCTGAGCTGACTTGTGGCATAGCATATCTCATGATTATGCCCCTCCTACAGACCAACATTTTAACAGGAAAGACTGAGAATCTCTCACCTGAATTGGGCCTGTTAGCATGTAAGATCTAGTCTTATTTTAAGGCACCTTTGTAAACAATGTTTTTTTTTGCTGATTGCAAAGTGTTACTTCCTAGAAAAAAAAAGCATTGGCAAGGCCAATAGCCCTCCCCCCTGAAAGAGCTATTGATTTTGCTAATGTGCTGTAGTCTTTAAATACACTAGTGTGGGCGTTGTTCAGCATGACTAAATGTTACTGGCGTGCAGTGGGGTGGGATTGGGTACACTGGGGTAGCGTGGAGTGGGGTAGATTGGAAAGGGGTAAGTGGGGTAGATTAAAGTATTAGATAGGAGCGAAGTTAGTTGACTTGCTTTAGATTTGGGTGGAGTAGAGTAGATTGGAGTGGAATGGGTTAGATTCAGGAATAGTGGAGTGAGGTGGAGTGGGCGGACTGGATGGGGTAGATTGGAATTGGGTAGTTTGGCGAGGGGTAGGGTAAATTGGAGTGTGTGGATTTAATTAGATTAGATTGGATGGGATGGAGTGGAGTAGATTTGGGTAGTATGTGGTAGAGTGAACTAAGTGGTGTGCAGTAGATTGGGTAGGGTGGAATGGAGTGTGGTAGATTGGGATGGAGTAGAGTTGGATATACTGGAGTTGAGACTGGAGTGGAGTGAGAGACTGGTGGAAGAGTGTAGTGTAGTAGAGTGGAGTAGACTGGGTGGATTAGATTAGGGGAGTTTGGAATAGAGTGGGGTACACTGAAGAGGAATGAGTGGAGAAGGTTGGATTGGTGCAGAGTGGAGTGGGATATACTGGGGTGGAGTGGGGTAGATTTGGGAAGAGTGGAGTGAAGTGGTGTAGGTTAGGGTGGAATGGGTTAGATTGGAGTAGATTATTGTAGGGTAAATTTAATTGGAGTGCAGAGGGGTAGATTTGAGTAAAATAGGAGTGGGGTAGATTGGGTGAAGAGTGGGGTAGATTGAAGTGGGGCAGATTGGATGGGTAGAATAGAGCAGGGTAGTTTGGGCTAAAGTAGGATAATTTGTAGTAGGGTAAATTTAAGTGGGATGACTGGATTAGATTGGATGGAGTGTGGTATATATGGGTAGCATGTGGTGGAGTGGGGTAGATTGGAATGGAGTGTGGTAAATTCGGATAGGATGGAGTGGGGTAGATTGGGAGGATTAAGGTAGGGTAGGTTGGAGTGGGTACATCAAAGTGGGGTAGATTGAGTTAGGGTGGGATAGATTTGGCGAGGGTAGTTTGGGAGTGGGGTGGATTAGAGTACGGTGGGTTAGATTGGACTTGAGTGGGGTAGATTTGGGTAGCATGTGGTAGAGTGAAGTGAAGAGAAGTGGGGTAGATTAAGTCGAGTGGAATGAAGTGTGGTAGAGTGGGGTGGGGTAGATTAGGTGCATTGGAGTGAAGTGGAGAGGGGTCGATTTGGGTAGAGTAGATTTTAGTAGGCACGCTGTCTGGTACACTTTGACCTAAAAACAACTGGTAGTGGGCACAAAGCAGGGAATATCTGGTAACATGACAGGTTCATCAGTCCCCTTTGGCCCAGAATGACAACCTTAACCCACTCTTCATTTGTCAACTCATTGCCATGTGTTAGCAACGTATACACTTAAAGGGCATCACAAACATTTCCTTTATTTTTCTACTCTGTGATTACCATGAAAATGCCCTTATGTGTTGCGCCTGAAGCGGGTATGTTGATGTACAATTTTAATGAAGTGTCAACAGCAATGTTCCAGATGCTTTGTGTTTCTCTGTGCTAGTACTAACATATTGTAATCCTATGTCTGTCTGCAGCATGTCTTGGTTTTCAGTTTTGGAAATCTTGTAAGCACAGGGAAAGAAATCATTGTGTTGGCTGATGGATAGCTAGTTTGCCACATAGCCCTTTTTTTTACTGTCATGAGCATTTTTTTAGAGATGTAGGACTACATGTCAGTACTAACATATTACAAAAATTAGGACGATAACAAATTGAGTATTTTCCATCAGTACATACTTTAAACTGTAATCGTAAGAATAAATCACTTAAATACGTGCTTTAGAGCTACCTTAATGACCCCTCTGACAATAAAAGTAAACAAAGGCAGAAAAAGCAGTATTAAAAACGAATACAGGCGCTTTTATATAAAGTTTTATTTCTTTATCATGTTCGGGGCTTTGCAGAATCTTAAAACATGAACAAATGGCCAGTATTTGTCTCTCGGAAATTTGCAACCTCATGAGCAGGTGTCAGCAAGTCTGGATTGGGGCCCGTCAAGCTAGGTTGAGATGTAATGTTGGCTGGGGAGGTGCATATGTAACAGGTAATAAGGCTTTCCTAGATGTCTGTGGTAGCTGGGCAGAATGGTGGTTTTGGATCCAGTGCAAGAGACATGCAAGCCCTTGTGTCACCAAGTCCTGCATTTCAGACAGGGCCTTTTTGCATTCTGGGACTTGTAGTATGCATCCAGAAATCTCAATGTGCAAAGTACTGTTGAATAAAAAACCTGGACTGGCTGTGCTGCTGGAGAAAAAAAAAGCCCAGAGCAGCTGAAGGTGTCACATATATGGACACTTGTGCTATCTTGAACCTGCATACCTTTCACACTGGCCAAGGCCAACCGTTTCTTCCCCTATGCCGCGTGGCTCCTCTGCCTTGAAGACCTCTCTGCTAGTCTCCCTCTGTCCCTCGAGGGGGGCCTGACATCTGCCTGTCTCCTCGTGTCTCTGTCAGTCTGCCGTGGGCCTCCATGTTTCACGGAGCTCAGAATCTCCGTCTCACCAGGAATGAAAATTTTTCTAGCTTACGCGTTAAGAATTTTCAATTCTATTAAGGACACGGAGGCGAGGATTATGCTTTCTCTTTCTTTACTGAGAAATTCACAGCAGCCAATTAAAACACATTTAAACAAAAAACAACATTTCCCAAAGTGCTCTAGTGTATAAGTCACATGCACCAATCAACCATAGTGACCTTAGTCCATAAAGTCCTTAACCTCGAACGTCATATCCTCTTTCTTTGCTTCAACCGAAAACAGTAAATTCCTTTCTCACGACCTCAAAGTCTTTAGATGATACCAACTCTCATCTAGGAAGGAAGAAACCAATGAAGGAGACCAGATTGAACATCAAGTCGGTTTTCCAAGAACGTAGACATCTGGATGGAAAGAACTTCAGGAATTCTTCTGATCCGTTCCTAAGAAATAATAATAAAAAACCAGCCGGTAATATTTTCAAACTAATGGTAAAAACCATTTTAAAATCTTTCACATCTTAATACACTCTATAAACGTGGGAGGGTAACAATGAATTAAGATTTTCAAGAGTAATAAAATTATTAATATTCATAAAAGGGTGGGATAATCCTCGCCTCCGTGTCCTTAATAGAATTGAAAATTCTTAACGCGTAAGCTAGAAAATGTTTCATTCTATATCAGGACCGGAGGCTCGGATTATGCTAGTTCAAAGCTGACCCATAACCACAGAGGCCACATCCAAAACGGGTTTAAAATAAAACTTAAGAAAAGTGCTTCCAGACGACCAGTCTGCAGATTTCATAATATCCGTTAAACTGGAACCTAACGTAAAAGACTTAGATGCCATTGCTCCTCTTACTGAATGAGCTCCAAAATGGCTAGTATCAATGCCTGCTTCGTTCATAAGCCATCTTAACCATCTCGCCAGAGTGGCCGAAGCAACAGGTTTAAAAGGTTTCTGAAGTGCAATTAATACTTGCCCATTCATGTCCTGTCTATGTTCTTCTGTAGATATTTCATAATCTTTAAGACATTGTACCACACATAATTTTGAATTATCTGGAAAACAAGGGTACGTTACTGACCTGCAATTGTTCTTGGTTTTTCTGGAGATAACAAAGGTTACTCCCTCTGGAGAATAAAGTCTCCCTGATAGATCTAGGGCTCTCACATCTGAGACTCTCTTGCATGAGACTAAACATAGCAACATAGTTAATTTAGCTGACAATTGTTTCCGAGACAAGTATTTGTTACTGGGCCAAGAATCCAGAAATCTCAACACAATATTCACATCCCAAAGTACAGAGTACTTAGGCTGAGGAGGATTCGAAAATCTGATACCCCTCAACAGTTTACATACTAGCGGATGTTCACCTACCTGTTTGCCATCAATAGGTGGATGTCCTGAAGAAATTGCCGATCTAAAATGATTGTCCTATAAGCCAAACGTGAAGAGGCTAACTCAGCCAGGAAATTAATAATCATATTAATACCTGACCTCATGGGATTAAGGTCTCTTCCATTGCACCAGCTAACCCATTTACGCCATGCCGAAGCATATCTCTTGTGGGTACTCTTTGCCCATGCTCGCTTGATAAAACCTTCAGCCTTTTGTGAAATTCCCGGGGCTTTCCATCTTGCCCTGAAACCCTCCAAGCCATCAGAGTTAGAGTCCCCGAGACAATTAAGGGATGTTGATGGCCCTCCGGACTGAGTAAGAGGTCCCGACGAGGAGGAATGAGTAGTGGAGGAGCACATGCTAATTGAAGGGCAATAGGGAACCACGGCTGAGACCTCCACAACGGGGTTACTAAAATCAATTCTACCTTCTGTCTCCTCACTTGAGCCAAGACTCTGGGTATCAATAGGAATGGAGGGAATGCATAGCACTGGAACGAATTCCAATTCTGTAGAAAAGCATCCGTTGCCGAGGCTTGGGGGCCCGGCCTCCAACTGAAATTTTTTTTGGGAACCTGGTTGTTGAGGCGAGACGCAAACAGGTCTATCTCGCAGAAACCCCAAGTCTGGACAAACTGTTGAAATATCTTTGGATCCAGCTTCCAATCGCTGGGATCCGTCAGATATCTGGAGTTCCAGTCTGCTACTAAGTTCTGATCTCCCGGGAGATACTCCGCCAACACCACTAGTCTGTGTCTCAGGCAATAATGCCAAAATTCTTTGGCTATCTCCGCCAGAATTCTGGATCGCGTTCCCCCCAGTTTGTTCACATACCGTACTGCCAAAATATTGTCCATTCTCAGAAGAATGCAACAATCTGTCCTGATCGGGGAATCGCTGGAGGGCACGATAGTGTAAGGGGGCAGGAAATATTGCTTGAATGGAGGAGGCTAATAGTCCCACCAATCGAGCAATGCTCCTTAGAGAAATATTCGGCCTGAGTAATGCCGCTCTCAATTCTCTTTTGATATTGCGAATTTTTGCAGCTGGAAGTATCAAGAGGGAGAGAATGGAATCTATCCTGAAACCCAAGAATTCTATCGTTTGGGATGGTTTCAACAATGACTTCTGCGCATTGATAAGGAAACCTAATTCCTGTAGTAAAGTGATTGTCCAATTCAGATGTGTCAGCAACGTCGTTGCATCCTGCGCCATCAGTAAGATGTCGTCCAGGTATATGATAAGACGAACCCCCTTGGTTCTCAGCCATTCCACTACTGGTCTCAAAAGCTTTGTGAAGCACCAAGGGGCCGAGGATAGGCCGAATGGGAGAGCCGTGAAGTCTAGGCAATACCCCTTCCACTGGAACTGAAGATACTTCCTGTGGGGGACAAAAATCGGGATTGAGAGGTACGCATCCTTCAGATCTAAGCGTACCATCCAATCCCCTTCTAGAAGGATGTCTCGCAACATGTGGATCCCTTCCATCTTGAAGTGTCTGTAAACAATCCAAGAATTGAAGTCCTTCAGATTTAATACTAGCCGATGACCACCTCCTTTTTTGTCTACCACAAAAATAGGATTGCAAAAAACCGGTAGGGTGTGGGGTTGAAAATGTTACCGCACCTTTGTCTAACAACGCTTGTACCTCTATATCTATAAAATTCTGATTTGATTGGGAAAAACACATGTTTATCGGAGGGGCATGCTGAAACAGAGTGTTGAGGAACTCCAGGTGAAATCCCGACACTGTCTGAATAACCCAAGGATCTCCTGAAATCTCCCTCCATTTGTACAAACAGACTGACTCTTCCCCCTAGAATGACTTGTGAATGTAGAATAATTTTTTTTTTTTTTTTTTTTTTTACCGGTAAAGGAGGCGTCTTGTGTAGCTCCTTGCTGGCTCCTACGGTACCCTCTGCGGAACCTGGGTCTTCCTCCACGGGGCCTTGAGGGATAGAAAGTGGTGTCTGCTTGATCTCCAGACCAGTTACCTCTACCCCTCGGGTAGTAATTTTGGGGACTGACAAAGCCACCTCGGCCGGGCATTCGTCCGCCATAACGCCCAGCCCTGATAAAAAGGCCCCTTCTAAAAACTTTTTTAAGGGACAGTTGGGCCTTGTACAATGTCGAAAAAGTAGAGCAAAATTTGGCCAATTCCTTAATGAAGGATGAGCCGAAGAGGGGACCTTCAGCTGCTGGTCCCGCTTAGGAGGCAGCCAAGTCTACTAGTTTAGGGTCCATCTGCATCAGTATGGATTTCCTGCGCTCAGTGGAAATAGCACCATTTGTGATGCTTAAAAGGCATACTGCTCTCTGGGCCCATCCCAATAAAACATCAGTGTTCACTGGGGTGTTTGATTCCTTGGAAGTGGTAGCCAAATCTAAGATTTTTGTTAATGGGCCTGCCATGTCTAATAATTTGTCTTGGCAGAGGCGCCAGGATCTGTCGAGACTCTTCTTAGGATCTTTTGCGTACTTCTTCATGAAGGTAATCATAGTGGGGTCAATCTCGGGAGTTTCCGCTACATTATTATCTAGCTCAGGCCTGGGGCATTCTGCCTTGAGTCTGGAACGCACCTCTTTATCAAAACTCTTCCTTAAGTTCGCGTGAACATAGAGAGCTACCTCAGGAGTTGGATGCCAACTCTACGATCTAGGGTGTATAATCTCTGAAGGATTAAAATCTAAAATTTGAGGCGTAGTGGAAGTAGTTTTCGATTTTTTACTAAGGTTAGGGGTGGTAATATCGTCTGAATCATCGGAGTCTTCCGAAGAAGAGGAATTACGATGGGAGCTATAATTATGCTCTGCGCTTCCTGCGTAACTTGTCAAACATGTCAGCATGTAACTCTCCAACAGGGTCCTCCTGTGAAATGTTCTTAGATTTTGACTTGGATTTTGTAGGGACAGGTGTAGCAGTGTCCTCAGAGGAAGGGGTGGGGTCCCCGGTCATCCAGCCCTGCGTTTGGGCATACTCTAATAATTGACCTGAGAAGGGGCCCAAAGCTCTTGCTAGAGCATCATTCACCGACTGTTGCACCCTGGAATCTAGTGCCTCAACCAGATTTAACTCCAGTTGGTTGTCGGTATCATCAGGGTAGAACCCTGCATCCTGGTCGCTCCATTGAGCCATAATAATAATATATAGGACCAGATGACAAGAATAATAAAGGAGTGAGTGGATAAACCTCAGCAGGCGAATTAGCAGAACAAAATAAATATATATATACCTAAAAACCACAACCAGTGAAAATAAGTATATATATATCAATGAAAAAACAACTGTGCTTGAGGAGGAAGGTGCCTGCATCAATAAAAGGTATTTCCCCTAGGCAAGCCTTCTTTTAAATTTTACAACCCAGTGGAATCTTTTCTTAACTGGGCGTCAGGGAGGAGGTGAGTTAATGATTCCAGGCAAGCCCCAATGCCTCTTGCGCTGTCCAGAAATGAACCGATCTCATAAAATGGCAAAGGGAAATGAGATCGGCTCTTAATGGGCGTGCACGCTTGGCAACACCGGTTGCCTTTGAAAACAGACTGCCGCAGGCCGTGCAGTCCTCTCCCGAGGTCCCTCCATGAGGGAAAATCCATATAAATATTAACTCGGCAGGGAAACCAAGCTGTAGCGTCTAAGGGCTCCAAATGAAAAAATCAATAACAGGAGAGTTCCCTCAACACGGGAAAATCAATAAAAGGGATTAACTCGGCAGGAGGCCGAAATGTACAGAGTAAAGCCAGTGCTTTAGAAAAAATCAATAAAAAGGCAATTAACTCGGCTGGAAGCCGAAGAATAAAGATTAAAAAGCTTGTAAAAGGCACACAAACTCGGGCGCCTGTTACATTTAAGAAATTCAACTTCAATACACCAGTAAAATAGACATAAGATTTAGATAAAGTGAAAAGTTACTTATCTGCTGCGAAGCAGCAAAGAAAGAGGATATGACGTTCGAGGTTAAGGACTTTATGGACTAAGGTCACTATGGTTGATTGGTGCATGTGACTTATACACTAGAGCACTTTGGGAAATGTTGTTTTTTGTTTAAATGTGTTTTAATTGGCTGCTGTGAATTTCTCAGTAAAGAAAGAGAAAGCATAATCCGAGCCTCTGGTCCTGATATAGAATTGAATATGTCCATCCTCGATCTCAACTGAGGAGTAAAGGTCATTCAATGAAAGGAAGCCTGGGTTATACCAGCAGTCTCCTTAAGGATGGGGGGGGAGTGTTCCATAAATTGTAAACTTAGAATAGGGCACCAAGACACTCATAATGCAGACTTTTTAATTATTGCTGCTTTGCTTTCATTTTTGTAACTACCATGGAAGTACAAACTACTTTATGTACTAAGAAACTTTTGTAATAATGTTCCCTTTTTTCCTGATTTTGGTTTAACACACAGCCCTGGCGCCAAAATCCTTTGAGAAACAAATCCTTTGTTGTTGCCGGAAGGGAGGGGGAGGCGCGGGATGTGTGGGGTCCCTTGCTCCATGCTGGCAGAAAGCATTCACACTGCACAGAGGTGTGAAAATCTAAACGGGAACGCCCCAGAAAAGAATGACTTGGTTGCTGAGAATTAACTTACTCCAGGGCACACTGTTTTAGGTTGATGAAAAGGTAACAACTGTCTATAAGAACACCCTGCTAGGAAGCGCTGTGTTGATTTCTATTTGTGAGCCGATTTCATAGTCTATTTCTTAGATAATTTCCTAATGTTAAATATCTTTTGCGATATGCTGGGATCACACTATAAGATGCCATGCTTATTCACAACAAATATGCTCATTTTGTTTGTTTCAAATTCAGAGTGGCCTGCAGACCCGCACTGCAGCAGGCACTGTCTTCATAATCTGCTAGTCATTTAAGTCAACAAGCTACATTTACGAAGGAGACTCGTGATTTTTACAGCAAGTTATAGCAATATTTTAACTTTCTACTGCTTAGAACTATTTGACTTCAGTTCTAGTTTAGGAGAAAATTCATGACTCATAAATATTTGTGGGTAAATAACATTTAGAATGTGTACTACTTAATATTAATAATTTTAACTGTAAAATCTTTATATTTTCTGTAGTGCTGGGATCCCTTCTGTTTCAGTGTGGGTTATGTCAAAACAATGACAGGTGCAGAACGCGCCGAGCAGTTTTGCATCTTTTGCCATTATATATTCATCCCTGCAACATAATGTAGTACTCCATAGACTTTTTCAGTGGCACTTATAAAAGGCATTATTCTCCAAAGGTTCTCATTGTAGCCATCTTGTGCAGTGGAGAATAAGTCATCACCATGCTGAGATTCAAACCAGAAGCCTGCATTTATTCAGTTCACTGCAGCAGGCAATCAGCCTACTTAACTACCTTAGAACAAACAACTTGGTAAACACTTAGGAAATGGCTGGCACAATTTTCGTTGACCTACGAGAAAGCTGTGTGCTAAAAGAGCTATATCCTCCCTTAAAATCTTGTGCTAACCCAATTTGCAACCAAAAGTGAAATCACTGGTTTCATTTAAAGTGTGCATACAGCCAATAAATCTATTAACCTTACACATCGATTTCTGAAGCATATTTCATGCTTATTTGCATATAGTGTAAAACGTATATACCATCTAAATGGTTTTCAATTTGCAATAATCTGCAAATAATTTTGAAACCATGCCACAGGTTACAACTTTCTAACAAAAGTGAAACCAAAATGATAGTCATGGCCCTGAGGTAATTAGTACCACATCCTTAAATCATCAGGAAGCATTTCCATTTGTTTGTACTTTAGAAGTAATCTGATAGTCTTTTTTAAAGTAGCCTCAAGAACCATCCCATCTCGTGCAGTAATCAGATACTCATTTCAAATCACCAGTAATAATCCCATTTTGTGAAATCATAAGATACTCATTTATGAGTCGTCCTGAAATCATCAAGAACAAACCTAGCTTCCAAGTAATCAGACTGTCATTTTCAAGGCATCCTCAAATCATCCAGCACACTTTTCTAAACTCTGCTGATGACTTTAGGAGCCTGATGATGTCGGATGATGTAAAAATGACTTCTAAATTAGTTGGATGATCATCCAATTACTCTGGGATGGCTTCTAAGGTAATCTTGTTTGACATGGGATCCTACAGTAGAAGATAAGGGTGTGGAACGAAAATAAACTCAGCTAATAACTAAACCCTTGCACTTGATTAACTATTCCTTAGTCCCTACTCCTAACAGATTCTGCTCTCTTAACTCGTGCTCAACCCGAGATTATCTGCTCCATTTGATTTATGAAGACGGATTTCTGCCCAGCTCGGCAAATAGAGATGAGTTCATTACACTGAGGTACTTACAAAACACAAACTTTTTCACTGCAACCTCCGCTGGCCCTTGACCTTGCAAACTGGTTTATTTCAGATATATTTTACTCCTTTCTCCAGTTTGCTCTTGGTCTCTTGCCTGCAAAATCGAATGTCTGTCGAGCTATCTTTACTCTACGCTCGAACAAACTCTGTTTGACAAAGCGATGCCTCTCCGTGCTAAGATGGCGGGTGTCCTCACACTTCTTTTGTTTATGTGTTAAACGGTCGCTTGAACCCGATCAGTGTGCTAACAGGACCGACTTCTCCAGCCTGGGACTGGTGCATTAATCGTAGTGAGGCCCAACGCAAGCCATAGACAGTGTCTCCCATTGCACACCTTTACATCTGCATCATGGTAGAGCTCAGACCATCTTTTCTTTAAATCCTTCAGTTCAAATTCCATTCCAGATGCGTGAGAGGCGGGGGAAAGAAATTCATAGTGATGACAAATGTCACCTGAGAGTTTGGGAAACAGGTGTTAATTTGGGGCTGTATTGTGAAAGTGATTTACATATAACTAATAAGGAATACTAAACTTTGTTCAAACTATATCCATGGTGGAAGGTCAATCCAAAGGGAACATTTATCTAAGCAATACAACTACTACAATGATGCTGATCACTGATTTACCTTCTTGATTGGGTATGGAGTTTCTAGGGCCTGCTGGCCCTATTGAGCGAACTCTAAATCCAACTGGTCCTAAAATGTGTTGGCGAATTAACCGCCTTGGGCAAACTTTACATTTTCAGTAGTCCTAATGCTGAGGGGGGAGACTGAATAAAAGTGTAGATACTGTTCTTAAACAAAGGAAGATGCCACTAATGTTATCAAGTATTCCGTGTGGGTCATAATATGGCTGCACTCTAAATAAATTTGGGAACTATACCAGGATAATGCATGCAGGTTGCAGACATAAGTAATGGATATAAAGCAACACACAGAAAAAGTTCAAGATCCTTAAACAACATAATGTTTAGAAAACTAGACAATTTATGTCGTTAAGAACTTTTCGAAGCTTTCTGGACATTTTCTTAATCCAGAATGTTTCGTTTTGTATATGTATTTTGTAGTTGTTCTGGCCAGTCTTCTCACGATCTCTTCTGCAACTGACCGATGTTGTGGCCTATTTCAGTAAGTGTTTGGTCATCGAAGGTTCTTCTGATTTGTTTCTTGTATTGCTTTTATGTTTATACACACCGGTTTTGATTTTTCTCTTCTGCCCTGCTGATGCGTATTTTCCCATGGGGGCATTTGAGGGGGTAAATAAAGTTGTGGGTATCACTCGCGGGTCTTCCAAATATTACATTTCTGGCCAGAACAAGAATGTTTGACTTCAGGCCCTCATGACCGAATTTAAAAGCGCACAGTTGTAGTACAAGATGGTTCCCCGCTTAGCAGTATGCTTGTGGTCTCTTTGTTACCATTAGATAATAAGGGGCATATTTATACTTGAATTTGCATCATTTTTTTTACGCGTATTCGGTGCAAAACTAACTCCATATATATACTTTTGCGCTAGACCCGTCTAGCACCAAAGTTATGGAGTTAAAGTCATTTTTTGGACGTGGAAACCTACCTTGCGTCAATGAGATGCAAGGTAGGCGTTCCCGTGCAAAAAATGACTCTATGGCCTTATTTATCCCCAGTGCTAAAATCACGGTGCTTGCTTTGCACCATTATTTAACGCCTGGGTCAGGGCAGGCATTAGAGGACCTGTGGGCCTATGTCCCCAGGCCCCAGGGACACCCCGACCCACAGCGGAGGATGGGGGATCCCATCCCAGGTAAATATAGGTAAGTACAGGTAAGTATTTTTTTTTTTAAAGTCCCATTGAGGGCCCTGAAATGGGCCCCCCTACAATGGCACTGGGTGTAATGTCCATGCTCAGGGGAACCTGGTCCCCTCTGCTGGCCATTGGGATGGTGGGCATGACTCCTGTCTTTTCTAAGACAGGAGTCATGTAGTATGGATGGTTTTGCGTGAGAAAATGACGCTAGGCTGATTAGAGTTTTTTTTTCTTTTTTACTCTAACCAGCCTTTTGGTGCAAAACTCCTTTCTCCAATGCCGCCAGCCCCATCTGGCTCACGTAATTTTTGTAAAATTTTTTTTAGGCTAGCCTACCCTTTGTGCAGGCTTGCACCATTCCATAAAAATGGTGCCCGGCTGGCCCTCAAGAACGGTGCAAGCCGGTGCAAAACATTTTATTGAAAAACTGCGTTAGTGCAGTTTTGCACCAAAAAGTATAAATATGCCCCTTTGTTCTTGGATTATAAAAGTTCTTTGGAATTCCTGTGACAGGTATGTGCAAACAGCAGTTTTGTCGCAACAGTGGTAAGTCATTTTCCTGTGCATGATTGGCCATTCTTTTGTATGGCAGTTTCAGAATATTTGGACACAAATACAAATCTATTTTTTGTCCTTTTCTAAGTCTTCAATAGTGTTTATCTATTTATATTTCTGCATCCCTGCAGTTCTTTCCAACGTTCCTGCAGAACCTACTTTCTTCACCATTTCGCCAGCTCCTCCCCACCAATACATTTTTAATCCTGTTCTGTCGTTGCAATCCTTCACCTGTCTTTCCCCTTGACTCAGGACTTATCCTGCCATCAACTCACCCACGTTAATGCACTCTAGTGATCCCTGTACTAGCAAAGCCAGCAGCTGATCCTTCCACTCTATCGTACTGTTGATGCTTCTTTTCCACCCACATCTGAAATGCTAGGAGGGCTCTTTTTCTAGGTCTCGCCCACAATTAGCTATAGCTGTGAGTAATGCCAGTAAATGCAGTGAAATGAGAGTGACAAGAAAGTCAGTCATTGATAAGCCATGGGCTCACTCTAATTTTCTTGCTTCTTTAGTCCCCACCCCTCCATTCTTGATGGCCTTCACATGCTTTCCAATCCTCTGTTGTTACCTGTCAAGTTATTTCAAACTTTTTAGGAGTGCCTGCCAACTGTAATTTGATACTGGGTTGCGCTTTTCTCCAAACACATTTTTGTGCACTCTATTTTTATTTATCACACTAAAATGGACATCCATCATCTTGGTACTGTAAATTTAAAAATACATAAAAATGGCCACTGTGTCATAATATATGCAATTGTATGCCTTTTGATGCATGCCTGTGTATGTTACACTCTGAGACCACGGTAGCGTCATGACACGTGAAACGTATCATTAATCACCTGTGCACACACATCATATGACTGGACATTTAATTTTGTTGACGCTATTCAGGACTAGCAATAACCATTTTTTCTTTTTGATGATGCTAAAGAGCATCAGCAAAAAGCACTGAAAAGCCAAAAGGTAAGGCTTATTGGCTATTCAAATGCTTAACTTAACAGTCTTCCACAGTGTCTACGTAAACGGCTTCTGCAGTTCACACTTATCAGGCTTCTGTAGTTTTCCCCATTCCACATCCCCTTTGTCCCTTACTTAGGTCCATGACATGGAGAAGATGCCTCTAGACACTCACTCACTCACTCACTCACTCACTCACTCACTCACTCACACACACACACTCACACATACACACATACACACACACACACACACAGACACACACACACCAGAAAGGTTGGCGGAATGGGTGATATATATATATATATGGGAGAACATGGAGTGGAACAGACTAGAGATTGTTTTTCCTCCTTTTGCACATACACAATTATTTACCTTAATAAAGTATGGTGGGTGCACCTGAGCTAGCAGAGAAAACATCTGTCCTCGAAGAAACCTTTTGTGGGATATGCAAATTCAGAGTAACTTGGGGGCATATTTACGAGTGGGGTTTTGTTGCACTTGGACCACGCAACATGGTGAATGTGCAACCCAAGCCCAAAAGGCGATTTGTCAAGCCATGCAAGGCCACCTTCTGTGGCCCTGGGTAGCATCAGAAATTTAAAGTAATGCAACGCAGCAAATCGCAGCATTTGTACTCTGCTCCAGGAAGGCGTTCTATGGGTGGAGCGTGGGTGTTCTCACGCAGCCATCCATGGATTTTGGCACATTCCTAGGTTTAGCAAAAAAGGCAGAGCGGCGACTGCACCAAAATGCTGCGCCTTCCCAGGTATAGTATAACAAGAAGAAATATTTTTGCTCATTACTTTCTCTTTGTGTGTGTGCTTCATTCTGCAGCACACATAGAAAGTTAAAAATGCCTGTGGGGATTGTTTTTGTGCAGAAAGGTGCCCCCTCCTCCACAAAAAGAATCCTTGTAACATAGACATCCTTGCACCATGGTGCAAGGGTGCCTGTTTTGGCAGTAGGCAGCCAAAACTGCACCAGCGCAGGGAAAAAGGCAGGAATGCGCCATCTTCTTAAATATGGCGCACTCCTGCCCTTTTCCTTTCACACAGTGCAGCAAGGTGACTTGCTGTGCCACTTTCCCATAAATCTGCCCCATAGTATTTTATGATTTAATCTGTATTGTGGGGCCATGTCTATTAACCACTCTGACAGTATGTGGGTTTTTGTCTGTGTGTGTTATGAAGAGTACTTTAAATTTGGCGCAGACCTTACTTGGCAGGCAAGGTACAGTTTTTAGTCTGGGTTTGGTGTGGTGTTAGGGCTTCACATTGAAAGTGAGTTTGATTGTGCTTCGTATATGTATGGTGAACTGTGCAGCAGTTATTGGAAATGTGGAGATTATAGATGACTTGATAAGGAATAACCTTTTATTGCTGTTCAAGACGGCTTTAAGATTCCTTGATAACCTGTGGTGGAAGTTGCAGTATTTCGCTGCCAGGCTGACTTGAGTTCATAAAAACCTTGTGTCATTAAACACTACTTCTAGGTTATGGGACACACCGACTGACATTTGAGGAACACTAAGGTTGCCAGCCCAGTCAATGGGAAGTGTTGTCAGGAAGTAAGACTCCTGGCAATAGTGTATCTATTTTGTGTTCTTTTAGGGTTAGTTTTTGTTGGATCCAGAGGTGATGTAAGCCTATGTAGTAATGGTTCACCCTTTTGTTTCTACTTTGGTATGCACAAGGTTGACCAAAAGATGAATATCATCAACTACAACTTGAATGCCTGTTGAAGTGATTGATGAGGACAGACAGTGACAGTATAAAAGCCTGAAAGGATGTAGATGTCCAGTGGAACTCTACAGTCTAGGGTGTGAATGGGAGGGAAGATGGAGCCAATAATCACCAAATGTGATTGAGCAACAAGAGAAGATTTGGACAAAATAGAGGCAGGACCCGAAATCCCTCTCCAGCCTATCTGGCAGCACAAGGGCATTTTATTGATAACTGTGTCAAAGGCTACTGACAGTTCCAGCAAGATTTGGACAGCAGGTTGGCCTTTAAATTACTTCTTTCAGTAGGTGCCCTGGGATGTCCAGAAGGTCTGATGAAGTAACATGCATTGGCCAAAAGTCTAGTTTAAAAATTGTTTGTGAATCTTAGTGGGAAGCCTAGACTTGGGTAACACATTGCTCATCTTGGTCAGTGGTGCCTCAACTGTGGAATCGTTCACCCTCTTTAAGCGCTTGGCAATGATACATTATCAATGTCCATAAATAAAATGCACATAAGGAATTAAAAAAACATATCTATAATATAAACATTGAGGTGTTTATTGCTTCAAAAATGGTGTCTGTGGACGGGTCACAAATGGCTTTTGAAATGGAAGTTTTCTTTAGCTGATCACTATTTGTTTTCTGAAGAGTAAGAAGACTTTCAAGAGGCTGAAACGTGTGGGTAGTTCTTACTTTCTAGCCATCTACTGATTTCACACCTTAGCGCCTCATTTCTAACAGCCTTTTCTCTAAGGTCACCAACTGAGTCAGCACTTCAAAGCATGTTCGTCTCATATATTGTCATTGTGATTGGAGGACCATACTTTTCATTCACCCATGTATGTAGATCAACATGGAATGTACTAGAAAGATCTTTTATGCCCAAGAACTGAGGCCTGGAAGACCAAAGGATCCCATTGGCAAGCCCACATCTAGACTTTGGTGTCAGTGCTACACTGGACCCGTGACATTTCCTGGTCAGCGTTCCTTACCAAAGAGAAAGTGCTTCTCCTTGCTCTCGGCATTTAGAGAGGACTTGAAATTTGTGTGGGGGACTGAGAGAGTAAACAAGATTTAGCAATGCCAATAGGTCTGGCTTTATAGGTATAGTGTATGGTGTATGGTAATGTGAAGCATTACAAGCCAATAGCATGGGAAGTGATATGTATTTATGTGGAAGCAAAGAAGTGTAAAATAATATCGGGATAGGTTAAAAGGTCAAGTAACAGCTGCACTATTAAGATTGACCTAAATTCCATGGAGGCTAATGGCTGCTCCCCTATCATATGTGTTGCTGTCAGAGAAAACCATGACTCTTTAATAGCATTCCAATGTGTGTGCCCCTCAAAGTTTAAACTTTAGGCAGCAGGATAAACAAATAAAATGATCATAGCTGCGTGGTGGCCAAGTACTTTTTAGTGGAAACACACAACTTCTGCCCAATCAAAACATTTACTCCTGGCTCCCAACATGGGGAAGAAGCCAAACTCCGCTCTAGTGATGATCTCATAATTGTCCGGCGACAGCTTTGCTGTCAAGCCAGACCGTAAAAAGGAGACGTTAATATGGTGGCTGCAGAGGTTTGGCTCTGTGCCACTCCGGGTACCCCTTGATGCAGTTCGAAGCAAGCCTTGCCCCAGTCACATATAGGAGACATAGGGCCACATAACAGAGCAACAAACCCAGAGGACAATTTTGGTGGCCTGGGATCCAACAGGTGAGCTGGACCTTGGATGGCGAGGTGGGCATGCCTAGTCTGAGAAACATAGCACTATTGTGGTGGCCTCAACTGGTCCTGAGAAGTGTTGTGGGCCTTCACAATACGAGGCATAGAGGTGATCTGTCAGATGCATAGGGGGCATTATCTGGTATAAAGGATCAGCTGCCGGAGACAAATGGCTCAGAGAGAGTGGGATGTGCGTAGCAAACAGCCACTATTAGACAAGCTGAGGAAAGTTCAGAAGATGCACAATGTGAATCCAGGGCCATACGCAGAAATTACATGCTTGATTTAGACCTGAAATTGTGCCAACTGTGTATCAGACTGGGTGAAACCCTCAGAGAACAACATATCAAAATGCACAAGGGACCCACACAAGTACATTGACAGTGTACCAAGTGGGGGAGCAGCCCCGGTGACAAGCTTATCAAGGATGGTGTGATCCATATGGCTCAGTACAAAACCAAAAAAAAGCGAGGAGGTTATGCCTTGTTAGAGCGTCAGACAGGCGGTGGACCTCACTATCTGTGGATAACAGCATGCTTGCAGCGTTCTATCACTGAATTTCTGGTTGCTCCCCAGGCTCACATGGCAAGTCCACTGAGCACAATTGTGGCTACAGCCACCTTGGCCAAAGAGGATCTCAAGGCATGGTTTGCAGAAGTAAAAACAGATATTGCTAAATCTTTGACAGACAATATACCAAGTCTATGCACAAAGCTCAGCAAGAGAACATCTGAGGTCAAGGTAGATATCAACTCTTTCAATCAATGTGTGAAGTCTACAGAATCCAACTAAGAACTCTGTCTGACACCAACCAACTCACAACTACTACCATATGGATTAACAACTTAAGTGGCTGTCCTCAAAATGTGAAGATCTAGAAAATAGATCATGCAGGGACAACATTTGCATTAAGAATTTGAAAGAGAAAATTGAGGGCCAAGATATGGTAGTGTGTGTCCAAGAGCTGTTCGCAAGCCTTCTGGAACAGAGAGAAGGTACCCCAGGATGACTGAAAGGGCTCATAGAGTAGGATGGAAGGGAGCAACGTGGTGGTGAAGTTCTTGCACTACCTGGAGAAAGAAAATATAATAGAAGCAGTGAGGAAATGCAAAATGATTTCATTCAAGGTTTTGTGAAGTTCCACTATCTCAGGATCTTGCTGCAGTCACACTTGATAGGCACAGATCCTTGCAGAATGTCAATAAAGAGTTATTTGCCAAGCAATTTAGATACAGATGGCTGTATTCAGAAGGCTTGAACTTTGGCTGGAATGGACATGCTACAATTATCCACACGGCAGAGGAGTGGAGAAAATTGCCTAATCTAGGGTAACTAATGGAGCGTCAATCTGAGGAGGAAGGGCCGGGGGAAAGCAGGAGAAGATTCTGGACTGGGACTGGTGTACCCAGGAAGAAGAAGATTCTGGACTGGGGCTGGTGTACCCAGACAACTCATTCGGGATATCAAAGACAATTACAGAAAAACACTAAAACACAACATCAGTGATGATCACCAGAGAAATGGATTTGACTGAAGTAGCTGGATGAACATTCCAGGGCCTTGCCTGAGACATGTTGATACTGCACACTAGGTGGAACACTAGAACACTGACTTAAAAGCCAACTGTGACCGAGGATTACCGTATGAAGATTGATAAACTCATATACACTTAAGTACAGAAGTGAAAGGTAAGGGCTTGATGCAGTAAACACTTTAAGCCCACCGACTGTTGATGGTCACTGGCAACCCCTTGAGGGACAGGTTGAAGGTCTTAGGGTCAGGGATAGGTGAAGATACTACTCAAGTTCAGGTTAATATTTACTATTTCTTTCCTTGTTGTGCAATGGGAATGGGATTTCAAGTGTGAACACAAATTTGCAAGCTGCAAACTGGAGTCTCAGTGGTGCAAAGCTGCTTGTTATGAAGAAGAAAATTCACCTTAACATTGTTAAGTGTCAGTGGGCTTAACACTCCAAATAAGTTGCACAGAATATGGCGGTATCCTGATCAGATAGTAACTTCTGCTGTTGTTTTTTTGCATGAAATACATTTATTAAAGAGTGATGTACCTGCATGGTTCACAAACATTCTACACGTCGGTTTTGGGTCTTTGCTAAAACTAAAACACCTGATCTAGCGATTTTACTAAGAAACACAGGAGATAACTAAGGCGGTCATTCTGACCCTCGCGGTTGAAAACCGCCAGGGCAGAGTGCCGCGGAAGCACCGCCAACAGGCTGGCGGTGCTTCAGGGGCCATTCTGACCGCGGCGGTAAAGCCGCGGTCAGAAAAGGGAAACCGGCGGTTTCCCTCTGGTTTTCCCCTGCCCCAGGGAATCCTTCACGGCGGCGCTGCAAGCAGCGCCGCCATGGGGATTCCGACCCCCTTGCCGCCATCCTGTTTCTGGCGGTTTTCACCGCCAGAAACAGGATGGCGGGAACGGGTGTCGTGGGGCCCCTGGGGGCCCCATTAAGATTTTCAGTGTCTGCAACTGCACCCGTCGCACACCAGCAACTCCGCCGGCTCCATTCGGAGCCGGCTTCATCGTTGCTGGGTCTTTCCCGCTGGGCGGGCGGGCGGCCTTTTGGCGGTCGCCCGCCCGCCCAGCGGGAAAGTCTGAATGACCGCGGCGGTCATTTGACCTCAGTGCGGTCTTCTGGCGGGGGAACTTTGGCGGGCGGCCTCCGCCGCCCGCCGAAGTTGGAATGACCCCCTATGTCAATATAAAGGAACCAAATGGAAGGGGTTTGGTTCTCAACACCCAACTAAATGGTAGACCTTATACGTTTACTACTTTATGTAGAACGAACTCGCAACAAGAAGACTACCTATTGAATATAGTTGAGAACTCCGTGAGAATAGCATGGGATATGCTAGCTATTCTGGAAGGTGGCCTAGGTCTAGCACTGAATCTGGCATTGGACAAAGGGTCACATAGCCTTCTAAAAGAAACTTAAATAGATTAAATGGGAGATCAGTGGTTATGGGACGCCTTGATTTGCCAAACCAGTAGAAATGGGTCTCTTTCAGAGTAAGGATAATCAGGAGGAAATCAGGGAAGGCATATGTAAATATTTGGTGGAGAATGACCCAGCTGATGCAAACTTCCATATTCAGTAGGACACCTTCAAGGCTACAATTAGAGGGGCAGCAATAGCAATTCAGAATAGAATGGGAAGAGACAACAAGGTGGCCGAACTTTAACTGAAAGAAAAACATAAACAGAACCCATCCATTCAGCTGCGTAAAAATATGTATTTTCCCCAAGGCTATTTGCAAGTTCTTAGAACTAAAAAACAGTGACCCAGGTGCACATAAATCACTATTTTTATGAGCAAGGAAAGCAATAAGATAGACTTCTTGTGCTGCGACTCAGGGCCCAGAGAGCTAAAGTGCATATAGTGTGATCATATTTGCACAGGCTACCCCACATCAGATGAGACAGCATTTCCCCATTTTACCAAAAGCTATATAGAGCAGAACTAGGGGTGTGAAAGGAGGGATCTGGCAGTGCATGGTCCGGTGGGGTAAACTTGGGCAGAAGAGATAAGACATGCCCCTAAAAAAGCAGATTTTGCTAGCTATATAATAGATGAAGTCCAATAAAGACCCAGCTTTGGGTGGCATCCCCTTGGCATTTTACAGGGATAAATAGGACCTCATACTCAGTCGCGGTTTGCGGGAGGGAAAAGGGGCAGGGTGGCGCGTGGCTTTACAAAAAGAAAATAATAATAATACAAATTAAATTTACCTTTTTCCCCGCGACGCTCCGCTCTGCTCCTCCATCGCAGGCTGCAGGCAGGCACAGGCTCCCAGCCTGCCCTGCAGCCAATCCTGACTCTGCTAAAAGCAGTATCAGGATTGGCTGGGAGCACCAAGCCTGGGTGCTCCCAGGCAGACTGGGAGCCTGTGCAGGCTGTCTTCAGCCCAGCAACCAGCTGGGCTTTAGAGAGCCCTGTGCGCATGTGTGTTTGGCCGGTCAAACATATTTGTGCACTAAGGGGAAGTGTGCACTCCCCCTCCGTCCACGTCATGCCAGTGGCCCCACCCACTTTTACAGAAACAACATAATAAACTGAGATTATTATGTTGTTTCTATAAAGTTTTGCAGCTCCTGCTGCTGGTGGGAGCGACGCTTCCATGCCCTAGTTGAGGAGCCGCGCCTGCTCATACTGCAACTCCTAGAACAGTTATGTGTGAGCTCTGTCCTTGCTGCAGGGTCACCCCAGAGTTTTCACTTTTTGCTGGACCCTAAATTGTTGCTGGCTGTGGAGCTCTGTGCTTCACACTTTCCAATGAGTGATTAAAAAGTGTCTGTGCTGCCCTTGTCAACATTGTCAAATTGGCATTTTTACCTGTCAGTCTGTAGTAAATGGTACTAGGTACACCCAGGGTCTATATGTTAAATGCCACTAGTGGACTGTAGCATCCATTGTGACACCCACCACAGCAACATGAGTGCAGGGTTACCATTTGAAGCTTGGCTTTAAAACTGTTTATTCAACCTGTCAACATAACCCCTTTTGACAGGCAAAACATTCCTTTTAAATATTTATATCACCCCTATGTAGGGGTGACAAATATTACCACAGGGGAAACACTGGGTTACATTATTAGCTTTAATAATGCCATTTTGATTAGGAAACTAAAAATGTTTAATAGTTATTAATAACTCAATTAAAGTGTCAAGTTGGATTCTTGATAAATATTTTAAAAAGGGCACTTTTTGAAAGTTACCTTTTTCTTGCTTCAAGCCTCGGGAGACCCACTTTCTCTCCTGCATCTGCCAGCCAGTAAATAATATTGGATTTGAGTAGTTGTTAAATGCCTCACATGAGAAGCATTAGGTTGACCTGAATGGGCAGAGATGACTGCTCTGAACCTGACACAATATGCAGGGTAGGCTGTGAGCATCCTTTTTCATTTTACAGTATCAAATTCTGCTTGACATGTTTGCTGAGGTTTAACATATAACTATTGGGATGCACTTCAAGGGGCAAAAAAAGGATGCCAAAAAGTTCTTGTGTATCCACTGTCTAGTTGCTGGAAAACCCTGATTGGTTCTACCAAACCTCTGTCTCTGGGTTTATTGTGAGTACAGTCACTGCCCTAAACTGTATTTTAGTTCAGATGTGGAAGAACACTAGAATTACCATAGTACACTCACAGCATGCATCTACAGATTACAGAGGCCAAGTTTAGTGTGGCCAAAGACTTCAACCATCTTGAAAATGTCCAAAGTAGATTCGGTTAGCTCCTGGAGCTTTTACCCCATTGGTTACCATATGCCCAGGAGTTATCCCACCTACTCACTTGTGCCAGGCATAAATATGGTATCTCCAGGCACCCACTTCAAAGAACTCCTGGACCTGTTGAAGATCCGAATCAGACTGAACTAGCTGTCAGACCTGACATGAACCCTAAAGGACTGGACCTGCTCTCCCTCATGTACCCAGGACAAATAACTGGACACCAAGGGTCACAATGGGGACTTCCTGTTCAAGCTACAGGGATACAACAAGCTGTAAGAGGTGTTTTTTCCTGCAACCACCCAGCTGGCCAGTGGCAACTGGACCAGGACTGCATCCTGCTGTTGGCTCTGCCTTGACACCCTGTGACTCTCTAAGTGCTTTCCCTTAGTTCCAGGGGTGGCTTTAGAAGTGTGCTCCTCTGGTGGATTGGTACTTAAAGGTTAACCCATGGTCAATGTCAAATTGCATCCACTTCTTGGTCTACCGCGACCATTGGCCCTTTATGCTTCTTGATGCTATTCCTCCCTAAACTTTACAAATTGATATCTTCGCTTCCTAATCCAATATGTGTTTAAATGTACCTAGTACATTTTAGTGTAGTTTTCAAATTTGTTTTGGGATTTTTACTGTTGTGTGTTTAGACTTTATTACCTTTTTGGAACAGCAATAATATTTTACACATTGCCTAAAAGGTTAAGCCTGTCTGCTGTGTAAGATGTCAAACATGCAACCGTGTGGGCACACCGCACACACCCTCAAACTGATATCATGGAATGTTATTGGCCTGGGCTGCAAGCTGAAACAAGGTGTAGTCATGCAGTATATAAAGAGACAACCCAGACATCGTACTCCTGCAAGAAACCCACCTACTAGGCAACATGTGCAAAGCACTCTGCCACAGAGGGTACACCTCAAGAGACTATGAAGGCTTCATCTCTGCCTTGAGAGGAGTTGGCATCCTGGTCAAAATAACCATACCATTCACTCCCACCAACACTTGGAGAGATATACAGGGGAAATAAGTGGCCCAATCGGGGACATGGGATGGGGTTAACATTAATATATGCTCAGTGGATATCCCACCACACCACCACCAGATCATCTTTCCTTCACTTAGTGAACTCCTACTGCAGCTCCTAAAGGAAATGCTAATTTTGGGGGGCAATTTCAATGCAGTCATGTCCGAAACGGAAGACAGACTGACACAATTCCCTTGTATGGTGACAGGGGCCCCACTAGTTGCCTTTTTACGGGCCCTGGGCCAGAAAGATACCTGGAGGCTTCAACATCTGGAGGAAAGACAATATACATTCCTGTTGGGAGTACATCATAGGGCTTCACGCTTAGACTATGGGGGACATTACGACCCCGCGGTCGGTGCAATAGTGGCAGTAGTACTGCCAACAGGCTGGCGGTACATACTGCCATATTATGACATTGGTGGTTTGGCTAAAGCCAAACTGCCAATGTAATACACCGACCGCCACAGCGGTAATGACTGCCGGGCTGGAGACTAGAGTCTCCAGCCCAACGGCCGTCACTAGGCTGCCCATAGCAATATGACCCCGCCCACCACCATGGTTTCCGTGGCTTCTGTACCGCCACCAAAACCATAGTGGTAGGCACTGTCAGTGCCAGGGAATTCCTTCACTGGCACTGATAGGGGTCTCCCCGTCCCCCTCTCAAGAGTCCTTCCCCACCCTCCCCCGACATACCCACACCTACACGCACATACATACACACTCATACCCACATTCACCCATGCATGCATACGTTCATATACACACACAACAACACTCACTAACATACATTCTAGCACACATGCAATCACACAACAGACACGTACACACACCCATTCATGCACACACGCATTACACACGCCTCACACCCGCATGCATGCATACAAACACAGTCACACACCCCCACACACACACATATATATAACACCCCCCATCCCCCTCCCCTGTTGGAGAACCCAACTTACCTGCATGCAGGAGGTCCTCCAGCAGGAGACGGTACTCTGCGCTGCTGCCAACAGCAGTGTCTGCCAGCAGAACACCGCCAGGCCATATCATGGGTCATAATACAGTCGGCAGCATTCTACTGCCATGGCACTGCTGCTGGCAGCAGCGCCACCTTACCGCCGACTGCCGCCATGATCGTAGCCAGAATTCTGCCACCCTTGTGGAAGAATTCCGGCTCCGGTCATATTTTGGTGGACGGTTGGTAGCCACGGTATGTTGGCGGCCGTCGCCGTGGCAGTGGGAGGCATTTACTGCCAATGTTATAATGAGGGCCTATATCTTTAAGCACCACGCACACATCTCACAACTGGTTCTGACCAAACTCATAGCACGAGGTATAGCGGACCACTCCCCGTTGTGGTTAGAACTAAGGAGAGATTCCAGGCTCACTCCGGGCTCAAACATAATCAATCCATGGTATGTGAGGGACAAGAATATTATGACAGCATTCAGACAAACAATGGACAACTACCTCACAGAAAATGTAGGATGGGTGACTTCACCCATCAGTATCTGGGAAGCATATAAAACTGTATTAAGAGGTCAGGCTTACTCATTTATAGCAAGGAAAAAGAGAGGCGAGGACTGAGATGATTCGCCTAGAAGACGAAATAGCAGTGTTAGAACGTGTCCTACACGGGGAAGGAACAGAGGTGATGGCACATGCTCTAAATTTGAAGAAAAAAGAATATAAAGACCTAGCTGAAAATGCTTCATGCAAAACCAACATCCTGAGGCAGAGGGGAGTCTATGACATAGGGAACAAGGCAGGCAGCTCCTAGCGTGGCTAGAAAGCCAAGACCAGGCTGGAAGCTGGGTACCTCACCTAGTGACAGCAAATGGGGAGGTCAGGACCAAGGCGGAGGACTTCGTAACTTATTACTCCGAACTCTACAAGGCTAGGAGTACGTCCCAACCACAAGAGATTCATGAGCTTCTCGAGGTCTTTGCTTCTTCCAGACTCTTGCTTAACACAATCAGATGTTGTGACTTCTTGACTAGTGAAATTGCACAAGCCATTGGCTCCATTGCTTCTGTGAACATCATGGGACCCAGGGCAAATCTACTTGAACTCTACAAGAGCCTGGTGAGTAAGATGGCGCCTCACCACCTAAAGACGTGGAAAGAAGCTAAGCCCGTAGGAAGACAGCCCCAGGACCAGCTCCAGGCCACCATCGTGGGGATCCATAAAGATAACAAACCTCCGGACAGATGTGGATCATACAGACCCATATCCCTCCTGAATGTAGAGGGCAAGGTCCTCGCCAAAATAATCTTGACCAGACTCAGCTATGGCATAACCACCCTGATCCACCCAGATCATTCGGGCTTCATGCCCAACTGGGGCACCAGACTCAACCTTAGACAGCTATTTGGGGTGATGGTCTGTACGCAAGATCACAATATATCTACAGTGGTCCTGTCAAGGGACTCACGTCCATGGCTTTTGTACCCTTGAGTGGTATTACATGTGTGCGGTTTTGGAACGCTTTGGATTAGGCCCAGCTTTTTTGGACTGGATCTGTCTTCTATATCAGGGGCTGGACGCACAAGTGAGAGTGAACGGGTGAACTCATGGGCTCTTGATCCTCATCAAGTGACACAACAAGGGCACCCATTCTCCCCACTGATATTTGCTCTGGCTTTAAAGTCTTTGGTGCTCCGAATTAGGGGAGACATTAGGGGAGACAAGGAATTACTTGGGGTGAGATGTAGGAGGAGCGCATATCTTTATATACAGATGTTTTGTTTTATGTCACGGACCCCACTTTCCCCCTCCCTAGACTAATGCAAATTCTTTGCATATTTGGCGCCTACTCTAGGTACACAATAAATTGGCAAAAGTCACTAATGCACCTGATAACGGGGCCACCACTGGTCCTGAGAGACGAAATCCTTATGCCCAAGGTGGACAAAGGCTTCAGATACCTCTGCATTTACATCACACAAGACCCACAAGTGTTCTATAAGAAAAACCTAAATCCCATCATAAAGCAATTTGAGTAAGACTTACAGCACTAGCGGTCCTTGCTCCTCTCCCTTCTGGGAAGGGCAGCCATGTTCAAAATGATGACCGCCCCATGCATGATATACGCCCTGCAAAACACCCCTTACTTGGTGCCCAAAGACTTTTTCCTCAGAACGGAAGCCGCCGTCTGACTCCTACTTTTAGGAAGTAGCCCACCCTGGATTGCCCTTCAAAAACGTATCTGGAAAGTATATGTTAGGGGGACTGGCCAACCCATATATGCACATACTACTGGATGATGCAGTTGATGGTAGTCAATTACTAGGTGTTTGCACCCCAGGATAACCTGGTGACACGTTTGGACAGATTCGCAGGGGGGGGAGAGGGGGCATGAGGGGGGCACTTTATAAAGCTAAACTGGCTTGTAATCTCCCAGGCCACACCAGAACGGTCACCCAAATATGGAGGGAGGCCCCAGCATACCTGGGCTGTAGGGGCCAACTGATGGAGATGACCCCTCTCTGGTCCAGGAACCTCCTGTCAGAGGTCAGCAAAGCTTCGTCAAATGGAAATTTATAGGTATTACCAAGCTGGGCGACATCTGGCAGCACAACACCCTATTGGTCCTGACAAAACTGACCAACAAATACCAACTAGCGCTCACACAAAGATATGAATATCTCCAACAGAAGCATGCTCTTGCCACACAAATACACACTTAGACATCCTTTGAGGAGTCCTTCCTACTCGAGGACCGAGTCCTGTCAGAAGAGCTGTCCAAGAAAGCCATCTCTCCGATATATAGAAAACTGCTCAAGAATGCCCCTGACAACATGATGGCCCTTAAAACCAAGTGGGAGGCATATGCAGGACAATCTGAAGAGGGCAAGTGGGAAGAAGTCCTAGGGGTCCCAGGGAAACTGTGATTAAATCTAGCTTTAGGCTCATGAAGCTATGTATTCTACATAGCTCCTACTATTCCCACACCACTCTGCACAACATGGGTAGCTGTCCAATGGCTGCCTGTTTGCAAGGATGTGGGGAGAAGGGAACGTTCTTATATGTAATTTGGGACTGTCCATGAATAAAACCCTATTGGTCCTCCATCAGAACCACAATGCACACAGTGACAGGTTATCAGATGCCTGCCACGATAAAATGTTGCATACTTACTCTCTGGGGCGACAAACCACCACCTCGATATAGTAAAATATAGCTGACATTCGGCCTTTGGGTGGCTAAGAGGAACATTGTCCAAAGATGGGGAGTGACTGATCCAAGAAATATCTAAGACTGGCACAATAATGTGGACTGGAGCATGCTCAATAAAAAGAGATCTGCCTGAGCAGGAGATGTCCCAAGAAATGGGAAAAGGTGTGTTCTGCTTGAAGGCCCAAACCGGGGGAGGGGTGATGGTGAGGATGCTATTAATGGAGCAGAGTAGACCAAGTGTCTGTGGAAATGTGTCACTGCTTCGGGAATACCACAAATATACTGTACATGCCACACATCTGTAACTACCTTTTCCAATACAGATCATGCCTGCTGCAACTTTTCACTGTTTGTTTGCTTGCACTTTCTTTTAATTAAGAAAATCAATAAAAAGATATATACAAATAAAATTATGTCTGCTTTGTGCCCTAGCTACCGGGGAGAGCTGACGTTGATTTAGTGATTTTGAGGGTTTACTCTGCCAAGGAATGAGACTGTTACTTGAGGTGGGTAGTCACCCACCCTTAATAATAATCTAATTCCTTACAAGTTATATAACACATTCCCAGAAGATGGTGTTACCCCCTTGCTGTGTAACACGCAAATTATACTGATCCCTAAAACCTGGAAAAATTTAGAATAATGTGCCTCCTACCTCCCAATCACACTTTAAAATTTTAACTAAAATCCTCCCCAATAGATTAGATGAGATCTTTCTTTCGTTGGTTGGTGGAGGTTGGGTTTATACAATGCTGGCAGAGCCCTGAAAATGTTCGTAGACCAGGCCATTTAATCGCAAAGGCAACATTGAAGGGAATGTTAATCCTTTGGTGGTGCTTGATGCTGAAAAAGCATTCAATAGACTGAGATGGAACTTCTTGAAAGACATCCTCCCTGCAGTAAGGCTAGGGTCTAAAGTTAAAGGTTGAACCACTTTGAATTATTGGGTTCTTACCGTCAAGAGGAGGGTTTTAGAAAAAAAGACAACTTGGAAGGCGCACAAGGCAAGGATACTAACTACGTGGCTTTGTACAGTTTCTGATAGCCATCGAGCCCTTGGCATGTGCTATTAGGGAGAATGAAGTGCAGCATAAATTAAACTTTGATGAAGTGCAGCAAAAATTAGTCTGTTTGCAGATGATGTGTTGATAAACATCACAGAACCAAAGGTAGGTCTGCCAGTCCTGATGCCATCATTAGCCGAATTGGAGCAAGCCTCATGATTTTGGATTAACTTGGGGAAATCTGAAATACTCCATATCAAAATCCCAACATCCTGCCTACAGGTACTGAGGACACTAACACCATTAGAATGGGCCAATAAAACAATTTCCAATTCCATAGCAGGTTGGATGGGTCCTAAATGGCCAGATGCAAAGTTCTAGCTTCTACCCAAATTGACGTTCTGGATAAGATTGTATGTGTTGTTGCTGGGCAGAATTCATATTGTTAAAATGAGCATCCTTCCTTGCCTTTTGTATCTATTTCAAGCCATGCCCATGAAACGGATACTAGCCTGGGAGAAAAATATTGTAATCTTTGTCTGGGCAAGTGGCAATGCTGAGGCATCAAAAAAATACTGATACACTGAGAGAGAAGTGGGTGGGGGAGGGCTTACCTGTCTCAATCTAGTTCATTATTACTGTGCAACACACCTACGAATGGTAGCAGAATGAGAGGAAACTACCATGTTTTGGGAGAAAGGTTAGAAATCTGATAAATGTTCAGTCTGTTGTCCCAACCAACCAATCAGGATAAGGCAGTCTGACACCCAGCAATAGAAACCTTATGCTGTACAGATAATAAATATATTTGGTTGTGGCATATTTCCCTTTAGTCCAAAGGTGATACCTGCAAATTTCTAAATTCATTGCCTCCAGTTTTATCGCCTGTGGACACCATGACCCACAGAAAACCTATATCTGTTATCTACAGGCTCAGGAGACTCAGAGGAAAAAAGTTCAGGGGGAAACATGTTTTATACCCCGACATGGATATGTTTCTAAATGTGGGAGACTGGAGAGAAATACTATGTTTTGGAAACAAAATTCTATGGATCTTACAAACGTCCTGTTCAGGGTAATCTAGAGGGCAGCTAACGAGACTGGGGTGCACAGCGGTAGAAACCTTAAGATGTGTATATGTTGCCAAAACATGCACTGTAAATGGGGATTTCATTTGCAGCAGTTTACCAAATTCCTAAAATTCACTACACAGAGGGGGTCAGAAGACCGGCGCGGTGATTCTGTGTTTGCCGCTGGGCTGGCGGGCGACCGCCAGAAGGCCGCCCGCCAGCCGAGCGGGAAACCCCTTCCCACGAGGAAGCCGGCTCCGAATGGAGCCGGCGGAGTGGGAAGGGTGCGACGGGTGCAGTTGCACCCGTCGCGAATTTCAGTGTCTGCTAAGCAGACACTGAAATTCTTTGTGGGACCCTCTTACGGGGGCCCCTGCAGTGCCCATGCCATTGGCATGGTCACTGCAGGGGCCCCCAGGGGCCCCACGACACCCCATACCACCATCCTGTTCCTGGCGGCCGAACCGCCAGGAACAGGATGGCGGTATGGGGTGTCGGAATCCCCATGGCGGCGCAGCAAGCTGCGCCACCATGGAGGATTCCTTAGGGCAGCGGAAAACCGGCGGGAGACCGCCGGTTTTCCCTTTCTGACCGCGGCCAAACCGCCGCAGTCAGAATGCCCTTGGGAGCACCGCCAGCCTGTTGGCGGTGCTCCCGCGGTCCTTGACCCTGGCGGTCAATGACCGCCAGGGTCAGAATGACCCCCACAGTCTGAAACCATAGAAAACTCATGAAAGCCTGGTATCCCCATTGGTACCAAGCCGCACCTGATTGATGAGCTTCAATCAAGGCAAAATCGCTCCTGGGTTGCTCCTGTTCCGGTTCAGAGAGGACAAGGCTTGGCAAATCAGGCTTTCTGTTCCCGTTGGATCATGGATAGGCTGATTTGGCTGGGTCTATTCTGAGGTGGCAGGGTGGACAAAAGAACAATGGGTTTGAATGCTACCCAGAGAGATTGCCAGTGGTTACATAAATTGCATACATTGCTCCCATCACATAGTGTGTTTGATGGTACCCCGAATGTACAAGAGTGCCCTAGGAACTAGATTGGAGAGTCAAATCGTAGCACAGCTATGTTCTTGCTCAAGGGGCACTTGAAGGAATTACCATATTTTAAGAAAAAACACAAAAAAACTGAAAAGGTCAAGAGCTCTGCTTACACCAGAAAATTCTTAAGTTGTGCAGAATATGAAAAGATGTAGGTTTTATGCATAACACGCAGTCCCGAGTTGAATAACCGTCATTAAATCAACAGTGCACCATAAAAATGTTTCTGCCACTATTGCATGATCTGTGCCATCATTAAATGATTGATCGAGGAGACTATTTTGTCTATGAAAACCCACACATTTGGTATCACCGCACTTTAGCCATACAGGGCAACATTTCCTTGGTTAGTGTTGCAGGATCTAGGTTTGTTCATTTGAGAAACACAATAAAACATGGAGCAAATTTGTTTAAAAAATGAAAATATCTCCTCATTTTTTCATTATACTTTCCAGCTACAGTACATATTGATGCAAGGTGTGTGCCAATACATAACCCTGTTTGTATGAGTGCACACAGAGACCAAAGTGGTACACGTGCTTTAACTGCTGACTTTTTCTTTTTTAAATCTTCATCAGAGGGTGCACAAACACCCCGGTAGCGGAGGGTTAAGCTCATCGGAGACAGGTATGCATTCAGTTAATTGAAGCAGATTACTTTCCCAGACTTCAGTTTGCCAGACCTCCAGTACAGCAGGAAGTGCCCTAATTTATTGATTATTTTCCACAAAGAAGTAGCAATTATAACACAACTGGGAAGATCATATTCATATTTTGATGTTTTACCATCAATAACACTAATTTGCATTGCTATGCTCAGAAGTATATCATTAACGCTGGTGGTAGGCTCACTTTGCTCTGGGATACCCAAGGAGCATCACGTTCAATTTCCAACCATGCATTATCAGAGACCTTTACAATCTTGACTCATTAATCGTCCTCCAGTTTAGGATAATTAGTGATATGAGTCCAAGTAAGCTGCTGTATTTGTGCCCAAGTCTCCTGCTGCTTTTTAGCACCTACATTTATAAAATATGAAGGGCTATGAGGGACTAAAGGAGACTTATCTTTTTTTGCTGACAGACAAATTACCGTATTTTGCCCACTATGGTATTTCCTTTAAAAAAATGTTGTTGAGGTAAGGTAGAGAAGTGGGTTCTATCAGCTTTGTTTTTTAAGCTTGGCACCTATGAAAGGTGAAGAGATTCTCCCTCAGTTTGCTTAGATAGCCTTATGGCTGAAGGGGCTCTCTGGCTGACAGAACATCCTTATATTGTCACTGGCTCGAATGACCTTTGTCGTCCTGTTTTCATTTATTTTGATCCAACGCGCATTTGCCTTACATTTCAATTAAGTCGGCATTTAGATGTATTAATCTATGACCTCCCCCTCTGCTCTGTGCTTAAACAGCAAGTCATGAAGACAAATGGAAAGTTTTTCATTTCTGCCAGCAAATCAAATCTCAAGCTGAAGCATGCGCTGTTTCAGGTCGCCAAGCTTGTCTCAGGACAGGGGTGTGGCAAAGACTTTTAATGCGTAAATAAAATGTGCTGAGCACCTGCCGTCTAGGTGGGGAGGTGTGAAATCAGACTGAAGGAAGTTTCAATATCTTACCTCACGCACAGGTACCCTTCCACGCAGTTCTTGATAAAGTTAGGTCACCCCACTTTAGCATGATATATGCTTGCTAGATGCCATCAGGCCACATCAGCCCACGGCTAAACTGATCTCAGTCTGCAGTATGTCAGGACCAGAGGTTCAGATTATGCTTCTCTTTCTTTACTTTTTATTTTCAGCAGCCAATCAGAAGCAAATAAACAAAACACTACAAGATCCATGCATCACCGTAATCATGTGACCACCCGCTCAGACGCGCAATCTTGCTGGCTTATCTCCCGGCTACGCTACAGTGCGGAAGAACACAGAGACGCGCCTTCTTCATCTGTTGGCCTACGAGTCAGTTTTTCTCCCTGTTTGATACCCTGTGAGCATTAGCTACAGAGTTGTAATAATTTATTTAGACTTTGCCTGTCTGTAGCCTCTTCAGTCAGGGCTCCGTCCACATTCTAACATCTTTTGGAGTGTCTGATGAACTCTTTCTGCCTGAAATATATTTTTCCTTTGACCTGCATTGTGTCTTGTGTTTTGAGTGCCATCGTGGCCCACTATGGAGATGAAACATCAGAGGCTTTCTTTTATGACGACCCTGAGGGGTATTTTGAGCATGACCTTGTCTTCGCACGTGATTATGGCAGGTTCGATACCAAAACTAACACCGGGGAGGATTCAGTTTCCTCCTCTTCTGGACATGATTCTGACCAGGGTGAGAGTCCCACCCCCCGAAAAAGTACCAAATAGATGCACATTGTGCAGGAATCTTTACAACTTTCTAAGGTACTCACATTTGAGCCCGAAGATATTGTCCTTCCGAGGGCCACCATTTGGACACCTCCAGTGGAGATAGTGGATTATGTGGAATCCCACATCTGTCATTGTTTCGAGTAGGAGGTCCGATCTCGGCTAAGATCGGAATGCCCCAGACCTGAATTTGCCTGTAAGGTCACGGAGACCCCAGAGATCAAACCCACGTTGGTCACTTATCTTCAGAAGTTCTCCAAAGACCCCAAAAAGGGTATTGACCGAGCATGTTGTGGTTGCCAAGGCAAACTTCTAGATATTGCTGGATCCATTATGAAGATCGTGGAAGTAGGATTCCAAGCCAAGGAGTCAGGCACACCCGTTGATCCCGAGATTTTAGTGGGCTGGGCTGTTTCTTGGGAAAAACCAACTGTGCGATTTCAAGTGCACGTCGCTGTTCTATTCTCATCAAGATGGATCCCAAATTGGCAGACCTGGTGTCTTCGGGGGCCTGTCCATTCGCCCAGGGCCTCCTCTTTGGTTCTCCGTTTTTCAAAGATTTTTCTAAGTTTGTGACCACGCATGCAAATCTGGATAAGGCAGAGGGATCTATAAAGAAGTTTCTCGCCCACTTTTTCGAGGGGCCGTACGCATCCGTGGGCGGGCATTCGGATGCAATTTCTATCAAGGCCTCCCACGAGGCTCTTGTTATCAAAGCAGGGGAGGTTATCAGGACTCCAGCTCCCCCTCCCCTATCTTCTACCACTCTCGTCCAAGAGCGGGTCGGGCAGATTCCACAGAGGCAGAGCTAAAGCAATTCAGTACTCCCACCAAGACTCATGATCTGCAGGTGAGATTGATTTTATTTCTAGATGTATCTCTGGGGGAGCAGGACGGCTTTGTTTATCCACAGTTGGCGCAAGATTACACAGGATGCCTGGGTCCTGGCGACCGTTCAGGGCTTCAAACTACAGTTTTACAGTTCTCCGTCCCAAACGCATCCCCATCCTATGATATATTTTTCCCTTCAAGATCGGGAGTTCATCTCTACAGAGGTATCGGATCTTCTAATCAAAGGGCCTATAATTGAATCCTTACCTCACCCTTTGGGGTTTCTCAGTCCAATTTTACTAGTAGACAAGAAAGGGGGTGGTCTTGAATCTTAAGGAGTTCAACTGGTGGATTATCTACCGCCATTTCAAGATTGAGGGCATCCATCTACTGCAGGACCTTTTACAAAAGGGGGTCTGGATGACTCGCATAGACCTAAAACATGCTTATCTGTCCATCCCTATTTTTACCCCTCATCGTCATTTTCTCCAGTTTCTTTGGAGCGGGCAATGCTTTGAATACAAAGCCCTTTTTTTTGGTCTGTCTTCAGCATCTTGGTGCTTCACAAAGGTGATGCTTCGGTAGCTGAATTCCTCCATGCCAGAGGTGTTTGTCTTATTATTTATCTCGATGACATCATTATCATGGCCCAAAGTCCCATCCAGGTTTTGTCCTACCTGGAGTGGACGATCTCTCCTTCATTGTCAATGCTCAGAAATCAATATTGACGCCCTCTCAGCGAATGGAGTTCTTGGGGTTGCTAGTAGACTCTCTCCTGGCCCAATTGATTCTGCCCCACTCAAGGTGCACAATACCAAGAAAAAATTGAGGTTGATGTTCAAGACAATTGTATCCTTGAGGGTGAGTGAAAGAGTGGTGGGTCTGTTGTCCTCATCGATCCAGGCCTTTTTTCCAGGTCCTCTCCATTACAGAGCCCTCCAACATTTAAAGATATCCCATCTTCAGAAGGGTCTCTTTTATTCAGCACAAGCTCCCCTTTCGGGGGTTCCCCGGGACAGAGATGCAGTGGTGGCTGGAGCACATGGATGCCTGGAATGGCCTAGCGATATTCAGGACTGCCCAGGACATTGTGATCAGGTACGATGCCAGTTGATGGAGATGGGAGCACATTGCGGCCCAGTATCCACGGGGGTCGCTAGGCGAACTAGCGCTTCGCATCAATTGTCTGGAGCTGCTGGCGGGATCCTTCGCAATCCGGAGCCTTTCGCCAGTCAAGACGGACTGTTGCATACTCCTGCGAATGGACAATGTTTCAGCAGTGAGATGTGTCAACAATTTGGGCGGGATGAGGTCTCGAATTCTGGTGGAGATTGCCAAGGATTTCTGGCACTTCTGTCTTCAACACCGGATCTCAGTGGTAGCAGAGTACCTTCCAGGTCAAGACAACTCAGAAGCGGATTGGCAATCACGTCATCTGCTAAATTATAGCGTTTGGAAGTTGCTTTTGAAAGTGTTCCGGGTGTTGTTTTCCCACTGGGGTCCCATCGACATAGATTTGTTTGCGTCCTGTCTCAATCGCCAGGTGAGCAGATTTTTGAGTCTCGGCGACCAATGCCTTTCTGCAGGACTGGTCCCCTTTCCCCTCTTCATGATTATTCCCAAGGTCCTATCGAAATTTAGTTGGCAAGGGGCGGATCTGATTTTGGTGATTCCTCTTTGGAGGGTGCAGGCCTGGTTCCCAGTTCTTTTGGAAATGACCAGCGCCCCCCGGTGTTGATCCCCCCGAGAGAACCTGTTGCTGGATCCAGCAGGTCCATCCACATCCCTTGATCCGGTTGGGGAACCTCTCTCTGGTGGTGTGAAAAATTTCAGGAAAAGATGGAGTCTCCCAGGACTTTCACATGAGTCTGTGACACAAGATGAAATATTTACCATAACAAACAGTACACAATGCCATGATGTCACCATTGCATGAACGCCCACATATCCAAAGGGTGGACCCAATTAAACAACAACTGCTTGGATTCGTTATGAACACATGAAGTAGAAAAAAGGTTATTGGCCAGTCCATGTTTTGTACCATGGTAGCACACTATTGTGTAAAAATGTGTCTCCTAACTGCCATGTAACCTCCACAGGAAGGGGCATCAAGTCGGCAGGCTGGCACCTTACGGATCTCCTTGGGAGGGGGGCGTGGGGTCATATTTGGGAGGGGGTGTTTGTTTTTGGGTTTGGGAGGGTGTTCTGTTTTTTAGGAGGGGTGGGCTTCTTAGGGTAGAGGTATGGATGTTTGCAGGGGCCAGGGGAGGCCTTGGAGATAGAAGGGAGGGACTGGGAACTGGGTGGGGGCCTCCTGGATTTAGGACGGGGAAAGGTTGAGGTCAAACCAAAGAAATTTCTTAGAGAGACTGGGACATTCATCAGAAGGGGGTCGGGATTTGGAGGTCCAGAAAGTGGTCGTCTGCTGAATAGGTGTGGATGTCATGAGTGCGTGCTTCTAGGAGGTATGCTGTGTTTGGTGGGTGTCTGTTTCGTGGGTGAGTGCATTTGTGTGTCTTGCGGGTCTGGAAGGTAGAGGTGCTGGGGGATGGAGTGGTAGATGTGTGTGTCATTTGGGGTGGTGACTGTGGATATGCTGAATGTGGTAGATGTCTGTGTCTGTTGTGGTGTCTGCGGGTATGGTGCTTGTGGTGGATGTCTGGGGGTCTGCTGGGGTTGTGTATGCGGATATGATGGGTGTGGTGGGTGTGTCAGTGACTGCTGATGTGATGCCTAGGGGTATGCTCGATGCGGTGTGTGTAATGCTGGGTACTGTGGGGGTGTATGGGAAGGTGGGGACTGTTGTGTCTGTGGGTGGCTTTTTGTTTGTGTGCCCGTGTGTTTTGTTGTGCTTGTGTTTGTGTGTGCTGCTCTTGTGTGTTGATGTGGATGCGTGCAAATGTGTCTGTGTGGGATTTGGACCGGGAAGAGGAAGGTGGAGGGGGACGGAAGGTTGGAGGTGATTGGCTTCCGTCAGTGTGGAGGCCAGAGCCACAAAATTCTCTGTAGGCCAGCCACCGCACCAAGAATGCCTTCCAGGAATGCACTGGTCTGTTGTAGCTGAGATGTCAATCCCTGAATAGCATTCACAGTGGCTGACTGACCTACAGAAATCAATCTCAGGAGGTCAATAGCCTTCTCACTGAGGGCAGCAGTGGTAACAGGGGCTGGGGTGGAGATGCCTGTGGCAAAGGAGATGCCCATCCTCTTGTGTGAGAGGGCACGGCCAACTTGGTGGGGAGCAATAGGGAGGGCAGCGATAGAACGGGGCTGGTGGACAAGGATGGTACGAGTGATGCCCAGATGGGACAGCCATCACTAGGGAGTGTCCACTGGAGGAAGAATCCGATGATTACTACGATGTCGCAGTCTCGCCTGTGACACACCCCTCACCCTTCAGGCCACTGGGTCCCTTTCTGTCAGTGGTATCTTGACCGGAGGTCCCAATGCCAGATGCTTTCCCATTCGGCTGTGCCCGGTCTCCTTCGCTTGCCGGTGCTGATGCTGCAAATACAAAGAGAAATAGGGTTATCACATGGCCATGATCACACTTGAACAACAGCTCTGATTAGCATACGTTACCATGATGTAAAGTAGGCCCCAGCAACAAACTTCACCTAAGTGGCCAATACATGTGCCATACCATATGCATTCATGCCATATGAACTGTCAACAGCTGACCATAGGAAAATCAGGATCTCAGACAACTACAATTGCAGGGCTGAAGTTGTGCATTCACAATTACCATTCAACCATTAGGGGACACCATCACCCTCAAAGCTTTGCCCCATGGAGCAGACCTCAGTCACCTGTTGGCATACAATAGTAGGCCAATGCAAAATGTATTTCCACAGATCCCACACAAGGGCATGCACACATCTATTTGTCACATACATGATGACCCAACAGTAAGAAATGATGATACAAAATCATGCCATGTTGATGACAATATTACAATATCATTGAGAAGGTGACCTGGAAATACCCATGTCACGCTGGAAACATATCAACAGTGCACACTCTACCAAGTCATATCAGTCCCAAAAGAGTAATTGTAGTGGATCCTATTTAGTTTTAATGGGAATGAGGAATTTAGTTTAGCCTTCTGACTTGCAGGCCTGTGCCCCCGTCACCTAGTGACTGTTAACCTACTTAGCTTGCTCTGTCTTAGCCTATTTATTTATTTCTGCTATGTTTATAGTTAGTGAACTGTTTTGATTTTACTTTATCAGTGCCACTCAGTGAAGACATCACTATCAGCGTCAAAGTTAAGTGAGATACCTAGGTATTCATATCATGTCCCTTTCCCACTTACGTATGACAGGAACATAATGTACTTTTGGCTCCTTAGCTATTGTTTGGGATCATACCTGCATCAGCAGTCCTACAAGATCTGAATAAATGCATCTGATGCAGACAAGGTTATAAGAGGGATTTCTACCAGATGCTATCGACGCCATCTAAGCTGCATGTCGCTTTGATGCAGACCCAACCTTCGTGTCACCACAGAGTCTGTTGAGACCGCATTCCAAGATAACAAGGGTTGGGGGCGTTTCTCCTGGACCTGGTATTGGCAGATTAAGTTTATCACATCTAGCTATCGTTAGGTTAGAGATTAGATTTTTCATGCTAGGGTTTTAGGGATATTTTACATTCATGTTTCTTGCAAGATGGTGGGGGTCTTTGTAATCATGACTATTCTTTCGATTCTGCTTCTTCCATCGTTCATTATCCTAATCATTGTAGCTCATGCATTTTACAGTAGATTGAAATCTTTTTAATAAACCTATTGAAAACTTTACTGCATCTCCTTTTTTGCCTATGTGCGAATGAGACTTATTGCTAATATGAGAACAGAGTAATCTCAGTTCCACCACAACTTCCCTGAGATGTCGCATTCTAGAGTCTATGCGTCAAGAAATCACCTTTCACTATTTGGGTTTTTGGGGAGGTACTGATTGTGAGCTGGGAGGGTTCGGCCAACAGTTGCAACTTGTTGTAGGATTGGCCTAGTCACTTACAAACAAAAGTGCTGTCATCCCTAAACCATCAGTCTCGCCTGGGAGCGAGAGTCCAACTACGACATCATGGAGGTAACTATTAAAGTTGCTCAGATAGGCAACACGTATGGTATGGAAAATGGACACTGTAGACATCATGTGCAATTTGTCAGGAAGATGTTTCCAGAATATACAACACAATGAATCAGCAAGCCCCTGGGTAATCACCACTAATGTATGGCACCGCTTACAATGACATACTCAGAGTGCCTCAGTAGAAGCCATTAGTCATTTGCATGTTGGAGAGACACAGAGATTTTAAAGTACTTGTAGAAGGCCCTCAACATGTTGCCCAATGTGAAGCTCTATCACTGTCCCCATTTTGGTCATGCAAACCCAGATGTCTGTGGATGTATGCCTGTACTCAAACATGCAATTTCAATATAACTGCAAGTCACGCCATGAAGCATGCCAACAGTCATGGCACAAACCTTACCCATTACTCCATGAAGCATGCCAACAATCATGGCACAAACCTTATCCATTACACATGTGCAGTGCACTTTTACACATGATGCCTCATCAAGGGCATTGATATTCACATAGTGGCTCTAACCTCTACGCCCACCTGTCATGTTCCTCATTGCTACTGTAGTTATACATGCCAAATGACATGCTATGACATATGAGGGTATGTGTCAGCCAATAAACAATGGTGACACACTACTGTGTGTGCACAACATGAAATTATCCCCATTGTAAATGTACTATTCCACAGTTTGCCATGCACATTTATGTGAGGGAATACAGACATCATCCTATCAACATAGGTAGACTATGCATGAAACTGCAGCCTACAAATGTTTTCTAACAAGAAAAGGACACATGCTGACATGTAGGCACAAGGAATTTTGGAAACAATGATGACACATAAATCATGTTAATGGACATTCCCCACTTACCAAGGGAAAGTAGTGGTCCATAGCTGCATCCAAAGAACAATGTAAGCCCTGTCACATGATGTTGGCCATCTTCACAGGTCATGGTCCGATGGGCACCCACCCACATAGGGAGGACAGCCCCAGCGGGGCCTCCGCGATCTTCTGGGCCCAGCATCTCAGGTCTTCCCACCTTTTTCTGCAGTGGGCGCTCCACCAGCTGTGGATCCCCAGGGTCTGCACCTTCTTGGAGATGGCTTTCCACATTCCCTTCTTTTGATGGGCACTGACCTGCATAGATGCAAAAAACAAATCAAGAGATCATGTTCACAAATCTCATCACAAATGGTTCAGTCACATACATGTCAGTAACATCAAGGTAGAACTTTCCTATTTGTCACTACTCCCCAAGTGTGACACATACAAGCCAATAAGTACAGGGACATGACTACAGACATACATTTCTCCATCTGCAGACTAACCCACTACCCTGCTCAGGGCCTACAATGACTAAGCAAGCTTACTGACATTATGTGGGAAATGCTATAGCAACTTGATTGAGATGTGAGCCACTATGAGAAACGTCACACCTCTGTGGCTTCTGAAGGGTAAACTTCTTAGGAATTAATGGGCCAACATATTCACACTATGTGAGAATGACTCTCTGCATACAGTCCCTACAGGCAACTGCCAGAGTACAAACTCCTATATTACACAAGGATAACAATGAAGGGACTGGCATGGAAAGTACAGAAAGTGTCTACCCCGTCCATGATTGGTATATGGACTAACAAAAGCAGACTGATGCCACTTCAGTTGGCGGTGTTCTGTGTTATGTACCTGTACCACAGAACACTCCCTTGGATATATGTGTCCATCCTACAGAGATGGCATCCAACAAACGCATGTGTTGTAGTTTCTGCTATGTGACCAAGCTACTGAGTCACATATCATTGCCTCCCGGGAATCAACACACTGACTGCATTGTGGGCCTGCCATTTACGCAATAAGCCTGCACAGGACAAATAAGAACTTTGGGAAGGTAACAACAGGGCTGTGGGAGTAAGGGACCTGTCACGAGTCAAAGGCACACATCAACAATGATTCTAAGTACACATGTGGACTAGATTAGTAATTTACCTCTGTACCCATTCCTAATCTAATCAAAGGAATGAGGCATTCTGGGCAGGATTTTACACCGGAGCCTGTTTTTGCCCAAATGATAGGATCTGCTGGGGTACAGGGAGTGGGCACAGTGACACAGTTGTATAGCCACAGTGACTCCACCCCAGCCTAGACTAGGACCCATACTGAGATATAAATGCAAAAGGCCCTGGTCTCTGCAGGCAGAGCAGACGGAATCTACCCGACACTAAATTCACATCACTTCCATGCATGACAGTACATTATGTAGCCAACAGCAAATTAGCATGTGGTGTGTGTGGCAACCTGGGGGGCACAGTGAGTTCTGATTTGCCTTTCAGACAACAGTTTAGCAAGGGCAGATGTGTAAATAAACCTCTGTGGCACCATACTCATTGCTTACATTAGTCACAACTGACTCGTACAACATGCATACATGTTGCCTGACATTTACAACAGTCATGTGGAAAGATGTCAGTGGATGGCAGTAATGTCTCCTCACTCCTCACATATGTACACCCAACACAAGAAGGACCCAAAAAACCCACACAACACAACGAGAATGAACTTTACATATGACCTGGTCACCAATACCCTCACAATGGCCTATAGGTGCCACACAGACTGCACCAACAGGCACTTAATTAGTCAACCTGCATACATGGCCACATTTTAGCCTTTAAGGAGGGAAAGGATGGTGAAATAGAGACAACTGTGCACATAAGGTACTTACCTGCTCCTCTGGTGCACCATCGAGCTGTCCATAAGGGGTAGGACCTGGTCCACTAGCCTCTCCAGCTCCTCTGGAGAGAAGGCAGGGCCTCAATCACCTGCTGGACATGGCATTTTTGCTCCCAGAGGCAGCACACAGCAGCTCTGGTAGTTGAGGTCTTGCTGGCAGCAGTATTAGGAGTCAAGTGAGTGAATTCTCAGAATATAACTGTCACATTCACCACATATGCGGTCGTCACTGCCGGTGGACACAGCCATTGGCACGCAACCATCACTGGCAACAACATTAGCCTATGGCTCTGTCTGACGTGTTTACAACTACCTACCGTCATGACTACTTCCGCCAGCGGTCATGGGCAGTTCCTACTGTCCAATGGAGGTCAGGCAGCTGCCATTTTGGCGCCCTGAAATGCTGTACTTGAATATTTGCACTACGTGACATCCAAAAAACGTGATATAAGCTCACATACATCTTTATGTTGTATTATCAAGTAGGTCCTCCTCCTCAAACAATGTATTAGCATATTGCAGGGAACAGATGGCATTCAATAGCAGTGCATGGTACACCCATGCTGCCGGTCCTTTTCGCACTTGGAGGAGAAAGTCACATTACGAGGGGCAATTGTGTGCACAATGTCCTACTTTGGTCCAATACTATGAGGTGGACACGTGTGAAAACATGTGGGTCAAATGTGACTCGTGTAGTTGCCAGCAGGAATGTTTACTGGGTGCCAGGTCTCTGTAGTCTGAAATGCTAGGTCATATGATATTGTTGGCATGCATCTTGTATGTTACTGTGGACACATTGACTAATGTTAGAAATCATGTCTCGTCACACATAGATACTCAGGGAGAGGGAGAAGACATCAACATCCTGTCTACCATCCAATGCCAGACCTGCAGACCTTGGAGCACTGCAACATCATAATGTATTACCACCTGGATAGGCAAACAATAGTGGACTTGTGTTGTCAGTTGGAGCCAGATCTGATGCCAGCTGTTAGTTATCCAACCAGCATACCACCCATTGTACAAATCAAGTCAGTGTTGAATTTCCTGACCACAGGGTCCTTGCAACATACAGTGGCCATGTCAGCTGGTACATCCCAGACTATGTTCAGCCTGGTGTTGAGGGATGTCCTCTCTGCAATGTTTAAACACCTTGACACCTATATCCAGTTTCCCCAATGTTAGGATTTAGCCAGTGTGAAGGCAGACTTTTATGGTTTTAGCTGCCTACCACATGTGGTGGGAGCCATCGATGGCACACATGTTGGCTTGGTACCACTGCATGCCAATGAACAAGTCTATCAGAACAGAAAGAACTCCCATTCCATTAATGTGCAAGTAGTCTGCTTGGCGGACCTCTACATTTCACTTGACTGTGCCAGTTATCCAGGTTCAGTCCACAATTCCTTCATTATGCAGAACAGCAGCAGAACCCAGCTTATGCCACAAATGTGACCAGAGAGGACCTAGCTGGTTGGTAAGTCACATCTGTACTGGTACTGTGTGTAATGCCAGGTGCTACAATCATGAAGTATGGGACTCACTGATGCAAATATGTCCCATTCTGTGGCAGGAGACTCTGCATATCCCAACCGTGCTTGGTTGTTAAAACCACTAAGGAATCCAACTATGTCAGGGGAAGTCCCCTTCAATGCGGTCCATGGAAGAACAAGGTGGGTCGTGGAGCAGGCTTTTGGGCTCCTGATGGCTAGATTTTGGTGCCTTGCTAGGACAGGTAGAGCCCTTCTCTACTTCCCTAGGAGTGTGTCGGATCAATGTGGCATGCTGCATGCTCCCCAACCTCGCCCTGCGTAGGGACATCCCATATATCCCAGAGGAGGGAGAGCCTGCAGTGCCACTGGGTGAGACTCTTGAAATGCCAAGTGAGGAGGAGTGGTGAAGAGGAAGGAGATGACTTGAAGAAATATCTCAAAAACAGCTATTTTTCATGAGTGTATGTCCTGTGATGATATGACTGTGACTGTACAATGGACTGTAGTTGTGAGAATGTGTGGAGTTTGTTTCATACAAAACAGCTAAGGAGCTGACACTCTGCACTGACCAGCCAAAGGCATTAGAATAATTTGTGTTTGACACATCCCCACCTTAAGGATGGTGCTTTCTTACTGTTAGTTTCCCTGCAATGTATGGACATTTCAGAGTTGTGACATTGGCAGGTTTGTGATGCTGTCAGGACAGACTAAGTGGACATGGATTGCTCCAGGTAATGTTTGTCACAGATTTTGGGTATTGGAGAGCTCATCTGTGGTCTGGAGGGCTGTACCTTGGGATATGTACTATGACTCAGAATAAGTGAAACATTTTTGTTTGTAGAATTCCAGACATATGGACAGCCTATGTGCTTTAGTCTGGAATTGAATTTATTTGTGTGACTAAACACTTCTGCTAATGTGTTGGTGTGTAATGACTATGGTCCAGAGTCAGACACTGCACCTGTGACTTTTCCCACCTTGCACAAGTGCCTTGTATCCTCATCGTATGGTCCATGTAGTCTTACGTCTCTACATAGCAATTATCGGAAATGAAGCAAGCAGATGGATGAAATCAACTGAGTAGATGCCACACCATTGGGAGTCCAGAGTACTCCTCCCATTTGAACAGGTAGGTGGTTCAGGATCCATCAACAGAGTAAATGTGTGGCTGATACCTATGACGATGGGCCTGGTGTTGCTGCACTAAAGCAAGGGGTGGAGTGATGTTGAATAGCCCTGCCCAAGGTGGTGCTGATGTCACTCATCACCCCTGTTTGGGAAGGCCATGTTGGTGTTCTGGGACTCCCATTGCTCCGCATGTCCTGAAAGATGTCCCTCTGTATTCATTTCATTTCCCGGAATTCGTTCGGCACCTGGCCCATTACACCTTGGGACTTGTGAAACAGCACCAAGATTTGGAGTGAAGTGATTATGTGGTGAGTGTAGTGTGAATGTGTCTGCTGCCAATACCATTCTGGTGATGCATCTTGAGGCCTTTGGAATCATTATTTTGCACACTGGGTAATCAATAGTTTCATCTAGGGTTAGCATGTCAAGATGGAGCTAGGTAGGCAGACACATCTCGGAGTTGAGCATGATCTGTATTTTGGTCCCTCCCAGGTGAGTAAACGTCAATTGAGAGTTAGCAATCAAGTGTATTTTGACACATGACAACTGGTCTGGTGTTTGGAGTAACAGCTACAGGGCCTGCTGGGAGTTGGTCACTCCCTATACTCCCAGAGACTTGACATTGAAGGTCATGCACCTGGGATGATAACCTAAGGGGATTTAACAAACAGGGGTATCCTGGCAAGTGACCACTGGGCTTGTATTTGTAGTCACAGAAACAGTGCCTCCTGGCCTTGGCAATTATGTCAATCCCTTTGCTTCCCAACACTCAACACACGTTATCCTCCCAGGTGAATGTAGAGCATTGGAGTTATTACAGACAGGTATATTAGGGCCTGTGAAGCCTGTGCTGTTTGGAGTCACAGACCCAAGGCCTGCTGATAGGTGCAGACATGTCACTGTGCTACACACACTGTACACGTCCTCTCCCCAGGTGAGTCCATTTCAGTTGCTCTTTGTTAATACTAGTATCATGAAACCACCGTGGTAGTGTTGGTAGTTACAGGAACAGTGGCTCCTGAGAGTTGTCATGTCAGTCCCTCTACTTCCCAACACTTGACAAATGTTATCCTTCCAGGTGAGTGAAGAGCATTGGAGTGGTTAGAGACCGGTGTTTTTGGGCCTGTGATGCCTGTGCGGTCTGAAGTCACAGACCCAAGGCCTGCTGGTAGATGCAGGTCACTCTCTGTGCTGCACACACTGTACAAATGTCATCGCCCCCCAGGCGAGTCCACTTCAATTGCTCTTTGTTAATACAGAACTCTAGTATGATGATACCACTGTGGTAGTGTTTGTAGTTATATCAGTCCCTGTACTATACACACACTGTACAGCAGTCTTCTCCCCAGGTGAATACTCTTCAATTGTGGTTTGTCAAAAGGTTGTCTCTGGATAGGTGGACACTGGGCTGGTGAGTGGAGTGACAGTAAATTAGACACAAGGTGACTTATGTTCATCCATTACATGGCATTTTGGTGACATTTTTATTGTTGGGCAAGACAATCTCCTCCCAGGGTATTAGCTGTAATGGGGCTTGGGGGGGGGGGGGGGGGGGGGGGGATGGGTGGCATTACCAGTCTTCTTGGCCTGAAGCTGGTGGGAACAGACCTTGCCCCTGAGGTCGTTCCACCTCTTCCTCATGTCCTCCCTTTCTGCACAGGGTGGTGCCTACAGCATAGACTTGGTCGTCTATCCTGTCCCACACTTCCATTTTCCTACTGATAGGAGTATGCTAGACTTGTGCTATAAACAATTATGGCTCTAATCTTATGATTTCATCCACCACGACTCATAACTTCATCTGTAAGATGGGTATTTTTAAGATGTGACACGATGGTTAAAAAAAAAAAGAATTGGGGTGACAATGTATTGCTTAACGGGGAGGTGCAATAGGGGGTTAATTGTCGAGGGTGTGTACAGGGTGTTCTATGGGATGGAGAAATAATTGGGGGTGTCTAATCTATGTGATTTATGTGCTCTAGCATCAGTGTGTTGCAGCATAGATGCAAAGGATTGAGGTCTGCAGAGGGTTTGTCCTATAGTGTCCTTTGCATGTGTGTCCAGTGTGGCAATGTGTGTCAGCCATGTTGTTTTCAAATGCATCCAATGTGAAGTTGTGTTTTACTTTGCAGATAGTGGACTAGTGTGGTTCAGACTGCCATTGGCTGGCTGGCTGCCATGGGTGCCCACCACTGCCACTTTGCGTTTGTAATCTAGTCAATGGCTGGTCGCTGTGCTGTCACGGCTGGAGGTCGTACCGCCTATTTCCGTGCCTCTGCGCTGGTTTCAGTCTGCCTTTTTTGGCTGGCGGTCAGCAGTCTTGCATGTGCAACTTCCAACAGGGCAGTATATGCAGCGGCCAACATAGCGGTCTTTTCAGGACTATCAACATGGTTGTCGGACCGCCAAACTCATAATGAGGCCCTTAATCTCCCTGTGCCCAAGGACAGCGCCTGGATACCTTAACAGGTGATCAGCTGCGCTATCCAAATCCAAGTATTAAGTAACATTGTTATTAAACCTTTGTGAAAGGAAAGCAGGAACTTGCAGCTCCAAATAGTCCGTCTTCCTTGTGGTTTACCTTTAAAGGGAGAAGCCCAAATCAGAGTTGATTAAGGGATCAGTGACATAGAAGCTCAGGACACTACTTTTTTTTTTTTAATCTTAAAGACTAGGTGGGCAGTCTCATTCTGGATAGCATGCAATCTCTTCAATTAGTAGTCTGTTATCTAGCTTCAAACTAATGTTAGTTCCTCACCTCCATCATACATTGTTTCATGTTGATTGAAGGGTGCCTCTGAAGAACTGTCCATCTGGGCATGCATTCATGCTGTAGTCATCATTCTGGTTAGAGGTTACACCAAAAAAAGGAGTAGGGTGTAATTGTGTTTCAGGGGAATCAATTAGAGAATGGGAGCAAATAACTTACTTTGTGAAGCAGTACGTTGGGGTCAATTAGAAGCATATGCATTTTTCTGTGGTCCACATAGGAGTGAAAGCACATGTCCCAAAAGAGGTCCTTAAATGGTTCAAACAGATATTAAGCAGAAGGAAAACCGGCCATGAGGCTTGTGGGACACTTCAAACTACTTTTACAGGATGGGGTAATTTACAGCCCTTGAGAGTAGGGAGCAGAGGTTCCACAAAAAACATGACAGAAGCTCCAACAGAGGACACTTGCAGAGTCCGATAGAAGGCTGTTCAAAGAGGCTCGCTCCAAGTGATAGGCAAATGGCAGACAGTAGCAATCCTTACAATACCTCACCAATGTGACTTTCTCTCAGTGGGTAACAGTTCACATACACCTTTGCTCTCTTTTCCCATGCACCTGTTAAATGGCACACTAAGGAATCGTTCCAATCAAGAGAGAGAAGATCCACACAACGGGGTTTATTTAAAAATCAAGACAGCAGTTTATTTTAGTTGCTAAGCAGCAGTCATACAAATACATTATTTGTTAAATTTTTTTAACTACAGTATCAAACTCTAGGAACAGGAGACAGATTCATGATGAAACAATTCACTACAAACAAGTAGCCTTATTAAATTCATGCCTCAAAAGCCGTATTTTGTTTTCAACTGTTCCACAAGTGCAATGTATTCTGCCATTGCATCTTCCTTGCACTTTCCTTGAGAAGAAAAAAACAAACAGTAATTAGAACTAAATATAGATGCACATTTTAATGTGACAATTGAGGTGCTGCATAAAAAAAGCAGGATAAATAATATTTATTCTCTAGATTTAGACGGCAATGTACACCTTAGAAGCCTGAAACGATTGCAAAGGAGACAACAAAGTGGGGCAAATGAAAAGTTATTTCATAGAACTACCCAAAAGTAGACCTCCCATAAACAGAGCTGCTCATAGTGACTGAATTGACACCGAATGCACAGGTTTTGCAGCTTTTTGTCAAGATTTCCCTCCCCAAATTCCTAGCACAATTACAATTTTAAATAAGAAACACAATTTCAAAAGCCACTGCACTTTAAGGTAGCCCCTCTGATTAAATATACGTTTTATGTACTAAAATACAAACTTATAAGCATGTAATACAATTGCACACATCTGATGTAAATACATTTTTTTTCAAAAAAGACCAATTATAAGAATTCCAAAATCTAAAAAAAAAAAAAAAAAAAAAAACTCCAAGTCAATGGAACTCTATCCCTGCGCCATCAGACTAAATCTAGTCCTGGCAACCAGAAGCCAAACATATGAAGAGCCCTAAACAAGTTAAATTAACACAAAGCTTAGTAGATTTAAAGTAAAGACACTCATTTAAGTACTACAAACTCTGTCCACCACTGAGTGTCCTGTCTGAAAATGGTTTCAAGAGCATTGGAAGATTCTGGTAAAAGAACTAGCTAGCATTTGCTCCCTTCATCTCACAGCCTTGAATGGTTACATTAGTGTCTTTCTTACACACCCCTCCCCACCCCCAACTCACAACTTGTGCTTTCCCGTGCCTCAAGGTTACAGGGCACAGAATATATTTATTTCTAAAGACATCGGTGTCCAAGGTTACCATTCTTTTAAATATTGTCAGAATTACTTATTTACTTTCGAGTTTATCTTACTTAAAAACAAACCAAAGCATCTTCAATGCAAGCTCCTTATTTCACTAAGCGCATTTCTTGTTCTGTTTGCTATCAGTATGGAGTCTACCTAAACCACCAAACTGAATGATGTGCAACCATGTGTAACTCGGGTGTGGCCACATCTAGGTCAAGCAATCTCACAGCTTCTCTCAGACAAACAGTTATTTCACAATATTCCATGTACATTACTTGTATGGTATTCAAGGAAAATACCTTTTTGTTTCTCCCAGGCATCCCATTTGGCTTTGCCTTTGAAATCCAACATGCCAGGTCGATCTAAGGAAAAACATGAGGAAAAGTTATATCAGTGCTTTTTTTTTTTAAAACCGAAATAAAAATCACTATTAACCCCAAGTGCTTCTATTCCAAAGTACCAATGATTCACCAAAACATGTTTCGTGGGGGTACAGCAATTTATTTCATGGTCAAAAACGGCCAATTCAAGTAGCTTCTACTAAAAACAAACAGTGTATTTATGTATCTGCTATAGAGGGCTGTCTACTGCGAGAAATGGGTAAGAAACTTGCACTATGTGACAGAGAAAACCTGAAGGAAGCTCAGAGTTAAAGCAGTACCAAATTAATGGATAACCAGACTTCCTTCTCATCATGTATGTAACAAGCTGAGTAATCCTGCAAGCTGAAATGAAGACAGAGAAGAAGAAGTTGCACCACAGCAAAGCAGTAATGCAGATAAACTGAAATGGAGTACATATGAGAAGGGAACCACAGAACAGATGCTAAAACCTTAAGTCATACAAAGGGTTTCTGGGCAAAGGGGGTGATTTAGAGTTTGGCAGTATGGGAGACCCACCACAAATTGACAATTTTCCCATCTCCCCAAACCTGCAGTTTCCCTTTCCCAGTCAAGTGTCAGGGAACACACTGATTGATATTTGGACCCATCACCAGCGGTTTTGTCCACTACCAGGACAATGTCTTTCATACATCCGGAGATCTTGCCTATTTAAGGTGGTCTGCCCATTGTTCATTTTCCCTTCTCAGATCCATCACACAAGGCTGGACTGACCTAGCCAAGCAAAATTAATAATGGCCTCCCATACAAAGAAGGTAAGGTCTCCATCTGCGGAGGAGCAGAGAAAAAGTCTTCTGCTGTCTCAGCAGCCCAGGAGGACATGGGCCAAATTCTAAATCACCATGAAAGACCACAGAAAATAGAGCAACTGCTGGATGCTTTACATCTCTTGCCACAAAAATGACTTAGGCTAACACACTTGTAACAGGGTCTTCCAGACAAGGGCTGTAAAATGTAGATTCAAGGGGACCAGATCCAGGCCAGATTTTCAGGCTATTCACATAAGGTGCTTTTAAACAGGATGAACCCAGGTAGACTTTTCACTTTATCAGTGGTTATCCTGAATTATTTGCATGTCCCAGACATCCTTGGCATGAAATTAACTAAGGTATTTATAAAGAGCATGGTCACTCTAAAAAGAGAATCCTGGAGCTTATTCAGATATCCGACTAGTTGCTAAATCTACCGGAAAAAGGACTGTTAGGATTTAATGAGCAGGAACAATACCAATGATAAAGTTATTCGGTGTATGACCTACACTCATGATCTAAACTGTAGTTCAAAATATTAAGTTAACTGGGCCAGACCATGTAAATAGGGGTTGGTGCTTCTTATCAGTATTAAAATATTATCTGTAAGGCATTCCAAATTACTTCTACTGGCCCTGGCCTATGCTTCCAGACAATAAGGACCTTCTTGATTACACAAGGTCACCTGCCTAGCGCTTCTTCTGGGTTTCCAACAGCAGAGTACTCATTTAAGTTGAGTCAGGATATCTATGTGCTTAACAAAATCAACACTCCGAAATGTCCAATAATACAATTTGATTTTAAGAAAACTCAAAATTGTCTTAAGAAATATTTAAAGAGCAGTCAGGCAGGTGGAGATGGAATTAAGATATTTTTTTTTAAAAGACCGTTTTTAATTTGGGCAGAAGGAATGAATCATTTTCAGCCAAGTGTTCTAGTCTACAGAATAAGTCTTGATAAACTCTAGACTACTGAAGGCTTGTTTACTTGTGACAGACAAATTATTGGACAAATCGTTGACATTATTCAAGCTTCTGACCTATTAATTACCAGTGTCTATTCTGCAACCTGACCTACAACTACAAGATTTAAATAAACATTAATTACAGATGTGTAAAGTCAAATATACATAACAAGGAAATCAAAATACTTCCTTTAAGAAATTGATCTCAGACACATCTCTTAATAAAATCCACTCTTATCATAACACACTTCTGAGCATTTGCTGAGGGCATGGTGTGGCAAGCTCAGTGCCATATTTAGCCTTTTCCCAGGGGCTGCACTAGGACATCATACAGGGGCTGCGCTAGGACTATAAAGAAATGTAGTTGTTACAGAAATATTACCACTTGAAATAAAATAAGTGTTAACAATTGCTGTATGGCAGGCACTTCTGCCGAGACAAAATGATAGATATATATATATATATATATATATATATAGAGAGATATAGATATAGATATATATATTTCCAGTTACTTACTATACACTGGAACGCCTTTATTATATAAATCATGTGACAAAATTACAATGAATTTGATTCAATGTTTTTTCCGCTAGGGTAACATTTTGTCGTAATATAACAATTTCCAAACGAAAACTCCAAGAGGGAAAAACTAAACTGGCTTGTGGGCAGCACAATGGACTAATAAGCCACACAATGAAGTTGGTGTTTATTTCCAGGCAACATCCTGGAGTTTAAATTATTTTAATAGTGCTAATGCTTTCCTGGTTTCAACAGTTTCTACTGCTAGCAGGGTTTCAACTATTTTCTTCCCTCCACCAGTCTAATGCAAGAGAGTAGGCTCAAATGAAAAAGCAAGCAAAAGAGAGAGACACGGAAGATACATTTGAGACAAAAGGTGGGTAGATAAAAGGGTAGATAAAAAATAAAATAAAAAAAAGAGGAAAAAACAGAAGGAGCAGGCAGCTGGAAGTAAGGAATGACATAAGGAAGAAAGAGTGAAAAGTAGCATTTAGCATTAAGGGAAGAATGAGAATGAATGGCTGGAGTGGTGAAAGGATGAATTGGAGAAAGGATTTGTGTATGGCGATATTGATGTGCAGTTACATTACATGACGTATGCCTATATGTAAGGATGACGACTGGACAGAAGAATGGATGACTAAATAGAAGTGAGAAAGGTTGACATTGAAAGCAGCCTATTTACTTCACATGCTTGGTGGGATTAGTGACATGGCTCAAGTGAAGGAGTATTTGAATTTTCTTGGTACCCCCTTTACTGGACGTCAACAAAACGGACTCCCAATTGCCCTCGCTCTGCTCTGTTCTGTTCAATGAAACAGGCAGCTATTCTATCTTTTGGAGCCTAACAAAGTCTCAGTCTACCCTGGGATCTTTAACTGATAGAATACTGCAGCTGATGTGTGAAAAGAAGGGGGTTACACCTTAATTTCTAAAGTATCTAAGTGAACTGGAATAACCCCTAAACATCCTAAGTCTTTCTTCTCAGTCTGTAAGGCAGAGCACAGAAGTACTCTACTCTGAAGATTCATTTGTGGCACACCTGCCTTCTTGTCCCATGACATTAGCTAAGAATGATCCCTGAATACTGGAATGAAATAGACTTTCTCAATGGAATTAAACTATCTACTGAAAAACCCAGGCTCCGAAATACTTGATTTATGGGAGTAAATAATACTGAGGCCCTATCGATCTAGGAAATCCTTAATTTCAGGAACCTGCATCCACTCCAGAATGTATGTTACAGTGTGGTACCGTCTTGTTTATCCACATCATTTACCACCAAAAATTTTCTCCAAAAATTGCCTTTTTGTGGCTCAGCTGTCTTATTTGACTACAGTTTAAACCCCACCCGTGGACAGATTGTGAAACGTTCCTTGGTTTCTGCAGCAAATATTTAGTAAGTGTAAGGAAATGCCTCCTTGGCATGGTTACCCCCTGACTTTTTGCCTTTGCTGATGCTATGTTTGAATTGAAAGTGTGCTGAGGCCTGCTAACCAGGCCCCAGCACCAGTGTTCTTTCCCCAACCTGTACTTTTGTATCCACAATTGGCACACCCTGGCATCCAGGTAAGTCCCTTGTAACTGGTACCTCTGGTACCAAGGGCCCTGATGCCAGGGAAGGTCTCGAAGGGCTGCAGCATGTCCTATGCCACCCTGGAGACCCCTCACTCAGCACAGACACACTGCTTGCCAGTTTGTGTGTGCTGGCGAGAACAAAATGAGTAAGTCGACATGGCACTCCCCTCAGGGTGCCATGCCAACCTCTCACTGCCTATGCAAGTATAGATAAGTCACCCCTCTAGCAGGCCTTACAGCCCTAAGGCAGGGTGCACTATACCATAGGTGAGGGCACCAGTGCATGAGCACTGGGCTCCTACAGTGTCTAAACCAAACCTTAGACATTGTAAGTGCAGGGTAGCCATAAGAGTATATGGTCTGGGAGTTTGTCAGACACGAACTCCACAGCACCATAATGGCTACACTGAAAACTGGGAAGTTTGGTATCAAACTTCTCAGCACAATAAATGCACACTGATGCCAGTGTACATTTTATTGTGAAACACACCCCAGAGGGCACCTTAGAGGTGCCCCCTGAAACTGTATCCAACTATCTGTGTTGGCTGACTGGTTCCAGCAGCCTGCCACACTAGAGACATGTTGCTGGCCCCATGGGGAGAGTGCCTTTGTCACTCTGAGGCCAGTAACAAAGCCTGCACTGGGTGGAGATGCTAACACCTCCCCCAGGCAGGAGCTGTAACACCTGGCGGTGAGCCTCAAAGGCTCACCTCTTTGTTCCAGCACCGCAGGACACTCCAGCTAGTGGAGTTGCCCGCCCCCTCCGGCCACGGCCCCCACTTTTGGCGGCAAGGCCGGAGAAATTAATGAGAAAAACAAGGAGGAGTCACTGGCCAGTCAGGACAGCCCCTAAGGTGTCCTGAGCTGAAGTGACTAACTTTTAGAAATTCCCCCAATAGGATTAGGGATGTGCCCCCCTCCCCTTGGGAGGAGGCACAAAGAGGGTGTACCCACCCTCAGGGCTAGTAGCCATTGGCTACTAACCCCCCAGACCTAAACACGCCCTTAAATTTAGTATTTAAGGGCTTCCCTGAACCTAAAACTTTAGATTCCTGAAACTACAAGAAGAGGACTGCTGAGCTGAAAAAAAACCCCTGCAGAGGAAGAACAGAAGACACCAATTGCTTTGGCCCCAGACTACCGGCCTGTCTCCTGCCTTCCAAAGAAACCTGCTCCAGCGACGCTTTCCAAGGGACCAGCGACCTCTGAATCCTCTGAGGACTGCCCTGCTTCAAGAAAGACAAGAAACTCCCGAGGACAGCGGCACTGCTCCAAAAGAACTGCAACTTTGTTACAGAGGAGCAGATTTAAAGACCCCTGCAAATCCCCGCAAGAAGCGTGAGACTTGCAACACTGCACCCGGCGACCCCGACTCGACTGGTGGAGAACCAACACCTCAGGGAGGACCCTCCGGCGACTCCAAGACCGTGAGTAACCAAAGTTGTCCCCCCTGAGCCCCCACAGCGACGCCTGCAGAGGGAATCCCGAGGCTTCCCCTGACCGCAACTGCCTGAACCTAAAGTCCCGACGGCTGGAAAAGACCCTGCACCCGCAGCCCCCAGCACCTGAAGGAACGGAACTTCTGTGCAGGAGTGACCCCCAGGAGGCCCTCTCCCTTGCCCAGGTGGTGGCTACCCCGAGGAGCCCCCCCCTTGCCTGCCTGCACCGCTGAAGAGACCCCTTGGTCTCCCATTGAAATCAACAGAGAACCCGAAGCTTGTTTACACACTGCACCCGGCCGCCCCTGCGCTGCTGAGGGTGCACTTTTTGTGTGGACTTGTGTCCCCCCCGGTGCCCTACAAAACCCCCCTGGTCTGCCCTCCGAAGACGCAGGTACTTACCTGCTGGCAGACTGGAACCGGGGCACCCCCTTCTCTCCATTGAAGCCTATGTGTTTTGGGCACCTCTTTGACCTCTGCACCTGACCGGCCCTGAGCTGCTGGTGTGGTAACTTTGGGGTTGCTCTGAACCCCCAACGGTGGGCTACCTTGGACCCAAAACTAAGACCTGTAAGTGACTTACTTACCTGTTAAAAATAACAATACTTTACCTCCCCCAGGAACTGTGAAAATTGCACTGTGTCCACTTTTAAAACAGCTATTTGTGTTTTATGTAAAAAGTATATATGCTACTGTAATTATTCAAAGTTCCTAAAGTACTTACCTGCAATACCTTTCAAATGAGATATTACATGTAGAATTTGAACCTGTGGTTCTTAAAATAAACTAAGAAAAGATATTTTTCTATAACAAAACCTATTGGCTGGATTTGTCTCGGAGTGTGTGTTCCTCATTTATTGCCTGTGTGTATGTACAACAAATGCTTAACACTACTCCTTGGATAAGCCTACTGCTCGACCACACTACCGCAAAATAGAGCATTAGTATTATCTCTTTTTGCCACTATCTTACCTCTAAGGGGAACCCTTGGACTCTGTGCATGCTATTCCTTACTTTGAAATAGCACATACAGAGCCAACTTCCTACATTGGTGGATCAGCGGTGGGGTACAAGACTTTGCATTTGCTGGACTACTCAGCCAATACCTGATCACACGACAAATTCCAAAAATTGTCATTAGAAATTGATTTTTGCAATTTGAAATTTTTCTAAATTCTTTAAAGTCCTGCCAGGGCCTTGTGTTAGTCCCGGTTAGCATTTCTTTTAGAGTTTAAAAGTTTGGTAAAAGTTTGAATTAGATTCTAGAACTAGTTTTTAGATTCTTAAAAAGTATTCCAACTTTTAGAAGCATAATGTCTAGTACAGATGTGAATGTGGTGGAACTCGACACCACACCTTACCTCCATCTTAAGATGAGGGAGCTAAGGTCACTCTGTAAAATAAAGAAAATAGCAATGGGCCCCAGACCTTCCAAACTACAGCTCCAGGAGCTGTTGGCAGAGTTTGAAAAGGCCAACCCCTCTGAGGATGGCAACACAGAGGATGATGATAGTGACTTGGAGGATGATTCCCCCCTACCAGTCCTATCTAGGGAGGACAGGGCCTCTCAAGCCCTGACTCCAAGCATAATAGTCAGAGATGCTGGCTCCCTCACAGGAGGGACCAACCTCTCTGAAATCACTGAGGATAACTCCAGTGAAGAGGACATCCAGTTAGCCAGGATGGCCAAAAGATTGGCTTTGGAAAGACAGATCCTAGCCATAGAAAGGGAAAGACAAGAGATGGGCCTAGGACCCATCAATGGTGGCAGCAACATAAATAGGGTCAGAGATTCTCCTGACATGTTGAAAATCCCTAAAGGGATTGTAACTAAATATGAAGATGGTGATGACATCACCAAATGGTTCACAGCTTTTGAGAGGGTTTGTGTAACCAGAAAAGTGAACAAATCTCACTGGGGTGCTCTCCTTTGGGAAATGTTCACAGGAAAGTGTAGGGATAGACTCCTCACACTCTCTGGAAAAGATGCATAATCTTATGACCTCATGAAGGGTACCCTGATTGAGGGCTTTGGATTCTCCACTGAGGAGTATAGGATTAGATTCAGGGGGGCTCAAAAATCCTCGAGCCAGACCTGGGTTAACTTTGTAGACTACTCCGTAAAAACACTAGATGGTTGGATTCAAGGCAGTGGTGTAAGTAATTATGATGGGCTGTACAATTTATTTGTGAAAGAACACCTATTAAGTAATTGTTTCAATGATAAACTGCATCAGCATCTGGTAGACCTAGGACCAATTTCTCCCCAAGAATTGGGAAAGAAGGCGGACCATTGGGTCAAGACTAGGGTGTCCAAAGCTTCCACAGGGGGTGACCAAAAGAAAGGGGTCACAAAACCTCCCCAGGGGAAGGGTGGTGAGACAGCCAAAAACAAAAATAGTAAAGAGTCTTCTACAGGCCCCCAAAAACCTGCACAGGAGGGTGGGCCCAGAGCCTCTTCACAAAACAATTCTGGGTACAAGGGTAAAAACTTTGATCCCAAAAAGGCCTGGTGTCGTAACTGTAGTCAGTCTGGACACCAAACTGGAGACAAGGCCTGTCCCAAGAAAAATACCACTTCAAACTCCACTCCAGCTAACACTGGAATGGCTAGTCTCCAAGTGGGATCAACAGTGTGCCCAGAGCAAATCAGGTGTCACACTGAAGCTACATTAGTCTCTGAGGGTGGGGTGGATTTAGCCACACTGGCTGCCTGGCCCCCTAACATGCAAAAATACAGGCAGCAGCTCTTAATTAATGGGACAAGTGTAGCGGGCCTGAGGGATACATGTGCCAGTGTCACTATGGTGACAGAGAAACTGGTTTCCCCTGGCCAATACCTGACTGGACAAACCTATCCAGTCACCAATGCTGACAATCAGACTAAAGTACATCCCATGGCAATGGTAACTTTAGAGTGGGGAGGGGTCAATGGCCTGAAACAGGTGGTGGTCTCCTCAAATATCCCAGTAGACTGTTTGCTTGGAAATGACCTGGAGTCCTCAGCATGGGCTGAGGTAGAACTGAAAACCCATGCAGCCATGCTGGGTATCCCTGAACTGGTGTGTGTCAAGACAAGGGCACAGTGCAAGGCACAAGGTGAAAAAGTAGAGCTGGAGTCTGGAAGAAAGGCCCAGCCTCTGGAGTCTGGAAGAAAGGCCCAGCCTACCAGGAGGAAAGGAAAGTCAGCTGGGAAACCAGCTGCAACACAACAAGAAAAAGAGAACCTCTCTTCTCAGGAAGAAGTTCTGCCCTCTGAGGGAACTGAGCCTATGGAGCTGGAACCTTATCAGGTTGAGCTCTTAGGCCCAGGGGGACCCTCAAGGGAAGAGTTGTGTAAGGGGCAAGAAACATGTCCCTCTCTTGAAGGCCTTAGGCAGCAAGCTGCTGAAGAGTCCAAAGGCAAGAAAAATGGAACACATAGGGTCTATTGGGAAGATGGACTCCTGTACACTGAGGCAAGAGATCCCAAACCTGGTGCCACTAGGAGAGTGGTAGTGCCTCAGGGTTTCAGAGAGTTTATTCTGACCTTAGCCCATGATATTCCCCTTGCTGGGCATTTGGGACAAACCAAGACGTGAGAGAGGTTAGTCAACCACTTCTATTGGCCCAACATGTCCCAGAAGGTTAAGGAGTTTTGCATCTCCTGTCCCACCTGTCAAGCCAGTGGTAAGACAGGTGGACATCCAAAGGCCCCCCTCATTCCACTTCCAGTGGTGGGGGTCCCCTTTGAAAGAGTGGGTGTGGACATAGTGGGTCCACTAGAACCTCCCACAGCCTCAGGAAATATGTACATCCTAGTAGTAGTGGATCATGCTACTAGGTATCCTGAAGCTATTCCCCTTAGGTCAACTACTGCCCCTGCAGTAGCCAAGGCCCTCATTGGTATCTTTACCAGAGTGGGCTTCCCTAAGGAGGTGGTGTCTGACAGAGGTACCAACTTCATGTCAGCATACCTAAAACACATGTGGAATGAGTGTGGAGTGACATATATACACTACACCATATCATCCACAAACTAATGGCCTTGTTGAGAGATTCAACAAGACATTAAAGGGCATGATCATGGGGCTCCCAGAAAAACTCAAAAGGAGATGGGATGTCCTCTTGCCATGTCTGCTTTTCGCTTACAGAGAGGTACCTCAGAAGGGAGTAGGGTTCTCACCCTATGAACTTCTGTTTGGCCACCCGGTAAGGGGACCACTTGCTCTTGTTAAAGAAGGCTGGGGGAGACCTCTTCGTGAGCCTAAACAAGACATAGTGGACTATGTACTTGGCCTTCGCTCAAGAATGGCAGAGTACATGGAAAAGGCAAGCAAAAACCTTGAGGCGAGCCAACAGCTCCAGAAGTTTTGGTATGACCAAAAGGCTGCAATGGTTGAGTTCCAACCAGGGCAGAACGTTTGGGTTTTGGAGCCTGTGGCTCCCAGGGCACTTCAGGACAGATGGAGTGGCCCTTACCCAATCCTGGAAAAGAAGAGTCAGGTCACCTACCTGGTGGACCTAGGCACAAGCAGGTGATCCATGTAAACCGCCTAAAACTCTTCCATGATAGGGCTGATGTAAATCTGTTGATGGTAACAGATGAGGACCAGGAAGCTGAGAGTGAACCTCTCCCTGATCTCCTCTCATCAAACCCTAAAGATGGCTCAGTGGATGGAGTGATCTATTCAGACACCCTCTCGGACCAACAGCAATCTGATTGTAGGAAGGTCCTGCAACAGTTTGCTGAGCTCTTCTCCTTAACCCCTGGTCAGACACACCTGTGTACCCATGATGTGGACACAGGAGACAGCATGCCTGTCAAAAACAAAATCTTCAGACAGTCTGATCAAGTTAAGGAAAGCATCAAAGTGGAAGTCCACAAGATGCTGGAATTGGGAGTAATTGAGCACTCTGACAGCCCCTGGGCTAGCCCAGTGGTCTTAGTCCCCAAACCTCACACCAAAGATGGAAAGAGAGATGAGGTTTTGTGTGGACTACAGAGGTCTTAATTCTGTCACCAAGACAGATGCCCATCCCATTCCTAGAGCCGATGAGCTGATAGACAAATTAGGTGCTGCCAAATTCTTAAGTACCTTTGAATTAACAGCAGGGTACTGGCAAATCAAAATGGCACCTGGAGCAAAAGAGAAAACAGCATTCTCCACACCTGATGGGCATTATCAGTTCACTGTTATGCCCTTTGGTTTAAAGAATGCCCCTGCCACCTTCCAAAGGTTGGTGAATCAAGTCCTTGCTGGGTTGGAATCCTTTAGTGCAGCTTATCTTGATGATATTGCTGTCTTTAGCTCCACCTGGCAGGATCACCTGGTCCACCTGAAGAAGGTTTTGAAGGCTCTGCAATCAGCAGGCCTCTCTATCAAGGCTTCCAAATGCCAGATAGGGCAGGTAACTGTGGTTTACTTGGGACACCTTGTAGGTGGAGGCCAAGTTCAGCCACTCCAGCCTAAGATCCAGACTATTCTGGACTGGGTAGCTCCAAAAACCCAGACTCAAGTCAGGGCATTCCTTGGCTTGACTGGGTACTATAGGAGGTTTGTGAAGGGATATGGATCCATTGTGACAGCCCTCACAGAACTCACCTCCAAGAAAATGCCCAAAAAGGTAAACTGGACTGTAGAATGCCAACAGGCCTTTGACACCCTGAAACAAGCTATGTGCACAGCACCAGTTCTAAAAGCTCCAGATTACTCCAAGCAGTTCATTGTGCAGACAGATGCCTCTGAACATGGGATAGGGGCAGTTTTGTCCCAAACAAATGATGATGGCCTTGACCAGCCTGTTGCTTTCATTAGCAGCAGGTTACTCCCCAGGGAGCAGCGTTGGAGTGCCATTGAGAGTGAGGCCGTGGTTTGGTCCCTTAAGAAGCCGAGACCATACCTCTTTGGTACTCACTTTGTAGTTCAAACTGACCACAGACCTCTCAGATGGCTGATGCAAATGAAAGGTGAAAATCCAAAACTGTTGAGGTGGTCCATCTCCCTACAGGGAATGGACTTTATAGTGGAACACAGACCTGGGACTGCCCATGCCAATGCAGATGGCCTTTCCAGGTTCTTCCACTTAGAAAATGAAGACTCTCTTGGGAAATGTTAGTCTCATCCTCTTTCGTTGGGGGGGGGGGGGGGGGTTGTGTAAGGAAATGCCTCCTTGGCATGGTTACCCCCTGACTTTTTGCCTTTGCTGATGCTATGTTTTGAATTGAAAGTGTGCTGAGGCCTGTTAACCAGGCCCCAGCACCAGTGTTCTTTCCCTAACCTGTACTTTTGTATCCACAATTGCCACACCCTGGCATCCAGGTAAGTCCCTTGTAACTGGTACCTCTGGTACCAAGGGCCCTGATGCCAGGGAAGGTCTCTAAGGGCTGCAGCATGTCTTATGCCACCCTGGAGACCCCTCACTCAGCACAGACACACTGCTTGCCAGCTTGTGTGTGCTGGTGAGAACAAAATGAGTAAGTCGACATGGCACTCCCCTCAGGGTGCCATGCCAGCCTCTCACTGCCTATGCAAGTATAGATAAGTCACTCCTCTAGCAGGCCTTACAGCCCTAAGGCAGGGTGCACTATACCATAGGTGAGGGCACCAGTGCATGAGCACTGGGCCCCTACAGTGTCTAAACCAAACCTTAGACATTGTAAGTGCAGGGTAGCCATAAGAGTATATGGTCTGGGAGTTTGTCAGACACGAACTCCACAGCACCATAATGGCTACACTGAAAACTGGGAAGTTTGGTATCAAACTTCTCAGCACAATAAATGCACACTGATGCCAGTGTACATTTTATTGTGAAACACACCCCAGAGGGCACCTTAGAGGTGCCCCCTGAAACTGTATCCAACTATCTGTGTAGGCTGACTGGTTCCAGCAGCCTGCCACACTAGAGACATGTTGCTGGCCCCATGGGGAGAGTGCCTTTGTCACTCTGAGGCCAGTAACAAAGCCTGCACTGGGTGGAGATGCTAACACCTCCCCCAGGCAGGAGCTGTAACACCTGGCGGTGAGCCTCAAAGGCTCACCCCTTTGTTCCAGCACTGCAGGATACTCCAGCTAGTGGAGTTGCCCGCCCCCTCCGGCCACGGCCCCCACTTTTGGCGGCAAGGCCGGAGAAATTAATGAGAAAAACAAGGAGGAGTCACTGGCCAGTCAGGACAGCCCCTAAGGTGTCCTGAGCTGAAGTGACTAACTTTTAGAAATCCTCCATCTTGCAGATGGAGGATTCCCCCAATAGGATTAGGGATGTGCCCCCCTCCCCTTGGGAGGAGGCACAAAGAGGGTGTCCCCACCCTCAGGGCTAGTAGCCCATGGCTACTAACCCCCCAGACCTAAACACGCCCTTAAATTTAGTATTTAAGGGCTTCCCTGAACCTAAGAATTTAGATTCCTGAAACTACAAGAAGAAGACGACTGCTGAGCTGAAAAACCCCTGCAGAGGAAGAACAGAAGACACCAACTGCTTTGGCCCCAGACTACCGGCCTGTCTCCTGCCTTCCAAAGAAACCTGCTCCAGCGACGCTTTCCAAGGGACCAGCGACCTCTGAATCCTCTGAGGACTGCCCTGCTTCAAGAAAGACAAGAAACTCCCGAGGACAGCGGCACTGCTCCAAAAGAACTGCAACTTTGTTACAGAGGAGCAGATTTAAAGACCCCTGCAAATCCCCGCAAGAAGGGTGAGACTTGCAACACTGCACCCGGCGACCCCGACTCGACTGGTGGAGAACCAACACCTCAGGGAGGACCCTCCGGCGACTCCAAGACCGTGAGTAACCAAAGTTGTCCCCCCTGAGCCCCCACAGCGACGCCTGCAGAGGGAATCCCGAGGCTCCCCCTGACCGCGACTGCCTGAACCTAAAGTCCCGAGGGCTGGAAAAGACCCTGCACCCGCAGCCCCCAGCACCTGAAGGAACGGAACTTCTGTGCAGGAGTGACCCCCAGGAGGCCCTCTCCCTTGCCCAGGTGGTGGCTACCCCGAGGAGCCCCCCCCCTTGCCTGCCTGCACCGCTGAAGAGACCCCTTGGTCTCCCATTGAAATCAACAGAGAACCCGAAGCTTGTTTACACACTGCACCCGGCCGCCCCCGTGCTGCTGAGGGTGCACTTTTTGTGTGGACTTGTGTCCCCCCCGGTGCCCTACAAAACCCCCCTGGTCTGCCCTCCGAAGACGCGGGTACTTACCTGCTGGCAGACTGGAACCGGGGCACCCCCTTCTCTCCATTGAAGCCTATGTGTTTTGGGCACCTCTTTGACCTCTGCACCTGACCGGCCCTGAGCTGCTGGTGTGGTAACTTTGGGGTTGCTCTGAACCCCCAACGGTGGGCTACCTTGGACCCAAAACTAAGACCTGTAAGTGACTTACTTACCTGTTAAAAATAACAATACTTTACCTCCCCCAGGAACTGTGAAAATTGCACTGTGTCCACTTTTAAAACAGCTATTTGTGTTTTATGTAAAAAGTATATATGCTACTGTAATTATTCAAAGTTCCTAAAGTACTTACCTGCAATACCTTTCAAATGAGATATTACATGTAGAATTTGAACCTGTGGTTCTTAAAATAAACTAAGAAAAGATATTTTTCTATAACAAAACCTATTGGCTGGATTTGTCTCGGAGTGTGTGTTCCTCATTTATTGCCTGTGTGTATGTACAACAAATGCTTAACACTACTCCTTGGATAAGCCTACTGCTCGACCACACTACCACAAAATAGAGCATTAGTATTATCTCTTTTTGCCACTATCTTACCTCTAAGGGGAACCCTTGGACTCTGCATGCAATTCCTTACTTTGAAATAGCACATACAGAGCCAACTTCCTACAGTAAGTAACTAGTTTAAGAATGTTTATCTTAGAGTCTAATATTCAGTTATGCCTTCCAACATTCCAACGACTCATTATCAAACAAATTCATGTTTTAGTCCAGGGAAGATTTTTTACTCTCACTACATTACATTAGTTGTTAGTAAGGAAGCTTGTGTAAATCTGTCCATGTCTATTTTACTTGGAAAGCCTGGATGACAGAATACAGAGAGACAGACCTCAAAATTGCTACATAAAAAATATCCAACAGTGTTGTCAATGCACATCCTTCCCATCACAATATTCTTAACAGTACCTCTGATAGGTCTGTTTAAACATACCTGTGTTTACATCCCCAACGCATGCTTGCTTGTACAATGCATACACCAATAGCATATCTTCATCCGATGGCTTCGTCTTAATAAGCTTCACATCTTCAGCAGCTTTATCAAACTCAGCCTGGTGAGGAAACAGAAAAAGTTAGTATTGGGTTTCCTTTATTTAGCACAGAATTATTTTTCTGCCAACAGTAGATATTGAAGTTCAATGCCTTGAGCATACTAAAAACCCTGGATGACAAGTAAGTGAATTAATAGAAATTCATCTATTAATGGATGTTTTACGTGGGATCAAAGCATTGAACTTAGTTATAACCTTCGGGTTTGTTGAGGGTGGGCATCCTCCCTTCGAGGACCGCAATTAATAAGTGAATGTTGAAAAATAGCATGAAATATGTAAGTGAGTGCCTGCTCTCCCATATCACCCTTTGTTTGTGTTTCAATAGAAAATATTAGCTCAGAGTGAACAACAAGACAGATCCCTGTTTAATAAATCTCCTGCATAGATGTGTGCACATTGTAGTTCTCTTGTTCCAACAAATACGGGTCCGTAAAGTGTTTGTAAAGTCAATAAAAGGAGTATTACTGAGTCAGACTACACAACCATCAGTAGTGTGATAGTTGTATGACTGTGCAATATACAACTTTTTTTTTTCAAGTTTATTCATTAAATTCTGTTAAAATCTAAAACAAGGTTTATCTAAACATGATTAGAACACTCCACCCCCATCTTGTCAGTGAACCTTTGTATGGTGTTCTGTCTGGCGGTCCACTGGAATAAGAGTTCACGGGTGCAGTCCTTTAACACCACCACCGTTTGTCACGTTGAACTCATTGTATTATGTATTGCATCTCACTGATGCTGAACATTAGACGACCACTCATAAAAACTAAAGCAAGGATAACACAAAGATTCTCATAGAAATAACCCCCACCCTTACAAATAATAGCAGAACCCACAAAAATAGACTGGAGGATTTGAGAGAAAAAGCTGTGAAATATAAAATAAAAGGTCCCAGTTAAATACTGGGAGTGAAGAGACCATACCTTAAACACTAAAACAAATTATGAAAAAGAACTATATTTTTGAAATAGGCAAAGTCTATTTATTTTATTTATCACCTCATTCACAGCAATGAAAATGAGCTTAGATTCCACTTTAGAATTCCTGCACTTTTTGATGGATCAAGTTACCCTAGTACACCACTTCAAATACAGGCAAGCCAAGGGCCTTCTCGGCATTTATGTATCCTGCAGAATGCTACAGAAAGGCTAGTCAGGTAGGAACCCATCCCAAATCTCTTTGCAACCCATCAAATGTGCAATTGCTCCTAGTGTGGATTAGAATTCAATATGGCAGAGACAGAGGTTAACCGCAACAACATATGTCTCCTGTTGCTCTTCCTTCACTAGCAGACAAAATCCTGACTTCACACCAGTGTCCCACAAGGAATGTCGCAAGGCAGGGGCATCGATGAGCTGGTGTGGAGTGCACAACACTGCATTAGTTCTCTTCAAACAAAACTAAACCACAGATGGGAGCTATGTAACCAGGTAATATAAAGAAAATAATACCCTATATCAATATAAAATAAATCCTCCCCTTTAAATGCCTAAGTAGAAATAAAAGCCCAACACAAATGTTGAAAAACAGAATTATAAATAAACACATTTCAAAAATGGTACAGTAGTATAAAACTTTGCTGAGAAGTATATTATAGCAAATAGGTAAAGCATCTATACCTGTGTGACACTATGTTGACATGTGCTCCTCCATACAGGTATGGATCCATTTTGAACTGTTTGAGAACAGTCACGTACACAGTTTTTTGGTTTAGACTGACAACATTTTCTTTGGGAGTGCACTATACTGCTGGGGAAAACCCTAACAATTTTAGAACCATTCCACCAATGGTCACCTTTTGCCCGAACAGCATTCCCACACACCTTTTCAACTTTAACTGTGTGGAAATCTTTGAATCTCCTTTTCTGACATATAAGGTTTCTATATTCTCACACTTATTACGTTATAATAGATCTTTGGCTTACGCTGGGGGCAAGAGCACATTTTTCCCTGACAAGACAATCCATGCTTTCTACTTCTACCTTTTGTTTCAGCCATTTTGACATCCATGCAGGCCTGTAATCAGTAGCTGGTTTCCTATCCCTAAGAAATTTGAAAATAGAAACTTGGGTAAAGGACTGAGGTGTGGTCCTATAAAACCACAACACGATGGGTGGCAGCACTGACCTCGCCACTTGTTCTGTAAAGGCCAACGAACATACACTCACAACACTCTGTTAATGTGCTAAACAAGATCATTTGTTTGGGGGGGGGGGGGGGTGATGGAAAGCTTTTGAGATGTTTTATGGTGCTAGCTTTAAGAATTTCCAATGCTTCATAGGAAATAAATTGTACTCCATTATCTGTGTCTATACACCCTTCCCTCATGCACACATCCCTAAGAAATGTTATCTCAGTTCTGGAATCTGGCTCCCCAATTAATCTTACTTCAGGCCACTTAGTATAGTGATCTATGAGGACCAAAGCAAACCCCTGATTACAAGGAAGTGAATTAACAGTCCTATCAAGTCAATATTGACTTTTAACCATGTTCCCGCACGTAGAAAACACAAGCCTTTCTGACTAGCAAGTCAATTTCTTTATCCATCTATGGCCACCGGGATGTAGACCACACTCCACATTTCATGATATTAGCCCCTAAATGCCCTTCATGAGCTCATTTTTACAATTAAAGGTCTGATTTTGACCAGGGGAGCCCGTTTGCCAAATCTCATAATTAACCCATCTTCTAAAGATGGGGTCTTCAGTTACCTTACAAAAAGGTTGAACACCTTGCCCGCCCTTTTTTTCCAGCTGGGATGTGTTCAATATCAAATTGGAACTGCAGCAAACAAGCTGAAAATCTTGCAATTCTAGGTATGTTGTTTCTGACATTGTTTCCACTAAGAACGAATACTTGGGATTTATGATCAATCTGAAGTACAAACTTCGCTTCCCACAAGTAAGTGTGAAATTTTTCTATAGCCCAACAGCATGCCTATCATTTTTTTTTTTTCACAGAACAGTGACGTTCTGAACACTGGACGAGAATCATTATGAAATCAGTAATGTGGCCAATCCTTGAGTTTCTGTTGTTAGTCACTGTACTGGTCGGTCACATAAGTATGTTGATTCAGACAAAGTGGAAACAACGAAATCCTCATCAACAGTGGCTCTGTTGACAATGGCCAGGGTACAAGAATGGCTATTCATACAGAAGACCTTCAATGGCAAAGCCATGGTGGTGCTTTCGGGTCTGTGCATGTCCTTACCTCTGGCAGGGAACATGACATAGCCCTGGGTAGGAACAAATCCTATTCAGGAAAAAGCTTAATCTTCAAGATCCATCGTGCCCATCCTGCTGAATGCAGGTCATTGAAGAAAAAAGCTCTGTATCCTAAAAATTCTAGGGGCCGAGAGGGAGGAGGTAGAGCTAAGGAAAAAAAATCAGTGAGGGATTTTATTACGATAATGATGGGGGTGGGTCCAGAGGCCTACCTCCTGAAGGTCAAAAATGTATGGGAAAGGACCCTTATCATGCGAGTCCGTCTGGAAGCAATTAGAAGTAATTTGTGTTTTCCGCAGTTTGATCAAAATTCCATAAAATTGCGATGGTGTATCCCTACAGATCTTAATTCATTTTACCATGTTTTGTGAGTTTTATGCACCTTTTAGGAAACACTATTTAGTCCCTCTTTGGAGGGACAGGGGTTTTGTGCAATACCACCCAGCCTTTATGTGGTTGGGTAGGACTTCTGATGAGTTGGTGTGGCAAGGGATAGGCTCCTTCTTAAAGGGAGCCATAACTTGGCAGAAGTGTTATTTTTTACATTTTGTTAGTGCTTATATAATTTTGTATTATTTTGTGGATGCATCAAATGAGTACTGTAATTTTGAATGTAATTGCCTTAACTGTTTTTATGTGCTGTTTATTTATACGTTCTTATCGCTGAAACATTTCTAACCGAATAAAGAGACTTGATGATGTTGAGAGCTCTGTACCCTTTTCATCCTACTCCTCGTCTAAGACATGAAGATTTGTGTCAGTCTATAGATGCAGATCACGATAGGTGATATATTTTTAAGGAATGTTCTAAATAAACAGTTATGAGACATTTGAGAAATCCTGCCATTTTCTCGCGATGATCAACATCTACTTTTCTGAACCCTTTGATGGAACAGTATAAAAAGGTCTCCACTAACATGCCTTCTTTTTGCCCTTCAATTAAGAAAGCTATACAGAAAGATTTGAAAGAAAGTGAAAAGTCAGTCTACTGTTTAAATTCCTATACAAGATGTATGCGCGGAGGGGGAGGTGGGGGGGCAGGGGGGGAGGTGGTAAGAGCTCTGGTGAAGAGGCCAGAGATTCTACTACTAGGAATGCTGATGGTAGATACGTTGGTCCACTGCTTGGATAGTTATTTACACAGGGGATGTTTTCCTCTTGTCTAAATTTAGTTTTACAGTAAAACTGATTTTCCTTAATTAAAACACTATTATTTTAAACACACCAATGACTGATGGTACAGCATCATCGGCTGGGAAATCAGAATAACCTATCTGCCAAAAGGCATTTCCTATTGGGTAAATAAAATACTTTATTCAGTAGAAACATGCACTGGAAAGACAGGCAAGACCTACAGGAACGTAAGTTGAAAAATAGCATCTTTATCACCATGTATATTAGTATAAGATGTACTTTGAATATGAGCAGGGGAAAGTGCTCTAGTTAAATTTATGGCCTCAACATTACCCCATACTTTTTCTTTGCAAATGCAGCAAAAGACCCTTTCAAAGTCATTCAAATTTCCCAAAGTGGACTAGTTTCAGTCTCTCTGCTTTATCAATAAAAGTGAACTGTGTTCTTAAAAAAAAAAAAATCATCTAAAAAGCCCATATCAGAAAAAGAAACATAAAAAATGAAGAGGAAAAAATGTGTTAATCATTCAGAGCATCAAACTTAAATCAACATGGAAAAATGTAGAAAGGACAGTTTTCTGTTCAATTACATTTATTTAGGATATAAATATATCAACAAACAAATTAAATGAAAATATTCTTATCACAAAGATGACAAATTCAGGAGCACTGTCAAAATGTTATGGCGGTACTGCAGTTAAGGTCAAAGTTACACATGGACCAACAGCAACACACAGCTTCACAAAAGAGAGTGAAAGCAGACATGATGATTTTCATGCTCATGAGAATGGTCTAAAAAAAAGAAAGAAAAAAAAAAAAAATTGTACGTTGGCAAAAACAAGGGAGTTCCCTTCTCCCGCTATGACAGGCTGCTGCCCACTACAGTATTTTAGTTTCCTGCTAAGCAAATGGGCAAAAGAGGAGAAGAACAAGCGGGCTGTTCACTTCCGTGGTTTAACCTCTTTGTTTGGTAAATTAAGCAATAAATAACTTAGGACTAAGAAGGAGGAATCCTCATATCCACTGTTGATGAGGATATCTTTGTTTCCACTTTGTCTGCTTCAACATACTCATGTGACAAGTACAGTGAATAACAACAGAAACTCAAGGATTGACCACACTACTGATTTTATAATGATTCTCTGCCAGTGCCCGGTTCACAGCCCAACCAATACCAGCTCTGAAATTGCAAAGTATAAAGCTGTTCAACCACTCTAAAGCCGCCTATGAATTTAAATGTACTCCGCACTCCAACTTCCAGACTTGGTTCTTGAAATGAATACTCTTCTTGGTTGCACAGTTTTTATTTACATTAACTTTTCAAAAAAGCAGATTTTAGAAACTAACCTCATACGCACTAATGAACCCATGTACGTTATTAATTGTGTAAAAAAAAAAAAAAAAAAAAAAAGTTCACATTTAACGTATATATTTGCAACATAAACACCTTTTTAATAAATATCTCAGCATATACCTCAACAGTCAGTCCAAACTCATGGCCTTCTTAGGTTGAGCCTGCAGGAAGTGTGCATGGCAACCATCAATTGTATTTACTAACAAAACTAAAAAAAACAAAAAAAACACACACTCACACACGCGACAGGCAGACCTCTATAAAGGGACTTTAAGCCTGCCGATTACTTACCATTCATTGGCATCCTTATCACTCTTCTTTACTGCCTTCTAATTCAGCAGCACTAATAAGTCGTCACTTACTGTGTGACTTCCTTGTGTGGGTAAAGCAAGGATGAAGTACACATTGAGTTAACTTAGTGTCTGTCCGCTGCTCTCGTAAACTAAGATACTTTTTTTTTTTGCAGTTTTATATAGTGCAAACTTGACTTGGCCAGAAAGTATTCACCGCTTTACACGACCACGTTACATTAGACAAGTTAACATGCATTTTTTTATGCTGCAAAATTAAGTGATTTGCTATGAATCCCAGGGTGTTGAGGCAATCCTGCTTGTTTTTTTTTTTTGCAGTTGAAGCTGGCCATTGTTTGAATTGTTGAGCCATTAATGCAACGCTGTGGGTGAGCTTCAGGCAGTGCTGCTTTCAGTTAGCAGCAATAAAACACCCTATATATGTACTTTCACTGGTCCCATTACAAATCCCATCATGGAGAAAGTGTTGCTCTGGCTGAAAAACAACATGGCTGCTGGGAGGTACCCTGTTGGGATGACCAGCAGCATCTATGTGGCCTGGTCATTTCATGCAGTTAAAAGTTAAGAATGCAGCCCATTTGCAAATTCCATGGTGATTGCTGCTGCTTTGTAATCTACCCGACTCCAATCCAGTCTACCCACCTCACTAACCCTCTCTTCCCCACTCAAGTCTACTAAACTCTAATGTACCCCATCCCTTTCTACCCCATATGAATCAACCTCAACCCACCCCAAGGTACCCCACTCTACCCCATCCCACTCCAAGGTACCCAACTTCACCCCTCCCCAATCAACCCCACCCGACTCCAATCTACCCACCCGTACCAACCACACTCCAAAGTATTCCACTCTACCCCATCCCAATCTGCCCCCCTTTAATCAACCCGGCCCGCTCCACTCCAATCAACCCTGCCCCACCCGACTCCAATCAACACTACCCCACCCCAAAATACCCACACACCCTGTTAGAAATGGGGTCTTTGGTTGGCAGTCAGGTTACCCCCTGTCCAAGCAAGGACCCTCACTCTAGTCAGGGTAAAAGAGAATAACCCTCAGCTAACACCTGCTTACCCCCTTGTTAGCTTGGCACGAGCAGTAGGCTTAACTTCAGAGTGCTAGGTGTAAAGTATTTGTACCAACACACAGAGTAACTTAATGAAAACACTACAAAATGACAACACAGGTTTAGAAAAATTGAGAATATTTATCTAAACAAATCAAGACCAAAAATGACAAAAATCCACAATACATAAGTCAAGTTATTAATTAAAAAGCAATAAGTGTCCTGATGTAGTTTTAAACAGACAAGAACGCAGTCAGTGTGAAAATGTACCTTGGGTGCTTAAAAAATAACCCTGCACGGGTGAGTGTGCGTCAAAAAGGGCTTGCGATGTGTGGATGTCACTCACGAGTGTGACCTTGCGTCGTTTCTCCTTTCGTCGGGTCTGGTGTGTTGTTTCTTCTCTCCGCAGGAGAGCGATGCATCGATCCGGTCAGCACTCTTGGGTCCGGGCAGGACTTGTGTTGTTTTTACAATCCCAGGGGTACATGAGTTGGAAATCCAGCTGCACGATGATCTGAAAACCACGCAGCACGGTTTGCGATCTCACCAGCGATGCTGCGCGTCATTTCTCCAGCTCTGTGCATCGATCTTCCGGTCGCGTTGCAGGCGAGCGTCGATTTTCAGCCGCGAAACCGGTAGCGCGTCGATTTTTCAGCCACAGATCGGGGTTGCGTCGATCTTTTACCCACAATGCATTCTTTGAGTGGATTTCTTCCTCTTAGGCTGCCAGCTTCTCCTTTCAGGGTCCCAGGAACTTGATGGGCACCACTTGGCAGAGTAGGAGTCTCTCCAGAGACTCCAGGTGCTGGCAGAGAGAAATCTTAGCTGCCCCTGAGACTTCAAACAACAGGAGGCAAGCTCTAAATCAAGCCCTTGGAGATCTTCACAAGATGGAAGGCACACAAAGTCCAGTCTTTGCCCTCTTACTCTGGCAGAAGCAGCAACTGCAGGATAGCTTCACAAAGCACAGTCACAGGCAGGGCAGCTCTTCTTCCTCAACTCTTCTCCAGGCAGAGGTTCCTCTTGGTTTCCAGAAGTGTTCTAAAGTCTGGTTTTGGGTGCCCTTCTTATACCCATTTTCTCCTTTGAAGTAGGCCTACTTCAAAGTAAAGTCTCTTTTAAATGTGAAATCCTGCCTTGTCCAGGGCAGGATCCAGACACTCACCAGGGGGTTGGAGACTGCACAGATGGCTCATCAGGAAATGCGACTACACCCCAGCTCCCTTTGTGTCACTGTCTAGTGTGAGGTGCAACGAGCCCACTGTCAAACTGATTCAGACAGGGAATCCACAAACAGGCAATCATAGAAATGGTATAAGCAAGAAAATGCTCACTTTCTAAAAGTGGCACTTTCAAACACACAATCTTAAAACCAACTTTACTAAAAGATGTATTTTTAAATTGGGAGCTCAGAGACCCCAAACTCCACATGTCCATCCGCTCCCAAAGGGAATCTACACTTTAATCATATTTAAAGGTAGCCCCCATGTTAACCTATGAGAGGGACAGGTCTTACAACGGTGAAAAACGAATTTTGCAATATTCCAATGTCAGGGCATATAAAACACATTACTATATGTCCTACCTTAACCATACACTGCACCCTGTCCTTGGGGCTTCCTAGGGCCCACTTTAGGGGTGTCTTACATGTAAGAAAAGGGAAGGCTTAGGCCTGGCTAGTGGGTACACTTCCCAAGTCGAATTTACAGTTAAAACTGCGCACACAGACACTGCAGTGGCAGGTCCGAGACATGATTACAGAGCGACTTATGTGGGTGGCACAACCAGTGCTGCAGGCCCACTAGTAGCATTTGATTTACAGGCCCTGGCACCTCTAGTGCACTTTACTAGGGACTTACTAATACATCAAATATGCCAGTCATGGATAAACCAATTACATACACATTTTGTAAAGGGGCACTTGCACTTTAGCACTGGTTAGCAGTGGTAAAGTGCCCAGAGTAACAAAAACAGCAAAAACAGAGTCCAGCACACATCAACAACCTGGGAAACAGAGGCAAAAAGTTAAGGGTGACCACACCAAGGATGAAACGTCTAACACACCCCAAACTACCCATCCTCCCCTCTACACCAAGTTCACTGGCACTCCATCCCACACTTTCTGCATTGATAACACGTAGAACCTCCATATGTAACTCAAGTCTACACTACAAACAAGTGTAAGAAACACACTTTAAAAATGTTATAGACACTACAAACCCTGCACCGGAAGAGTGCATAACATTTGAAAATGATTTCCTAGGTTACTCATATGACACAGTCCCTGGGGCTGTCTAAAAGTGGCACTTACAATAAAACTCACAGTGTGTAAATTACACTCAGTATTATGCCGACTTGTTTAACTGATTTATAACAGTTTTTTGTTGCATAAATACTGTACAACTGAGGTAAGCCTAAAATACGCATTTAAAATGTATATGTCCTTTTGAGTAGGCCTGAAAGCGAACAAAATGAATTATAGACCTCCTGTCCGTGGCAAATATGTGATGGAGGCGTGTGGATGATAACTTGTTTTCTGAAATGTTCGAATACGAGGAAGAACTTAGAAGGGTTTTGGCGGCCCGTTTAGAGCGTTCACATCTGTGCCAACAGACAGAAAAACAGATTTAGATTTCCAAGAAAATCTTTACCTTCCACACCAGCTAAGGCAAAACCTTTACGCTTTTGGTACAAGACACAGACTTTCAAAAGTACTCTTTTTCGCCAATGAAGTCTGGTATGAACAATGAGTTTAACAGCGTAGTATGCAAAATCACATGCTAAGTAATAATCGCATATTAAGGAATTTCAAGAAGATGATGATGATGATGGTGCGCTGAGGAACTAACTCATAAAAAAGACAAGTATTTTAGATTTGCGAATGATTAATAGCGTGTCGACTTCACTCATTTCTCCCCTTAGCATTTAACGTTTGCATTTTCAGTTGATTATTAGTTTAAGGTGTTAGCTGTTCTAATACGCCCAACCCCTATCTAAACTTTATTCTTGTTCACTGCTTAAAATTACATGACTCATGATCAGGCTTTGCAAACATGTTCGTTCCCGTTCTGAGCAATTAAATGACTGGGGTGCTAGACTTTACAGACACACATTAAGGGTCAGGCCACGGGCGCGTTCTTTCTTTCCTTATTATTTTTTGGTTGCAGTTTTATTTAGCACGAACTCGACCCGAAGATACTGGGGCGCTCTTTACATGAGAACCAGTTACGTTACATAGGGACACATTCATGTACTGGTAGTAGGCACATGGAGATTGTGATTTCCCAGAACCGCAGGATGTTGAGCCGACGCCGAGACTCGAGCCCATCTCTGAAGTTATTCCACATCCTCTTCTAAAATCCGAGGAGAGAAATGTATTTTGAACAGTTCTCAAACTGCTTGAAAACGAATCAGTTTATCGCACGTTTCTTCACGAGCATTTGTCAGCTACCGAATAAAGACTGTCAAATGTTGGGAGGGAGGGGCTCATTTCTATGTATTGCCACTGCATTTATTAGTTCCCTACATATTATTGCAGATTACTCATTGATAATTTAACATTAGCAAGATACTAGCTGAAAAAATATATAACACCACATATACTGTTCAGTTAAACATTTTAATTCGCGTAACTGCATTACTGAAAACCACATATGCACGTCCTAACACGAGTAACGATCAATGAACAAAAAATTCTAAATGAACCCAGCCCCTTGCCCTTTCAAGAAGCTCGCGTTCACCTTAGCACTGACTGTGATCAGGAAATGACAAATGAATAGGGCGTGTTACTGACAAAGAAAGTGCTTCCTCCTCTAAGCCCCTGAACCTTTCCAGAACCCTTTTCACATTGAGCACCTGGTACCTGAGACATAGTGGATGTGTTTGCTGCCGACAGGTGCCGTGAAGCTTCCAGTGATGGGATGTGAATGAAGTCGAACAGCAGACGAAGAAGAAAAGAAAAACTCTAAGCACATGCAGGGCAAAGAACAAGCAACCCCTTCGACCACGCCCCCGATAGAGATGGAAAAGATTTCGATGCGTCTTACTGCCCTGTCACTGCTCATTTTCCGACTGGAGTGTTTCTGTACACCTATATTGATTTCGTGCGAAAGAAAATCACAATCTGAGAACATACGTTTATGTCAAATAATAATGCACATTTGATCACATACGATACATTTTATACATTCAAATGCAATTGCGATGAAATATATTTTATACATTAAACGCTGGGAGAAAATATTTGTTATATAACATAAATAGCTAATATTATCATTTAGGAAACTAAAATAATGATCCTAGTATGCATTCTGGATTTGCTTTTCACTTGTCCTTCAATTTTAAACTATCGGCAATGGCGGACATCTTTACAAGCCATTGTGACTAGGCTAGAAGCCTAGAGTATAAGTCCCTTTTCTATTTTGTGACCATCGTGCTCGAATGACCAGGTCACGTGATTTATTTTCTGCTGCGGAGGGGGGTGGAAGGCGGCTGCAGAATCGAGCTGCTTGCGCAAGGAACGGGTTAAGGGTTCTTGATTGTCATCGTGGTAGCTTGCTGTGGTATTGGCAGAATACGCCTGCTCACCAGCCAGATTTCCTGCAGTGCGTCATCTGTATTCGGCACTGTCAGCATCGTTTGTGCCAGCTTACTTAGCCGACTTTCTTGTATTCAGTTAAAGTAGTCACACTGCTTGTTTTCAAGATCAGGAGGTTATGCGTTTTGGAAAGGACAAGGCTTAGTAAGCGTTTGGAGGCCAAATGGACAGTAATATTTTGCTTACCTCATTAAATGACGTTACATAGGAACAAGCAGTGAAAGAGCTGATACCTATTCTGTTGTATTTACTTTAAGGAATTCCAACGTGTACTTTCACGGATACCATGAATACTTGGTGCACGTACCTCGCTGGAAAAACAATAGCAGGCATGAATGCTTGGTTACTTACCTGTAATCTTCATTGTCTTTAATGCGTTTCCTAGTCACTTTCATTACTCGTGAGGCGATTTCACCCCCAACATGAGAAAGAACAGGAAGTTTTAGAAGCTACTCCCACATTAGACATGTATGACCAGAATGTAAGAAATTGGGTTGTTGGTTGGCTGGAGTGTTAGCCCTAATCAAGCACAGCCACAATCCTTGTCCGGGTGAGCCACAAGCCAACCCTAAATTAACCTGTGCTCACCTCTCTGGTAGTTTGGTGCAGAGCAGTCAGACTTAATATTGTGAAGAAAGGAGCGTCACAGCAGGATATTTGTCAAGCTCAAGCCATGACTGCACCAGCCCGGCACAACCAGGAACTCAAATATAGTATCTCCAGAACTCAGCAATGTTATAAAGAATGTTGCCTGCTAAACATTTACAGCACATTACATGTATAACATCAATGAGCTAATTACAAGGGATCCCCCTTCCTTCCCAACAACACAAACATAAAGAACCCTAACATCACCTAACACACAGCCCGAACAACCCTCAAGAATTATTAACTCTCAACCCCTCCTTTCAACAGAACAACCACCCACACAAAAGACCCGCAGGAGAAACCCAGTATTCCCCACACAAAATTGCCAACAATGCAAACATAAAGAACACTAAAATCTAGCACACAAAGTGCAAACCCGCAAAAACAAGGGACCTGCAAGGGAAACACGTTATCCTTGGCCTCACCCCCCTCTCCTCTTGAAGCCCTGGATTAGCACCATGAACACTCACACACCATTCCCTTTGAAACCGGTTCCTTACGAAACTCACTCTCTTTCATAAGCAGCCAAGCAGAACATTTATCTTTACTGTCAGGCATTACCTTAACCACCCTATATCTACGATAAAACACAACTCTCTCATATTCCATGTTTGCTCATACTCCAATTTTTGGCCCAATTACTCTCAACAGCCTTTACCTGATGGAGCCTGCCAAACTTGGGCAACCAACTACCAAACACCTTTGTTGATAAAACGCCTCTGTTGGCTATCTGGCTTCTCCAATCCCAATCTCTTCCCACTCACATGCCACAACCAATAAGGAACCAACTTTGACCCAGGGAGTCTCTCACACATCATTTCATATGGTGTCCTAACAGTGCTGCTGCTCACTGTAGTTCGGTGAGCCCACACATTTCTTTAATGGCTGCCCACAATTTTTCCTGCATCTTCTTAGTGCTACATTGCGCAATCAGCTAATCTTGTATCAGTTCCACTGTCATTTGACCAAAATGACACCTAGCAGCCAGGTCCCTTAGACCAGCGACCAAATTATCCACTGACTGAGCAGAACGTTGTGACCGAGTGTAGAATTTGTTACATTTCAACACTCCGTCCATATGCATATGGCTGGGTCTAACCTGGGGTGGCATAGTGAGCAAAAGAACAATGGATTAAACCCAGATCTGTGACTGGGAGTGAGTGTTTGAAAAGTTTCAACACTCCTTAAATCATCCTTTTGTGTTGCTAATGTTGTCCTAAATGGGAAGGGTATGCCCAGATGTGGGTCCCTTGCTCACTGTGCTACTGGATTCAAGCTAGCCTGGCTGATGAAGGGTGATACCCTGAAACCGGTCCCAGGATGCTTATTTCCGGTCCATGGAGGACCTGGCCTGGCAGTTCGGTCTGGACTGTTCCCATGGCGAACAGGGTCAAGACTTACTTGCATATGGCTGGGTCCAACCTGGGGTGGCATGGTGAGCAAAAGAACGATGGATTAAACCCAGATCTGTGACTTGGGGTTAGTGTTTGAAAAGTTTCAACACTCCGTCCATCATCCTTTTGTGCTGCTAACGTTGTCCTAAGTGGGAAGGGTATGCCCAGACGTGGGTCCCTTGCTCACTACAGGCAGGTCGCTCCACTATCCGCGCCACCTCCACTCCGTATCTTTTTTCCTCCTTTTTCCCCGCCGCTGCGTCCCCTGCGGCCCCTCCTGCCTCCTCCCTCCTCCTCACCGTCTCTTTTTCCTCTAGTTCCTTGTTTTCCCCGCCGCTGCGGCCCCTCCCGCCTCCTCCTCACTGTCTCTTTTTCCTTGTTTTCCCTGCCGCTGCGTCCCCTGCGTCCCCTTCCGCCTCACCCTTCCTCTTCACCGTCTCTTTTTCCTTGTTTTTCCCTGCCGCTGCGTCCCCTGCGGCCCTTCCTGCCTCCCCCTCCTCCTCACCGTCTCCTTTTCCTCTTTTTCCTTGTTTTCCCTGCCGTTGCGTCCCCTGCGGCCCCTCCCTCCTCCCCCCTCTTCCCTCCACCCTCCTCCTCACAGTCTCTTTTTCCTCTTTTTCTTTGTTTTCCCCGCCGCTGCGGCCCCTCCTGCCTCCCCCTCCTCCTCACGTCTCTTTTCCCTCTTTTTCCTTATTTTCCACGCCGCTGCGTCCCCTGTAGCCCTTCCAGCTTCCCCCCTCCTCCTCACCATCTGCTTTTCCTCTTTTTCCTTTTATTCTCCGCCGCTGCATACCTGCGACCCCTCCCACATCCCCCCTCCTCCTCACAGTCTCTTTTTCCTTGTTTTTCCCCCGCCGCTGCCTTCCCTGTGGCCCCCAATGCCCCCAGCCCTCTCATTTGTCAAGTCCTCCCTCCTCCCAGCTGCCACTCCCACCCTCCCCTCCTCTTATGGCAGCCGCAGTGCGGCCGCACCGCTGGCGCGACAAAGGCAAGCCCGTCCGCGCCAAGACCGCGCCCAGCGCCAGTCCCCCTGGCCCTCTCAGACACACCTACTCCCCCTCACCCTCCACTCTCTCAACCCAGGCCCCCGCTCCACCTGCACCCCATCTAGCCCCCACACACACTCATGGCCCCTTCACCTGCCACACCTGTCACTTCTCCTGCTCCTCATCCCTCACACCACACACCAACCATAGCGACCCCACCTTCGACAAACGCAACACCCCCAATGCAAGACTCACCCGCCCTACCCCCACCAACCAACCCCGCCGCACACCAGCCCACAAACAGAACACACCCGCAACAACACCCTCACGCACCACACCAACGCCACCCACCACAACCACCTCAACTGCCTGCTCCTCAACATCCGCTCCCTTCACAAACATGCCATAGAACTCTGGGACCTCATCACATCACACTCACCTGACATCGCCTTCCTCACGGAAACCTGGACCAACCCCTCCTCAGAACCCGACATAGCCATCGCCACCCCGAAGGGATACAAACTCCAACGCAAAGACCGCCTCAACAGGCCAGGCGGTGGCATTGCCATCCTACACAGAGACACCATCAAAGTCACCACCAGCTCCCAAGACACTATCGACAACACTGAACACATGCACTTCCTAATCCACATTAACAACAACTCCACCCTCAGAGGTACACTAATCTACAGACCACCAGGACCACGCCCCGCCTTCTGCGACACCATCACCGACAGCATCAGCTCGCACGCCCTCACCTCCACAGACTACATCATCCCCAGTGATTTCAACTTTCACTTAGAAAACCTACAAGACCGCAACACTACCTCCCTCATAGACAACCTCACCAACCTCGGACTCAAACAACTGGTCACCGCACCCACCCACTCTGCAGGACACACGCTCGACGCAATTTTCACCGCAAGACAACACATAGCCTACACCCACACAACCGAACTCCTCTGGACTGACCACCACTGCGTCCACTTCTCCTTCACCAAACCCCCCACACACTACCATCAACACACCACACCCTACCGCATGTGGGACAAGATCCCCACAGAACAACTAAACTCCCAGCTGGCCCATAACCCCCCCACACCAACGACCCCAACACAGGAGCACACAACCTCTCCAAATGGATCACTACCTGCGCAGACACACTAGCCCCCCTCAGAAAACACATTGCCACCCGCAACATCAAGAACGCCCCATGGTTCACACCTGAACTCCAAGCGCAAATGCCGCCAAGCTGAGAAAATATGGCGATTAGAACCTTCCACAACCAACTTCTCCACCCTCAAAACCAACATTCGTACCCATCACCAACTCATACGCACCGCCAAAAGAGATCACTACAAGACACGCCTTGACAACAACTCTCAAAACAGCAAAGAACTCTTCACCATCATCAATGAACTTGCCAAACCCAAAGCCAGCAACATAGACCCCACACACACACACACAGCCCCTAAGTGACGCCCATTCCAACCACTTCCTCCACAAAATCCTGGACATCCACAACAGCTTCATACCACACACACCCCTCACTCACCCAACCCAACCCCCACTCATGACCCCTCCACCACACTCTCCACCTGGACCCCCACAACACACGAAGAAACCGAAAAAACCATGAACTCCATCCACTCTGGTTCCTCCTCTGACCCCTGCATACATCGCATCTACAACAAAGCTAGCCCAACCATCGCCCCCATACTCTACAACATAATCAACTCCTCTTTCGACTCCGCCACCTACCCAGACCTCTGGAAGCATGCAGAAATCACCGCTCTCCTAAAAAAAAAAAAAGCCGACCCGGAGATCCTCTCCAACTACCGCCCCATCTCCCTCCTCCCTTTCCCCGCCAAGGTTGCAGAGAAATTTGTCAACGTCCGCCTATCCCACTTCCTCAAAGCAAACAACACTCTTGACCCCTCACAATCCGGGTTCCGCAAAAACCACAGCACGGAAACCGCCCTCATCGCATGCACTGACGACATCAGAACCAAAGTCGACAAAGGCGAGACGTCGCACTCATCCTCCTAGACCTCTCCGCAGCCTTTGACACCGTCTGCCACCACACACTCCGCACACGCCTCCACAACATAGGAATTCGCCACAAAGCCTTAGACTGGCTCACCTCCTTCCTCACCGACCGGACCCAGAGAGTCCGCCTTCCACCCTTCCTCTCCAACACTACCAAGATCACCTGCGGAGTCCCCCAAGGGTCCTCCCTCAGCCCCACACTCTTCAGCATCTACATGATCCCCATAGCCAACATCCTTTGAGCACACGGAATCACTATCCTCTCCTAAGCAGATGACACCCAACTCATCCTCTCCCTCACCTGCAACCCCACCACCGCCAAAACCAACCTACACGGTGCTCTCCTCGACACTGCCAACTGGATGACCACTAACCATCTCAAGCTCAACTCAAACAAAACCGAGATCATCAGCTTCGGCCCCAACAAAACCACATGGGATGACTCCTGGTGGCCCACCACTCTAGGCCCCGCACCCACCCCCGCAAACCACTCACGCAACTTGGCATCATCCTAGACCCCTCCCTCTCCATGACACAGCAAATCAATGCTCTAACCTCCTCCTGCTTCCACACACTCCGCACTCTAAAAAAATCCTTCAAATGGATTCCCCCAGAAACCAGGAAGACAGTCACCCACACACTCATCAGCAGCAGACTGGACTACGGTAACACCTTCTACGCCGGCACCACACTCAAACTCAAACACAAACTCCAGAGAATTCCAGAACACAGCCGCACACCTCTCCCGCCACGAACGAATCTCACCACACCTAAAATCCCTTCACTGGCTCCCCATAGACAAGAGAATCACATTCAAGTTCCTCATCCTCGCACACAAATCCCTCCACAACACCGGCCCAACCTACCTCAATGAAAGAGTGAACTTCCACACTCCCACACTCAACCTCCGATCAGCCGACCTCGCCCTAGCCACAGTCCCCCGCATCCAGCGCACCACCACAGGAGGCAGGTCCTTCTCCTACCTCGCCCCCAAAACCTGGAACTCCCTCCCCACCGACCTTCGCAAAACCAAAGACCTCCTGGTCTTCAGAAAGAACCTCAAGACATGGTTGTTCAATCAGTGACACTCCCTGCACCCCTTTTGACGGGTGAGTAGCGTGCTCTATATATTTTTTTGATTGATTGTCTGTGCCACTGGATTCAAGCTAGCCTGGCTGATGAAGGGTGATACCCTGAAACCGGTCCCAACATGCTTGTTTCCAGTCCTGGGAGGATCTTTTTCTGGCAGTTCGGGCTGGACTGTTCCATGGGGAACAAGATCAAGACTGATTTGCATATGGCTTTGTCCAACCCGGGGTGGCACGGTGATCAAAAGAACGATGGATTAAACCCAGATCCGTGACTGGGGGTGAGTGTTTGAAAAGTGTCAACACTCCGTCCATCATCCTTTTGTGTTGCTAATTAGTGGGCAGAGCACTGCATCTGCTGAGCGTCATCGAAGAGATGGTGTACACTGTCAAGAAGTACACACTTGGCGAATTGGGAGGTTGTCGTGGGCAGACTACACTTCCGAGATGAGGAGGTGAGGTACTGCATTGTTGCCCCCAAGCCGTCATGAGCAGCGAGGGCCTGCAGTGGTAGAGAGCGCACTGAACTATGTAGCCTAGATATATTTTTGGACAGCAGCGCACACAGTAATATGTCAGTTTGCAATGATTTCATTTGCTGCTCTGCGAACAGCTTTTCTGTCGGTGCTGGGCCCCTGCAAGGTCTTGTCCCCCTGATGGCTTGGAGCTTCCAAAAAAGGACAGTAGTGCTGCTGCTGGGTAAACTACAAAATATGGTTGTATGGCTTCTGGGGTTCATCTAATGCAAAGCTTTATGCCTGTCAAATTGTTGCCAAAATATTGTGAAGAAAAGGGCTGCCCACAGCAGGATATTTATTGAGCCCAAGTTTACTAATCAGCTGAAAACCCCTGACCACACCAGGTCAGGCACAGTCAGCAACTCACATACAGAATCTCCAGAATCCAACAATGCAATAAAGAATGTTGCCTGTTGAACATTCCCCAGCGCATCATGGACATCACATCAATGAGCTTATTACAACCCTTAACTTAGAGGAAATGTGTAAAGTATTTGTGCAACACTTCAAACAGTAATAGAGTAAGAAAGCACCATGTGAAAAGGATCCCACACCAAGTTAGACAAATAGAGTAACTTTTAATAAATAAAACAAGACCAAAATGGCAAAAATCCAGTTAGGAGAACTGGAAATATGCAGAAGTGTACTGAAGTGTTAATATCTGATGTCCAGTATTTATACCCAGTTGTGCCTTTGAGGTGGGGAGAAGCCTCTAGAGGGATACCTTTAAAGTGCATAGGTGTCCTGCCTTTCTGGCATTGGTTAAAGACAAACTACAGGGATTATGCAGCCCTTTATGTGGACACAGGACACAACCTATTCAAGTGAAAGTGGGGCTGGATCCAGCTCCTCCCTCCCAGTGATGGCCCATCCAGTTATACCTAAGCTCCCTATTGTGTGTGGCTGTCTAGGGGGCATACACAAAGCCCAACTGTTAACTATACCCAGTCATGTGACCGAGAGGCGGACTGCAGGCACTGAAAGTGGGATGTTCAAAATTTTTATTCAAAATCCAACCATAAGTTAGGATTTTTCATTACAGTTCCAGAGACTTCTCTGGTGGCAGTCTATTGAATTCTCAGTGTAAAAGCTTCTAATTTCTTCTTAACCACATATTAAAAAAAATTAAAATAGCAGAAATCCCACATCGGACTGCAGAGTCAAAATTCAAAGCATACAAGTGTTCAAAATGTTTCTAATGTTTTGCATAGGACTTCAAAGTAGAAGGACAACAAAGTTTCTGAATTATTTCAGCTAAATGTTTAAGAATCCCTCACCCTTATAAATCTATTCTCTTACCTTCAAAAGCAAAAGAGACAGTCAAGATAGAGGCAGACGTCCATGTGTTAGAAGAGGAGGAGGAATTAGTGGAATTTTCCAGCAAAGTCCCACTGTCATCACTTTCAACCATAGGAGCCAGGATCTGCATGGCCAGAATGGTACCACCACTATTACTTCCACTTTCTCTTTTCAGAAGTAAGCATGGAATTAAAGGAATTGTAGTCAAACACAGAGAAGTTGATGAGGCCATGCTATGGACAGGAGATCCACTCTTGAAGACCCTGGAGCTGGAAACTGAGAAACAAATCTGTCAATGTCTGTTTGTTGGAGAGGCAAACTTTTGGCATATCTTCCCAAAAGTTACTGCTGTCACTGACAATCCTGAGAAAACAGAAGCACTCTGCTTAAGCGGTCTGATTCTAAATTGTACTTCTCTTTTACAGGGATTGCTTTCAGGGAAAGAAGGTTTTTCTCTGCCCAAAACCCAATCTTCAGAGCAACAGTGTTCCGATAGGCTGATGTTTTACTGCCCTCTCTGTTCACACATGACATTTTAATCATTCTTATCAGGGCATGGTGCAGATAATTTTCTGAAATCCCAGAAGGGCATGGAAAATCCCAATCAATTTTCTCCAATTTGAAGACGTGTTCCTGTCAAGATAGATTACCTCTTCTAAATTGGGTGTAAGCCACATGTTGCACCCCAGCCTTTCTGACTGGCATCTGTTGTGATAGTTAGAACTAATCCTCATGAAGAGGAAACCCTCTCTCCATATATCTTTGAATTAATGACCACCACAGTGCTGATTTGATCTGTGGAGTGAGCTGAACCTGTTTCTCTACAGCATATATGCTGTCTTTCAGTACTTTAGCAAATGCATCACTACGGGCCTCAAATGAAGTTGTGCCCCATGGACTAGAAACATAAATGAGGCCTCATGACCCTGTACACCCACGCTGCTCTTCTACTTCTTTCCAAGCTGCCAGCTATTTCAAACCACTTCCTGAGACTATGCTTAAATCTTGTTTAGCTTGCTGCTCTCTTTGAAGATGTATTTTCTGTCCTTGTGTGTTTTGTAGATCCACTGTTCCTTGATGCACATTAGCTCAATTGCTCCTATGCCTCCTCTTTCTGTTTTCAGTGTAGGCAGGTGGGAAGGTAGGGAGGGAAAGGAATAAAGGACATTCCAGCACAGGATACATCAGGGCCAGCATGTGTTCACATAAGCTCCCCCCAAAGTAGAACTTGTAACAGTGAGGGCTTATTGACTTAAAGAAGAGAGTATGATAATTATTCTGTACATGAGGTCTTCTGAGTTAATGACTAGACACAACAAATAGTGACAAAGGTCTTCACAAGCCATGTCTGTTAAAAGAGCACCCAGATGCAACAGTCAGCTTAAGATAATGTTTCTGACAAGTTACAAACTTTAGTAATTGTCTTGGTGTCCATTCGAATACCTATTTTTAAAATTGGGCCCAATAGCCCAGGTACATGGAGTGGCACCTAATCCTCCACCTATGAGGGATGCAAGGTGCAGAATAGATCACTTCCACCAGAAGGGCAGCCTTAGTGATGGAAGCAGAGATTCTAATGACCTGTAACACATAAACACCAAATGACAGAGGTGTAAGGGAGAAGTGAGATGGAGTAGGGAGTAAAGGACACCAGCCCCCAAGTATGCAGCAAGGGAGCATGACCCAGTGATGCAAAAGTTGACCAGAAAACTATGGTATAAAAAGCAATACACACACAGAGAAAGCAGACAAAGGGTAAGTCATTCACCCTCCCCAATCTTGGCACAACAATTGAGAATCCCACTATAATGATGTGTGTGTGTTGGTCTGTGAGCGCTCAAATAAATTCAAAAAAATCGTCGCCGCACACATGAAAAGCACCTAACTCAGCATACTATTACTAGACACATGGCAGTGTTATAAAGGGCTGCTAGACCTCAGTGAAAAGACCTCAGGAGAAACTAAAAAACTCTGCGCAGCCAGTAAGGAAGCAGACATATGAGAAAGATCAGACCTACTGTGAGGATTTGGGTGTACTATTTGATATGGCTGTGGGGCCTTATCGTGCCATAAAGTCACAAATACCATTGTGGGTCCAGTCAGGCTTGTTTACTTACCCTCAAGCTCAATCCTGGGTAGCAGTGGCTTCGAGCAGTAAGGGTTAGCAAAGGAACTATGTGTAAAGTGTTAGCGCGTCGGTCCATAATAAGTAAACTTACAAGGTGACGCGTATAGGTCGATGCACCTTTTGATTCGCATGGAGTATCCTAGCCACACTGTGACAAGTGTACACAATAATCAGATGTGCAGCTTCAATGACCTTGGTCAAGCATTAACAATTAATCAAGGATTCCAAATAATAGACACACCATGACCTTAGAGCCATGAATAACCACACCTCAAAAATATACGTTTAGTAGTTTTATTGCCCTTTTTGTTACAATACTAAGTCATAAGACTAATTCAAAACTTTATTCATTAACCACGATTAGTCAATCAGAAGATGCCATGAACATAATCTAATCAAAGCTTGCATCAAGATACATTCTAGAGCATTTGCACAAATCAATCCCAAATACCCAGTTAGTGGCATAGGTTCAGCAGAATTGTCTGTCAATCAATTCGTCGTATAATCATGTCAAGTACCATCATGTGTAAGAACCCTTATCTAACCCAGATTGGCATTCGCATGTGGGGCATCATGCGAACACAATTTATAACATGAACTTGAAGAAAACATCAAATTAAGGAATACTATATAGACAGCGCAGTTGGTACCTAGAAAAGAAAAGCAATGCAATACAGTCACATTGTCATATGTACCTATCCTAGGTATGGGTCAGCAACAGAATCAGCCTTCGTCCTCAGGTCATCAGTCAATCAGCATTGCATCAGGCTCTCAGTCAGAGAGTCGAGCCCAATGACAGAATCTCGAGTCACCGCTGCAAATTCGATAAAGGTCTGCTTGCACAAATTCTCCCTTAACATCTCTCCACTCCCTATCCATCTGAAGTCTTTCCCCTCTGTCACAATGTTATATCAAAGTCACCCAGACTATTCCCTAATTCCTAATTGGTCAATTAGTTGTATGTTATTTACTTAGCCAATTAATAAAACACACCAAATCTATGGATTCTAATATTTCATAGTTCTCAGACTGCTGATTGGTTCATCTTGCGATGTCCTCATCATCCGGCTCATCAGGTATTGAAAATGTTCCATCTTCTTCTCCAGTCAGTGTCTTCATTGTTCGAGTCCTGGGAGAGTACACCCAGTATGACTTACATGCCAACTGCTACAGTTCTGATGCTACTATTTCCTGTCTGTCGGTTCACGTGAAGGTTCTTTGCTAAGCAGATTTTATCAAACAATGGGCAGTTCACGGTTAGTTCAGCTCACCAACAATTTCCATTTTACCATTAGAAACACAGCTTCTGCGATGAGGCCTAGGAAGACTAGGCTGAGACAATTGCTAAGTTCAGGCACATAATTAATAAAACATAGGTTACATCTTTCAATATGTCACATTACTACATTATTTTATTACATTTTCTTCATTTACATATAAGTTAGTCTTCTTTAATATCTTCGTTAACACTGGTGGCCACATTCCATGGTCACAATTTCAAACATGCACATTATTTTCTGCATTGTTAATTTTTTTACTTATTTTATCATTCAAAATACATAAACATTCATTAATAATTTTTAATTAATACATTTGCGTTAACAAAAGCATTTAACAGCACTAAACAACAAAACAAGAAAGCAATAACACAGGAAAGAAAGAAGACACCAATTTAAAAATATAGATTATATTTCTATGAATTTTTAGAGACCTTGATGAACAAAATCCACCAGAGAGTTCCGCAGATACAGATTTGAGAAGATATCACTTTTAAATGCAATTGCAAAGAAGCATTGGTCAACAAAAACTTTGGAAACTTTTGAAAACTTTGAAACAGTTAGCTTGGCTACTCCGGGCGGTTGGGTGGCCAGTTCCGGCAGCAAAGGGTGGGGGGGCTACTTCAGCTCTTGTGTCCCTGGAGCTGGTTTTAGGAGATCAGCCGACTGATCCTTGGAGTTACTGCTGTAGGTTGGGGCTGGGAATCAATTTTTCCCCCAGCCAAGAGCCGCAGACACAGTCCAAACTTTGCTAGCCCAAAGTGCAGCAGGTGTAGTCCTTCTGACAGTGTAGCCTCTTTTTGTGCCGGTCCAGGGGACCAAGGCAGTCCTTCCCATATTTAATACCAGGAAAGTGCCCTGAGGGGACCTCACAGTCACTGGCCAATATGCTACTGCGTCCCCTCCTACATAGATACACACTTCCTGTGATGTGTGGCATTTGGCTATGCCAGAGTGCCACATTACCACCCCTTTCAAGATGGCATGACCCTTCCTCAGTTGTTAGATGCTTAGTTGACTACCCTAGAGGCGTGGCTGCCAGAGGGCTGCACACCCACGGTAGAACTGGTTTGGGAGCACATTTTCCCTTCTTGACCCTGTCTCCATTTTGTCTGCAGGAAGAAAAGACATCCTGCTCAGGAGAGTTGGCGCTACGCCCCTCACAAAGGTGGCTTCGCCTTTGAAGCTTGCCTTTTGGTCTATCACCCTGAGTGGCCATGCTAGGGGAGGAGGTGACACCTCTCTGTGCAGCATCTGCCTTTGTTGCTGTGCTGGGGAGTCATTCACATGTGTCTCGAGGAGGTCATAAAACTGTCCGTGTACCAGGACCTTTGTAAGGCCGCTGGGCTAGCTGGAGCACAGAGTGGCAACTTTCTAAAAGTTGCTTACCTTTAATAGTGGTGTTAAGTTTACCCTGGGCATCAGGTCGGGTTTAATGCTACAATTAATATGAAACTTTACATGGCTCAGTTAGGTAGTCCCATTCAAGAGTTAGCTGAGTTGGGGTGACAACCAGTAACCCGGTGTTAGCCAACAGGGCTACTAACTTTATCCAAAGCAAAAAGACAACTTGGAAGTGTTGCTATTAAAACATATCAAAACTGTATGGCTTACTTAACAAAATACAGCTCTGTGCCATACAGCTCTATAGGCTTCCTTTTAGGGGAGGCATACATATAGTGTTAAAGGATAGGGTGGCTTTTCCATTGGAATGAATGGCAAAGTCGAACTGGCAGTGAAAGCACTGCCTTTCCAGTCTGTAGTGGCAGGGAGACATTTTGTACCTTGTCACACATGGTGGCACAAACAGTGCTGCAACTCTTAGTGGACACTCTGCCTTACATGCCCTGGGTACCCTGGATACCATATACTAGGGTCTCATAAGTAAGTCAGTCCTTGCCATTTGGGTGTATCCAATTTGAAACACAATTTTTATAGGTTCAGAACACTGGCACTGAGGTCTGGTTAGCAGGCCTAAGTGCCCTCTTAGAGTGGAAAAACCAGCAGCATCAGTCCACACATGTTGAGGTGAATATGCAAAAAAAAGCATTTTCTTTTACCTACCAAAAAGAATATGACTATATTTAATTCAGGATGTTCAGGGTAAAAAAAAGAGTTCTCCTAGAGAGAGAGGCCGCCAACTTAAAGTCACGCAGACAGACTTGCAGACAACACAGTGGCCATAATAAAGTTAGAGTAAAAGTCTGGTTTGCAAAAGCTGATCAACAGGGCCCATAAAGATTTCCAGGGCACAATAAAAAAATTGCCAACTGCAATTAAATAATTACATAAACACACCAAGAAGCATAAAAAGCTATGAAGTGCCCAGCCATTTTGGAATGGGCCAATAGACACAAAGTAGCGTGAGGCATATCTTGGAATGCATTGTTCCCAAAGAAGTAAACAAACAAATGGAAATGTGCTAGTCTATACAGTAAGGCACATAAATTACCATTAATATTCACATTTGAAATGTGGCATTCAACAGATGGCAGTAACAATGGCCTGTCTGGCAGGCTGCAAGTGGAAAGCACACAGTTTTGAGACTGAATAAAATTACAGATGGAAGCAATAGAAACAAGTGACCAGTTGACAGCAAAGAAAGCACTCTCAAGCATATTTAGAAAAAGGTAAAAGGGCATACATATAACATAGAGAAACTGGGCAGGTAAATAACCAGAACAAAAGCAAAAGTAACCAGAGCTGGAGCAGAAGTTTAAAAAAACTGCAAATAAAAGCCCCCCCCCAGAGAACTAAAACACAGCTGGTTAAATACAGGTATAGTGCAATGAAAGTTGAATTTTCACAGCTGGGAATTATGATATGCCAGTCACAAGTTTGAAACCAGTCAGGGCCAACTCAGCAGTTTGTCCTTGCATGTTTGGATGATTTGAGTACCATTGAGTGGAGCATGGGTACTCACAAACATTTTCCCAGGGGCCCAAATATTTGGTCTGTGATGTCTCCGAGTGCCACGTTGATTCCAGCAGGGTGGCTTTCGAAAGGGTAGGGGGGGGTAAGGTGGTTGTCAGAGATGTGAAGCATGTACATCTATTAGCTGAGCTGCATAATGTGAAACCAGAAAACCTGGATCAATCCAGGCTTCCCAACTTGCCCATATTATGTGATCCTAGGCAGTTGCTTTAGTTCACATCCACTTTCGCTTCCCACATGTAAGCAGACCTCGAAATACATGACTTCAGGACGTACACTGTACAAAACCATCTCCTGTCTTTGAATTAATAAACTATAATGTTATATTTGTATAATAGCAACCCTGGCCATCCACAAGGTGTACACAAATGGCTTGCCTCTTAGTTCACTATTGGCATTGTTGTCAGGGTGGAAGTAAGCATGTATGTTTCTCAAATCATGTTTGAAAACTATCACTTAAAAATACTTCTCAATGCACTGATATAGTCTGATGTACTAAGATGAAAAGGTTCTGCATGTCAATTAAATACATTTTTTGAATTTTGTAGAGACTTTCTCATATTTGTACATTTTTGTTGAATGATATCTTCATAAATGAAGGTGTTCCTATACTTAAGTGTCGCAGGACACATTTCTTCCTTATTTTCTTTTACTTTATTTAACCTATAAATAAATGCTTGCATTTTTATTTCTGAACAAAGATTGACCTGGTAAGAAACATCACAATGGAAGACATGACTCACAGTGTTGTTCTCCACACACACCAGAAGAGAAGACTGAGGAAGCGTTCTAGTGATCCAGAGACTAGATTGGTCTTGTGGAGGAAACACCAAGGTGTCACATTTTACAAGGGCACCAAGCCTCACAGATGCTTTGGAGTAGGTGTCCAGCAGTGATACCACCCATGCAGGTAGCACAGAAAATGACAGACTCAGGAGGAGAGAAAAGAAAAAAAAACACCCAACTCTTCACAGTGCAATTGCACTATAGAAATCAAAACCCAAAGACACCCAAGAAAAACAGCACAAGGGGGTAAGAGCTGAAAACAGCTGTCAGTATCACAAGAGAGGGCCCACATGGCTCGAAGAGATGACAGAAGAACTTCCTGTTGCCAGCACTGACAGCAGTCATCCAACTGTGCAGAGAAAGAATACAGCTCTGACAGCTCCAAGCAGCCCCTAAGGTAGAACGGCCCTAGAAACTGCAGTTGAGTAATAGCTGGAGAACCACCAGGGGACTCTCATAACAGTCCATTCAATCAATGGAATTGCAAATCACATCAAAGTCAAAAGAACTTCATAGGAAACTGCAAGGAGTCACATCAGACTTACAGAGCATATGGGTACAATATTTTAGGTCAACTGAATCAGTAGCACCAAGGTAAAGGGAATATCCTTACAGACACACTCCTACATAAACATAGGAGTCACATGATCTACTCCAATCTAAAAACATCCAACCATGCTGATAACGTGGCACAAGCACCGGCTATGCAATTACACGCATCACTTCAGCTAACGCTCCTCGAGAACATGAACATTACACCATCCCTGAAAATGGGAGAAGTTCAGCTGATTCGACAAATTCAGAAGTGGTATGACTGTAATCCTGAGAAGACACAGAAGGATCTTCTCAAGTGGGGAAAGAGAGAATGTGTCATCCTTCAAGAAGGAGGGAAATGTCATGTCCAAGATATTTTATTTCTGGGAATAGGAGACCATGGGGATACCAGCTTGATGGTGGATACTATTTCCTCTATAGGGAAGGGGAAGGCAGGTATTGAGGGCAATAAAGGGCATTGCAACTCAGGATAGAGCACGGCCACCTTGCTTGGAGATATACAGCCTTAGAATTGGAAGAACTAGTACCAGTTAGGGTTCACTGAAATAAAGAATAGAGTAATACAATAGTTGTGCCCATGTGGTCTATTCAGCTTACAAATGGACGCACCACTAATTATTTGTTTGGGTTGGACTGTCTGCTTTTCAGAATTCCATCACGCTTACCCAAGAACATGTTTCTTAGACTCCAGTCCTGCCTTTCCTCAGCCCTGTATCTTTGTCACAATCCGTTGTATAGGATATGGTTCTACCATTACTGAGTGCTGTTTCTGATTCTGTTCCTTTGCTCCATTCTCTTTGTCCTCTTGTGAGTATGAGTTCAGAAATGTAGTTATTATTACACTGGGTTCAAGTGAGTTCTGAAGGTTGGTGCCTCTTCCACAGAGACTTATGTATCACTCTTGTTCACTAAGGGCTGCTGGGTATCTCAGAAGGTTCTGTGAGAATAACTTATCTGTCGTATTGTGAGATTTTGATTACAGACAGATCGTTTTCCATTAAGCATAAAATACATCATTTATGGTGGTTGTCTTCTTCGTGTGCTTTATACTTTCAGAATGGTTATAGTATTGCCCTTTCCATTCTTTCATGCATTGTGCATGTGTTTTTTTCCCTAGTTTTATCTTTTGCAGGCATTACCAAGTCCCTGTCAAGTCCTCACACAAGTCCATTCCAACCTGCTACAGTCTTTAACTCCTGTCCTGGCCTTCTGCTTCTGCGCTTTGTGTACTTCCTCCTATGTGCTAAACTCCTCCCGAATGTGCTGTTTCTTACTGAGAGCAAGATCTACCTGTTAATTATTCCAGTCTCATCAGTGATCCTGATGCTCTGAATCAGCAGTAACCTGGGTAGAGAAAAAGAGCTAAAAATTGAAAATACTGCCCAGGTTAATTGTGCAGCATGCAATATTTTCCCTCTGTGCAGCACTTTGAAGTGTTTTACGTGGATGCTTTACATTTTTCTCTGCAATTTCCGTGTGCAACATTTAGAACAAAATAAGGATATCTTAGGAAACAGAATTAAATATCTTAAATTCCCATCATTTTAGGATTGTTTTTCAACCAAACACGTGACCTCCATGTCGTAATTTTTGTAATTTGACAAGTTGAAGGTACCAGAGATAAGAAGAATGATCCTTGCTTCCCAAACAGTGCAGTGCCTAACTGGGATGATGTATGTGAAGATGGGACTTTTCCTATCAGTGATAAAACGATAAACATTAAATGCTTTTAAAAGTGCAGTGAAGAAGCAACAATTAATTACTCTACTATGACACAAGCAGGTCAATCAATTGCTAATTGTTGAGGGTGACTTGCACCACTAGCATTACCATGAGAACAATATATCCTCTTAACCCTTAAACTACAGACCTCCCCGCATCCACATATTTTATATGACATGCCCCTGGAACTATCTGCTGGATTAAACTAGCAACTCTAACACCAGTGGCTTCACTTCATGCTCAGGTATTTATTATAAGTACCAAAATGTTCCTGATAGACTGGTAGCATGTCACGTCTGTCTTGCCAGCTGCAGGAGAATAATCTCTAGTGACAAGTGTAGGAGGCTGGCCTGGTTTGTAGTGGGTACCTAAGGTACTTACATCTTATTTTTTGCTTGATTTTTTTAAAATTATTTATTCATTTAAGCTTCTTTAATACAATTTTGATAAGTGAATTCATTACATAGACACATATTTTGGATATATTATCTATCCCTTTGAACTCATTCCAGAAGAGCTAGCAAAATATTACTTGTAGCATATATGAACAGTGGTAGAGGTTAGCCACAAACTGGGACTGGAGTTGATGTATAAAGCAAATGCAGATGAGGATAAGTCTTGTTTAATTTCTACTCACTCAATTCATTGAATATTTCCTCATGGAGCATTTACCCTCTCAAGTTAGCTTCAAAATGAATAACGTGTTGATAGAGCCACTGATAAGCTTGTAGATTCAGCATTGACAGTAAACAGAACATTATAAAACAGAAGAAATAAATAACAAAACTGTGTGTTAGGTGCATCTGCTTCATTAGTGTCCGTGTCATGCTCCGGTTCATGTAGATGGGTCAGCATCGCGTCCCAGCTAGCAGATAAGGGATATTGGCGCATTCCCAATGCCAGGAGATGTCCCACGTCGAGTTGTTGGATGCAGGCTGTTTGCATCATTGGATTCCGCCAACAAGCCTTGGTTCAAGCAAGTACGCAGTTTGCCTCAAAAAGGAGCTGCCTGGACCCAACTTGGATTGAGGAGACAGAGGGGGCTCTTAGCACTTCAGAGAGCCCTCAGAAGACCAGGCAGCACCCTCAGGAGTCCCAGAACACGGGGACAAAGAAGATGCAAAGTGCGGTTGTCGCAGCACCACACTGGAAGGTCCCACACCGACAGAGAACAACCCAGGGAGCTGTGTGTCGCAGGATGGAGTGCTGGGGACCCGGGCTACACTGTGCACAAAAGATTCTAGAAAGAGGTGCACAAACCCCAAGGAACTGCAGAAGACGCTGTACACCAGGGTACTGTTGCAGCACGGGGAGGCAAGCTCTTACCTCCACCAATTTTGGACAGCTGGACTTTTAGACAGTCTGGGCCACTTCGGCCCACCACCTGTGTTCCAGGGAGCAAGCTTGTCGTCAGGAGAGGAGTCCCAGGGTACCGGTTGTCGTCGCAGAAGGGCCTCTGCAGAAGCAGGGAAGTGACTCTGTCACTCCACGGTAGAGTCCTTTGGTTCTTCTGGTGCAGGGTGAAGATAGGCAGTCCTCAGAGCATGCACATCATGAAAACTGTTGCAAAAGCTGGCTGGAGCTGAAGTTGCAGGCCACAGGAGTCGTCCTTGATACTTTGTTGCAATTACAGCGGTTCCTGGAGCAGTCTGTGGTTGATCCGATGGTCAAAAGCTGAAGCAGAGGATGCAGAGGAGTCCTGGAGGAATCTTGTAAACCGAATCTGAGGAAACACCCAGAGGAGAGCCCCTAAATAGCCCTGAGAGGAGGATTGGCTACCTACCTAGGTATGCACCTATCAGGAGGGGTCTCTGATGTCACCTGCTGCACTGGGCACTCAGAGGTCTCCAGAGGGTCCCCACACCTTGGAATCCAAGATGGCTAACACCAGAGACACTCTGGAGGAGCTCTGGGCACCACTCCTGGGGTGGTGATGGACATGGGAGTCGTCACTCTCATTTCCTTTGTCCAGTGTCACGCCAGAGCAGGGACTGGGGGTCCCTGAAACAGTGTGGACTGGATTATGCAAGAAGTGCACTGTTTGTGCCCTTCAAAGCATTTCCAGAGGCTCTGGGAGGCTACCCCTTCCAAGTCTGTAACACCTATTTCCAAAGGGAGAGGGTGTAACGCCCCCCTCCCAAATAAAATGCATTGTTCTGCCTTCCTGGGATTGAGCTGCTCAGTCCCCAGGAGGGCAGAAACCTGTCTCAAGGTGGCAGCATCTGGGGCTGCAGTGGAAACCTCAGAGAGCTGGTTTGCCAGTACTGGGGGTCCATGGCGGAGCCCCCAGGGCACATGGGATTGGCCCCCAATACCAGATTCGGATTGGGGGACAATTCCATGATCTTAGACACCTCACATGGCCATATTCAGAGTTACCATTGTGAAGCTACATATATGTATTGACATATATGTAGTGCACACTTATAATGGTATCCCCGCAATCACGAAGTCCGGGGCATTGGCCCTGGACAATGTGGGGGCACCTTTGCTAGTGTAAGGATGTCCTCATACACAGTAACTTTGCACCTAGCCTTCAGTAAATGAAGGCTAGACATATAGGTGACTTATAAGTTACCTTGGTGCAGGGAAAATGGCTGTGAAATAGTGTGTGCACTATTTCACTCAGGCTGCAGTGGCAGTCCTGATGAAAGGTTTGTATGAGCTGCTTACGGGTGGTAAAAGAAATGCTGCAGCCCATAAGGATCTCCTGGAACCCCAATGCCCTGGGTACCTAGGTACCATATACTAGGGACTTATAAGGGGGGTCCGGTGTGCCACTCAGAATTGGAATAAGGAGTCACTAAACTATAGTGACAAATTTGGTAAGTAGAGAGAGCATAAGCACTGGAGTTCTGCTTAGCAGAACTTCAATGACACAGTTAAGCATGCTGACAACACACATAGGCCACAAACTATGAGCAATGGGGCCCTGGCTAGCAGGATCCCAGTAAGACAGTAAAACCACACTCACAAACAGGCCAAAAATGGGGGTGACCATGCTAGAAACAGGCTACTTTCTCACAACAGGTTTTGGGGCAGACACAGCAGATAGCCTCATCACCCCAGTATGTCCCACTCATAAGGCAAACCATGCATTTTTCAAGTACACCTGCCTCGCTCATTCTCACTTCTGATAGTACATAAACATAATGTTGTTTATTCTCCCCCTTGGGACTGTGCCTCCTCTACCCTTTAAAAAAAGCTTCCCCATGCTGTCTCTTTCACTTCATACTGGATAGAATGGAAGTTATCAGGGATGCACGTGAGAGACAGAAACTCCAGAATCAAAGGTGGGCATATTAATAACCATCCAGTCTCAAATGTTCTGCCTCGGATGTTTTTGTACATCCAACCATCCAAGCACCAGGATCTGAGGAGGACTTTCCACATGGACATTCGGCGAGACCCCACTTATGTCCTTCTAATTCACTGGATTAGTAGCCCAAAAATGGCAATTTTCAGCTTATTGACGCTTTTTGCTGCTCATTAGACTTGTGTATCACAGTTTCACACATTCCTTCCTCATCCTTAATGCTATCTTGCACTATACAAATGGCAAGATAACCGGATGACCCCCCTGGGGATCTAACCGCTCCTGAATCAGAACCAACTTATTGTTGCCCTTTTCTATTCGTGGATCCAAAGAAAGCTCTTTTTATGTCTCAGAAAGAGACTTATAGACAGGATACTCTCTGAGCCCTCTCCCCACTGCTCCACTTGGGTGTCGAAAGGCAGAATTCCAGCAAAGTAGGCCTCACTTCTCACTTAGGCACATTTCATAGTCACTCCTCCTATGAGACATCCACACCAGCGGCCATAATGTCAGGTTTAGCTCATGCCCTGTGCCTGCATCAATTACTAGAAACAGCTGGGACACCGCACAGAGGTATACACACTACCTGTCACTTGTGTCCGATTACTCCTAGACTTATGCCTCTAGGGAAAGGGGTCACCACAACAGAAAATCAAGAGGAGTGTAAGGTGGGATCACATGAAGTGATATCAGCTTGAGAATAATGAGAAGCCGCCTTGTCCCCCACTAACTACAAGTTAAACTTTTTCAGTATAGCACTCCATAAAAAACCTATACCGTTCCAGTTTTTTAAAAATATTTTCCCACTAGAACTAAGTGTGTGGTGCGATCTTTTTTATACATAAGGCAGCTACAACAACAGCTTTCTGGTACGAAACAAAACCCATCCGAATATCTGTTAAAGTTACATTTTCGATACTTGGTTGTCTTGCTAGGATACTTTTTACTTCATCAGATTCTAAAACACAAGTGTGAAATATTCAGTTTTTCCCAAACTCACGATTGCGTTCTTAAGATAACTTGTGCTTTCCGAACAGCACGATGCTAACTCAATGTAACTAGATCAGATTAGCTGATTGTTTAAGGATCACTTAATACAGTGATAATATAGAGTAATATAAAAAGTGTCTGGCAAGACATCAGTAATTGCTTGGAGAGAAATGGGACGTGTCAGCAACAATGGAGTACTTAGGTCATGATGCACCTCAGTCAAGTTAATCCTAAGGGCTATCATTCTAAGGTGGACCTGGACATAAGGGGGCGCTATCCTCGGTCTAACACAACAGTCAGTTTCTGAAAAGACATGGCCACTGACTGTCCATTAAATCAAGGGCATGATTCACTCCGATCAGCCACCGCAAGCACTAAACAGCCACAATAATGGAATGGAAAACAGGTCAATGCACCCTACCCAGAAAGGAGTTCAGGAAACACACTGTTGCCAGACAGCTGCCTATGCGTGGCACTGTTGGGCTGTGTCCATGGACTGCATATGCCCCAGAGTGGGAGTCATTTTGTTTTGTTTATTTAACAACAAATTCCCACTTTGAGAGTTTGTTTTTGAAAAACAAAAATATTTCAACTGTTTTTTGAACAGCCATCAAAACTGACTGCGGCCACACACCAACCTTTTAGTACATTCAAAGAACTGCTGTGACTGTGGTTCCGCTCAAAGTAGAGAGAGGACCGTAGGGCTGGGGGTCACCTCTAAATTTGACAGACGGTGTACCCTCGGGATGGCGGAGGTAGTGTCCTTCGCCTTCCGAATGGGCATTACTCCATCCATCATACTTTAAATCAGGCCCAAATTAACCCTTTTACACTTGACTTTCAGGGTAGGGTAGAAAGGCAAAACACTCCAGGGCTTACTAAGGGAAGTGCTATGGGCCACAGACTCACAACTTGGCCACAAAATGAACAACATTTAACACATCAACGTTCGATGCTTTTCTTACAAGAAGGAAAAAAATTGAGATACGGTCTGATAACAGGTGTAAAAGCTAAGAACGCCCCGTAAAAGGCTTTGTACACTTCAGAGGGGCTCAACAAGGAAAGGTCCAAGTTACCTAATAACTCTGTGAGTGACCACTAGATCCCTTTTAGTAGAGGTACCTTTAAAGATTTGCACATCAACAGGTCCCAGTCTGTAGATCAGAGGAAAGCGTTTGTGAAAAAATATAGGTCAGTTGGTTTTGTCAGGGTGCCACCACACAGTAAATGAGCAGAAGTATTTAAAAAAACATTTCAGCCATATAAAACATTTCATACTGGTATCAGAAACATACTTATTTTAAGTTTTGCTGATTACATTATGGCCTTTATCATTTTTGAAAAATTAAGCTACATAAAGCAGAGGACATTTCTTTAATGTTTTTTATTTCTACTTTTAAACCACAGAGAATCTACCAGCAATGCTTCGTTCATCCCAGAGCTTCTAAACCTCATACTTTGTGCGATAGTGCTTCAAAACATTTGCATATCTCTCTTGGTCATGAATTCTTCTACCCAAGAGAGTTAGGAGGTCATTACGAGTTTGGCCTTTCCATGACTGCCATGTCATCGGCGGCGGTTGTACTGCCAACGGGCCGGCGGAAAAGACCGCCAGAAGATAGAAGATAACCAAACTACCGCCAGTACCGCCAGTGCGGTCAGGCCGCCATGGACGGCAGTAGCCACCTTCAGGGCGGCGTGGACCCTGTTTCCACCGGGCACATTACGAGGCTGCACACCGTCAAGGTTTCCGCCGCAGTCGAACCACCACAAAAACCCTGGTGGAAACCAACGCTATAAAAGGAGGCACTCACCTTCAGGAACACATACAGTCTGGAGCCGCCATGGAACCAGAACTTGAAGACCTCCCACTGCTCCTGCTCGCACAACGACTCCGGAACCAGCGACAGCTCCGAAGACAACAACCTTGAGTATACACACCTACCTGACACTGTAGGGAAAACCCGAAGTACACACACACACACAACATACACATCTGGGGCGGCAGGCAATAGCAACACACACATGTAACCACACACCCATACAGACATACTCACACACACCTACATACACACACCCACGCACACCCACACAACACACATGCACACCCATACTGCACCCAACATGGCCAACACATATGTGCAAGACACACAGCGCTCGCTGATACACATCACATGCACAGTCGTACACAACAAAACACAATAGCAACAACACCACAACTGTAACTACATAAACACTAAGTCAAGCGCTTTCAGTACACACCTCCACATGACACCAAATACATACTACAACACGTAACAACATCTGACATACCATATACACAATCACATAGCCATACAACAAAACATATGTCATACCACGCTAACACAACACACAACACATTTGACATATCCATCACCACACACACGCATGCACACACAACACCACCATTACACATCTCAACACAAACAATACACAATTTATCAACAAAAATGCATGTACCAAACACAACTTTATCCTACACACAATACACAGCCATCAAAGCGTCACAAAAGCCAGGGCCACACACACAAGCAGGCCCGACACTACAGCTAGCACAACTAATACACAAACACACGTTACACACAAACAAACCAAAAGGCGCCAAATTCTACACAGCCATGTGGAAAGAAAGGCAAGACAAGTATGTTACCATCGAAGCCAACATCAGGTTGGGCCAGATGTATTAAAAGTAGTATTTTTGGCAAAAAATAATAACTATATATAGATATCAGCCCATAGGTCTGTCCAATGTTGAATATGCCAAAGGCACAAATGGCACCTCTGTGTGCCCCTACTTGACTCCGGACTGCCAAATGACCTCCACAGGGCATAGGCATCAAGGGGGCAGGCACCTCAGGGGTTAGGAGGGATGGAGGAGGGGAGGTTTGGGTTTCGGAGGGGGGTCTTTGGGTTTGGGCTTGGGAGGGGGGGTCCTTGGGCTTCGGCCTTGGCAGGGGAGGGGCATGAGTACGAGCAGGGGAGGACATGGAAGTAGAAGGGCTGGACTTGGGGAGGAACACAGATCGTTTGGAGGTATAACGGGGTAGGAGGGGAGTAAGGAACAGAAAAGCTCTGAGTGGAAATGCTTTTTAGACACACAGGGGCAGTCATGGCAAAAGGGTTTGTGAGTGGAGGGAGAGGGAGTGGTTGTAGGAGGTGTATGTGTGGATGTCTTGGGTGCAAGTGCGTGAGATGAATGATTGTGGGTTCTATGTGTCTGTTGGGTAGGTGAGTGTGGGCTTTGGGCATTTATGTGTCTCGGGAGGAGGGGGGAAGAGGTGCTGGGAGATGCCATACTGGATGGATGTTGGGGTTGTGACAGCAGGTATGGTAGATGTGCTGCATGTGGGTGTGTTGGTGGTTGTGGTGGGTGCAGATGTGGTGACGGGTGGATGTCTACAGGTCTTCTATTGTGCTGACTGTGGGTAAGATAGGAGTTGTGGCTGGATCTGTCAAAGTTGGTGTGGTGGGTGCAAGTGTGTCTGGTGTAGTGTCTGTGAAGGAGGAGGGGGTGGTGGCGGAGTCAGTGCAGGTAGTGGGTGTTGGTGTGTCTGCAGGTGGGTGATGTTTGTGTGCATGCCTGTGTTACTTGACACTATTAAGAGACTACAATGCCCACTCTGGAAACAAATCTAATGACATACATATATCCTATAGATTAACATGCAGCATAATAAAAACAAATTAGAAAAACATCCTTTATTTATGTACAAAGATTATGGGGGTGATTCTCACCCTGGCGGGCGGCGGAGGCCGCCCGCCAGAGTTCCCCCCTCCAGAATACCGCACCGCGGTCGTGAGACTGCTGCGGTTATTCTGGTTTTTCCACTGGGCTGGCGGGCGACCGCCAAAAGGCCGCCCGCCAGCCCAGTGGAAAACACCCTTCCCACGAGGACGCCGGCTCAGAATTGAGCCGGCGGAGTGGGAAGGTGCGACGGGTGCAGTGGCACCCGTCGCGTATTTCAGTGTCTGCAAAGCGGACACTGAAATACAAAGTGGGGCCCTCTTACGGGGGCCCCTGCAGTGCCCATGCCATTGGCATGGGCACTGCAGGGGCCCCGAGGGGCCCCACGACACCCCATACCGCCATCCTATTCCTGGCGGGCGAACCGCCAGGAACAGGATGGCGGTATGGGGTGTCAGAATCCTCCATGGCGGCGCAGCGAGCTGCGCCGCCATGGAGGATTCATTTGGGCAGCGGAAAACCGGCGGGAGACCGCCGGTTTTCCGCATCTGACCGCAGCCAAACCGCCGCGGTCAGAATGCCCTGCGGGGCACCGCCAGTCTGTTGGCTCCCGCCAACCCTGGCCCCGGCGGTCCATGACCGCCGGGGTCAGAATGACCCCCTATATCCCATATACACATAAGAAACAACCCCTATCACAAACATAAAATAAGAAGAAAAGAAAGTGCTGAGAATTCCAGTGCACGTGATTCAGAAAGAAAAAAAGAAACCATAAGTCCATCCAGTAGAAACATAAATTTAAAAAGAGGAGCCTTCTGGTTCAACCTTTTCCTCATTGAATCATTAAGATAAATACAAAAGTAATAATCCTCATTCAAGTCCTCCCTTCATTATACAAGAGAAAATAAATCCAGGCTCAAACACCATCGTCGACGTTTCAACCCCCTCTGGCTCTCTGGCTAATTCCGGGCTCACACACGGTCTTCATCAGGACTAAAACGATAGGGGCCTAACTTAATACAATATCATTCTTAAAGCCACAATCTTCTTCAAAAATACTTCGCCTCACATCATATCCGAGGTTACTGAGATTAAACTCCTTTCACCATAATTTCACCAAATTGCTTCAGAGTAATCCCTTAAAATGTAGGAGCCGGTAGTCTTCATTCACATCCGACCTTCAAAAGGTTGGATGTGAATTAAGACTACCGGCCCCTATCGTTTTAGTCCTGATGAAGACAGGCCCTTTCCTCTAATAGTCAAAACATGCAGAGTTGGGAAGAAAACAAGCCATTGGAGATTGGCCAGATCTCCTAAACCTCGCTCCTTCCCAAGGCTGAGTAGAGAGAAAAACACAAAATATACGCTCTCTTATCACGCTAGGGTTCGGTGTGAACAATATATGAAAAACATAGCTTGGTCTAACATGTGGAAAAACACAGCTCATCTGCAATGTCGAACTCCATGATAAAGCCCATAGGCAGCTAAACTGAATATAAAATGTAATGTCTAATGCCACGTTAAAGCCAATAGGCAGCCAACCTAAATACCAAATGTAATGTCTAATGCCACGTTAAAGCCAATAGGCAGCTAAACTGAATACTGAATGTAATGTATAATGCCATGTTAAAGCCAATAGGCAGCTAAACTGAATACAATATGTAATGTGCTACTGATGAACATTGAACAACTAATATGCGCAGTGGTGAAACACAAAGTCAGTGGTTAATGGCATAACAGAAGGGTCCACCACCACCAGGGAATGCCCTCTAGTGCAGGATTTGGAAAATGTTGTGGATGATCTGGTCTCCCCGTGGCACTACCCTCACCCTCTGTGCCACTGGGTCCCTCACTGTCATTCGGTAGCAGCACTTTGGGTCCCGTGGCCTGTGCCCCTTCTCCTTCGCCTGCCGATGCTCATGCACACAAATAGAGAGAGTAAAGGAGGGAGGGAGAGAGATAGGGAGAGAGAGGGTTAACAGATAGCACACATACACACTTGTAAGCAAGCACATCTGTGACTCTACATATCCTGCCTAGGCAATCTCAGGTGCCAATACACATGTAGTACATCATGTCAAAACATGTCACCAGTACTCACCCCTGTGTGCCAACCCTCGCACCCATATCAACATCCAGGTAAGTAAGCACCACTGGAGTCATCCACATGATACCACCATTGCCATATCTGCATGTACATTATGTCCTGGGTGAAGTAACAATGTCTACCTGATTTCACATAAGAGCTCTCCATACTCCTATCACCTATTCGAAGTGCAGCTGAATGAACCTAACACATCAGGCCTGTACAGTTACAACAGCTGGTCAGTCCATAACCTTTGTGATATATCCATGACAGTCAATACTACTACACTCACACACCACACAGCATCTGCCTGTCACTTTACATGGCTACATAATACTTTGTACAATAATGGTAATTTCTCACTAATGACTGATTAAGCCACTAAACGTTGAATATTCATACAGGTGTCATGTGATGTGTACATTACAAGTACTGAGTACAGGCATGTGATTGGTCTCAACCAATCATAGAGGAATAGCTTCAAACACCAATAACATATCTATCACAACTAACCATATATCTAAGTGCATCTACAATGGCCCGTATTTCACATATAACACATCTATACCCTTTCACTGAGTGCAGTGTCACAACTGATGAACTTCAGGAGCACACATATGACATCAGGGTCCACAGACAAAACCACCACAAGCACTGTTAGCAGTAAGACTTCACAAAATCATAACACCACCTTCAATCACACCGTTCCTGACTAGAGATGACCTGTACCTAAGTCCTGACAACACACATCTTTGACGCTCCATCCATGGTAGCAATATGCATATATGGCCCAACAGCCCTGCCTTGGCACTGACAACACATCACACTACTACATAGGGCTGTCTCTGCAGTGGGAATGCAACATACATCTCACATCAACATATTATTAATACAACATCCAATCCTGTCCTAATCACCCATTTCTGCGAGGCCAAGGCTAGCTGACATGTTCACACTTCATCAGATGTGGCCTGAAGTAACAACTGGGACATGATGTAGGCAGACAATAAGCTATTTAGCACTGTAACGGCTAGGGCATTGGCATACATGATATTAACATTACACATTGTAAATGAAGGGGTCGGTCTAGGCACTGAACACGTCTAGTACCATCCCATTGTGTTAAAGGTTTCATCCCCAGAAGTCTAGCACTTACAAATGCATGATTTTTTTAATCAGACCATTTAAAATCTACATTACAAATGAGCCTACTCGACTAACCTACACATATCCAATAGATAGCAAATAACCAATATATGGGGATACAAGTGTCAAGCCATTAGTCCAGTCATACACAAGCCATATCTCTGATGGAAATGTAATGGCTGACTCACATGGAGTCAACACCATTACCAGTACCTGACTACTTTTATCCCTATGATAAAAGCAGAATCACACTGTTGTAAATACCGGCGTGCCATACATATGGGAGAAAACTGACACCTTAGAGCCACAAATGCAGAGGGATGGAGCAGGTCATACTCAATGGCTAGGGTGGTACACAAGCTTACATCCATAGTAAAGGCAGGATGGGGTCACACATGTGCCAATCTACTTAGACCAACTCCACAATGCAGACGTGGAAAATACTGGATAAGTACATCCACTGACCGAAGTACATCCACTGACAGCAAACCACCAAGACAGATCTACAACTAATGCTCAGGCTGGGTGGTTACTACCCATTACCCCTAAGTCTATTCTCATGGAGCATTGACTACATTTTCACTATAGCCACAGTGAAGCAGCTAATCCCATAAACTCTATGCAACTCCCAGGTTATAGTCAGTACTTACCCTCTTGTGGCTGCTGTGCTGCCCTCAAATGCCCATCCACCTCAGGGTAGGCCACTGCCAATTTGCAGCCATTAAGGGGGTCAGGATCCGACGGGCACCCCTCCCTCACTGGAAAGACATCCCCAGCTGGGCCTCTGCGGTCTTCTGGGCCCAGCGTCTCAGGTCCTCCCACTGCTCGCGACAATAGGTGCTACGCCGGCTATGGGCCCCTAGGGTCCACACTTCTTTGGCGATGGCATGCCAGAGCCCTTTCTTCTGATGGGTGTTCACCTGCATGGATGACACAAACAAAAGGAGAAAGTCAGGCACACTGGTACCATAATAACAGAGAGGCATATACACTTCTGACTCACCAAGTGCCCACACATACCCATCTTCACTTCCCACACACCTTCACTTCATACCCTCTGTAGGCATCTATACTCCCTCACTGGTACACTTGCCACATTCACCATCACACGCACCCCTATCACAAATGACTATGGCATTGGGCTCACCTGTTCCCCTGGTGCCCCATATAGCTGTTCATACAGGGGTAGGACCCCGTCCACAAGCTTTTCCAGCTCTTCTGGGGCAAAGACTAGGGCCCTATCACCTGCAGGACGTGGCATGATGGCTCCCAGAGACAGAACACAGCAGCTCAGGTCATGGAGTCTTGCTGACAACAGTGTCAGGAGTCAAGTGTAAAAGGCTGTAGAAAATAGCGGTCACTGCTGCCACGTACAGGACCGCCCCCACCAGCGGTCATCGCCATTGGCCCCAATCCTCTGTAGGCAGAGGAGAAAGGTGCAGATGACTTTAGGACTGAGCTCATCAATCAGTAGTTCCAGTGACGTACAGGTATGGTGATTTTGGTTTGGCAAGTGTTGAATGTCCACATGAAATGCTGACAATAGTACTCCAGAGTTAACTCATTAGTGGTGGTGTGATGTGGTCCTATCCCTTTGTGTGTGTTCGGCGAGCAGACGGTTTGTATGTCATGTGCACAGTTACTATTTCTCATATCTAACATGTTTACCCATAAAGGTGTCCTTGAATTGAATCTTCAATGTACAGATCAGTAATAGGCAATGTGTGCTGCGTCCTCCTGTAGACATGTCATTTCACCTACTGCCTGTGTTAAGGATACATGTACCTCTGGCTTGGGTTTTTATAGTCACTAGCCATAGCTGAGTGGTTAGAGGATTGAGAGTTGTAAATGACAGATGCAAGCTACAGTGCTACATGAGGAATATACTGTGACTGGTGTATAGCTAATCTCTGGGGACCCTGGATAGGAGGTAATCTACACTGGGGATGACCTCTATATGCTCCATATGTGCTTTGTGTGGCTCAATGCCACCCATTCTCTGTAATTGGCTTTTTGGATTTATGGAGGTTTGCATGCTGACTATACTCTTAAGTGGCTCAGGATTGTGGACTACCTGACATGTGTACTGGAACACATCTTATGTTATATGTCTCCTGCTGAGGATGCCACCCTCTCCTGTCCATTACTCTGGCTGCTGGAGTTGGGTGTACATATGGCAATCATGACTTTTGTTGATGTTGTAATGAAGACACATTGTTGTGTAGCCATTTTAGTTATAGCTCCATGCACGTTATTTTAACACACTAGGCCGCTGTGCACTTTAACCTAGATATATTTTATTCAGCTTTATTGTTTTACTATTTTTTTTGTTTTTGTTATTTTTACAATAACCATTTTTACGGTCTTGTTTTATTTTCATCTATCTAACTGTTTTTGCTTAGGCCAGCACTGTGTTCTCAAACAAGACATTCTTGATCACTCTGTGCTTTCTTCAAGGCTACAGCTCGGTACATTGCCGATGAACGTGGTAGAAGTTTAGTTTCCAACATTCATAGAAAATACACATCCTTACCTAGTGACACTTTCTCAGAATATCAGCTGTGTTATTATATAAACACTTCCGTGTCCCCTACATGTTAGAGGGATGTTCCAGCCAGGGAACCACGACTGTATGCTGTTTGCTGAATGCTTCGCTACAGATGCTAACGCAGACCACAAGCTTTTGCTCAGGCATGGAGGTTGATGTCTTCCCAGGGGAACCTGAAAGGCAGAATTAGAGCTGAACATGCTGTGCTCAATTATAACCTAGATAGGAACTAGTCCAGTGATCATAGTGACAATATGATAGTGTTGTTTTTATGCTTCACTCTTCTCGTCACAATACTAATACTGTCATGTTATGTCGTCCTGGTTATTGCAGCTCACGCTTTGCTATCTAAGATGCAGTCGTTTTATTAAACTCATTATTGAAACATATACTGCTTCTGTTTGTCATTTATATGTGAGACTGAATTGTAAATGAGAGAATCGGATGAGACCTGAGTGACCACGACTTTCCTGAGAAGGCAAGTATGTCATGCGCTCAGCTGCCCAATCATCACTATCCTTTGGTAGGGGTGAGGCACTGCTAGTTAGCCGGAGCAAAACCCGGAGTGGAGCGACAGGTGTCACCCGCAGTGGGTTGGACTCAGTCTCCCACATCGCGGGCGATTCTGCTGCTCAAAATCCAGTAGTCTCATTAGAATAATGAGAGCCTATGCAACAACATATACAGTTGCTGTGTTCCATTGATGTTTATTGTGCATATATTGAAATAGTAACAAGCAAATATAGCACAAACATTGTCCAAGAGGTAATGAGTGGGGTCAAGGTAGATGAAATCATTAGAGTAGGTGGTACAGCTGTTGGTTGCACAGGTCCCGTATCCAGTTGCCAATGGGAAGATGGAGTTATGTCATTGAACAGTCAACAAGGTGTCTCAGTGGCACACAAGGGAGACAAATCAGGCGAGGGTCACTTCCTGGTAGTGGGTGTGGTCTTGCCATCTGCTCCAGCCAGATGTCTGGATGAACGTTCATGTTTGCGGAGGGGAGGTGGTCATTAGCTACAGAGGGAGGGGTGTCTGAGGGCTGTGGTTCCCCTGACAGGGCCTCCGTTCCACTGGCTACCCCTAATGTCGATGGGTGTGATGTTATGTTGGTAGCGTAAGGGGCCTGCAGGTGGGTGGAGGAAGCATGCAGGGTGGTGTTGATATCCATCAGTACCCCTGCAGTGGAGGCCATGGTGGCATTGTGGGCCTGGCACTGCTGCATGACCTCCTGGTGGTATTCCCTCTGCAGCCTATGGTTTTCTCCCAACATGGTTATGACCTGGCACATCATGTCCTGGGATTGTTGGTATGCTCCCAGGACCTGGGAGATGGTAGCCTGGTCAGTAGAGTCCCTTGCGGGGGCATCCTCTGGCCCACAGCTCACCTCTCTTGCCCCCATGTGCCTGTGCCCCTGTCACGGTGTTCCCACTCCCTATGTTCGCAGGACCTTCATTGTCTGGGGTGTGAGGGGTTGACTCAGGTCCCTGTACTGTGGAGCACACAATAGTTGGATCTGTCCTTGGGACATAGGTTTGCAGACGAAGGGCAGGCTGTGATGTTGAGGATACAGGGTTTGGGGGATTGGTGTGGGCAGGATATGCATACAGTGGTTTGACATGATTCCCAGCAATGAAAATGACAGATGCTGCCCAGCATACCATTGGTGCTAGGTAGTGGTGTGTGACATGTGTTGCATACTCCATTTAGGTAGGGGTCATTCAGGTTTAGTAGATCTGGCTATGTGGATGGGTACTGGTACAGACTGATAATTCACATGACTGTACTGCACTTTTAGCTGGTGACTATTCAGCCCTGGTAGGTGTGTGTGGTAGAAGGCTGGACATAGCAGCATGGTGTCCAAGTTGGTGGAGGGTATGAGAGTATGCAAGGGATAAATCATCTGTCTGTGTATGTTGTGCATGTGCATGGAGTCTGCCATCTGACATACCATACCCTGGTGGCTGGCTTTCTGGGTTGTGGTTCCTGATTAGTGACCAATTGGTTTAGTCACAGTGCTACTGCTGTGTTTTGCCTTGTTTGGCATTGTGTTGTTCTATTGTATTGCTGTCATTGCCATGTTGTCATCCTCTGTCATAACATCTAGTAGGTATGGCTAGTCCAATTTGCATTTATGCCATGGATGTGATCTGATGTGCATATTTCAGGTATTCAGGTAGATGGGCGTGTGCATTGTGGGAGCCATAGTGTTAGTTTTAGCCCATGCTACCTGTGCCCTTGCCAAGGGCTGTGCGGACAGTTGGGCTGTGTGGAGGTGTGGCCTGCAGGACAGGGGCATTAGGTGGATAGGTGGGATGTGTAGCGTTCAAGTCTTAAGAGGGACTGGTGCCAGAGATATGCCTGTCCTCCCTTTGTCTCTGTGAGAACAGTATGCCCAGGCTTGTCAAAGGAAGACAGCTAATCAAGTGTACAGATTTCTCATGGCCACATCCTCTGCTAAGAGAAAGCTCATCCTTCCAAATATACATTTTCTGGGGAAGCTGAATGTCTAAAATCTATTTCTTGGTGTGGTGCTCTCTAATTGCAAAATATTTTTTTTTTACTTTTCACTTCACAGCTCATTCTTATAATTGTTTATAGTATTCTTACAGGCTAATATAGATTTCCCCACGCGTTTCAGCAGAAATTCTCTGTTTCAGGGGAAGCTTTGTTTTTTTAAAACAAATGCTCTGGAAAAATCAAATATGAAGAAGTAAACAGTCTATTTCTGAAACAAAATTCCTTTCTTTGCACAGTTCCATTACTCTCTAAACAGATATCCCTTATCTAATTGCTCATTGTAAATGTTGTCAGATGCGATCGTGCATAGTTATTATTTTAAAGTCACTCATCACTTCTGCCTATTTGAGTACAGGCGGTTACATACCATACCCTCTGTCACACTTCTTCAAATCGGCGTTTGGCTCACACTCCATTACCACATATTGTTTAGAGACGTTCATGTTAACTTTTTCGTTTTAAGCAGAGATTAAGTTATTCCTTGAGGGTACTGTGGGTGTGTTAACTCGACTGTGTTACTCACAGGCTACTCACAGGTTTGACTTAAAATTATGTGCTCCTTTTTTCCTGCAAGGATTTGTTAGATTTGAGTTTTTTTAATCTATTGCAGTTTCCTTAATTTTAGGCATGGATAGTTTTTTGGACGCCGTTATTTGGGCCAAGCTGCCAGGCAGAACAATCCAGTTGGCCCAGCAGGGTAGTTCATACCCTGAATGTCATTAAGGCAGACTCACGGATGTATTGCAAAGGTCAACGTAGATAACCATGTGGATATAGGACAAAATGGGCCATTTAATCTGATTTTGTGACTAAAGGAAACATAGAAAAGTCCTATCAATGGCTTTTCTGTACTGAGAAAATCAAAAATTACATGTTAATCATTTTTCACCCAAAGGGCAAATACAGTTAAACACTACAGGCTTACAGTTCACTGATAAGACCTACACAATCTATAAACAAACTTAGACCAGACAACAGTCTTAGGGGCATATTCATGAGCGCCTAGTGCCACCTAAGCGTCACTTTTCATGATGCTCCAGTGGTGCAATGCAATGCCCGTATTTACAAGGTGGAGTTAAGCCACTTTTTGTGGCTTGAAGCCACCCTGTAAATACGGCCCCTTCACATACAGCCCTTTGCATGGAAGGGACATGCAAAGAGTGTTGCTGTGGGAGTGCACCCATTGCACTTTTACACTGCCTCAGATTTACGAGTTTTCGTACACCTGAGGCAGCGCCAAAATCTAATGCCACCCCAGAGGTGGCATTAGCAGGGCGCAACGAGTAGAAGTTATTCATTTCTGCCTCGTTTTTTGCTCTTTCTATATGTGTTGCATTCTTCAGCACGTATAGAAAGAGAAAAATGCCAGACATGATTGTGTATGTGCAGGAAGGTGTACCTTCCTGCACATGTACAATCATTTCAAAATGACGCATTGGCACTTCTGTGTGTGCTGCATTTTTCAGCACACACAGGAGTGCCAAATCGCCATTAGTGATTGTTTATGTGCAGAAATGAACACCTTCCCACATATAAACAATCAACCCTCTCAGCGTAGACATCCTTGCACAATGGTGAAGGATGCCTGCATTGGCGCTAGGCAGCTCAATTTAGCACCAGCGCAGGGGAGAACACAGTGGTGTGCCGTATTAAATTAAATACGGTGCATCCCTGCGTTGTGAAAATGATGGAGCGCAGTCCTGCCAATTTTGGCGCAGCTTCGCGCTCCATCATTTTATGTTAAATATGTGCCTTAGTCTGCCTTAGGGGTCTACCTTCAGGGGGTTGTGGGGTGCTACACTCCCCTAGCAAATGTATCTTGTGATAAATAGTTGGGTACAGGGGCTTTTAGTCAAGTATGTTGAGGTGTCGTGGATTTCACCAGGAATTTTACACACACAAACAAAAACGCACACACACTCTCCCTCAATCTGTTTGTGAATACTTTAAAAATGTTGGTTATTTCTCAAACGAATGTGCTTATGTGTGCTTATATGGGGAAAAGTGATGCACCAGTGGCGCAAGAGGCTTGTAAATAAGCCCCTTAGTGCACCTACCAATCTGCATTCCTCTCCCTTTCCGCTGCCCCTAAACACCTCTTGTGGGCTAGCTTGTCGTATAATGTATTTCAACATTATGTGCCAGCGTTTGGAAATCTGAAGCTCACACCCCTCAATCTTACATACCAACCTATATCGCTGGTCTGCACGTGTGCACACATGTGTCTATCTTCACTTGTAACCAGCGAAGAGCATCTCATCCGAGTTGTGCAGCAGAAGTTGGTCAGTGTTGGTTACAGCTCAGAATCATTTAAAACGAAACTTGCAATGGGTGACACTGTTAGGGAGACCTGCAGCAGAGATCCAAAAATCAGGAGGTACACAAATAAACTATGCTTTTTTATGAGTAAGAAGCCACTACTTCACAACATGCTTAAAAGTGCTGATCACACCTCCAAGACATATCTCAGCCAGCCAGGATCAATATGGGCACTTACATGGCAGTCAGTGTAATCAAAAGGGGGCTGCCAACAAAGTTTACCTGTCGCACAGTCCAGGAATTCAGTATGTGCTGGTTTGGAGAGTGACCATCAACTGATGGTGATGATCGAGGTAGTATCAAAGGAGCAATCAATGGGTAGGGCATGGCCTGGACAGTTTAAATGGACACAACCAGAAACACCGTCCGTTCTAGCCAGTACTCTCCACCCTCCTGGGAAAAGAGGAAGAGCTAGGCTAGAGGTGCTGCAAAGTGAAATAAAATCAAGTCCACTTGCTGTTGAGATTCCCCTACTTTGGCTTCCTCACATGTCAAAAGCAGTGCAGCTGAAGACGTGAAAAAATCTCTGTAGATCGGGTAAAACTAGTATGGCAGGATTTCTCAGGCATTGTCTGTTTAAAGTTGAAAGCCTACATATCAACATGTCCCCAAGCTTCCAGATGATGACAATATCCTATATCTTTGTTGGGTATTCTCTGCAGTCTGTGCTACATGCATCCCATTAAGTGCATCCACCATAGACTAGGAGGGCATTACAAAACAAGCACTGTCCTCAGCACCAGCGCCGGGGACAGCACATTTATGAAAGATGGATCAACACTTTCAAACCGCTGCTCCATCTTTCAATGCAGATAGTAGACGTGCCTGAGTATAAAAGAGGTGACATGGACCCCTACCTGAAGCAGCTAGTTGCATTTTGTGTCTTTCTTACAGAAGGTGCTGTGGAGGGGGGGGGTGGATAGGATGCACATCCTGTTTGCCACTTTATGATTGGAGAGGATGTTCCCCCATTTGCATGGACTCCCACCACATGTCAGTGCAGGAATGCCCCCTTGACAAGACACAGAATGCATCAACATGGTAGGAATGATGGAAGGGGCAGAAAGTTAATTCTGTGACCACTTCTGTACTACAGGAATATCCTAGAGGGTAGAAAGCATGTGCAAATGTCAGTTGTGCCCTCAGCCCACTTCTGTAATCTGGCTCCAGGTGTTCACAAGCACTCTCTATTGCTGCTCCAGTCACAGATCTGGGTTAAATCCATTGTTCTTTTGCTCACCATACCACCCCAGTTTGAACACAGTTATGTGAAAATCAGTCTTGACCCTGCTTCCCATGGGAACACTCTAGCCCAAACTGCCAGGCCAGGCCTTCCCTTCACTGGAATCAAGCATCCTGGGACCAGTTTCAGGGTATCATCCCTTTTTAGCCAGGCTAACTTGAATCCAGTGGCACAGTGAGCAAGGGACCCACGTCTGGGCATGCATGGCCACCTAGGGTGACTTTAGCAACACAAAAGGATGATGGACCGAGTGCTGAAACTTTTCAAACACTCACCTGATTCACAGATCTGGGTTAAATCCATCATTCTTTTGTTCACCATGCCACCCCAGTTTGGACAAAGTCATATGCAAATCAATCTTGACACTGCTCCCCATGGGAACAGTTCAGCCCGAACTGCCAAGCCAGGTCCTCCCTGAACCAGAAATAAGCATCCTGGGACTGGTTTGCATATGGCTGGGTCCAAACTGGGTTGACGTGGCAAGCAACATAACAATGGATTTAACCCAGATCTGTAACTGGGAATGAGTATTTGAAAAGTTTGAATACTCTGTCCATCATTTGAATTTGTGGTGTTGCTATGTGCACCCTAAGTGGTCAGGGTATGCCCAGACATGTGTCCCTTGCTTGTTGGGCCACTGGATTCAAGCTAGCCCGGCTCATGAGGGGTGATATCCCAAAATCGGTCCCAGGATGCTTGTTTCCAGTCCAGGGAAGATCTGGCTTAACAGTTCGGGCTGGACTGTTCCTATAGGGAACAGGGTCAAAACTGATTTGCATATGGCTTGGTCCAAGCTGGGGTGATGCCACAAGCAAAATAATGATGTATTAAACCCAGATCTGTGACTGGGTATGAGTGTTTAAAAAGTTTGAACACTCAGTCCATCGTATTTTCTGCTCAGGATTGGTAAGACCAGTTTTTGGCAAAAATAGTTTTCATGACGACTCAAAGTGTTCTTTACATCATGGATGAATATTTTTAGCTAGTTAATCTGATGTCTGTCTCTCAAGATGTGTTTCTATACCTCTAAAGTTCTTGCACATGTTTACGTCACTCCACCTGGACTTCCACTGCTGACAACACCTAGCTCAACAAAAGTTTAGTTCTTAGTTTATAGTCCTTGTTTTCTCTGTTCACAGGTATCCTAATATATTTCAGCAAGGGTTATGCAGGGGGCTTTGGATTACTTTTATGGGCCCTGAAGAACATGGCTTGTGCTTCTAAATTCATGGGTTAATGCTTTTTTGATGGTAATGTAGAACCATTGAGCTCCACGTTTGTATCCTGTGGATCCCCATTACCATGGATTGTGTGAAGTTTCATAGAAAAACAAATACATTCATTACTAATTATTAGAAACCATTTGCCCAAAATGCTTTAATTGGAATTTTAAAGATGAATGAATTTACCATTTTGTCTCATGTCACAGAATGTAGTTTTTCCTCTGAAAATGGATTTTGCTTGATTTTGGTTAATGGTTTGTATGCCATTAACATGGATAACCATTTTGTTCTGTATGTTCATTCTCCCCCCTATCCTTTACCATTTTTGCCATATCCCGTCACTGAGTGGCAAGCCTGGTTGTTTTTAAAAAGTGATGCTTCAGGTGTTAGCTTTAGAAACCTCTTTCCCTCTTTTGATAGATGTTTCAATTTCCAACATTTTTCTCCCCTCCTCATCCCCGTCTTTGATAATCCCCTGCATTTCTGGGAGGGACATACATCTTCAATGACCCTCCTTCTTCTATTTTTAAAAGTGTTATATTTTAACCCGCCTTAGTGCCCCTCCCTGTTACACTTTTTTGTGCTCTCCCCTTTGAACATTTGTTCCTCTTCTTAACTCTTTCCCTACCCTGCCTCCTTCTAACTTCTTCAACCTCTACCTTATCTCAGTTTTCCCCTTTAATATTAAAATTGAGTTCTCCTAATTGAAATGTGCCAACTGGGTTTCCATAATTTCTTTTTTTAAAGCAATTTATTTTTTAGTAAATTAATGTTATTTTTTATGTTTTGGGTAAATTCGGTCTGTTGACTTCAATCAAACGGTATTGTTCTCAGTTTTTCAAGTTTTTGGATTCTCAAAAATGGGTTTCTGTAATTTGGTTTCTGAATTAATTGAGATACCAAACATTGCCATTTTGGATAGTGAGAGGGTGGGGATGAAAAGTTAGTAATTGCTACAGAACTAAGTGTAACTTGTTGGTCTTTTATTAAGATGTTTTTCCTCAATCCTGTGACTAATAGTGCCCATTAGTCAGGAAATTGGGTGTGACCTGAGAACAATTTTTCTCTTTGTTCTGTCCCACTAGGCTCTTTTGTTCTTTTGTCCTTTGTCATAAACAATGTTCCTGTTATTCATTAATGAATATCTTTTAAGTCTTTCAAGAACCTCTGGGGTATGTGGAATCTCTGCCTGCAAGATTAGTAAGTGCTTCTCCCTCCAGTCATATTAACAAACATCCCCTCAGACGTCTATTCTTCAGCAAATGCAGAAACATTTACTATAAGTCTGATATGTTGTACACTGTTCTTTCCTTAGTTGAGATTACCACATGTTTGGAAATGCAGGAGCTGGGATATCTTCTATAGAATTTACTTTTTTGGGCCTTCAGTATATGCTTGTTCAATGCCTGGTTTTGAGAACTCAAGGCTGCGTTTTCTCTCCTCAGTCACAAAATACTTTTTTGGTTCTTCAAATATGCGGCTCAACAAAGGTTTTTATGGAGATTAGGGGATAGGCCCCTTTCCTTGCTGCTCCAATTGGCTAGTGTTCACTTCTCAGCTAATATAAACAAGGTGTATATAAACACAATTTGTTCACCATGCTTATTCTCTAAAAGTCACTCACACAAATTTCTACAAACTATACAAGTGTCTGTTTTTATTTATTCCCTTAGATTTGAAATTTACACCAATCCATTTTCCAGTTCTTATACGGATAATCCAGCATTTCATTACTATCCTAAAGATGTTCAGACAATACTTTTCAACCTACTCAACCTTTTATGTCGCCTTGAATTAATCTCAGATTATTTAAATAGCATTCCATAGCTTTTTTCACTCATAATCGCCCATTTGTTGTCACATGTGTGTTCTCCTTAATTTGCATTTTTTCAAACAAAAGGATGTCATAAGTAGTGTTTTATCATAGGTTTTGTCGAAGCAGCGCTTCAGCTGCTAATTTCTTTTCTATAGCTTTCATCAGAATTTAAGCAAGTTCATTATGTTTCATGCTGCTGTTGGTAGGCATCCCGTTACAACATCAGCTAAAACCAACCTAACCAAATAAACCTTTTGCAGGCCTTTACTTTTCTTTTTCATATTAAAAATAAAATAAAAGATTTTGTTTGAGAGTTTGAAGTGGTTCCATGAACCACAACCTACTCCCCAACAAACTATTTATTAACATTCACCAAGGGTCCCACTCCTTTTTGTGAATGGGCTACCAACTCATCTTAGGGGTAAGTTACTTTTCAATCGTGTGTGACCCCTTTTAGGTTCTAAATCATTGATACGTGTTGACATGAATTGCTATTTGGAAGGGATGACTACAACATGTCCCTTCCCAATAGGAATTCCTTAGCCACTCTAAACCCATTTTAGAAGTCAGTAAAATGTTTACCAACTACTAAAATGGGTTTGGTACATGCAAAACGATCACGAACTCCATATTGGAAATTTCGTGACCACAAAAATGCTTTGTAAACCTGGCCTCTAGTTGGTTGAATGTAGAAGATAATTCTAAACCAATACCGCTATCCTTCATTGAGTGGAAGGTTCTAACAGAGCAGACCAGCAACATGTTTACTTCGTCATCAAATAAAGATGCATCTTGAGGAGAACTGATTGCCAGTCCTGATACACTTTCTAGAGGAGGTGGCAGCCCTAATGAAGGGTCCATTTGAAAAAAGACTTGGGTCCTTTTTTAGAAAAATGCCCAATTTGTACTCTCCCTTCTTGACCCGATGGGTATTTTGTTTAATTTTCTTACTCTCGCACTTAAAGATGGAAACAACTCACATTACGTAATTTGCGTAGCCATTTCTTTAGAACCTGATTTATCACTATTATTTTCATTTTACAGAGAGAATAAACATCTTTTTTTCTTTGAGCGAGGAATGACACGAACCTCTTTATCTCGCCAATGACTGTGCACATTACTCTGCATCCCCTTAGTAGTCATAGAATTCGGATTAACTCCTTCATATAAGCATTGCCCCATAATCTCATTGCATCCATCCTGAATAGACACCTCTCTTACTTGTTTTGATATTTGTGTAGGTGATTGCATATTTAGTTTATTATTGACTGTACTAGAATTAATTGAAACCTTTTAAATTGATGAAATCATACTTAAAGTGTGATACTTGTTTGAAGTCATTTTTCCATCAGATTTAATGAAGCACAAACAGAGCCTCAGATAAAATAACAGATTCACCCGGAAGGAAATAGAAATCTGTGGCTTGTGCTTTTGGTGATAAAAATAATGTTTATAATTTTAAAATTAGTTTAACACATTCCTGCTGAATTTGGTTGGAGGCTTTTTCTGCCACTGTTGACTGAATTTTTTTTCTCAGAAAGGCCCAAAAAACGTATTCATTTGGCTTGTGACACTTCATTCTAGGATGGTATGTCCCCATAGCTTCTTAACAATCGTCACACACATGCATTCAGCGTACACACAAAAAGGTAATTACTTGTAGGAAAGTGCCACTGTTGGCATGGTTACCCCCCACTTTATGCCTAATGTTGAGTCCTCCTTTGATTAAAAGTGTGCTGGGGCCCTGCTAACCAGGCCCTAGCACCAGTGTTCTTTCCCTGAAAATGTACCTTTGTTTCCACAATTGGTACAGCCCTGGCACACAGTTAAGTCCCTTTGTAATAGGTACCCATGGTACCAAGGGCCCTGTGGCCAGGAAAGGTCTCTTAGGGCTGCACCATGTATTATGCCACTCTAAGGGACCCCTCACTCAGCACATCCACGCTGCCTTGCACCTTGTGTGTGCTGGTGGGGAGAAAAAGACAAAGTCGACATGGCACCCCTATCAGGGTGCCATGCCCACAAACCTCTGCCTGTGGCATAGGTAAGTCACCCCTCTAGCAGGTCCTACAGTCCTAAGGCAGGGTGCACTGTACCACAGGTGAGGGCATAGCTGCATGAGCAATATGTCCTACAGTGTCTAAGTCCATTCTTAGACATTGTAAGTGCAGTGTAACCATATTGAGTATATGGTCTGTGACTATCTCATTACGAACTCCACAGCTCCATATTGGCTTCACTGAATACTGGGAAGTTTGGTATCAAACTTCTCAGCACAAAAGACCCACACTGATGGCAGTGTGGGATTTATTGCAAAATGCACACAGAGGGCATCTTAGAGATGCCCTCTGTATGGTAGCCAAACCTCTAGTGTAGGACTGACCGGTCAGTGCCAGCCTGCCCACTTTCAGACAAGTTTGCCTTTGTGCACTCTGTGGCCAGAAACAAAGCCTGTTCTGAGTTGAGGTGCTTCACACCGCCCCCCTATAGGCACTGTAACATCTGGCAGTGAGCCTCGAAGGCTCAAACCTCAGGTCACAGTGCCCCAGGGCACTCCAGCTAGTGGAGATGCATGGCCCCTGGACAAAGCCCCACTCTTGGTGGCAAGTCCGGAGGGAAAATCAGGGAAAACAGGGTGGAGTGACCACCACAGCCAGGACCACCCCTAAGGTATCCAGAGCTGAGGAGAGCTAACCCCTCCAAGCAAAATCCTCCATCTTAGTTTGGAGGACAGGGACCAATAGGGATAAGAATGTGCCCTCCCTCCGCAAAGGGAGTGGGCACAAGGAGGGGGTAGCCACCCTCAGGGACAGAAGCCATTGGCTATCGCCCTCTGACCCCTAAAACGCCCCTAAATCTAGGATTTAAGGGCCTCCCTGAACCCAGCTTACCAGATTCCTAACGACCTACAAGAAGAAGAAGGACTCCTAAGCAGAAACCCCCAGCAGAGAAGAAGGAAGACAACTGCTTTGGCCCTAGCCCCACCAGCCTGTCTCCTGCCTCAAAGAACCTGCAAAATGACCAGCGACATTTCCAGCAGGCCTAGCCACCTATGCCAACTGCAGAGGACTGCGCTGCACCCAAAAGGACCAAGAACTCCAGAGGACAGCGGCTCTGTCTGAAGAAACCTAGAACCAAGGACTCCCACCTTACTCCGGATAAGTGTGAGGGAGTCTTGACCCCTGTGCACTCGATGCCCACGGCCCGTGTCCAGGTGGTCTACTCCGCAAGAGAGGGTCCCCAGGCGATTGGGAGCAAGCGTGTACACTGGGTTGACCTCTCCGCCCCTCCACGACTATGCATGCAAAGGAAATCCAGAGGACCCCCTGACCGCGAACCTCTGGACAAAGATATCAATGCCTAAGAACACACTTCACCGCAGCCCCCAGGCCTTGGAGAAACCGACCCCCAGTGCCTCAATGTTCAGCAGGTGGCCCTTCTTCCTGTCCGACCTGTGGTATGCCCAAGACACCCCCCTGGACCTCGCCTGCAGCCTCTGAGTGACCCCCGGGGTCTCCTCATAGACCAGCATTGGGAACCTGACATCCTGTTTGCACCCTGTACCCGGCTGCCCCTGTTCCGCTGAGACTGTGTGTTTGGTGCCTGCTTGTGGCCTCTCCAGTGCTCTTCTAATCCTCCCTGGTCTGCCCCCCGAGCCGCAGGTCCTTATCCGCGGGCAGGCCTAATTCCAAGTACCCCTGTCTCCATAGGAGCCCATGTTAATTTTGCTCAACTTTGACCTCTTCACCCGTGCGGCCGTGTTGCTGGTGGTGGGCTTTTGGGGTTAACTTGAACCCCAACCAGTGGACTTCCTAAAACCTGGAGACTGAAACTGTAAGTGTTGTATTTACCTGTAAGCCGACCTAACATTTCTTCCCCCAAGGAACTGTTCTGAAAATTGTACTTGTCCACTTTAAAACAGATTATTGTCAATAATTCAAAAACTGTATTACTTACTGTAGGAAAATGGCTCCCTGTTGCAGTTACCCCCCACTCTTTGCCTGATATTGATGCTGACTTGACTGAGAAGTGTGCTGGGAACCTGCTAACCAGGCCCCAGCACCAGTGTTCTTTCACAAAAAATGTACCATTGTTTCCACAATTTTCACACCCCTGGTGCACAGATAAGTCCTTTGTACAAGGTACCAGTGGTACCAAGGGCCCTGTGACCAGGGAAGGTCCCGTAGGGCTGCAGCATGTGTAGTGCCACCCTAAGGGACCCCTCACCTAACACATGCACACTGCCATTGCAGATTGTGTGAGTTAGGGGGGAGAAAAAGGCAAAGTCGACATGACATCCCCCTCAGGATGCCATGCACACAAAATACTGCCTGTGGCATAGGTAAGTCACCCCTCTAGCATGCCTTACAGCCCTAAGGCAGGGTGCATTATACCACAGATGAGGGCATAGCTGCGTGAGCAATATGCCCCTACAGTGTCTAAGTCTATTCTTACACATTGTAAGTACAGTGTGGCCATATGAAGTATATGGTCTGGGAGTTTGTCAAAACAAACTCCACAGCTCCATAATGGCTACACTGAATACTGGGAAATTCGGTATCAAACTTCTCAGAATAATAAACCCACACTGATGCCAGTGCTGGATTTATTAACAAATGCATACATAAGCCCCCTGTATTTTACCCAATTCCTTCAGTGCAGGACTGACTGGTCTGTGCCAGCCTGCCACTGAGACGAGTTTCTGACCACCTGGGATGAGAGCCTTTGTGCTCTCAGAGGCCAGAAACAAAGCATTCACTGAGTGGAGGTGTTTCACCCCCCACCCCCCCTTGCAGGAACTGTAACAGCTAGCAGGGAGCCTCAAAGGCTAGCTAGTGGAGATGCCCGCCCCCTGGACACAGCCTCCACTTTTGGCAGAAAGTCCAGAGGAGATAATGAGAAAAACAAGGAGGAGTCACCTACCAGTCAGGACAGCCCTTAAGGTGCCCTGAGCTGAGGTGACCTCTGCCTTTAAGAATCCTCCATCTTGGTTTTGGAGGATTCCCCCAATAGGAATAGGGATGTTCCCCCCTCCCCACAGGAAGGAGGCACAAGGAGGGTGTAGCCACCCTCAAGGACAGTAGCCATTGGCTACTGCCCCCTAGACCTAAACACACCCCTAAATTGAGTATTTAGGGGCAACCCTGTACCAAGGAAATCAGATTCCTGCATACACAAAGAAGAAGGACTGCTGACCTGAAAGCCCCGCAGAAACGACGGAGACGACAACTGACTTGACCCCAGCCCTACCGGCCTGTCTCCAGACTCAAAGAACCTGCACAGCGACGCATCTGACAAGGGACCAGCGACCTCTGAGGACTCAGAGGAATGCCCTGAAACCGAAGGACCAAGAAACACCAGAGAACAGCGGCACTGTTCACCAACAGCAACATTTTTACAACAAAGAAACAACTTTCAAAGAACTCTCTCTTCCCGCCGGAAGCGTGAGACTTCACACTCTGCACCCGACGCCCCCGGCTCTAGCTCCAGAGAACAAACACTGCAGAAAGTACTCCCAGGTGACAGCGATGATGTGAGTATCCTGAGTCAACCCCCCTGCACCCCCACAGCGATGCCTGCAGAGAGGATCCAGAGGCTCCCCCTGACCGCGATAGCCTGGTAACAAGGAACCCGACGCCTGGACAAAGCACTGCACCCGCAGCCCCCAGGACCAAGAGGAACCAACCTCCAGTACAGGAGTGACCAGCAGGCGGCCCTCTTCCTAGCCCAGTCAGTGGCTGGCCCGAGACGCCCCCGTGCCCTGCCTGCATCGCCTAAGTGACCCCTGGGTCCCTCCATTGCTTCCTATAGCAAACCAGACACCAACTTTGCATACTGCACCCAGCTGCCCCTGTGCCGCTGAGGGTGTGTTTGGTGTGCCAGTGCTCTACAACCCTCCCCCCGGTCTGCTCCCCGAGAACGCAGGTACTTCCCTGCCAGCAGACCGGAACCGGAGCACCCCTGTTCTCCCTAGGCGCATATGTGTTTTGGGCCCTCTTTTCACCTCTGCACCTGACCTGCCCTGTGTTGCTGGTGGGGTGACTTTGGGGTTGCCTTATTTATTGCCTATGTGTGTATAACAAATGCTTAACACTATCCTCTGATAAGCCTACTGCTCGACTACACTACCACAAAATAGAGCATTAGTATTATCTAATTTTGGCACTATCAACCTCTAAGGGGAACCCTTGGACTCTGTGCACACTATCTCTCACTTTGAGATAGTATATACAGAGCCAACTTCCTACACTTACCTATTTCAAACAAAGTACTGTTGATACCTATGTGAAATACGAAACGTTTGAGGCACTTACCTGCAACTTGAGTCTTGTGGTACTAAAAATAAATTAAGAAAATATATTTTTACAATATAAAAACCATTCTTCTGGAGTTAAGTTATTAAGTATGTGCTTCTTCTATTTGCTGTGTGTGTACAACAAAAGCTTTGCACTACCCTCTGATAAGCCTAACTGCTTGACCACACTGCCACAAAAGAGAGCATTAGTATTATCTACTTTAGCCTATGTTAAGCCTCTGGGAAACCCCTGGACTCTGTGCACAATATATCTCACTTTGATGTAGTATATACAGAGCCAGCTTCCTACATTTCTGTTACCACAAATGAGACATCAGGTAAGCACTAACCACATTTACTCTTCCTGTTTGCTCAGCCAGTTGGCCCTCTGGCAATGTGCTTAGTGCCCTTCACATGGTGACGTCTCACTGGCTCTCTCCATCAGCTGGAGTCTTCAAACAGGCGTGGGCATACCGAGGGAGTAAGCACCCAATGAGTCCAAAGTGGGAAACACTGCTTCTTCCTTGTTTCTGTCTGGCCTGCCTGTCAAACTTGAACTACTGCACCGAAGAATAGCCAGTGAAGTAAAATGCACATGTGCAGAACCATAAGATAGATAAGATGGATCCAAATAGGCATCTGGAAACAGTATGTAGAATACAATCTTTCATTTTAACTTGAGCATTCAAATGGAGAAGGTGAGCAGAGCCAAAAGAGGAGGCACACAATCAGTCCACAGTGAGTAGGGACGTTTCTTGCTTTCCCTGCCTTTCTCTTTCGTTAGCTGTCACGCTGTAGAATAGCCAGGGAAGTAAAGTGTGTTTGTCCAGAACAATAAGGTGGACACTAACAGGCACCTGGAAGCATAACTCAGTATACAACATTGCACCTACAGGAGTTTTCACATGGGGGCGTGGGCAGAGCCTAGTGAGCAGGTTCCCTTTCAATCTACAGTGGGTGTGGATGTTTCTCCTTTGTCAGTGCTTGGTCTTCTTATGTCAGTCTTGAGCAAATGAGTTGTAGAATAGCCAGTGAATATAGTCCAGTCGTGCAGAACAAGCTAAACAAAAACAGGCACATGGACACAGTTCACATTTTTTCTCTTTCAGAGTATGGGTCTTGGGTGTTTGAAAATATTGGCATGTGTGTGCATCTGGCCATGTCAGTGGGGTGAATGTTGATGATCTTGGGTATGAAACTAACTGGAATCAGCACTCCCAAGTCTTATCCCAATGAAGCTCTGCCTTGCTCCATCCTGATGTGTGATACCTTGGCCCCGTTGAAAGGTCTGCTGGGACCAAAAGCATACACTTTGCATACACACTCACCAATCAGATATCTGTGAAGCCTATGGATGTTTGTGTTGTATAGTTATCACAATGCTTGGGTCCTGCAGTGCTCCTAACAATGTCTTCTGGTACACCTGAGGCCGTATTATAAATATGACGCACTTTCCTCGTTTGAGCCATGGCTTACCTTTCAAAAGGTGGGCCGGGCACAAACAGGGACAATGCCCATATTACAAAGAATGCTCTGCCCCCAGGGCAGCTGCGAACTCGCACTGTCCTTTGGGCAGCACATTCAAGTGAAATATGCAGCTGTTTAAAAGCTGCTCCTTTATTCACAGTGCAGGCGGCAACCTGCCTGCCCTTTGAAGAGGGGAGAGAGCCCCTCTTGCATGCAGGTGCAGTGAGTGAATGCACTCACCTGCAAGAAGATGTCTGGAGGCTTCATGGGACTGAAAGTGCACCACCTTTTTGTGGCGACTTTCAGTGCACCTTTTAAAAGCATGTTTATTTCTGCACCCATGCCAGTAATGCGATGCAGGCGCAGAGTCAAAGAGATTCCCTCATTCGTATGGGGTCACATACCCATGCAACACCCTCATATGATACCACTGGCATCAGTTTTACAGAAGTGGATGCACAAGCATCTGTGTCCCCCTCCGTAACACTATTGTGCCTGGGAGCGGGGGGTGGGCTCAAAACGGGCGCCCCCGGAGCGTATTGTATAATATGGCCCCTGGAAGTTTGAGGAGGAATGGAGTCTCTAAATAAATACTTTTGTTGCCCAGGATAGATTTGCTACTAGAATCACCAGGCTTAAATTGACCTGAAAGAAATTCTACTTCTGCAAAAAACAAATTGCTTAATGAAAATTTCAAGAGCGGTAGGGAATTTAACTTTGTCTTATTGACAGGCTTTCACCTTTAAGTCCCCTATTGTATGCAGGAGTAGAGTTTCTCTAAAATTGAGAAGACATTGACACAAACACACTTCAGACAAAACAGTTGAGGACCTTCTTTAACTTTTGAGTCATAAGGACTTTGTTACAATAGTGGCTTGTACAAGCATTTTCTTCTAGACCCTGACGGAAAAATGTAAGGAGGTGATTAAAGCTGATCACTGAAGGATCTAGGGCCAGATGTACCAAAGGATTTGACCCATTCTGTGTCTATGGGAAAAAGCTTTCGTACATATGGCCCCTAGTTCGATCTTATGATTTAAAACCAATGAAACAGTTTCAGTAATACTTTTTCAAAGTTACTCTGCTGTGTGGCAAGGTTCCAGCTTAGGGGTAGGATTAGCTTCAGCGATCTTCCATCCTCAGCACAGTGATTACATTAAGGACCCTATTTAGAGTTTGATTGACAGAATACTCTGTGGCAAACATGGAAGAAGTCCTTGGGTGAGCACCTGGTGCCCATTTTTAGAGTCGTGCAGCCGGGCAGGGCTCGCTGGAAGCACTGTGAGCCTAGATGTGTTATGAGGCCTGCAGTGGCCTGCTCTGTTTGATAGCATGGCAGTGCTGAATCCGGGGACACCCCAGTGAGGGGGCCCACACACAGCCCAGTTTTCTGTGGTGATAGCAGCTCAGGGATTCTACCGGAATGTTGACGGTCAGCAGCTTATTCAGCCCGAATTTTTGCCAGAACTTGCTGAATACTGATGCCGGAGACCAGGAAGCATTTGTGACCCGAGATCTCGAGCCCACTTCAGAATAGAATGGGTGGAAGGTGGGGGTGTCTTCATGTTTGAACACAGATGAGGTGTACACACTATTGGATGGCATAAACTAGAGCCCGTTCCAAGAACAAGAGATGCCTGAAGCCAACCGACTCAGACACAGCACTGAGGGCCGCAACACCCTAGTTGTTAATACACAGTGTGTATTGGCAGAATCCTATACCTTTGTCCAGATTCTGGGGTTTAGACCGACTTTCATGGGCATAAGGACCTATGTGTGCGCCCCGTTCTCCCATTTTCCCTTAACTTCCCATTGTCTAAAAGCAGTAGTGAAACCCATAACAGCCAAGTAGCTGGGGTCTAAGGTCATACCCGGATAGGCCAGCACATCTGTGCAGCAGGCCCTTTCAAGGAGAATTACTCAAGGTAATTCGACCAAGTACTGCAAGAAATCAAAGACTCACAGGCTGCCCTAGAATTAAATATCAGTGCTGTAGTGCTGGATGTGTTATTGTTGTGAGCTAACCAGAGGAAAGTGGTTGAATTGTTTGAAAACACTGAGCCATCTATCACATCAGTACAGCCTACTGTCAAGGCGCTCCAGACAGAAATGGACAAGCCGAGAAATGAGGTCCAGATCTTGAAGGGTCAGGCAGAAGGCACAGAAGGTTGTTCCAGACGGAACAGTGGGATATCAGAATCCTCAGAAATAACAAATGTTGAACTGTTTCTAGAACAATGGATTTTGGGCAGTGTGCTGGCAGACAAGAAACCAATATTTTTCTGTGTTGAACGGGCACGCATGATGCTGGGCTGACCACTGCCGCCCTATCCTCCACCAAAGATGGTGATGACACGTCTTTTTAATTATAGCTACAGGGACCTTACCCTGCAGCTCTCCAGGACCAGGGTCCCTTGACAAAAGGAAAACAGTACAATTAACATCTTTAATGACTTCACAAACAAAGCCCAACAGTTGTATAGTTCTTATGCAGAGTTTAAAAAAAACAGCGGAGACAGCTGGGGTTACAAATATGCCCTTATATGCTCCCACACAACTCAGGATTGTAGCTGGTGATGAAACCTTGTTTTTCCACACAGCACAGGATGCGTGGCAGTGGTCGCAATCAAAGGAACAGAAATCCTCCAAGCAGACCCAGATTTAAGTGATGGTTGGAGCTCTAGGCACCATAGGAGACGCAGAGTTATGAGTCCGAAAAGTAAACCTATCAAAGAGGTCCTGGAGGAAGTGATGACCCAGAGTCAAAAAGAGACAGATGTTAGCCTTTCTGATAAAGAAAGGGACAGAGAAACAGAAGGCAAAAACAATGGAGACGCAGACCTGGAAATGTCACTGCGGCCTGCCTTGATGCCCAGAGCCACAGATAACATTAAATAGGGCATGAAGAGTGAGCGCGGACTGGGAGATGGTGGTGGGCTGGCCCCATGAGCACAGGTTGCCAGAATTCCCACCGCTTGTTCCTAGGGTCCATTATGTGCAGGGCAGGTCCATTATGTGCAGGGCATGAAGGAAAGCACAGGAGCAGGCTTTTTGAGGATGTGAAAACGTATAGCCAATCCACACACACCAGTGGACTTCGTTAAGCGGAAGTGCACAGATGCTTTTGCCCCGTGGCTGTTACATAAGTGGCAGACGGCAGGTTGCCACCCTACTGGGGTAGAGGGGTTGGGAATAATAATATAATATGTTGTCTAGCTCTCTTCAACAGGGATGTGGACGTGGAGACTGTTGCTGACAGGAACAATATGTAGTAATCGGTGCCAGGCGACAGCAGTCCTCAGCATCCTACATCACCTTTACATGAAATGTATAGGGTGTAGCCACGCTAGCCTTTAGACATAAAGTGTACATGTTCCTAAAGAGCCAGCATATTGACATGGCCTGCATACAGGAAACACACATGAACACTACAGTGCTACAGAAGCTGTTGAGGAAATGGAGGAGCTAAGTAATAGGAACAGCATACTCAGCATTTCCCAGAGGTATTGGGGGGGCTTTGTCTATATAGCACTGAGTTTTCCTTTTGTGATCAGACATAGCTGAGTCGATCAAGAGGGCAGATATGTGGCGGTGGAGGGGTCGCTGGACAGGGAGCCTCTTGACCTGTTCATGATATATGTCCCAAACTCTAATCACTCAGCTTTTCTGGATACTTTGATCACTTCACTACTCCAAGACATGACTGTGTCCACCATGTGTGCATGACCTGGAAGTCGATCACTCTGCAGTACACCATCCACCTTCCCCCACGGCAGGGCACACAAAGTAGTAGAACTATGGCCCATTTGCAGGTTGAATATATACGCATGGGATCTATGGAATGCTTGGAGATTCATGCATCCAACCCAGAAGTATTATTCCTACTACTGTACCGTACACAGGCTCATGCTAGACTTATTTCAATTCTACCCACAAACAACCACTTGGATATTAGACACAGATTATTTTGGGTGCACGCTGTATGATCACAGCCCCCCACACTTCATAATGGCGATAGGATGGGCCATGCAGATATCAACTTTGCGTTTCAACATCCATGCACTTCTGGGACTATTATTTAAAGACATAGTGGGAAGGGCTGTAGTTGTCGACTAACGAGGGTATAGCCAGTGACAGAATACTGGAATGGGATGCATTAAAAGTAGTAAATGCATAAGGCATTAAGAAGGGACTGGATAGAGCTAATTTAGCATGGATGGGGAGATCCACAGAATTGAACGGAGTCTTGAACAAGGGCATGGAGATGCCCAGCACCTTATGGCACTGAGGGAGCAGTGTAAGGACTTGAAGAACAGATTGGGACGGATGGACTTTTGGGAATATGTGACTTGGCAGCATGGTGAAAGCAATAAAGTAGGGCAGCTACCAGTCTGGCTTTTGAGGGATAAGGCAATAGGACATCCAGAGGCTATAAGACATTCGCAGGGCAGGTCGATTAATTTGCAAGCCAATAATAATTTGGCCTTTGAGGAATATTTTAAGATGCTTTACAAAGCCCAAGACATGTGCCATCTGTGTGACCTACATGAACATCTGGAGGGCATAGAGATCCAGAGGATGGATCCTTTGCAGCAACGTATGCTAGCTAAACCCCCAGCCATAGGGGAGGTCTGAATGGTGATGGACCAGAAAGAGCGCAACAAAACCCCAGAGAAAGATGGACTCCCGGCTAGTTTTATAGTATGTATAGGACATGCTGTCCCCCAAACTAGCTTTCTTATATGAGTAGGACAGCCACCTAGGCCGCCTTTGGGGCTCCATGAGAGAGGCACTCATAGTAGTTCTACAGAAGCAGGGCCAGAACCCCATGGATGTCTGCTAATATCAGCAGCTGGCAATGCTCAACCTAGAATATACAGGTCCAGGGAAAATACTTGCAAATAGGTTGCTATAGATAGTGCATTCTGTGATTCACCCAGAACAAAATGGGTTGGTATCTAGCAGGAACACCTTTTTGATTCTGCACCACTTGAAAAGCCTAATATACGGTGCTGTGCGGGGGGGGGAGGCGAGTCTCAACAGGTGGTGATCTCCCTCGACACAGAAAATGTATTTGACACTCTAACCTTGAGATATAAAGGATGGCAGAGGTATGCACTGCTTTATAAGACAAATGGCACTGCATACATATATGGATGACATATGAGTAGAATGTTGGGACTGAATGCTTAGGCCCTGATTACAAGTTAGGCTGTTAATTCCATTCGTTGTATAAACCCCTGTTTATGTACAGGACCGGATTATAAATTTGGTTTTATTTAATGCATCCGATAATTATTGGGAGCATTAAATAAACCAACAGGGGAAAACATACCGTATTTCCATATCATGCGAATTTTGGAGCGTTAAACACCGAAATCATTATATTATTCCCGATAAACTACTAATAGGTGTTATTTATCACAGCCAATAAATAACGTACCCCATGGTTTAGTTACGCCTCAACTTGTAACCTGACTCTTAGACTACAACATGCAATTCCAGACGGTTAAAGAAGCCACATAAGTCAGAATGTGCAGCTCCTGTTGATTATTACCATTTTGCTTAGGGAGAACCAGAATGTGTTGCAAGATGAATGCCTAGGTTACGAGGAGAGAGGAGGCACAACTTTATGTTCAGTGTGTTTGTAGTAAATTATGCTTTACAGCGCTGTAAAGGGAATTCAATACTGCCACAAATAGGAAGACAATCATGGTATGTAGACTGGACAGAAATAGGTGGAAACAAGAAGGTTTGGTGGTCATTATGAACTTGACAGTAAGGTGACTGCCACGCTGGCAATGGCCGGTAATGACTGCCAAATAATGACCATGGAGGTGATCCCTCCCATAGACAGCCAGTTTACCACACCAACCGCCAGTGCGGTACGACCACTGAACACTGCGGTAGGCACCTACAAGCAGGCAGAATACATGGATCCGCCCACCATATTATGACATAGCACACCGCCAGGATTTCCGGGGCGGTAGCAAAGACACCAAAAACCTGGCGGAAACACATAATATGAAAGGAGACACCCACCTCAAGGGACACAGAGGAGTCCGCGGTCGCCATGGAACCTGAACTACAAGTCTTCCCGATGCTGTACCATGCCATGGCCGTCCTGGGGCACCAACGCCGACGAAGACGACAATGGTGAGTACAGCTGCTTAGCACACAAAAGAGGGATGGGAGAGTGACACACACACGCACAACACACACCATACACACAGACCACACACCCAGAACCAGCTGCAGAGTAAATCGACTGTAACAGTAGCCAGGAGCAAAGAAAGCCAGGACACATACCTCTGTTCCAACCACTGTAATCATGTTGGATGAAAATCCAAAATCCAAAGACATACACAACTGCATATTTACATGCAGGCCCAAAGGCCAGTTCACAGTCTCTAATTCCCACAGGGCAAAGTCCACGGCCCAACTTGACTCCTGACAACAGCGAGACTCCACTGTTTAGGGCCATCATGCTGGAAATGGGCAGGCACCTCAGGGGATAGGGTGGTGGTTAGGGGTGTATTCTCATTGGAAGGGGGCTCCTTGCCCACTGGTTCTGGAGGGGGCACCTTGCCCACTGGTTCTGAAGGGGGCACCTTGCCCAATGGTTCTGGTGGGGCTCTTTGCCCACTGGTTCTAGAGGGGGCTCCTTGCCCACTGGTTCGGGATGGGGCTCCTTGGCCTCAGTTTTGTGAGGGGCCTCCTTGGCCTTAGTTTTGGGAGGTGCATCCTTGGCCTTTGTCTTGGGAGGGGTCTCCTTGGCCTTTGTCTTGGGAAGGGTCTCCTTGGCCTTTGTCTTGGGTGGATGGGGGGTTTCCTGGCCCTAGGTTTTGGAGGTGGCTCCATGGTCTTGGTTGTCTGTTTGGGAGGGGGTAGCACCTTAGCCCTCCATTTTGGGAGCAGAGGAGTGTCCTTGGGGCGGGGGGCCGGCATTGTACTCTTGTGCCCCTTACTGGCAGTTGGAGACTTTGTGGGTGGAAGAGACTTTGGGGGTGGAACAGTGTCAGACTGGGTGCTTGAGGTAATGGCCTGGGGGGTGGGACCTTCCTCTTACGGGCAGTACAGGGGAGGGGAAGGGGAGGGCGAGGGAAGAAGTCAAGGCAGGCAAGGAAAAGCTTCTTAGGTCCAATGGGGAGGGATGTGGGAGGAGGGATGGGAGTGGAGGTAGAGGAAGTGGTTGTAGGAGGAGGAGGCATGCTGGACTTGGGTGCAGGTGCATGGACAGTGTGCATGTGTGAGGTGGATGGCTGTTGGGGAAGTGAGTGTGAGCATTTGTGTGTCTTTGAAGGGGGCAGACAGGGTGGGGAGGTCAAACAGCACAAATGGATGGATGTTGTGGTGGTGTCTGCAAGTGAGGTGGGTGTACTGCATGATGTGGTGATGGTGGTGGTGGTGACGGCGCATGTGGTGTGTGGGGTGCATGTCTGCAGGCCTGCTGTTGTGGTGACTGTGGGCAAGGCTTGCAGGTTGGCAGGATCAGGGACTGTTGATGCAGTGCTTGCAGGTGAGAGTGTGGATGTGACTGTGAGGAAGGAGGAGGGGGAGACAGTGGAGGCAGTGGATGATGTTGTGTGTGCATCTGGGTGCTGGCTGTGTGAGTGTTTGTGGTCTGAAGTGTGCTGCCTGTGTTTGTCTGTGTGGGCAGTATGGACCTCAGTGGCATACCACTGGCTAAGAACCACACCAGGTAGAAGCCAAACACTGACAGCTACACACCAACTGGGACCAACTAAGCCCTGTCTGCCATTGAAAGCCAGCTACCTAGCTATCAAAAACATGCACTTCACCTTATAACCTAAGCTGGACCACACAGCAATGTCTAGACTGGCATCCACTGACTAGTACCCTGCACCCAAATCCCATGCCAGGCAACAGAGATGGTTGTCAAACACACTGTACTCACCCGCCTGTGGCTGCTGTAATGCCCTCAAGCGCCCATCCAACTCTGGGTAGGCCACCGCAAGTATGCGGGCCGTCAGTGGGGTCAGGTTCCGCAGTCTTCCGGACCTAGTGTCAAAGGTCCTCCCATGGTTTCCTGCAGTGGGTGCTCTGCTTGCTATAGACCCCTAGGGTCTGCACGTCCTTGGCGATGGCATGGCGCAACCCCTTCTTCTGATGGGCTCTGACCTGCAGAGGGAACAGAAACAGTAGGACACCATGAACCAGACAATCCAGCCTGTCACACATATGGCCTACAAACTGTATTTGGCCCTCATCAGGTACACATATGACCCGTACCCCTGCATTAACACTGCCGCCAGCCATACCTCCCCAAAGGACACACTGCCAGCACATACACACATCTCCATGCAGCCTTGTCGCATGCAACGTACTCATGGTGTATTTACCTGTTGGTCTGGAAGCCCATACAACTGCCCATACAGGGGTAGGGCTCTATCCACGAGCCTCTCCAACTCCTCCGACGTGAAGGTTGAGGCCCTTTCCCCTGTTGCACGTGCCATGGCAAGTTCCAGACACGGGTCACAGCAGCACAAGCAGTGGGGATGTCGTCCTGTGGAAAATCAGGCATCAAGTGAACTGGTAGAAATAAAATGGATGTCACGTCCGCGGCGGTGAACACCATCACCGCTGGCGTTGATCATCATTGGTTCCCATACTCCATAGAGGGCTATGTCAGCCAATGAGGAATTTCACAGCGCTGCAGACTGCCTCCCGCCATGATGTGAAGGCTGGCGGAGTGAGTTCACTTCCACCTGTGCCTGCATACAGGACAGGTGATTGCCATTTTATAATGCTAGTACACATGTACAGATTAAAAAGTGCGTCACTGTAGTCGAATGTACACACCTAGACAATTCCAGTGTCCAACATACAAGCATGCTCTGTGTACACTGCTGTAGTGAGTTCATAGTTCCTGTTGTCACTCCCTTATTACTTTTGGGTCCCTTAGGTACCAACCACTGCAGAGGAATTGGAGGAGGGGGCAAGCACCTGTGTAGACCCCTTGTGGACTTGGCTATACTGGAGGCCAGGCACATCATACTCACCTATCATCTGGACAGGGTCACTGTCACAGAGCTGTGTGCACAATTGGAGCCTGATCTGCTACCTGCTATCCGTTGCACCACAGTAATCCTCCACTTGGGCAGGTACTCTCAGTGCTCCATTGCGTGTCAACTGGCTTTTTCCAGGTGACAGTGGGTTTGGCTACAGGAATGTCACAGCAAATGTTCTCTATTGTGTTTGCAAGGGTTTTGGCAGCCTTGCTCAAACACATATGCAGCTACATTGCATTCCCCCAGGTAGATGATTTACCCACTGTGAAGGCTGGATTCTATGCAATGGAACATATACCACATGTTATTGGGGCCATTGATGGGACCCATATTGCCTTAGTCCCCCAGGGCCAATGAACAAGTGTACAGGAATAGGAAGAGTTTCCACTCAGTCAGTGTCCAGATAGTGTGTGCCTTGCTGACCAGTACATCTCCTACGTCACGTCCAAGTATCCTGGGTCAGTGTATGATGCCTTTGTCCTGAGGAACAGCTGATGGCACAACTACAGAGGCACAGAGTGTGGCTTATAGACAAGCCTGAGTCCCCACCCAATGTATGTGAGTGTATGCCTTCAGGAATCATACCCCATGCCATTGTGCAGGGCTAATGTGTGTGTCCCACTACTTGCAGGTGATACCAGCTACCCAAACCTGTCCTGGCTCCTGACCCCTGTTAGGGATCCAAGAACAGGGGCTGAGAATAGGTACAATGATGCTCATGGGCATACCAGGTTGAAAGGACCTTTGGGCCCCTGAAGCCTAGTTTCAGGTGCCTCCACCTGACAGGTGGATCCCTATGTTACTCCCCTGAGAAGGTCTGCAGGATTCTTGTTGTGTGCTGCATGTTGCACAATATGGCCCTCAGATGGCATGTGCCCTATCTGTAGGAGAAGGGGGGTGACAATGCAGCCGTGGCAGCAGTGGACATTGAGGGCAGTGAGCAGGAGGAAAAGGAGGAGGATGTGGAAAACAGGACACATATGATCCAGCAGTACTTCCAATGGCACTCAAGTAAGTCTGTTGACTAAACGTTTCACCATTTCAGTGTTGTGCTCTGTGGCTGTAGCATAATGCCAGTGATTACCTTTGCATCCCACCTGTCACCTATGTCTTCCCTTACTGCAGATGTTGCTGTGGTTACAGAAGTATAATGCTGTGATGTGTACAGACTGCTGAGACACATTTGTAGGATGGTTCAACATATGAATGGACATTTACACATGATCATGGAGTTCAGTACAGTTCAATACATTGTACATTACCTTCAGATAAAGCCCTATTACTCAAGTTGTGTCCAAGGGTGTTTATAAAACATGTGTAAACAATGCAAAGTGCAATAGAGTGGGATGATGGTTGGGAATAGTCCAGAGTAGTGGGCCAGTCTGTTTGTACCACAGGCCCAGTGTCCAAGGGGCCATAGGAAGGGGAGCAATGGCAGCTCAAAGTGGACAGGGTGACACTCTGGAACACAAGGGGGACATTCAGGAGGTGCTCATTTCCTGGCAGCGGTCTTGGCAACTGTCTCTGGTGTCTGTGTGGGTTCCAGGGACCGTTTGTTTGGGGTGGTTCACCTTCTGCAGTGGAAGGGGTGCTGGTGGCCTGTGGGTCCTGTGGCAGGGCCTCCGGTCTACTAGCTGCAGCAGATATAGAGGGCTGGTCAGGACACTGGCTAGTGGAAGGGGCCCCCTGGTGTGCTGTGTAATCCCTCATGATGGTGGCCATATCACCCAGCATCCCTGCAATGGAGACCATGGTGGTGTTCTGGGTCTGCAATTCTTGTTCAATCTCCTGGTGGTGTTCCCCCTGCAGCCGCTCGTTCTCCTGCATGATGTTTATTACCTGACCCATCTTGTCCTGGGATTGTTGGTAAGCCCCTAGGACATTAGTGAGTGCCCCCTGGGCAATCGGTTCCCTGGACCTCCCCCTGGCGCACAGATGTCCTCTGACCGTCCCTGGCTCCCTGTGCCTGTGTCCCCTCAACAGTGTGCCCACTCCCACTGACCCCAGGACTCTCATTGTCTTACCTGTGAGGTGTGGACTGGAGTCCCTGTACAGGTTGGCACACTACTGATTGACCTGTCCTAGGGACAAAAGTCTGGGGATGTTGGGTGGCTGCTGTGGTGTTGGATTCTGAGGGGGGGGGCTCTGTAGTGGACTGAGTGTGGGCTGGGGTAGCCGACTGACCATTGGTCCTTGATGGGCCAGGGAGTTCATCCAGATCCAGAGCTCCAGAGTTGCTGTCATCACTGTGGGTATCTTCTGGTAGGGGACTGGGTAGCCGTGGCACCTCCTCGCTGCTGAGATTGGCTGGGGCACCTGTGGGGATGTAAGTGGTGTATTATGCTACATGTCTGTGACATATTCTGCATCACTAGCTTCCCCTATATTATTGCTGTTGCCCTGCCACCTTTATTTGTGTATGGTGATAAATTGTGGGATTGTTAGTTCTCCATGCTGTGCATGCATTGGTGGTGGGTGTACATGCAGGGCTGGAAGGGATGTGCATGCAGTGGGTATGGCATTCAGGGCTTGGAATTTAGGTTTGTTAACTGTGGTGCACTGTGTGGGATGGAGCGGGGTGATGGGTGTCAGGGAGAGGGGTCGTGGTGGCATGGGTGAGTGATAGGTAGTAAATGTTGACTCACCAGTGTCCAGTCTTCTGGCTACTCCAGTGAGTCCCTCAGGATGCAGGATTGCCAAGACTTGCTCCTCCCATGCTGTCAGCTGTGGGAGAGGAGGTCGGGGACCACCACCAGTCCTCCTGATGGAGAACTGGTGCCTTGCTGCAATGGAACGCATCTTCCCCCATAGGTCATTCCACCTCTTTCTTATGTCGCCGTTTGTGCGTGGATGTAGTCCTATGGTGTTCACCCTGTCCACGATCCTCCGCCATTGTTCCATCTTCCTGCCAATGGATATCTGCTGTACATGTGCTCCGAACAGCTGTGACTCTACCCTGACTATTTCCTCAACCATGACCGGCAACTTCTTATCGGTGAAACGGGGGTGCCTTTTTGGGGACATGGGTGTTGTGTGTACGTTGTGCAGAGTGTGATGTGTGTGTGGTACGTGTCGGATGAATTGGTAGTTGTGATATGTGTGTGCAGTTCTCTTTTAAATTAGCGTCGCAAAGTTTAGCCGTCTTGTCGTGTTGGCAAAGGATTGTGGGTAATGTGGGTGTGTGTTTTATAGTGCTGTTGGTGGGTGTGTGTATTTGTGTCAGGCGTGGGTTTTTTGTTTTGGCCAATGTTGTCTTGTTTTGTATTTGGGTGTCCATATCCGCCGCAGCAGTGTTCATCGCCAACGGTTTACCGCCGTTGAATATCCGCTGTGGTGATTTGTGGGTCATTATTTGGAGAGTGTAGTATTGGTGGCATAACGGTATGGCCCTTACTTCCGATAGTTTATCACGTACAGTGGGTCTGACGGATTTGTGGTTGTGGCTGTTTTCTGTCGGTTTTGTGTGTATATGACTTAATCTGGCGGACGGATGTTCACCTCTGCGGCGGTATGTTGGCGGCAGTCACCGCGGTGGTATTCAGAATTTACCACCAATGTCCTAATGAGGGCCTTTGTGTCTGACCTTGGAATGAATGAAGCAGGAATGTATGCCAAGAGATGATGAGCAGATCTGTAGCAGACAACTACTATAAAGCTGATCTAACTTTAACTTTTAAAAATGTTTTATTACATACTGGAAATTATGTTGAATAATGAGAATAAAGAGCAATGCATGAAAATAGTTAATGTTAGTCCTTCACAAGTAATAGGTCCCCACTTGTCTCCTGACAGAGAACAAAGTACCCCATTGTTGCACTTGACTCACTCAGAGTAGCAAATGAAAGTTGGTCAAGGCCTAATCAGGGCAGCTGGTGTAGGATAGCAATCCCAATTCTCTGGCATGCTGCAACAACACTCAATAAATTATTTGCCAGCCTGTGTGTTTGCTTTTAAAAAGGAAAAGTACTTTTATTAAAACACACTACTAAATAGTACCATTAAATTACAAATATATATGTCAGGTAGATGGAAATACCTTTGGTGACACCCTCACATCACATTTCACCCCTAGTGAGTCCTGAATCACATAGTCACAGCCCTGCTACACCTATCCCAGCTATAACATCACAATGTAAGGGGTGTGTTATGGTAAATAAGGCAGGCCTACTGGCTTTGTCAAGGGTCACCACATTAGTCATAATAACCACATATTATGATTTATCAAGGTAACCCATTAGAAGGAGTTTCATTAAATATAAAACAGGCCTACTGGTGTTGTCAGGGTATCACCACATTAAAAGAACAACCACTTATTATATGTGAACATTATAAACCATTTAAATCAGTGGAACCAAAACCTCATGTGGTTCTGAGTCTTTCTTTACTTACTACAGGCCACAAAATGTAGCCATATGACCAATCACTTAGCATTCCCACACTCCTGAGCCTAAGAGCAAAAGCTCCACCTCAGGAAGTGCTTGAAATCCAAATAAGGCTCTCCTGGGGTCTTGAATTCAAGGTGCCCCAAAAACTAGGGTGATTTTTAAGAGCAGTCCGGGGAGGGGCTGCTGAATCCCCTGCAGCCACACCACAACATGTTGAAAAAAAGTTTGCATGATGCTGCTGCCCAGATTAGGGAACCACAGAGCAAGAGAAAATATGTAAATAAAATCTTCGCAGGGCATTTACTGGTCACTCAAGACCAGTAGCACTGAATACTATAATAGCATGTCTCCCTCTGCTTTTCTTTTTCCTCTGAGGCCTTGTGCAGTTTTCTTTTTCTTTGTTTCGGATAGCCTGGTCTCATTTAACAATTTATTTGTGTAGTTGTCAAATGCTGGATATGCCTGCACCCCAAGACATAGGCACAGTTTAGCAGCATGCCCAGCAACTGGTTTCTCTGTCTCTGGTGGGATCCCTGAGGCAGGGAGCACCGGTTTGAAATTCGTATAACCCAGAACATATTGTTTGTGGTCAAGGACAACAAGTTTTAAAGTTTATTTTGTTCTTCAGACAAGTAAGCCCAACCCCCTGCAGCACAAACCCTTTGGCTGCCAATTTACAGTACCACATTACAGAACAGGAAAAGGACTTGTCTGCAGTTGAGATAATGAGTCCATATGTTAATGCTATTAAAAATTGTATTTACGGCTCATTAATGCAAAGCGTTTATTAGGGTGAGAATTCTAAATAAATGTTGTAAGCTCTTACTGCACTACTGACAGTGGTTCCAGTGAAAAAAAGTGTACACATACTTGAAAAGTTTAAAATATGAGGCTACCTACAATGCTTCCAGAATGCTCTCTGATTAAATGCAACTTTTTACAGAATTTTGAATGCAAGATTGATGTTATTTTGCTTTCAAAATAAAACGTACACATAAAAATGCAACCTAAGGGGGAAAACGTTTTGCTAAACTACTGTGAAATTTAGGTACCATTTCTTTGAAACATTATTTAGTAAAATGTGTTTATGCTTGCAAAAAATATTCATAATGGAAAGTCAGTGTAGCCAGTTTGAACAAGACAATGGGATACATGAATATAAACAAGCACTGGCAAAGCCAATAGGCCCAGCATTGGTGGTCAGTCTTTTGATTTTGTCAACGCGTGTGTCTGTTTGGACATGGCTTTTGTAAAACTTTACTGTTGTGGGAGCTGCTAGACCCTCACCATTGTAACAAATATTAGCAAAAGGCTAAAATATTTTTTTTGGTCGCAATAAGCACACGTTGCCACAGCAGTTACTGACACTGAACAAAACTAATTGTGTGCCGGTATGCTCCTTGTGAAAGAGCAGACTGCGATCATTGTAATATAACACTAATTTATAACACATGGAACTTGTCACGTGTGAGTGTATCCAGGCGCTGAGTAGGAGCGGGTTCTGCAAGTAGGATCATTCACAGTGAAGCCAGCCAGTAGAAGGGTAGAGAGCAAAATAATTTTAATAAAACACAAGATCTTGGTTAACACAAGACCTAATTAGGGGCCCAATTCTGACACAAAGTCACGAAAGTGCGCCCATATGATATGTCTTCGCATCAATGCAGATTTGTGTACTTCATGAATTCACAAGAATTTACAGAAGTAGACCAGGAAATTGTAGTCCTAGAAAACATTTGTGAAGTGTATTTTAGCACAAGCAAATATGCAGGTGTAGATTTGCTCATATGAAAATCTGTTGAGCGTTTACAAGTTCACTTTCCTTTTAACCACTTTTTTCCCCAAACCTGGAAGATGTTTTACTTCTGACCCTTGGAGTAAAGTTCCAACCTTTCTCAATATTGGAAATGATTGGAGAACAGGCAGTGAAAACCCTTAAAACATGCAAGTTAATAGGTTTTCAGAGACTAAAAAAGGCATTCTAGCCTTGGAACTACACCCCGCCCCAGTATGTAGAATGCGGAAATATGGCAAAATAAAGAAATTGTTAGTATTCAAGCCCTCCTTTAGTACAAGCCCTGGCATACTTAGAGAGGCTAGTAGCAGACCTCTAATAGGAGATTGCTGCCATAATTTGTCACCACACTACATGGCACCAATGGGACAAGTAGATTTTTTTACAGGACAAGTAGTTTTATAAAGCAACCTGCCCCATTGAAAAGTAGATATTTTGTTAAATTCCACACCCCTGCAGGGAGATATAGGGTGGAGGTCGGAACAGGGAGGGGTCCCAATGCATGCCTCCTCCCCAAAGGTATAAATTAAATAAACGTGCTGACATCCATCCCCTAGCTCACCCCTGGGGTAATCATTGGACTTGTAGTGGAGCACCACACAGTCAGTTAATTGTGGTTTGTGTTTGGTTTTCAAAAACGAAAATAATGAAAACTATATATCTTTGGTCCCGTTTGGCCAATTTCTATCATCATTGGCTCATTTTGCTGCTGGTGACTAGGCCTAAGAATAAGAAGCATTTTCATCAAGTTTCCTGGCATCTACAGGGCCACATTTTGTGGGGGGCTGGATTTTCTGGCTCCTAATGCTCCTTTCCTGCTAATAGCATCATCTGGAGCAGTCACTCCACTACCAGCCAGCAGAACATCCTCCTTGCCACATTCAGCATGACCCACAGCATCCTTGCTGCCTTGCAGAGAACCTGTGGGGGGCATTGGAGTCCATATATTTTTCATGTTGATCCTAGGTGAAACATTCAAGCTCCCCCAGCTGGTCCTTTCCCCTAACTGGTCCTCGGTGGGCCTAAGGGGGCCAGTGCCACTGGTCCCAAGAGTGGCCTAGCCTACTCCTGAAGGTCAGCTGGTGTCCTTAGTCCATCTTTGTGGGGCATCAGGTGGCTTATCTTTCCAGCTTGTTGTCCTTTCCTTAGTCATCGCCTCCCAGGTCTAGGGTCTTCACAACAGTCTCTCCCTTGTGCAGGGGTTTAAAGTGGGAGTGGAACGTTTTAGGGGCCCGGCACCCTTTGACCAGTTCTAGAATGCCACATCATCCCTCCACCCCTGTCCCAAACCTCCTGCTTAGCATTCTGGGACACTCCAACATGGCGACTTCAAGTTTTATCTGAAAGGAGGTCCTCTGACAGCTTCAGCTCCACCCCTATCTGATGTTACAGTATAATTCTTCCCACCAAAACCTCAAAGGTGAGCCTCTACTATTTTAATCCAGGGATCTTGGACTCCTATTTTGTTCTAGTGGGCCTGAGCTATCCTTTCCAGGAGCGGAGTGACAAACTGATTCTCAGATGCAAATTTCCTCCCCACCCCTTCCTTTCCCAGGAACTATCAATTATTGATATTTGATCCTTTTGTGTTGAGAGGCCTTTTTTATGAGGCCGAGAGCTACAAATTTAAAGTCAGCAATCATGGTTTACCCAAGTTTGATACCTTACTGGACCCTGTATGCCTAAGTGGAGTGAAACTATACTTTAGAATAGTTTTTGTCTATATGTATAATAATAATACAGTGAAAACACCACAGATTTTCCAGTAAGCACTACAGACTCAATATGAATTTTCTCTTATATTGAAAGACACCTTTCCATGCAACAAGTTACCTGTGTGCAGATACAGGGCTGCACACAATGATAGTATCAAATGAGCAGCCTGCACAAGTGCAAAGGCACATGTCCACAACTGTAACCAGCCCAGTGCCCTTTACCCTAGCTGCACAGCAGAAACCCTATCTTTAAAAAAAAAAAGTTGTCTTTTTTGCTTGTTGTGAAAAACAAGCCCTAAATCAGGACCACAAGAAGTATAAACTTTTTATATGACTACCACATTACCAATTAAAAAGGACACCTAGACCAGCAAATTCAAGAACATAAAAAGAATAACAATGAACAGTGGTACATTAAGTAGAGGTACATATCCTTCCCAGTTGCAGGTATTAAAGACATTCCAACCCCATTGCCCAGTGCTCACTCTCAACTCTGACATTCCCCCAGTCAGCACTACTATTAATAATTAGCAATTCAGAAGCATGGATATATCAAGTCTGCATGTATTCACATTCAATTACTTGTTTGTCAGCTCAACCCTGGCACTGCCAGCCTCTGCCCTGTGTCATCCCACTGTTGTTCCTGTGTGGCTGTGTTTTCCGTATTGTGGAATCACATTTCTCCTTGGTGCCAACTTGGGCCTAGTGGGCCCTGTGATACACAATGACAATTGGGCCTGTTTCTGTTGAATACCGTAGAATGCTAGATTAGCTAGGCCTTTGAGATGTGTTTATCTCTCTTTGAATGCATTATACTGCAAGGCTTGCTAACGTTACAGCAATCATGAGACATCACTGCATGCTAGCTTGAGCAATCCTCACTTCCAAAAGTACTAACGTATGCAGTTATTGTTCCTATTTCTCTTAATATAGATGTATCACGCGCTATTAGATTGATAGGACATACTGTGCAAGTTCCTTTTCTATGATCTTAACCCTTAAATGGAGCGTTATGAAGAATAAATGATAAATCACGTGTGCTCTATTGCAAATTTGATCATGTGTCGGTATCAAGAACCAATGAAATGTATTAATGTGCTTGCGGGTTAATTGTAGAAAAGATCATGTATTGCTTCCTCTTTCAGAATGTTCGAGCTGGACTTAGGCTGCTCAGTCTCCGTGTACACGTATTTCTTATTAAACTTTATCTAACAGAAGAGCGGGCTGGTCTTTGGTTTGTATCCTGAATTGTCTAGATCTGATTTATATCTGAGTTAGCTTCGACAGTATCTTGCAATTGCAAGCCCTGCCCACCATCCTCTACCATCTCCCTCCCTGTGCATGCTCTCCAATTGTTCTGCCCAGATTTCCAGGTCCTCCTGCAATTTATCATCCCGACGACTGAGATTCATATGAACTTCCTCTGTGAGTACTCAATTGGTGGCATCCTTATATCACAATGTAATTCTAGGGGACCTAGTGCTCATCAAGCCTATGGCCACTCTCCTTTTGCTAACACCAAGACAAGCTGTAGGAACCTCCAATGCATTTTTCTCTCTGTGGATTGTTTGACAATACCGAGCAGGTACACCTGGGGCGACTCCTCAATCGTCAAGCCTGTCACGGATCAGAACAGCATGATCATTGTTTTCCAAAACACCCATACCTTAGCGCTCTCCCATGCCATATGTAAAAAGGAGGCCCTCTCACCCCCACATCTGGGGAAATCTACACTCCTACCATTATACATTCATCTATGTTTAATGGGCGATACACATAGTTGAAGTGTGCTAACTTAAAACACGTATTGCACAAGACCCTCTTCACTAGTTCACAAGTCCTTTTCCAGTCTGTGTCTGATAGGGGCACCTCAAGCTCTTCCTCCCACACCTGTCCGGCCACAGGCACAGCTCTGACTCTATCCTCCTTAAGCACTTTAAATAAATGTGTCACTATATGTCTCATCAATTCAGCCGTCAACAACAAGTGCAAGTGAAGGGCAACAGCGTCCACAAGACAAGGTCCCTAGCTAAGGGCAGCCTCTTCAAGACCCTGGTAACCGCTCTCTCCCATAGCTCTGCCACCTGTCAAATCATGTAGGTCATATTCCGCTGTGTACGCGCATCAGCAGTGTCATCAGTGAGTCCTCTCCAGGGGTGCGTCGCAAGAGCATCTTCTCCCAGTTGTCTTCCCCATCCGCCTATAGCATTGTGTGTTACAGCTTAGTGGCATAATAATAGTGCTCTAAGTCAGGAAGACCCATGCCTCCTTCTAGGAGGTCCTGCTTAAGTATTGACAAAGCCATTCGGATCCTCTTTGTGGCCCACAACTACGAGATCTAGAGGTGTTTGAGGGTCCTAAAGAAACTGCACATCAGCATATAAAGCACGTTTTGGACTACCAACAGACACTGGGGGAGAGACTATTGCCAAGACCCCCGCCAGGAATTAAGACTCTCCTGATTGTCACCCTTGTGTCCCACTCGATCAACCTGTTCACCTTGAACTGCCATTCCTCCACTTCCTATGCCCCCTTGGACAATGCTCCTGCGATCCACATAGACTGGACTCTATTCTGGACATTTCTCCACCATCACCCCAGCCTATTGCACATCCCCCTCTACTTATTGGCACTTAAATAAACACTATTTGAATAAATACAAGTGTGGACTCTGTCAAATGATTGAACTATGTATTCATTTAACAAACTTTAAACACTGCAATGCAACTGTACAGTAATGTATACATAGGAATGACCTGTAGTTGGTTGAAGTCAACACACCAGGAGCGATAGTGGGGCACAAATATCTGAAAATAGATATGCCAAAGGGTACAGTAAGTGGCCATAGAAGTGGGAAAATAAGCCTGCCAGTGACAATGTCAAACACAAAACTGTCAATGAAAAGTGAAGTTACAGTGTCTTACCTGTGTGTCATTGGAAGTATTGTCATATTATTGCACTTCTGTTGTCCTTGCCCTCATCCTCTGCCTCCTCATCTTCACTGTCCACAGGGTCCACTGCTGCCACACAGCCATCTCCAGCCTCATCCTCCTGTAGAAAACGCACCTGTTGACGCAAGGCAATGTTGTGCAACATACAGCAAGCCATGATGATCTGGCAGACCTTCTTGGGTGAGTAGTACAGGGATCCACCTGTTAGATTGAGGCAATGAAACCTGGCCTTCAGGAGGCCGAATGTCCTCTCTCTGATTCTTCTTGTTCGCCCATGTGCCTCATTGTAACGTTCCTCTGCCATTGTATTGAGAAAATTGGCTGAGACATTCCTGCTGCCAAGCCCACTGTCACTTGGAAGGAGCCAGTTGCCAGGAAATCGAGCACAGATAGGACTTGCACAAGAGAGGGGATCCCGGTGGACTGACGGATAGCAGAGATTAGGTCAGGCTCCAATTGGGCACGCAGTTCAGTGATTGTGGCCCTGTCCAGTCTATAGGTGAGGATAATGTGCCTGTCCTTCATTGTTGCCAAGTCCACCAGAGGCCTGTACACGGGGGGATGTCTCAATCTCCTATTCATCTGCAGCGGTTGCAATCTAGGGTGCAAAACAGTGAGCAGCTGGTCAATATTCCATATTTACAAACACTACACTTCATTGCATGTTGTGACTGTAACAGTATATTATTGGATAGGCCCAAATGGTGCCTATGTGTACTGTGATGCAGTTAGGTGCCATGGCATGCCCCCCCAAAATGGTGTCAGCCTGTCCTGTATGGAGGGACATGTGGAAATGAGGTAATTTCGCTGACGTTGTGCGCCGTTGCGGGAGGCGGTCAAGAACCGCTGTGCAACTCCTCATTGGATACCATTGGGCCCTATGGGTTACAGTAGCCAATGGTGATGTACGCCGGCGGTGAGGGTACGCACAGCCGCGGACGTGACCACCGTTTTTAAGTGTTCACTCACTTGCTACCTGACCGCCAACAGGAGAGGACCTACACTGCAAGTGCTGCTGTGAGCTGTGTCTGGAACCGACCATGGCTCCTGTCACTGGGGAGAGGGCCCCTGCCTTCACCGCTGCGGAGTTGGAGAGACTGGTGGATGTGGTTCTACCCCAGTACAGAATGCTGTATGGGCCTCCAGACCAACAGATGAGTACACTGTGAGCACAATGCATGGGGCATGAATGCATGGAGTGCTGTGTGTGAGGGCCTCGTGTAGAGGGGGGGTTGGTGGAAGGGCCCTAGGCAGCGTGCTGCATGTATGGTGGGCAATGTCTGTGCGTAAGGGGATGTGAGGGCTATGGTGGGCCATGAGTGTAACAGGCAGGATGGTATGGCTGGTACCTTTTCCCATGTGTATTTCTCTGCAGGTCAGCACCCATCAAAAAAAGGGTATAAGGCGTGCCATCGCCAAGGACGTGAGGACCCTGGGGGTATACGGCAGGTGGCTCACCCACTGTCAAAAACGATGGGAGGACCTGAGATGCTGGGCACGGTAGACGGCGGAGGCCCAGCTGGGGATGGCCTCCCAACGAGGAAGGGGTGCCTGTTGAACCATGACCCCCCCTGATGGTCCGCATACTGGCGGTGGGTCTATACAGAGCTGGATGGGCGCTTAGGGGCATCACAGTAGCCACAAGGGGGTGAGTACAATGCCCTAATATACTACTTGCGCGTGGTGGAGTGGCATCCGGGTGGGGAATGTGGACCTGTGGGTGCCCCTGGACCAGGCTGGACATTGCAGGGTAGGTCCCATGTTGGGCAGGGTCTGATGTAAACCTTCTCCAACCAAGGAAGTAGGCCTCCACTACTGGGCAGGGGTCTGTGGGTCTCAGGTATGCTGCAATTGGCGTTAGGTATCCCTGTCCATCGGCTGGTGACTAGCATTGTGACTGTTAGTGCATTGAGTAGTGCGTAGGACTGTTCCCTGTGTGTGTGCGTCGTGTACGCCAACAGTGGTGTTGTTGCCGCCACTGACCAAGGGTATCCTTTGTCTCCCCCCCTTTTTGTTTTGTCACCCTGTCCTTACGTGCATTAGCATCATCTGGCGGAGGAGCAGAGGCACCGGCGACGGGGAGAGCTACATCCCACAGGGCCCAGGAGGCCGAAACCACCGACGGTGAGGGCACCAGTGGGACAGAGGGTGAGGGGAGCACCATGGCAGAGACTGGAGGGGACAGTTCTGACAGTGATACCTCCTCTGATGGAAGCGTCCTTCTGGTGGCAGATACCTCTGTGCCCACCCCAACTACAGCCGCCACCCCCGTACCAGCACCGCCCTCCCAGCAGCCCCTCAGCGTGTTTCCCGTGCCGCTCACCCAGGAGGGTGGGCATCTCCTTTGCCCCAGGCACCTCAGGCCCTGCTCCAGTTAGCCCTGCTGCTCTGAGTGAGGAGGCTATTGACCTCCTGAGATCCATCTCTGTTGGGCAGTCAACCATTGTGAAGGCCATCCAGGGTCTGGCAGGACATTTGCAACAAACAAATGCATTCCTGGAGGGCATTCACTCTGGCATGGCGGCCCAACAGAGATCAATCCAGGCTCTGGCCTCCTCCCTGATGGCAGCCATTGTCCCTGTTTCTAGCCTCCCCCCTCCAACTTCCTCTACCCAATCCCATTTTCCTCAACCCAACCTATCCCAAGCACACAGGCAGACCAGCATGCACACAAGGCAACACACAGGGGTGGTTCAGGCAAACACAAGCACCACACATCATCCCACAGGCACAAACACCATCCAGATGCAGATATACCAACATCCACTGCCTCCACTGTGTCCCCGTCCTCCTCATCGTCTACCTCCCTCCCAGTTGCATCTACACTAACACCTGCATGCATCCTCATCCACTCCCACCATCACCATCACGCCTATCACTACACGCCCCTCACTGGCAGTCACCAGCCCCACATCTATGCACACGTCCCCTGTGTCCTCTCCTACTGTGTCTGTGTCCCCTCCTCCCAAAGTACAAAAACGCAAGCACTCAGACACCCAACAGCCATCCACCTCAGAACAGCATCCAACCCATGCACCTGTACCCAAAATCAGCAGACACCTCCTACAACTACTTCCTCTTCCTCCAGTCCCAAACCTTCTCCCTCTTCCTGCCCCAATGTCCCTAAGAAGCTTTTTCTCTCCACCGTTGACCTCTTCCCTACCACTCCCTCCCCCCAGTCCTTTACGTCAGGCCAGGGTGGTCAGAACCTATGCAAGCACCTCAGCCACCCAGTCCACGGCCACAGTAGTGTCGACAGCTACTGCAGGTGGGAGAGGATCCCGGGCACCAGGCAACAACACTGAAAGGGTGCCTGCACCAGCAGCATCTAGGAAGGGCAAGGAGGCACCACCAGCTGCAATAGGAAGGGCAAGGAGGCACCACCAGCTGCGACAGGGAAGGGCAAGGAGAAATCCCCGGCTGCTGACAGGAAAGGCAAGGGGCCTGCACGAGCAGGCAGGAAGGACAGGAAGCCTGGTGCTGGGACTCATTTGGAGACCCCACCACTAACCTTGGTACTTCAGCCGTCCGAGGGTGCAAGGGAAGGGCTGGAGCCTCCCCCTACCAGTGCCAGCACCGCCACCAGCACCACTGCCAGCAGCAGCAGCCCCAGTGGGCAGCCGTCCAAGGCTGCAGGATTTGGGCTTGAGCCTCCCCCCACCACTGCCAGCACCGCCACAAGCACCGCCGCCAGCACCGCCATCAGCACCACTGCCAGCAGTAGCAGCCCCAGTGGGCAGCAGTCTCAGGCTGCAGGGGAAGGGCTGGAGCCTCCCCCCTCCACTGCCAGCACCGCCGCCAGCACCACCACTGCCACCACTGAGCAGCTATCACCGCCGGCAGACAGTGTGTAGTCCTGCCTTCATGGGCTGTTGTGCGTCCTTGCCCCTGCAAATCCTGTGGGTCTGACACCCAGGTGAGAGACTGTGACCTTGCACTCCTCAAGATTTGCATCACAGGGCACAATGACCCCTCCAGAACCAGTGGAAGAAGCCATCCACTCACCCCATCCTTCCCAGGATGAAGCTCACACCAGTGGAAGAAGCCATCCACTCACCCCATCCTTCCCAGGATGAAGCTCACACAAGTGGAAGAAGCCATCCACTCACCCCATCTCTCCCAGGATGAAGCTCACTGGGCACAATCCCCCCTCCAGAACCAGTGGAAGAAGCCATCCACTAGAGTTACTGTGGCCTTGCACTCCCCAAGACCAAGCAGTGGGCAAACCACCCACTTGAGAGACTGTGGCCTTGCACTCCCCAGGACAGCGCAGAGGGCATGTTGCCGCCTCCAGGACCAGTGGTGTTGTACCATCTTATGGCTGAGGTGCCCCCCCATTCCCAGTCCCCATGAGGTGCCTGTGTATTTTCGACCTGATGCCCCTGCAGTATTCTCTCTGTGTTGTTGCAGGAGTGAGGTGGGGCCTTGGCCTATGTGTTGTGGCCCTGTGGCCCACGGACATTGAGGACTGGGCAGTGTCCCTCCATTTGTAAATATGTATATACGTTTGTATTTTGATGCACTTGTTCATGTTATTTTATCATATTACACTCACTTTCTTCAAATCTTTTTGTCCTTGCATTATTCCTGAGGGGTACGGGGGGAATATGTAATGTTACTGCATCTGGTTATGTGTATGGTGTTGGGGGTGTTGCATGTTGCGTGTGTGTGTCACTCTCTTTTTCCTCCCCCCTCCCTTGGGTGCTAAGCAGCAGTACTCACTGTGGTTGTCTTCGCCAGCGTTGCTGTTCATAATGCAGCAAAAGGTAGACGAGCATAGGAAATATGTGCAGCTCGGCCTCCATGGTGTTGTGGATGTTCCCTGAATCTCCACAGGTCAGTCCTTTAACTTCTGAGCTCTGTTTCCGCCATGCTTTAGATGTCTTTGGTACCGCCCCTGAAAAGGTGGCAGATAGGCCGGACGTAATAGTGTGGCCGGTACATTGTCTTCCGCCTGGCTGTTGGCAGTTAACGCCGTGGTGCTTGTTGATTCAGCCGTGGCGGTCGGTGTGTTAAAGTGGTTGTCTGTCTGAGCGGTTTCCACCGTGGTCATAATTCCATTTTGGTTACCGCCGGCCTGTTGGCGGTATTACTGCTGCTTTATCACCGACCGACCACAGTTGTAATGAGGGCCTTAGTCTGACCCCATGGTTGAGCCAGTGAGCTGCAGCCTGATGCTCCGAGTAACCCACTCTCCTCCAGCCTACACCTTCTCCAAATGCAGACATATTTAATGTCCTAGGCCCTCTGAGACACCACTCTCTGCCTCCGGCCCACTCCAATCCCCAAGCCACACACCTCAGCAGTGCCGGTCATCAACATCTCCATGCAGGGTTTGCGGTAAACATTCACCCCACACCTGAACCACTCCCGGCCTGAAGGGGGCCCCGCACCCCGCTTCGACTGTTGTCCTATCTATCCCTGCAGGATCACTCCTTCATTGCCTGGTGTGCTCAATACCGGCCAACCCAACCCAATCTTGTGGTGACAGGCATCTACTGGTTCCTTAGCCTTCGGGCCCCCTATGATAACAAAACTAGTCGTCCCTGAGCTGCAGGGAGAGGCCAGACAGCGACAATCAACTCTGCCCCAGCCCCGACATACAGGTAACTTTGGTTCGTGCATTACAGGCCCCCCCTCATAGGTCCGTCACTCTCAGCCCGTACTCACTGCCCTGCCTGATCCCGCTCTGGCTCCAGGACAAAGTGGGGGCACTTTCACTGTTCCTTTGGTCTGCAGCAGCCCCCTCGCATGCTCCTGCATGATTCTCCCGGTGCCAGGCCTTCTCCCAGCCTCTCAGATGGTCCTGCAGACGCTCTCTCGCGGGCAGCCATCTTCGACTTCAAGACTGCATTGTCTGCCTCTCAGTGGCCACACAGTCGCAGTTCCACTCACCAGGAGGTCACAAAACTCAGGCTCCGACAGGCACCCCCACAGCGCTTGTGCCACTACAATATGATGCTCCTTACTTTTGTGTTAAGTGCCACCCCAGAAGGCCCTTCTAGTCTGTGGTTTCTGTGAAAAGGGGACAGTCAGCACCACAAGTTGGGCAGCAGAGCTCCTCCAAAGGATATCTAGCTGTGGGGACGTCACTCACAGACCTCCAGCTGTCAGCAGATAATCATTTAAACATCCCTACTGGGAGGATTTTGGAGGCAGACATTGGTGGTTAACATGCTCAGTCCAAATACAGTGAATGTACTATGAGTGTGACTCAGGTAGTGAGACCCATTGTCAGTAAAAGTCCAAAAACAGGTAGTCTTTTGCAAAAAAATCCTGGATGACTGGAGTTTAGACCTTTAAATTTTGTAACTGAAAAGATTATTTTGTAGTTGTCACCACAGACAAAATCTCAGGGCCCGATTACATATCTGGCGGCCTGAGGACCACCAGACTTGCGGTGATAGTTGCACCGCCGCACTCCAGATGGTCCAACCCCCGCATTACGAGCCTGGTGGTTGGACCAACAGGAACCGCCGTCCCCGCCAGAACCATGGTTCCCAAATGGGCAGTCTGAGTTGTACTCAGTCATGGCACCGCCTGGCCGATTGAAACGCCATGGAAAGCCTGGTGGCAAGCCAGTCCTGGAGGCCACATTTAGGACCGCCAATCAAGGGTTGGTGTTACACGTTTTTTGCGATATGCCTGGTATGACAGGCATCCTAGAGCTCACAAAGGACACAGATGAGTTATAGGGCCTCATTATGACCCTGGCGGTAGAGAACCGCCAGGGCCAACGGGGGCGGGAGCACCGCCGACAGGCCGGCGGTGCTCCCTTGGGCATTCTGACTGCGGCGCTTTGGCCGCGGTCAGAACGGGAAAACCGGCGGTCTCCCGCCGGTTTTCCACTGCCCCTAAGAATCCTCCAAGGCCGAGGGGATTCTGACAATCCTTACCGCCATCCTGTTCCTGGCGGTAAGGATTGTCGTGGGGCCCCTGGGGGCCCCTGCAGTGCCCATGCCAATGGCATGGGCACTGCAGGGGCCCCCGTAAGAGGGCCCCGCTAGTATTTCACTGTCTGCGTAGCAGACAGTGAAATACGCGACGGGTGCAGTAGCACCCGTCGCACCTTCCCACTCCGCCGGCTCGATTACGAGCCGGCATCCTCGTGGGAAGGGAGTTTTTCCCTGGGCTGGCGGGCGGTCTTTTGGAGACCGCCCGCCAGCCCAGGGAAAAACTCATAATACCCTCTGCGGTCTTCTGACCGCGGAGCGGTATTATGGAGGGCGGCATCCTGGCGGGCGGCCTCCGCCGCCCGCCAGGGTCATAATGAGGCCCATAGTGTCTGGTAGGATATCCAATGTTGAGTAGAGTGTGAGTTAATGCATTGCGGCTCTCAAAATAAATGGAAGTAGCATTCATCTGGAGGTGCAGAATCCCAATTTGAAAGGTGTTTCCAAAGACTCGTCAGACTTGGAGTATCAAAAGTTTGTGGCCTTCGTGTGTTGAAAGCTCTGCAGAAAGCATGAATTCAACTGTGCCTGCGTGTTGTCTTTGTTCACAGAGGTCATGGTTCCTTTTACACAGGAATTTGCAACTTGAGTGATAGAATTGCTTTAGCTTCTAAACTGTATTCTCTATTTGCGTTTTCAAGAAATAAAAAACTGACTCAATTAGTAAAAAAAACATTGGTTGTGTGATGTAATTTCTGTGTGATCTTTGTGCCTATTACAAGTAGCATTGCCACAAGTCTACCCTTTTATATCTGTACATACAGTTCTGGTGATTCTGTATTATTCATGCAGGCTCTTGCATCACTATGGTGGCAGTGCTTATTCACTGATGGTGGTTTGGGATAATTGGTCTTCTTCTATTAATGATGTCCTCCTACTTGTGTCTCTCTGAACAAGCCTGCATTACTACTCACATGCACACACTTGTTTTAAAGATGCTTCCCTGTTACTGCATACTGTATTTTACATTTCTGTATACTGGTTTGTAAAACCTT